>NC_134984.1:20419201-21049611 GCF_050947335.1 Megachile rotundata | reverse complement strand
CATCATCTTATTAATAACATAACAGCAGAATAATATCGAGTACAAAATATTACTATTTACGTTAATGTTAATCTTATTAATTAAATGGCATACAATGTAAATAAATATATTTGTATAACCATAGAGGAGGTATAGAATAGATTTAACTAGGCTTTGCAATGTTAGGTTACCGTGGATGAGTAATAGAATAGACTTATCACGAAATACAAATTTCTGCTTCACGATGTAAGAGACATCTTTATTATTCAAGTGTCACAACCTACTTCATCTAAAATTATATCACAGCGCCATCAGTGCTAGAGACTAAAACTCGAACGAAAAGTTTTACTATTGATGATTCTCTATATTCCCGACGGTGGACAATATAGTGTGCGAACTGAATAGATAATACGTATTTTAGGATCCTCGGGATATATTGCAAACAGCATAAAATCAATAGTAATAAATATGTGATAAATATATATAGCATATTAATCAATAAAATCAATATTAATTGTATTTTTACGAAAATAGAACAAGTGGCGCCATCTCTCCGGCGAACAGGGTGAACTACACACTTTTGAAACTGCGGTTTAATTAGTTCTCATTTCTACCGCAAGATGGCGGAACAAGACACGTGACGTCATCTAGTGGCGCTGCGGGGAATTAACGAAACTACAATTTCAAAAGAGTGTAAAACAGCTACATATCGACCTAACTAAAAAGTGTAGCTTGTCTGCTTTACAGTTATTTTCATTTACAGCTGTCGATACAAGTAACCAGTAATTGGTAAGATAGTGAATGACTATCTGACTAGTGAGATTAGTAGTCAATAGGAAGTTAGCAGTGGATGATACTTTATCATTGTATGATACATGATATATTGCATAAAGAATGGTGTGTAATAATACTTTTTATATCCTACAACTTTTAACAATGAAATCGTTTCTAAAATTGAAAAGATTTTCTTTCTATTAAACCTTCAATATTTTTTGTCAAATTACTAAATTAAAAATAGGAGAGTCACGAGATTATAAAAGAAAAATTATTTTCTTATTGAGTGGATGAACAATTTCCAACTTGCATATTTATTATTACTTGTGCACTAAAAGGAGAGAAGTCCAAGTTAGGCTCGTTTTGTCTTTCCCGCATTTAAAACAAACACGATATTCAATCATCGAGTTACGGCCTGAATTGTATATCATTTCTACTACGAAGTAATTAACTCGGTATACATGGAAGAAACAGAATCAGAACCAAAAACATAAAAACTTTACGAGGAGATTCCGTGTCGTAACGAGCACGTACTTTATTCGTGTTCTTTATTCTCGCCACGGTAAACGCACGTAATCGGAAGGTTCATCCTTATATTCCCAGTATCATGGTTTTGTTACGAGCCTAACATTAACCCGTGAACGATCTATCAAAGGATCCTAGAAGGTATATGTACTCGTATTTCCGTGCTTCGTTGAAAACGCTCGCGTATCGAGTCTTCTGAAACGACTAATAAACGATGCGTTCCATGAATCTCTGCTTTTAATGTCCACGTAAATTTTCAAAAGCTCGAGAATTACAGAGAATCCAACTATATAAACTTTGTCCACGCACAGTTTTAATATTGTCATCGTGCAGCATCTCCATACAAAATGGCGGTTTTAATAATACATCACCACAACGTATAAAATACATAAGATTCGATAAACACACCTACTACAACGATCTGCACTATTTATGCTTAATTATCTGCTCAAACAAACTATCAGTTACAGAATTAATTTGAATGGCTAATGTAATTTTATTGGATATTTGACTCCGCTTAATGTTCCACTTAAACAAGAAATTAATCATCGTGATAGCAATATGTCATTCTATTATCCTAATTGCAAATTATGGCGGCAATAAACCGCTCCGTTGGCTTGCAAATCAGAATCATCGAATACTAAATGCTCATGTTGAAATCCTGAGCACCGTGACTCTTGAATATTAATACCAGCAAAGTGATATTAAAGACAGCTATATCCCGAGAGTGTTTGCTCATTAGTAGGCAGCGTTGCAAAAAGTTGATCGCCTTCGTCTTGAAGGCGTTTCTAAATACCTCAGGGAAGTTCTTATTTTTATGCTGGAGGCATTGTTTCGATACAAGTTGTTCAACAGATAGTACTACAATTAAGTACTACCAGATAGTACTACAAGTACTATCAGATAACACTATCAGATAGCATTACAAGTAAGTACTATCAGATAGTACTATCAGATAGCACGATAAGTAAGCACTATCAGATAGTACTATCAGATAGCACTACAAGTAAGTACTATCAGATAGCACTATCAGATAGCACTACAAGTAAGCACTATCAGATAGCACTATCAGATAGCACTACAAGTAAGCACTATCAGATAGTACTATCAGATAGCACTATCAGATAGCACTACAAGTAAGTACTATCAGATAGCACTAACACATAGCACTACAAGTAAGTACTATCAGATAGCACTATCAGATAGCACTACAAGTAAGTACTATCAGATAGCACTAACAGATAGCACTACAAGTAAGTACTATCAGATAGCACAATCAGATAGCACTACAAGTAAGTACTATCAGATAGCACTATCAGATAGCACTACAAGTAAGCACTATCAGATAGCACTATCAGATAGCACTACAAGTAAGCACTATCAGATAGTACTATCAGATAGCACTATCAGATAGCACTACAAGTAAGTACTATCAGATAGCACTAACACATAGCACTACAAGTAAGTACTATCAGATAGCACTATCAGATAGCACTACAAGTAAGTACTATCAGATAGCACTAACAGATAGCACTACAAGTAAGTACTATCAGATAGCACTACAAGTAAGTACTACCAAATAGTACTATCAGATAGCACTACAAATAAGTACTATCAGATAGCACTGCAAGTAAGTACTATCAGATAGTACTACAACCAAGTACTATCAGATAGTACTACAACCAAGTACTATCAGTACTACAACTATCAAATAGTACTCGTACTGGCAAAAAGAAAAGATGAGTCCAGAAACAAAAAAAGTCTGTTCCAAAAAGAAAGAAATAAAACTGAAAATTGTAGCCCATTTTAAGAATGGTTAAGTGTCAAAGACATTAAGACTAAAATCAGTGTTTTTCGTGAATGGGCAAATAAACGAAGATAATTAAGTGGGTTGCGTGCACCGAGGTCTTTGCACGCGTGTTCACAAGATGGCTCGCGCGAGCGTGTACGTGGCTGGTCTCCGAGGCTGATTCGAGTTAGCCACACGCCGAGCAAATCAATCACGTCGCACGCACTCGGCACACATGCCGTTAATGTGCACGCGGGACCACCAGCTATCGGGAGAGAAGGGCCCAAGGATTAGGGTGCGTTTCCGTTTCGAGGATAATTACTCGGCGTGTCGGCCGCGTCTCTGATCTCCGCCGGAGGAACGATCGTGCTCTAAATAGGCGGTCGTTTCTGCCCGGTAATCAACAGTGACGACGAGAGAACGAAAACGAACGAGTTCATTCGGTCTGGTTGTTAGATCGGTATTCGTTTGATTTTTAAATTAGAGCTCTATTAATATAGGAGCTGCGGAGATTGCCTTTAAAAGTGAATGTAATTGGCTGAGTGGAACAAACTCGGCTTATTAGCCTTATGGCTAATTGCGTTACTATTCGTTTGATTTTCAAATTACAACTCTTATTACAGCATGGTAATTCCTAGAATCTAAGCATTAAACTAGCTTAGGATCTTTAATTTTAAAATTTGCATTATATTTGCGAGAAACAATTGGAAGCGATAGATCGATGTTTGGTATATAGGATGATTGCTATTTGGGGTGTTTGATATTGGAGTAGATACTACATGCCTGTAGGAGTAGATACTGCACGCAGATACCGTGATTAATCAAGTGTAATGCGATAGCCCTAATCAATATTCTACAATAGAAATTAATAGAGCTTTAAAGACTAACTGAACAAATTAAAATAAATAATTCATCGAATCATTTGACAATTAGCGAAAAAGTTTTAATCCACAGCTAGGAATCGCAGTAGCAAGTGGTGCAAAAAGATTACGTTTCGAGAGCACTTGAAATTAAAACGTTTGCCGTTCCGATTAACGAACACCATCAGCGAATTAATTAACACGGTCTACCACAATCGGACACCTCGAACGTGTCCGATCCATCGGATAATGAAGATCTCGTGTAATCGAAGTTCGAATAATTGAAGAAGCATAAAATCGAGCCTGCTTAATCGAGTTCTCCAGCCGAAGCAGAATGAATATACCGTACGATTAAAGCAAAGCAGCGCTGCGGACGAACAGAAGGAAACCTTATTTCACGGTGTGAATTCACGTAAAAGAAAAGGAAAAAAGGGCCACTCCGGTAGGAGAAGAACTTTAACAGAAATGTTAGCGTTACGCATGATGGCGCGGGAAAATTGCTTCCGTCTCGGGGATCCTCTCGAACGATACGTGCGAAATATTTGAACTTTTTCGACGCGATTCGGGACGTCGACGATAGGTAATTGGTTTCACGGTGTCCGCGGTATAATTGTCTGAGACCAACCATCTTGTAACACCAAATACGCGTTAAGATCCTTGAAATACATTCTAATTAACTCGTACGACAATCGAGCCACCTGAGTGACGCCAATAAGAGGTTACGCCTCCCGACTCCGCCTCTGGACGTGCTCGAATTGCTAAGCAATTACAAACGGGAAAAGTGGCTGGATGTGTTGAGACACAGTAATAGAAAATATTTCTTTTGAAGCTGTCTTTTCACGTCGCGTTAATAATGATCGAAAGATTACCTAGTATCATAGGAACGTTGTAACTAGGAATGTTATATTAAATATTCAATTTTCTTCCTGATGTTCAATTTTGAGAATAAAAAATGTTGATATAGTTAAAAATTTCTTTGCGTAATATTTCATAAGTGCATAAACATAGTGGTCGCGGTAATTTCCCTCAACTAATAACATTACAGAACCCTTTGTTGAAATATCATCACACGCGCAGCACACGCTCGAGAGATCCTCAGAAAGCTCAACGCGTCTCTGAGGCCATCGCGAAGAGATTCTCCAGAGGTGCGCGGCAATTTTCCAGCGCCGTCAGCCGTAAACGTTAACATTTCTGATAAAGTTCAGACCGGTACTAGCTCGACGACGCGATCCCCTTTTTTTTCTTTTCTCTCGAGTCGTGACAATGGAGCGTATCGATTCTCTTCTCTCGTCCGTCGGTGCGCCAGGTGGTTGCTACACCGGTCGAGGAAATCGTTCGACGGAATAGAAAGCTCGACGAGTGCAAGTGTGAGGAACGCAGTTGCTCCAGTAATTATCGAACGACGCGTACAGAGCGTGCCAGCTCTCTCGAGGATTAATTAACTCGTTCTGGCCGCTGGACACCGTCTCATTATGTGCATCTACGAGTTGCCCTCACGTAGTTCCACGGTACCTGTCCTGAAGGAGTCATCTCACCTGTCCCTCGTTAGGGTGCAATTAGAAAATTGCAGGTAATACAGATCACTTGTAGATAGAATCCCTTCACAAAAATAAGGACAAGAAGCATGGAGAAAAACATAGCTTAATAGCACAGATAAAATGGACATTATAGAAGAAATTAAAGTATAAAGACTGGACGAAAGAGGAGTCGACACTGAATCAAAGTTAACTCATACTGGGTCATACTGCAAAAGTGGATAAGAATGATCTTTGAATGAAAATGTGTACGGACCAAAAGTGGGCAGAAAGAGGATCACAGGTGGCGCTAAAGTAGCAGACCAAGGCATTACCAGATAATTAAAGCAAACGAGGTTTGTGTCACTCGAATAGAGTTCCAGTATAATCCCTAGTTTCCGGCAGAACTATAAAACGCACCGTAAAAGTTTCGCTCCATTCGAGCAAATCTAAATCTGCCAAAGTTCCCTAAATGTCCTTCCCCTATCCGTCACACTCGCGTTCTTTTTTTCCCTCCGCCGTGGAATGCCCCGTGAAACGCGTACCGTGCGCGTAAATTTCAATTTTAAATACGTTGGCGGCTCGCGTGTCCGTAGAAAGGATCCGGTGGCACAGGTAGCGGCGGAGAAAGGAACAAAAAAACACGCGAGGGGACGAGTAGGCCGCGATTACGGTTTCTGGTTTGATTAAAAGGCCATCCCGTCCAGGCGATATTGATTTTGGCCGATGCTTTTAAAGCGACTACCTGGCCCACGAATTAATGTAAAAGGGTTCGAGAAGGGGAGAGATCGGAACGCGGCAGATTTTTCATGAAAATTAGCCGCCCAATGTCATTTTCCGATGGGAATTTCATTTTTGCAATGTCTCGTAATATTATTTAACCCGACCCTGTCGCTGATCGATCGCTATAATTCATTTTTTAATTTCATTCTACTCGAGATGGAACAAGATGGTACGTTTTGGAGAACTATGTAAATGTTTGAAAAATCACAGCCGTTCAAAATAATTGCGTCAATAGAAAATAATTTAGGTGCTAATCCTTTGCACTCGAATATAATTTTATTGTTTACAAACAACAACTTTAAAATATTAGTTAAAATGTTAAATGAAGTTATTATTTCCCTACTAATAATACTATTGTCTATTTCACTACGTAACCAAACAAGAAATCATCCTTACTTCTATATTTTTGTATTTGTATTATCTACCCCTAGTACCTTTACCCCTGGTACCTTTATCGAAAGCATGTATCCCCATTTGGTCCCCCAAATGCAGGTGTTTCGAGCCGACAAGTCAGCGAGGGAATTCGGATTGTCGATCTAGGCGAACTGCACTCGCGAATAGAAAGATCCGCTCCAGTTGCGTGCCGTGCTCGAGCAGAGCGTTAAAGGGGATGAAACTAGGCGCGTGACACAGATTTAGATAAAACTGTCGTAGTCGAAACCCGTGTCCGGGCTTAAGCACGGAATTATAGAATTAGAATCGAGGATCGCGATATCCGTTTATCGTGCTCCAGCACTGGCCCCGGTACGAGGGGTCGATACATTTTTTCTCTCTGTCCTCGAAAAAGGAGCGAGGGTAAAGCGAGACCACGGGGTTAGGTGAGCCGTGATCGAACGCCGGTTGAAAAGGGGTACCGAGGGGGCTGGTTTCGAGAAATAAATCCGCTCATGCTCGACGTACACGCGCCGCCAGGAACGACGTCCGCTAGTACGTACACCCGCGGGATTTCCATAATTTGAATTGTAAAAGTATTCGGGCGCCAATTGCAGCCTCCGAATTTATGCAGTCCGCCCCCGTGCCGGCTATCCGTTCGCGACGCCCCTTGAGGGAGACTTCACACGGTACGGAATATCGACGTGCGTGTACCCTCGTCTTGCAGCCTTTTAAAGGGAGCTTCACGCTTCGAATCATCAGGTATCCAAATATCGTCCATGCATATACTTGTACACTTTAAGTGTTCGTTGGAAGATTAGTATGGATTAAATAAAAGAATGTTCGTTCCAAGGAATGGCACCGTTTTAAACGAATTGTACGAGACTTCGAGCAGAAAACAAGAAGTAGGATCTTTTTATGTCTTTGCTAATCGAGGAACTTTTCTCGTTTGGTCTTCTAATTTGAGTCGATAAACTCTTGGTTAATGCAATTATCTTCCCTCTTCTCGAGCACGCTGTAGTAATCGAATAATTCCTCCCCTTTTCGACTAATACGCGAACGATAATAAGCGTCTTCATTGTCGCGACAAGAGGGTGCGAGTTGATCGTGAGTGGATCTCCAACTCGAGTAGACTAAGATGAGTGACACGTGTTTCGTTGATCAACCCTTTCGATCCGTCGCTGCAAGAATATACATTTACGCGTGATATCCAGATATATTTCAGAGGCTGGAAACCGAAGACAGAAGTTTTTGCACGATACGGTTTGAAGAAGACATTCCGAACACGTTCCCGGTCCCGTTGACAAATCATAGACAGAGCCGGGGTCGAAGACGTTTTCGACGATAATAATTCTTCGGGTGCTATTGCCACGCTATCGATAAAAACCCACGGCGAAAAAAGCTCAGACAAATATTCCGGGAGAAAAACGACGAAACTACGCACCTCGAGGAGAACGCAGTTTGCATTTCTCAACGTCGGAACTTCACCCTCCCGCGGTCCCTTGGGATGACACACGCGAGGATCGTAAAGAAAATGGAGGAAAGACGAAGATTGCGTCCCTTCACGGCGTCTCGCACGAACGTCCCGAATCGGTCGCAATCTCTAGACGGTTCAGAAAATGATTAAATCGCTAGGTGATGACGAAAAGCACGAGACTCAATTAAAACTATCGATTTGTCTTTCCTTTCACGTCACTTGTGAAATATCGTGTTCTTCAACATATTTTCTTGCGCAAATCACGTTTTGCTCGACGACTGTTCGCGTTAAAGTACATGAGCCGAAGATATAGCCTGACAAAAACTTAATAACAATGCCACTTCGTTCATCTTCCGTTTAAGCGACAGTAATGCGATTTCTCGGCAAAATGGAGTCGTTAGAGGCTCGAGTAGAAGAGGTTTCCCGTTCTACGGGCCGTTGGAGCAACGCGTTGTCTTACATCGCGAGGATGCGCGTCTTAGGTCGCGAAGCAAAAAGCAACGTCAGATAAGCTCGACAACTTAGCCGCTAAGCCCTTCTTCCTCGGGATTATCAGCTCAACCTCTCCCGTTCCGCTCCTTCTCCACCCTCGTTCTATTTCCTGCGGACAATACTTACACCCCGGTTTCATCCTCGTTCTATCCGGCATCCCTTTTTCCTTTCTCTTTCCACGCGTGTTCGTTGTCTGACATCCCCGGAGTCTGCAGTGACAGACAGCTTCGAGGGGTCGGACGAGTCCCAGGAACGTACTTGCTAAGTCGATCTCACGTAAAAGATTCGATCTGCAAAGCGATTTCTCGATCCCAGTGTTCGTTATTGAATTGCATTCTCTGATCCGAACTTGTTTATTTTCAAAGAGATCAGGCGAAACCACTGGATAAGATTGATATCGCGCTTGAATAATTGTTTGGATTAATAGTCACATGGAAGGAGAATAAGTAAAAAGTAAAGTAGCTCGTTTTTTATGGGAGTGCAAGGGTCGAGGGTTGATGGCGCCCCTTTAATTCCGCGTGCAGGGACATCAGGTTGTGACACTGCAGGGCTGGAGGAAGACACCGTGACATTTGTCGTAGAATCTTGATTAAATAAACATGAAGAAAGCTCGGGGGAGACCCATTGACACGGAAGAATCGCTAACATTGTTTTACGGAATCGCTTCGGATATTGCGGGTATAATTGGGACTGAATATTTTATGCACTGAAGGGTTACTGCAATCGTCATGAATATAAATCGTAATCATCGCAATTCTAAATCCTTTTATTCTCAAATTAGTACATTCTTCAATATACTTCATTTCTTAAGCTTCTTAAATTAATTAAATTTCTAAAATATCTAAATATTTCTTCGTTCTAAATGAAAGTTACCATTAACTTCTATTTCTAAATTCTTGATTTGCTAGATCCTCGAACCCCTAAATTCTCAAATTTCCCAAATCTTCAGTTGAAAGGCGAATTGTCATAGTCTCTCGCTTCATTGATTCGGCGACAGGGTGAGCGCGCGCTTAGTCGTTCAATGTTTCTTCAGAGCACTCAGGACCAACGTATCGTCTTATCGGGATGATTTAGAGTAGGATACAGTGTATATCGCGCGGAAGAAATGCATCAGACCGCGTACAAGTACGTTCTCTAGGATTTACGAGAATCGTCGTGGAGCATCTCTAACCGGGGTTTCCTTAAAACCCGCCAGGAATTCACAGTCTCATCCCTGTGTCCGCTCTTTGCTCTCCAACACTGTCGTTTACCACTCCCGACAGCGAATCAATTTACGGTCCGGCGAAACGTCGCACATTCGAAAAAATCTTGCAGAAATTACGTTCTCTGATTTCACAATTTTAATTCTCTAATCAGACATTCCAACTTACTATCAGCATACTCAGAACATACTACTAAAGTTGTACATATTTTATCTTCAATAGTAATGTTCAATTTTAATAGTGAATAAATAATGATTTCCAGAGGCAGTCACAAATAATGATTTTAAAGAAAGTTGATGGATAATGGTTTTATGTTTATGTTCATGTAGTAATGTTCAATTTTTAAAATGAATAAATAATGATTTCCAGAGGAAGTAACAAATAATTATTTTAAAGAAAGTTGGTGGATAATGGTTTTATGTTTATGTTCATGTAGTAATGTTCAATTTTTAAAATGAATAAATAATGATTTCCAGAGGAAGTAACAAATAATTATTTTAAAGAAAGTTCATAGATAATGGTTTTATGTTTATGTTCATCTAGTAATGTTCAATTTTTTAAATGAATAAATGATGATTTCCAGAGGAAGTAACAAATAATTATTTTAAAGAAAGTTGATGGATAATGGTTTTATGTTTATGTTCATGTAGTAATGTTCAATTTTTATAATGAATAAATAATGATTTCCAGAGGAAGTAACAAATAATTATTTTAAAGAATGTTGATAGATAATGGTTTCATATTTATGTTCATGTAGTAATGTTCAATTTTTAAAATGAATAAATAATGATTTCCAGAGAAAGTAACAAATGATTATTTTAAAGAAAGTTGATAGATAATCGTTTCATGTTTATGTTCATGTAGTAATGTTCAATTTTTAAAATGAATAAATAATGATTTCCAGAGGAAGTAACAAATAATTATTTTAAAGAAAGTTGATGGATAATGGTTTTATGTTTATGTTTATCTAGTAATGTTCAATTTTTTAAACGAATAAATAATGATTTCCAGAGGCAGTAACAAATAATTATTTTAAAGAAAGTTGATAGATAATGGTTTTACATTTATGTCCAAAAAAAGTCATATGAATTTATTTAATCAAGAAAGACATTATTTACAAAAGTTACTGAAAGAAGAATTCGGAGGGTGTACATGTAGATGCGAGCACGATAGAACATTTACGGAGGGATTCCAGATTAAAGTAAATTAATTACGGAGTTGTATCAAGCAATACGAAGAGAACTTGCGACAACGTTCGTAACCGCAGACTAGGAACTTGCATTTAATTTCCTACAACATAATCAAAGATATACAAAACGTGAGACAGCACGGGGTCCGCCCCCCGCTGTTTTTGCACAGACGATTCAATTTCATCGACGCTCGACATTACTTGGAATCTCATCTTCCCCACGAACGGGCTGGTGCATGAATCCCGAACAATACAACAACGAGCACTAATAACAACCCGACGCATGTTCTATCAGCGGGCGTCGACCGCGCCCTCGCAGGGGTGGACGAAGAACGAGAAGAAGACGATGAGAAACACAGGCGAAAGAGAAGCGTTGGTGGGCTTTGCTCGGTGAAGAGAGACAGAAACACGGCATAAATCACAATTATAATCAACGTGCACGAAAGTTACACCGGCTTCGTCCCCTTTGGCCCCCGCGACTCGTGGCTGCCGGCGTCGCATGAAAATTTATCGCCTAACTTCGGTTTCCTTCAAGGTCGCTTTCTGGCTGCTTTGCATACGTCGCTTCTTCTTCACCTTTTTCGCGAGTTTTCCCGAAGAAAAAACCCGCTCGCGTTACGCCGCTTGCGCGCCGGAAGCGCACCGGGACCGGGCTGACGTTTCGCCAACTTATAAGTGTTTCTTTTTGCATTAACGAAGCCGGAGACTGCGACGAAGAATGAGCGACTGGTACAATAAATCCTTGGAACGGAAGTTGCTCGGAGCGGAGGAGTTTCAGATAAGGAAACGTAAATCGTGGTGAAGGTAATTCTGGAATTTACTGGGTGACACGTTTCAAATCTTTCGAACGAATTAATTCGGTAATCGAGTTTAGCAAGTTTTGCTGTACTGAGTGCATAGATGCACTTCATAGGATGTTCATAGACACAGACAGGAAATGCTAAGGTAGAGTAAAAGATTGTATACGAACATTCTCAAATATGTATTTCTACAAACATGTATGTTCTTCATTTACAAATGGAGTAATAACCCTTTGCGCTCGAGAGGTGACCAGTCACTATTTTATTTAATACAATAATTTGAAATGAGCATTTTTTATAATATGACACGTGTGACGTATAAACATAGTGAAACAAACAACCGCGGAAATTATTTGTAGAGAAATAATAAAACATCAAAAGAATTCATTTAACTTTTTAACTATTAATGTCGCAAACAGTCTTACCTTCGAGTGCAAAGGGATAATATATATTATAAACTAAGAACTAATGGAACAGTCAGCTTAACCTCAACGAATCGAAACAATAGATCCTACAGAATCCTACCCCGAATATCCATTACAGCTCCGTAACAATGTCCCTGAAAAAGTTATTGATAGTTAGGCTGACAGGCAGTACCGAACAAAAGTTGCCGGAGGAAGAAGTCGTTAAGAAAGAATATCCGGCCACGAGGGTTCACGAAGACGTCGCAATGACAACGCCGGAAGATGGGAACCGAAGGTTGCGAAATGACGAATGAGTCACGAGTTACGGATGATCGAGACTCGAAGAGGATCGTCTTCCTCCCCGCTCGGTAATCGCGTGAACGTGACGATCGTCAACGTCGGTACAAAGTGCCTCTTGCCACCGAATGGTATCGAATTGCGATTCGAATCGAATCAATCGAGAGCATCGTCGTAATTCAAAGTGCAGGCACGAAGTTCCGATCAACGGCAGCCGCGTACAAAGTGGCTGGGGATGCTTGGAAATCTAGTTTCTTCGTTACGAACCTCTTTAAAGGAGCGAGAGAGACACGGGGAGTGGATACTCTTGGGATGTAGTGATTCATCTCGGATCGATTGAAATCGCCGGATTAGAGGTCCCGTGGAGGATTGAGGTTTATGTTTCATTGGCAGGTTTTAGCAAGATTATAGGGGTCTTTTAAAATTTTTGAGGAAGTGTAAGGTGAGACTATTGAAAGTGTAAGTAACACTGAGAGACATGTATTGAAATTTGTAAATTTTCACGTTGTTTTGTGCTCCTTGAATTTCTGTATTTCTACTATTTCTCTGAGGAAAGAGACAATGTATGTAAAAGGAACACCGACTGATAAAAGGAAGAAATAACAGGGGCCTGTCGTATTCCAGTGCCTCCGAATAGGCAATAAACTAGAAGCGAAATAGCCGTAAAAAGAGGAAATCTAGTTCGAAAGAGGCAAACACGATTCGAGGAAGGGCGAGCAAAAGAGGCAATTAGAACGATGACAGATCACGAATTAATCGGCGGCAATTAGCTCGGAGGGGATACGTACAATTGTCGACGCTAAATTTAATTTCAGTCCAGACTACTTGTTACGCTGCTTAACGATGTAACAAGTTCCACGGAATTAATTCGCCGGCTCGGCTCCGTTCGCCTTTTGCTCCCCGTAACTGACCGAGCCCGGCGTTCGCCACTTTGACGATTTCTCATAGCGAGCAGAATGTACCTCAGGTAATTCCCGTGGAATCAATTACCGCACGCCTCCAACGTAACGGATGACCGACCCGAACCCCTTGGAATCGCGCAAGACGAATGATAATCGTTTTTCACCAGATGCCCGGAAGTTTGCATCGTTTCCATCCCTCCGCTCCGTCTTCGTTCCGCTGATATTCCATGCACCCCAGTCGTATCACGGTGGTATGCATCGTAGCGACGTAATTTCTCGTCACGTCGATGCCAGGAAGCAGAGATGAATTATTCCGCGGGTAATGGCGGACAATTGAAATACCCTTAGCGACGCCGAACCCCTGAAAAATTAACATTGCCCCTTCTTCCGTTTGGGGGAATAGAGAAAGCAGTTTTGAAGAGATTTCGACAAATTATTGGAGATAACGATGTATCGTTAATGCAAGTGGCATAGGCTTATGGTCCATCCTCCCTTAACCAATCTTAATTATCGTAAGTTAACTCACAATCTTATAACACACAATTTTATCAAATCTCTTTACTTCTGTTTAAACACGAAAACAACCTAACATAACCTAATTGTATTGATACAAATTTTGGCTTTATATAAGCAAAAGGTCCTGATACGAGTATAAAAACATACCGTTAGCAATTCCAATAATCGTAAATTAACTAACAATTTTATCTCGTAGCTCTCAATTTTGTCAAATCTCTTTACTTCTGTTTAAACACGAAAACAATCTAACATAACCTAATTGTATCGATACAGAATTTAGTTTTGTATAAGCAAAGGGTGCAGATACACGTATAAAAACAAACCGTTAGCAATCGCTATAATCTGAAATCGATATAGCCGATCAAAGCCCTCACCATAAGTCACGGTGAAACGAATCTCCAGTGTATGCACGCGTGTGGGTGTGTAGGCAATTGCGCAGAGCACAAGTCGAATCGCATTATCGTTGGACGGAAGCATCGTGTGCCGGCTCCTCAAAGAGTCAACTTGCCCTCGAACGTAAGGGAAGTGGAGAAAGGCGTAGCTACACAGTGGAACGGTTCAAGGCAAAGAGAAGGATAGAAAAGAAAAGGAGAAAGAAGAAGGGTGTAGGAAGAGGAGACGCATAGATACGAACCGATAGAGGTAGTTGGTACGCGAGTGAGCCTCCGTTTACTGGATCTTCCTGTCGGTAATCAAAGATTTATATCTGCGAGGAGGCTGCACGGGATGCTGTTACGTTCGCGAAGGCACGATCGACGATAGGGCAGCCTGATGTTCGCTACCGAGTTCCGTTCGTTGACTGGACGGACCAGGGACGGTCGAACGTTGGATGCGGAGGGTCCTTCCGGGCCCAAGGTACTTAGGGGAGAGTGGAAGAAGTGATATTTGCAAGTTGCAGATTCTTAGATTTGCAAGCTTACAAATTCTCACATTCCCAAATTCTCACACTTGCAAATTCTCACACCCCCAAATTCTCACATTCCCAATTTCCCATATTCCCAAATTCTCACACCCCCAAATTCTCACATTCCCAATTTCTCATATTCCCAAATTCTCACGTCCCCAAATTCTCACGTCCCCAAATTCTCACGAACCCAAATTCTCACATTCCCAATTTCTCACATCCCCAAATTCTCACACCCCCAAATTCTCACATTCCCAATTTCTCATTTTCCCAAATTCTCACACCCCCAAATTCTCACGTCCCTAAATTCTCAAATTTCCAAATTCTCACGTCCCCAAATTCTCACGCACCCAAATTCTCAAATTTCCAAATTCTCACATTCCCAAATTCTCATACCCCCAAATTCTCACGTCCCCAAATTCTCACGTCCCCAAATTCTCACGCACCCAAATTCTCAAATCCCCAAATTCTCACACCCCCAAATTCTCACATTCCCAATTTCTCATATTCCCAAATTCTCACACCCCCAAATTCTCACGTCCCCAAATTCTCAAATTTCCAAATTCTCACGTCCCCAAATTCTCACGTCCCCAAATTCTCACGCACCCAAATTCTCAAGTCTCCAAATTCTCACATTCCCAAATTCTCACACCCCCAAATCCTCACACTTCCAAATTCTCACGTCCCCAAATCCTCACACTTCCAAATTCTCACGTCCCCAAATTCTCACACCCCCAAATTCTCATATCCCCAAATCCCCAAGTCCCCAATTTCTGAAACCCCCAAACTCCCAAACAGTTACAGCATCTTCCAAAAAATGAAGACATCCCAAAATCATTTCAGTCCCAAATATATCTTAGTCGTGGTCCCTGCATGTATAACGTCGTCCCTGATACGAACGATCCACGATCGGCAGATATCGCGGCCTGCCTATGCAAAACCGAATAGTAGGATGAATTAATGTCACGGCCACGATACGATATGCTGCTTTTATGTTAATAGCCGTGCGTCCGTAAAGTTACGTGCTGCATATTCGCGGAACGCTGATGGATGTTTCGCGGTCGCGGTGCGAGATAAGTCGTCCTGCTGCCATTGGCGTAACGATTTCGATGGCATCGCGATAACATTCGTGTTCGAGATAGACGGAGAAAAGGAGCGGAGAAACGTGCCACGACGCTCGTAAATAGAAATCCGTTCGCGTTTATTTTGTCTCTGGCAAATATATAACGCTGTCCGACGATAGGCAGCAATTTCGAATAATTTGGACAGCTCTTATCTTTACCGATAACTTATGGTTCCACGGATATTTTACTTTCATTGTAACAGTGTTTATGTACTGGAAAATCGAGTATTGGCTCTTCGGATGAAAAGTTATGTGTTCGAGAATCGTGGTTTTAATTAGAGTGGGATGTAATGGTCTTCACGCAATGGTACTGGATATTTCAAGGAAAACTTGATGGAATTTTTGTTAATATAAGAATTTGTATTCGGACTAATAATTCAGAAATTTCTAAATCTTCACATTTGCAAATTCCCAATTTAATTTGCAAAAAATTAGGGCAAGCCCCAAAGGGTTAATTCACTCCAAAGAGTTAACTCGATGGAGGTTACCGGTTCCTCGGGTTTCATATCGCGAGGAGGGTTAACCGGGTTAGGAAGCGGTTAGAATCCTCGGCTGTCTTTAGAGAGTGCTTTCGGAATTCACACTTAAGTTGGTCACGAACGAGGCGACGGACTCGTCTGGACGAGCATTAGCATACTTAATGGGCCTTTGTTTGGCCAACTTGAACTACGAATGTTGCGAGCGACACGGTTCGTTAACTTGACCGAATCAAATTACATGAATTTACTGTCCCAACGCCTCCGTGGTATTTCATCGTGGATCTACGATATAGACACGAGCACACGGTCCGTTTTCGCTGTGGTCCGGTTGAATCAATTCCAGGAGGACCTTTGCCCTTTTCCCCATCGCGTTCGTTAAAGCTCCACGATGCGTTTAGCCGGCATAATAATTGCACGCAAACTTGGAAACTTCCAATTTGCACTTTAACGCCTCGCTCGTGTCCCGGTAATATCGTTTTCGTGCAACAATATTTAATTTACATTAGTTCGCGCCTCGTCACCTTCCGCGGGGTGGGGAGGCCATTATTAAATTTCCTCGGCGAGCTAATAGTTGAATCACCGTTGGCTTCTAATGAACCCGACTAACGACCGGAGCGGCGTTTCGCTCGCAAACTTTCCGAGTTCCGGACTCCAAAGGCTGCGTCGATTCTACGTGTCTTCAGAATGCGCCAGAACGAGCGATTAAGCATTCTGCGAGTTAGCGAACGCTCGATTGACTGAATAGGATCGTTATTAAATTTGAATACAACATCGGTACCAGCAGTTAATTCGCCTTTAATTCCTGGAGCTTACCAAATTTCGCGTAGACACCTCTATTTACTTGCTAGGTTACTTGGCTAGGTATGGACTGCAGGTATGGACATATAGGTCTATAGCAGGGGGGCCAACCTGCGGCTCTTTGAAGGATTACTTGTGGCTCTCGATAAATGTACCCAAGTTCCTTTTTCATTTTTGTGCTATTATATTTTTAAAAATTATTATCGTTCCGTATGTGTTTCAAAATATCTTTGAAATTACTGACGACAAATATGAAAGACTAAGTGCAACGTTGTAACAAATTTCATTTCCGTCCAAGTTAAGAATGATATGACTCATCGAAAACTGCGCCATCGAAAATTGCGGCTCGCGAAACATTTCAAATTTTGAAAAATGGCTTGGATTATCACGGAGCTTGGCCACCCCTGGTCTATAGGTATGGACATTTGCAGACGAAGAGACCATGTCTAAGATCAACAAAGAAAAGTTTACGATCAAAGAATTCATAATTAAGATCAAGAGACAGACAAGATCAAGGTAATCGAGAAAGAAATTCTGATCAAGAATCGATCAGAATGAAGAAAGATCAAGAATCGAGAAAGAAATTCCGATCAAGATTAAGAAGAAACACGATGAACAGCAGTGATCTTGTAGCGTACACAAGTGATATGTGTAAATGGACCATTACACAGATGCGGCCATTTTAAACGGTCTGACCCCAGGCTCGCTCCGCATTCGGAGGTTATGTCGATGACCTTGATGTCCCGAGTAATTTCATGTATGCATAAAAGGACGAAGTGGAGGCTACTCTACATAATTACCCAATTTGTGTCTGTACAAGTAAAACGAACGGCAAGAGCGAACGCGTGCGGCTGCCTTAAGAGGCAACATTGTCAAACGCCGTGAATACGCGGATATTTTGTACGTCGTGCGAGCTTAACGAGCGATCGATTGGCGAAGAGGAAAAAAATGGCGATTTAATGAACGCATCAACGGACCGATCGCACGGAAGATGAGAGATAAAAGCATCGGGTCCGAGGCTACCGCGATAAGGGGCGAACATCGATGTAACGCGGCAGTAATTTGCTGCATAATTCCTGCGCTTCCGGCTAGGATTAAATCACCAATTAGTAGTAATGTTACACAGGCTGGTAGGCAAAGCGAGCGAGCTAACAGAAGCGCTATCGGCGAAGTGACCGATGACTCATTGTCATTAGGCGAACGCGGACTGGAAACTGTTCGCGTTGCTACGAAGGGCTTTCGTTGACGTTAACGGATCGTCCTCGTGTAAACGGCCCGACCGGGGCCCGTGGTGTGCGATTCGTCATTGTAATAATTTGCCTTGGCTCCTTCCGTTACGATTCTCCGCCATTGAATCTCGAGAATTCACCTCGAAGTCGATGCCCAATGGTCTGAATTCTCCTGTCGCTCCTAGCCCTCGGCTCGGTTTATAGCTTCATTAGGAGCTAGGGTTCTCGTTTAATAATTCATCAAGCTCCCTGTCGTTGCCCATCCTCGATACCTGTTCTTTCACCATCGACTCGCTATTTTCTTCCCGTGTTTCTCCATCGTTTTACATCGAAAAATTCCTCATACGTTTGGACAAAAATCCAAACATTTTCTTAAAAAAAATTATGTTTTGTACAAAAATGAATACACTGTTATAGGAGTTTGGATAATTTTATGTACAGACAGTTTCGTAATTAGAGGCTAAATTATTATACCAACGGATGCAAAGTTTTTTCGAATTTTCCATTTGAATGGACCAGTATTGTAACGCACGTCCGCGGCAGCGAGCCAGCACGAATGAAATTCAATGGTACACTGATTTTAATTTAACGCCGATGTCTTCGAACCATACACGAGCTACGTTAAATCAGGGGAAGTGCTCCTCGACGGTCGACCCCCCTCGGTTGCTTTGTTCTCCTTTATAAATAATTGTTACACCGCATTGTTAGCCCCGCCATGGCAAGACGAATTTCGCGATTGTTATGGGCCGTGTTATTATGACGTCGTACACGGTGACCATAAACGAACGTAACGCAATAAATTACGTATGTGCCTGTCGGACGAACAACACCAGGGAGGCGGGGGCGTGTTTTAAGTCGAGGTGTTTCATCTGAGAACGGCCCTGGAGGATTTGAAGGACCTTGGAAATTTGCAGATTTGAGACGTTTATAATTTACAAAGTTTAAATATTCAGACTATCAAGAATTTTTTAACTTAAAAATGATGAAATTATGAACTTAAAAAATATAGAAATACAGACGTTCTACCAGAAAAAGTAGTGAAAGTAGAAACTAGAAGTAGCAACCTCGATACGAAAGTGCCTGGCACATAAAAAGAAAATAACGCGAACTCGACAACTTAATAATTACGTGGTTGCAAAAAGGGAACGAGCTGAAGTGTCCATGGTTTTACCGTGGACCCATATGTTTCCGCTGCAACGTTGTCTCGTAAAGTGCGAAAGAAATATCGCCGGGCTATTTATCGAATCATTACTGTCCATAGAAATCCAATGGCGCGAAGAACTGTAGAAAAGGAGGGGCCGTGTATGTGTTCGTAACACGTGGCACGCTCGAAGGAAGTCGTGTTTCTTCGTTCTTCGCTTTAGATGCCAACGAAATAATTATTAGCTCACGTGTCCCGATAAATATCCCTGGTCCGAGTTGGTAAACGTCGTGCTAACGACACGCTTCGTTATGCAACGGCTACCGAGCGAAGAATTTCGAGACACTCGGAGAATGACCGCTCTCGTTTCTTATTGCTACTTAGTGTATTTATCGAGCCTAGGTCGAAGAAGCACCACTTTATTTTCGCATAGCACTGAGTTAACTACTTTGCTCAGACGTTTGGAGCAGCGAGTTTGCTGCTATGTTTTAACTTGGAATAAGCAACCTTGTTACTGTTAAATTCCTCAGTAAAAATAGAAACAGTGATAGGAACAGACACGTAATCGCAAAATGTGTGGAAAAAAATTGTATCGGTGTTTTAAGCCAATAAAGGTTGAAAAGAAGAATATACTGCATTATAATTCGTACTTTAGAACGAGGGTCAGAAATATTTCGTTCTCGTTATGGTGCCAATCTCGTGCACCAGAGTTGTTCACGGTAATCGCAGCTATATACAAGGCGCGCGCGTGCGAAATCCTGTCGTGATTCAGATTACGCGGTGCTGTTATGGGTCGTTCATCGCGAGACAATGGATTCGCTGGATCGAATGGAATCTGACTACACGGAAGATAGATAGTATTGTCGCCCGATGCCAGAGACTTTCTACGGTTCCGCGTTTATCGCGGAATTTATTTCGGCCCGCTATTGAATTTCCCAGCGTCGAGGCTGCGAGTTTCAGGGTTGAACCACGTAGCACTGAAAACACACGGGGAGAGTACAATGCCGGGCCACACGTGTGGCTGACTCTTTTTGTCACGAAACCGTGAATCGATCGGCTTCTTTCACCCGGTATTCATCGATTATTTTGGTACAGCGAATATGTACGATATCGTTACCTATACGATATGTTCTTTCTTATCGTGTGTTTTATGTAGCACACTTTGTAATATTTTAACCTCGTATTGTATAGACACCTCATAGGATTTTATAGGAAGTCAGAACTGACGGCTAAAATATTGCCAATAAAATATTCAGTCGACAGGAGTCTAAACAAGTGGTTCTAAAAATGGGCGTCTTAAAGATCACTCAGCCACTTCATTTATCTCTCGATACGGTTGATCGTATCGTAGCTTATACCACCTCGATACTATCGGATCTCTGACACTTGTCTGAGCGTCATTCCACCACGTCATCCTCCTAAGTTCATCTCTTCCTGTGGGATGATTAAGATCATAATGCAGCGGTTCGAGTCGCTGTTCAAAGTGGAACGTGTACGAATATTCCCCAGGAGGCTGGAGGAGCGACAACAACGGGAAATAACAGGCAGGACGGAGACACGTAGCTCGTGTATATACATACACCTTGGCCCTGAAGCGAACATAATTGAGTTAGTCGCGTGACACGTCGTTGCCGCTATCCCATCGCTACCTGATTTCGAGCTGGTGTACAGGGTGTCTGAAAATTGTTGCAATCTTGAAATCCAAGGTTCAATCTTTTTGTCACCGTGTTTCCAGTCGAAATTCACTCGATCAGCTTGAAGAACAACATTAAAGTTCCATCACCGAATGCTGTGTAAGATATTCAGCAATAAGATATTCAGGGTGCAATAAAAAAGTTCTATACAAATTCCTTCTACATAAGTAAGGCGTTCTAGCTGAGAAACATCAGCAGTACCATACTTGAAATTCAAGGTCAAATTTTTAGCGAGGACCACCATAGGCGTTCATCGATGTATAAACGCAGACTAACGTGACGTTTTCAAACACCCAGTACAGAGGGGACGATAAAGGGTGGTAGGTGTAACGATAGGGTTGATGGTTGGTCCAGGACAAGGCTGAAAGTTTGGCCGGTATCGGTGCGACTCGTTGCACCCAGGTCGGATGTGCCGATAAAACGCAAACATTTAATTAAAAGATAATCAACCGGATTGCCTGTGGTGGTCGCTAATGTTGCAGAACGGTAGATAGGACGGAACAATCGGTTCTTTATGCATATGAGTCGTGGCGGGTTGGTCGGTGCGTGCATTGGCTGGCTGGTTTCATCCTGTAGATGGCCACGCGGACCGCCTATGTGATTTAATTTTACACGAATATAAATTCGTATCGCGCCGCCTGATACGCCACCTCTGTCCACTCCCTTTGCAACCCTATCGCTTTATCCCCGTCCGTGGATTCGACAGGCTCGGGTCCTGACGCGGGAGAGGTAGTCATGACGGTGATATCGGGGGCTGGTAGGGGTGCAGTTGCACCGCTGGCGGATATCGGTTCGATTTCGTGGTCCTTCGAGCGTGTTGCGTGACGCCGGATATTTTCAACGTACAGACGTTTTTCCGTGCGTTGGCGAACAAAACCGTGGAGAAAAAAACGATTGATAAGGGTATCTTTGATGGGACGAGACTTGGATGAAGAAGAAGATGGAAAATGGAAAAATAGAAAGGAGGTGAAAGAGGCACGACCGTTCTAGGATATTAAGCTCGCGGTCACGTACGCCATTACCGAAGCTAATGCAAAGCTGCCAGTCGTTTTATGCCATCTGTAACCGGATCTCCCTTCGACGACGAGGCGCTACTTTACTCTCCCTCCTGCCCCTTCGACAACTGGCTCCACCGATCGATTCGACGTGGCTTCGATTAAAGACCTCTCTTCCCCTCAACTGCTCCTCTTTCTTCTCCATTGATTCCCGTACGTTTCTCTCTCTTTCGTCGCTCGAGAAGAAAAGTGTCCCGAGATTTTTTTCTTCCCCTTCGTTCCTTCCGTTGACAGGCTACCACCGATATCGTGCCGTTTCTCGCCAGTCAGTATTCACCGGGCACGATCGCGTTCTCGCATTCACCGTGATAAAGCCCGTGGTTTATGGACAAAATTCCTTTTCGTGCGAATCCCGTTTCGGTCAGCACGTACCAGACGATGCACTTATTAACTGCCGATATTCACTGGTATCCAAACACGCTGATTATTACTATCCACTGCGAGGTGGAATAGAAATCGGACATAACGTTTAATTGTGTATGCATGACCACTATATTGCATTGTTATCTGCACGAGTCATTTGTCATATAGTCATACATTGTGTTACGTCATTTTCAAATTTGTTTCATCTTCAATCACCGTGCATTGTTTCGAGCTGTACGGTTACGTAGGCAGCACATTATACGCCAACAGTTAATTGCTTCGTACTAACGTGCACTGAAAATCAGTTTCGTTCGCGTGTCATTTGAAAGCTCGGTATCACTGTCAAAGCAGTATATACAATTTAGTGGAAGTAATTAAATAAATATTTTGCGAGGAAACAACTTGTCCGATTCATTAATTTCAGAGCAATTCCAGCTCCGCGAGTTGAAGGTTTACACATGTTGATTTCTAAAGCGCGGTAATATTTTATGCGACAGACTGTCCGACTACTTGAGGGGATTTCCTGATGAGTCTGGTTTTGCGACTAATTCGTGCTCGCGCTCGAGGTAATAAAATCTGTAACGCAGGTGGCGGAAGATCCTCCCGATGTCTTGAATGTAGAAAAAGGTCCTCGATTTATGTAGGCTGATTCGATAGAGCGTTTGTGGAGGAAGAAAATGTAGAATAAACACGGAGGAAAAGTTTTACATGAAACGTAGCTCGACGCTAATTAAAGCGAAGGTTTATTCTGAAAAAGGCATCGTGTACGAAGCTCGATCGATCTTTGCGTTCATGCTCGAACGAACCGGTGCGTCCGGTTCTCATGCTCGCGCACCAGAAGAATATTCTGACAAACGGCGGCGAAATATCGTAAAACCGTCGATCGTCGATAATTAATAGCGGCGAGGAGCGGCCCGACCATTATCAATGGGAAGCAATAAATAATGATTCTCCTTCTCGGCGACTGTTTATTAGAGGCTACCACTCTTTATTGTCAGTGCCACTTCATTGCACTCGACGATATCCCACCCCCATTGTCTCTGTGATCGTCTCTCCTTCCAGCGTTTTTCTTCGACTGTACAATAAATTTATTCCGCTCGTTACCTATCCTCGTTCCGGGAGAAACGAGGCTCCGCGTGCATCGGTAACTGAAACGATATTCTTGCAATGATCACACACTTTGATTAATACTCTTTGTGGATCTATGAGTTCATCAAGGATGTCTCTTAACTCAGCTCGTTTCAGTAAAAAACCCGCATGTGATTAAAACACGATACCCGCATCATGAACCAATTAAAATTGTCAGGTGTGCAATGAGAAAGTCAAATACCGATCCAAGTACAGTACCGATTAATCATATAGATTATACCATTCTTTCGCTCCAAGAATATTCTTATCCAGTTCATTAATATCGATTGTAAAAAATCAATACGACCCAGCATGTTCGGAGAACGTCTCGAGGCACCATTTTTCCGGTCCATCTTCGGGAGTTCATTAAGCGAAGCGTCGAAGATTGTTCATCTCGGGCAAAAACGTCGGCGACAAATTGCTCGCGTGAAAGCGCCACTTAAACCGGGACGTGAAACTTAAACGGATTACCTTGGACTACCTCTGTCTGGCGGGATCGTCTCGCGAGTGCCCGTCTCGTAGTCGATAATCCGTGAGATAAGAAATATCAAAGTACAAAGGCACTACGGGAATCCAAGATCATATTCCTCCCTTTCGTCGGCGTGCCTAAGTACTCGCTCATTAAAAATAACGAAGGCCGTCGACGAGCAGCCGAGTCCGATAATTGAATTTCCGATATCTATTTACCTTTGCAGGAACAAGAGGGTACGAATCGATGACTTATTCTCGACGCCTAGGATTAAGGGAGAAGGAAATCTGGATGCTGGACTGCTAGATGTTATAGGAGTCTTAACTTACATTTCTATCTGGAGATAAAAAAATTCTTTTCGATATAATATTTCAACCTTCGGGAAATATCTGAGAGAATATTTAGTAGAGAGAAAATAAAAGATTGATTAAAAATGTGAGGTCTAAGTGTCACTTTGATCTAGAATATCCGAAAACTGAATATGACCTTGATCTTCACACGTGTAAGGTTACTTCCGAAAGTAGTAACCTAGTCTAGTATACGTGGACAATAAAATGAGGGGTGTATTTCACAGTAAAACTTTAATTTTGTCAATATATTTAGATATCTACGGTCTCTCTCGGAATTACTTTATTCTCCAGACGATCGTTCGCCACCATCCCAGCCGAAACTAGCGGAAAGGAAGTGAAGTAGAGTAACGAAGGAGCCATTCTTCGGCGTGTGGCGATAACGAAAACACCGAGAACCGTACGGGGCATCGTAGAAAACGCGTGTACACGTTTGCAAGCGGTACACACGTGCACGTACACCAGCGAGAGTTCCAGTATTTTGGCGGGGGCCACTTAATGGAAAACTCTTCGGCGAGCACGAGCCACGAAGAGAAACGAAACCATGGTCCATTCGGTCGCCCATATATTTTTCTTCGTCGACGCGGCAAAGGAAAAAGCGAAGTCGTAGCGGAACCGCCCCTCGTTTAAGAGGTAAAGAAAGAAACGGGGCCAGGGCGCGCGGCAAGGGGAGCAAGAAAATAAGGGCGGATTGAGAATTGTGGGAAATAAGTAACGCGGAACACGACGGCAGCTTACGGCTATAAGGGTGGACCTTAAAACCCGTGAGCGTCCCTCTGCTGGTGGAATTTAATTTCGACGTTTTAAGAGTACCCTCCCCCTTGGACGTCGTCTCCCTCTTTGTCCTTCTCCCTCCCTATATTCCTTGTCTGTCGATAGATGAAAGGGTTTATTGAACTGTTCGTAGTAAACTGCGCGAAAAGTAGCTTCTAACCCCTCGCCAATCGAAATGCCACTGCTCAAAGACTTATGCTACTACATTCTGATAGTCTCTAATTGCGTCACATGAATTATTCATATCGTGTATACAGTGTACATCATATTGTGTCTTTTATGCTTCAGAGGGTTTATGAACGTTTGTCATTTCATTATTGTCAGTGATATTTATTGCACCAGCATGACATCGTGTTTTGAAGTCTTCATTTACGAAAGGGGCATCTTGTGCACGAGTTGTACATCAAAACCATTATATCAAAATGTTTTCAAAATGTTTCTCTCATGAGATTCAGCCTGATGAGGTAAATTAAGAAACCTTGAAAGCTGATGCAAACGAACTAATCGAAAGTTCCGTCGTAAAATATACGATTAAAATTTAAATTTCATCTCGGACCCTTTTACAATACGCTTTCTCCCTCTTCCGCTTTGTACCGCCGATTCTTTCCGAGCGTCGTTCAGTCAGTTGCGGCCACCAAAGGCCAATCAATTAATAAAGGTGAATTAACTCGTCCCCTCCATTAGCATTCGTTATCGTCAATCGACGAGCTGGCCCGTGCGTCTTTCCGTTCCATTCGTCGGCCCGCATGCGTGTAACCCGAGATCGTTGGGAACGTTCAGCAACGAGGCCCTGCAATTCTTCTTCGTACTTGCTTGTTGCGCGTACACATGAACGTGCGTTTTCAATGGCCGGGCCCTTTCACGAGGGTGGACGCCATTCTTTGATCCTGGCACACTATCTGGTATCGAAGCTGCCCATTGTGGTCAGCTGCTTCTCGAGGGTAACTCTGCTCACAGGAAGCTTCCATGGACGATGAAGATAGAAACACGTCACGTGGAATCAGTTATCACGCCGCAAGGTGAACGCTGATGAAGATAAAACTATGATTGGTTAAAACGTAGTTACTGCAAGAGCAATTGGTTACAGCTGTCACAGCAATCAGATCAAAAACAAGATTTACCTCTACATATATTCTGATCACGTATATTCTAGTCATATGTATATTCTGATATTCCGATTAGACTTATCTTTGATACAATATAAAGGTTTCGAAGAGCTATCATTTTTCCGTCAGGGTATATATTCCTCGGCGAGGAGGCAAACAGGATGCTCGGATGCGTTCGAGCGTGGTAAGACCGATAGCGATGTACTCCATCGTGTGGCGGTTTTTCAAGAAGACTCGACTGGGCGTTTCACGGTCGCGCGACGCCAGACTTTGAGGCTGCCCTGGTCTGGTCTATCGGCCCATTACCAACCTGGAACGTTGAACGTCCTCGTAAATCACCCAAGTGGTTGGTCGCGTTCGTTGCCATGATTTCTTGCGAGCGTAGATCGCTAGGCTTCTCGCCGATCTACGGAGGCGAATCGAATATATGCAGCTCGTGGGGTTGTAATCAAGATACATCGAGGCTCTTGGATGCTTTATTTGCTGCATTTCTACTGCTACCATCGTTAATCTATTTTCTAATATTAGATTAGTCGAATCAGTTGCAAGGTCATGTAGGCATCAAGATTATGAAATTCATCCCACTAATTTATATTCCACATTCTACTGATTTATATTCCGTATGTATGTTTACCGGGTTCGGATAGACCAATTCAACTCTAACAATGTTATTATTATTTGTACTCTTGCATAAATCTTTTGAACCCAATCTATTGCACTTCAAAGTACAGATTTGTGAATCCACATTGGCAAAGTAACACAGACTTTAGATCGCATATCGAATACTATCGCTTGTTTATTCATAAGCGTACGCTGCACGATTCACCCCTGAGTTACATACGAACTCGCCGGGGATAGAGTAGATCTCTTTACTTACTTATGAGTTCCAGGGGGCTGTTCCGGAAACGGTCGCGAAATATGGAAGAACGATATATCCTTAGGAGGGACGTTTCTTCGAGCGAATCTGTGCGTGCACAGCTGACTTACGGATACCTCGGTCGAAATTGCAAATGAAATTGAACGGTGAATGTTTGATGGAATTGCGTTACACGAAGGAACAACATAGTTCGACTTTAGGGCCGGATACCTGTTTCTTGATTAGAACGATACGATGTCGAAGAGGGTGCATGAATCATGGTTTCTTTCTCGGAGACGGTATAAATTTTGTTGATGATAGGCTGCAGTCTCGAGAAGATCGATTCTTTCACTTTCTATATTTACTGTTCTTGAATAATGTTAACGGTGTAAAAGTACAAAAGCTTCTATTTACTTGTTCTTTTTTGGTGTTCAAATATAGTAAGGATAGTTAACAAGTCAGACGAGTTGGTATTATATCTGATGCACACAAGTATGAAGATAAACATTGACAACTAAAATATGTATATAATTCATAAGCAAGATTTGGCAAGTAGATTTCGCTGTTTTTCTTCCTATTCAACTGGCGATGCACGTCCATTCGATTCTCCGGTCAGGTAAAATCCACGAACCCTTGATAGAGTCCGCAGTTAGAAAAGGTCCAGAATTATCGTTAAATAAAGAGAGGTCGGGTTCGACGCAATAATAATCTATGTAAACTCGCGGGTCGAGAGATGACTATCTTCGTACGCGAGTCGTTCGTTCCGGTAGTGTTTCTCCCTTCTGTTCCTCGAAACCATAGATCAGCAGCCAGCGGTGCGACGTGAGAGCCCCGGGAGCCTTCTTCTCCGCAGGTATATTATCCGTATGGCGCTAAAAATACCGAAAGACCGAAAACCGGGCGTTGAGATAGCGCTGGGCGTGACCGAGTCTGAGGGTCTGCGGGCGAACCGCGCGCGCTTAAAGAAGGGTTACGGCTAAGTAATGGCCCGTGCACCGGGGGTAGGGAAACAGACCGAGGAGAGCACAGGGGGTGCTGTCGAGCAAAGGTTCTCTTTTTTCTTCGCAGCACGCACGGACGATAGACTACCTCTACAATGGCCTAGGCCTAAGAAATGGAAAATCAATATCGGCCACTTTCGAGACCCTCGCGAGACTACCGATCCGACGCTCTCTGTCCTCCTGACTTCCTCGTTCCTGGAATTAAACAGATATTTCTCCTGCAAGTTTTATAAACTTGTTCATATTTCATCTCCTCTTATTTACCCGTACTCTTGCACAGATAATTTAATTGTACGGTAAAAATGTAATTCTGAAGACACTGTATGATACGCTTATTTTAAATGTAAGACTGAGAGACACGGTAAGGGTTGTAACGAAGGATTGCAATGTTTGAAACATCTTTAATAAATTGCAGCAGTAAGTCTTATTATAGCAGGATTCAATGCTTTAACCCCTTGCGTTAGTTTGATCAGTCTGACTCGTGACGCGCACCGACTATGATCAATCTTACTCGAATTTTGGATACACTGCTTTAGAGTTCAAGTCTAATAACTTGCACAGTCAATTGCATAATATCAAAATGATGTAAAGTTTCTCTGTCTGTTTTAATATTAAAGCTGTGGTTAGTCCTGACACATCTGACAAACAAATAGGTGTTAGACTTACGAGATAAAAATAATGAATTACATATGAGATTTTTCAGAATGAATGACTTTAAGAAGGTCGACTATTAAGAAAAATATGAAGCTGGACGTTGTCGACGGATGTCGGGCGCGGTGCCAAAAGCGTTTTCGTAATTCGATCGAGATGCTCGGCCAAGGTCCTATTGGTGGGCCGATAGAAAACTTCTGGTCGACTCGATTTCAATCGTTTCCGTGCGAATCAACTATTAATACCATCTTGGAGGTCCGTTCGATTCCTCCCGGCCACGATGGAGTAACTTTTCCAATAATGAGTTCTTTAGAAAATATTCTATCGGCGTCGGGCGGGCTGCGCGCGAATAATTCAGAGATGTCTGGAAAAATATTTTCGATCCGGCCGCGAAGGCCTTCACCCGGAAGCGGCTCGTTCTCTCTCCCTTATTATTCTCCGTGGCTTTCTTCCGCGAAATACTACCCTTTGCGCGCCACTTTGAATCGCGACGATAACAGCCAGCCTGTTTTTCGTTCGCCCTTCGCCGACGCGACGAAGTGGCGTCTACCGGTGACACCCTCGACAACGGGGAATACTATCGACACCATCTCGAAGGTACTTTATACGGAGTTACCAGCATGCAGGAACCCTGCTGTTCTCGCGTTCGTGCCTGCCCGCGTTATAACTTGTCGAACAAAAATATAATACCTCGGATTCTGTGTGATTAAAATAAATCGCTCTCTGCATACAAAACTGTATACATAGATTTTTTTTAATAGGTATGTAGTATTCATAGATTTTTTTAATAGGTTTTGTCGTATTAAAGTACAGGATTTTTAAAGTACTTGATAGCAGGTAAAGTAAATAATACATTCTGACACGTGAATTTTAAATAAACATATAACATACTGTTTCAAAAGATACTGAAAAATAAACGCCAGGATTATAATCGAATATTGGAAAGAAATGTTTGAAAAGTAAATATCTATGGAAACCTCCATGGTCAAATGCAAATATTCTCTCTCCTAGGGTTCTATTAATAAAGCTATCTGGGTCTCTGATATCCGCCTTTATATTATTTCAGTGAACGTGGTCGGCAATTCGGTCGACGTTCATAGCTTCTAACGGCCACTGTAATTCCGGTGGGTAACACCTTCGTTAACGCCAGTAACTGTCGTCGACGGCCATTACCGCGATCACGAGGGTCGTTCGCTGAAATTTTTCACGACCGTTCGACGTTCCTCTCGGAAATTTATGCGAGCCGGAGGGAGTACAATCCGCGTACCAAGCTTAACCTTCGAAGGACTCCCGTTGCGTGCTCGAGAGTGTATTTCTGGGTCAGGATGCTGAAACCCCGTTGAAATATATATCGCGGTCCGAGGGTGATGAGAGGGTGCGATGGAACGAGCGAAGGGAAACGAAGCAAAAGAAAGAGGGAAAGAAAGGAATCAGCGTGTGCTTTTCATGGATGAGGGACGCGGTGGGATAAATAGCTTTGCACAGCTATGAAGCTTCGAATCGACTCTCATATTCACCAAAATAGTTTGGAACCATTTTGAATATCATTTCACTCTGAAGATGAAATAATATAACGACCTTTCTCTTTTATTTGCAATAACAGTCTCAGGACATTTCCACATAAATTCTACAAATTTTTGAATCTTCAAGCTCAAGTACCATGCAGACCTTCAATAATATATTAAAGTACAACCCTTCGATACCAATTTCGATACCGATACCTCCAATGTCTTCACGCCTCCAAAACTTTCACCGAATAAAATTCAAGGCATTCTCGAATCGCACAGGAAGTTTTTAACCTCCATCAGCTGTATACGTATTCCGCGTCTTTCTTCGCGAAGGCCATCATTTCCAGAGCTCCCCCATAAAATGGAGAAGCCCGCGAGATGCATGCGGGTTATTCGCTGCGGAAAGAAAAAAGAGGGACCCGTTTGTGTCCCACATTTTTGACGGGTCGTTGGCTACCACTGTTACGTCCATCTCTGTCCGCCGGGGTTGCTTTCGTTTTTTTTCATGGATCTATGTTCACGGTCTTATACATGGGAGTTGACTGCGACGTTCAATAGCCTGGATTTTTGGAACATGGTTCAGGTCGAGTTAGGTGTGCGGCTGGTTTTTTTGAATTTAAACTGCCCTTGCTGGATGCTTAAACATTGAGCACAAAAGAAGCTGGGAGAATATAGGGCATGCGTAATGTTTGGCGAGTTTATTTGGGGCTCGTGTTTGCACATGGGCATGAATAATTTTGTAGGATTTAATTGTCAAACAGCTGCTAATGGCTGAAATTATCGTTTTAACTTTAATGCAGCTTTGAAAATTAACAACATACGTGTAACATATGTGTGACATGTGTATCATAATTATCGATGCGTGGTAGTTTAATTATTGAGGTTAACTTTAAATTATTTTCTAAGTTAAGATGTGACAATATGTCGAATGGCGCGAAACGTGAAGTTATCCTCAGATAGCGCGGTTACGATCATTAAAGGCCGGATTATCTTGCATTATAGTTGGGCGAAGTGGTCGTCCCTTTGATAGGGCTGCAGATTTAACGGCCGACAGGTAGAGGCAAAACGGTCCCTGTAATCACGTTAAATTTAAATATTCATCGCGCTGCAGCGTTGCACGTGTGTTAACAGCGAAGAACCGACCGACGCCAATCACGCGTTCAGTGTTCCTACATTGAGTTACACAACGACACTACAATGTCCCGCGATTATGAACTAATGCCATAGTGGGACGGTGGCTAATGTAAACCGCAGGCATTCCAGCTTCCTAGTAACTGCGATAACTTCATCAATGATTTTGCACTAAATCTATTCATTTACGGGACAGCTCAACGAGATTTGGGCATTCTCGAAATTTATACATTTTTAATGAATTTAGGAGATAGAACATTGGGTAGACTTCATACAGATGGAATGAATATGTTGATTATGATCTGTGAAACACTAAAACAATTCCTTCACTTCGTTTCCTAAATCAATGAGGAGCATCGTGTGAGAAAAGTGAGCACAGCTGTTTAAACAATCAATCAATTAACATTCTGTCAATTACAGTCAATGTACCAGTTGTATGTTATCTTCATAATTTCAAGCAAAAGATATACATTGTTAACACTGACTTTAAAAGATATAATTCATTGTTAACGTCTCTACTTAACAAATGATCAAACCCATCACTACCATAAGTACAAAAAATATAATATTGCAATTATGAACGTGATATTATATTGCAATTAGACTCCAAGTTATCAGCTCATGAGTCTATTAGACTCGTATCCAAAGGATGAGATCACAGAGACCATCCTGAAATTGAACCCTGACAGAGCAGTTAAAGAGTGGAAGTTGCGATTCGCGAAGTGTAAAATCTTCGGCCTCCAGCGAGCGTGGCGACAGAAGATTGAGAAGGAACTGGTTCAGAGGGTTGCGGTGACGACCTCGATCACTCGGTAATTTCCTTCTCGCGGTCTGCTTACCGTGCAATCGGGTCGGTCAAAGGCGATGCCCATCGGCCGCCAATATAATTACGCGTCTATCGCGCGCTTGCATACGCGGCCCGTAACGTTGCGTTTGAAGTCCAGCCGGGATTGCCATTAGCCCCCGACCGACACAAGGGGTCTCACCCTGTCAGAGACGCCTGCCCGTCGAACAGACACGCCGGTTATTGAAACTTTAAAATGATTTTATACCGAGCGACAGGTAATAACCTACGCTTCACGGCTGACCTGCGCTGCTGGGTGACAGTCGCGAATATTTAATCCACACTGTTTAACCTTCGAGTAATTCGTCGAGTAGCGATTACAGTTTAATTTGAAAATAAATTAGAAGGCATTCGAAAATGAATTGTAACGAAGAGAATGGAGGGTATTATTCGGTTAAAAGAAACGCGATTAATCCTCGACTGTGTAACTTTCCAGGTAAATTCGTCGAGCATTATTAAATAAATTAATCGTGGCGGAGTAACGAACGAGGTCCTCCAATTGGGTATCCAATTCCCGATTCGCGGACCGGTTAAAAGCGACTCGTCGACCACGAGGACACTCGCGTATCAGTCTCGGTCCCTTTTATCTTGACGTTGCCCCGCGCGACAGAAACAATTTTCTGAAATTTATGCACCCCCGTTGTTCAGTGGCCGTGGCCGACGATGCAGTCGACCTCGTGATATTTTCACGGAGAAGGAAACAAAAAAATACGGACTAGCTTCTCGTAAAGGAGGAGGAAAAAGGAGAAAATAAGAGGTAGGAAAAATAACAAAGCGGCCGGGCGAGCGTCACAGAGAACGAGCACCGAGACGCCTTCCGCTTTTCTGACGTTGTCGGGCTTCCGGCGCAGGAAAACGTGTCTCTGATATTGCAGCCAGAAATTGACAGAGGGGACAAACCATGTTAATGTCGATAAACACGAGCGACCGTCGATTTTCCTGGACCGACCCTTTCCATGCTGCTCTCTCTGCCCGCCCCTGTGTCTCGTTCCACTTTTGCCCTTTCATGACGCGTCGCCGACCCTCCGCACGAAGACGGGACGGAAAACTGACACGTTGCAATTAGAATTTTCGATTTCCGCTTGAAAGTCGAGAATTTGCATGGCACAGGCTCGTTCTGGCTCCCCTGACATTTTTCTCTGCGCATGCTTCTTTGTTCTGTTCTCCGACGAACATTTTGTCATCGTGCTACGACTTGATACTATTTAACGGTGACATTTGTTGGAGACTTGTTCGGTGAAACTGTGCTGAACGGCTTTCGAAACTTGCTCGTTTGCCGACAGAGACAAGTTTGCGGTTCATGATTTCAATGAAGCAGAGAACGGTACTACGTTCTGCCTTGGTTTGGGGTACAAGTATTATACTGGGTACAGGGTGTTTCAGTAACTTTGGGACTTTATTACGAATAATGGTCTTGGGTAATATTTCGAACAATATTTAACTTTCTGCATTTGAAGATTTTTTACCATTTAAAATGTTCTCTCGGAGGGAACAAATATTCGAACACCAAGCATAAATTCTCCGAATTATTCATGAACCTTGGAGTTCCAAACGATATCAAATAAAAGGGCTGAATAACTTGTGATTAAAAAGTATTTTTATTTGAAATATTTTTACCTATTTTCCAACGTTACATAAAAGCCGCGACACATTCTAAAACCCTCCGGTTCTCGTTAAAGGTACACCTTTTTCAACGTCATCGTAGCGTACAAAATACTTCAATCAATAACAGTCAGACTCCCCACAGAATTTGCTACACCCCCATAACGAAATCACCGTATCAACAGCAACATAATCAGAATCCCCCATTTGCTGGATCGCTCGGTATGGTTATACGCGTATCCAGTAGGAGTTCAAACACGGTTACACCTCGATAACTCGAATCAGACGAATTTCACGTTCGTCGTACATATGGCGGACAGCTGTTCGCTTAACGCGGTTCCGATCGTCGTAATTCCACAGTCCGCTGAAATCGAACTTGGAAAAAATGAACGCAGAGTAAAAGCGGAGGTCCGAACGATCGACGGTCAATCGTAGCTGGTGGCGTGCGAGTGCACGCGGACCACACCGCGGCCACCGCAAACCCATAACACGACACCGTATAAAATACAGTATTATGTCGCCGCAGGCCGTCATCTGGCTATGACGGCAACAACCTCTTCAGCCCCGCCACCCTGAACCTGATTAATCGTTACACGTGTTCGCCGCGTTTGTTTTCTGGATCGCGCCGCCACCCTCGTGCCACTTTTTTTACGCGAGTCTGCGGTCTTCGATCTGCTGTTGCGCTTCAGCCAACAGGAATTTCCTATGATATAGGTACTTTCATTCAGATTCGATGGATCACCTTGAGGGGCGATCGTTAGATTGTTAGATCGTTGAGTAGGTGAAGGTGACATTACTAGGCGAAGAAATTGATGTGATGAGACACATCATCCTTATGACGAGGCACTTGGAATTTCTTCAAATAGTGGAGGAATGTTTGGAGCAAAATATCAAAGAGGCTTCTAGCATTTGACTCGAATTAGGTACAAACGATGCAATCCAACATGATCCAAGTTCACATGAATCAGTCCTTGATTCCTGTGACTTGATCCAGCCTGAATTTTTCTCGCAAACACTAAAAGTTTAATCGAGCGAGCAATTGTCCAAAGAGTATATCAATGGTTCCCTTTCAATATTTAATTAACCAGTCCCTTTCAAACCCAAACAAAGGAAAATTCTTCCATCAAGAGATTCAGCTTTACCCCTTGAAGTAATACGAGAAACAATCGTCCAGAATTTCAGGTGTAAGGTCGATACCTGTCCGCGTGAGCGGCAGAAGCCTGAGCGAGAAGAAAGGACATGACACAAGGAAGAAAAGCATCTTCGAGGTAAGAAAGGATGCGATATCGTGTTACACGAGATACAACTATGGTACAATGGAGCTTTGTCGAGGGTAGCCTGGCCTTTTATTAGAGTCCTATTGGTTCCGTGTGACCCTTCGCGGACCTCGACGGAACAGCCTGACCTATTTTCTCCATCTATTCATTACTTCCTCCTGGAAACACGAGCTTTCTCGATCCTTTCTGTCCGCGTAAAACACGCACGCGAGACGGACGACGCCGATCGACGCTGATATAATCCGATTCCTCGGACAGAACTAGATATTTCTTCGTCTCCTGGCTCCTGCGTGAGATACGACTATGGACATTCGCCAGTGGCGTAACTGGATAAAATATAATATTCAGTGATGTTGGATAATCAATTACGAACTTACAAAATGTACACGTTCGGAAATTTAACCCCTTGCACTGTTTTGACGATTCTGACTCGTGACGCACTCGTACCTCCTGATCAATTTTACTCAAATTTTGAATACGCTTCAATTTGGAGTTCAAGTCCAATTATAATTTGCAACAATTGAATAATAACATATTGAAGTAAAATTTCAATATTTTTGTCTATTTTAATATTATAGTTTAACTGGGCAGTTCTGACGCACCTGACAAATAAGTCACAGTGCAAGTTAACTTCAAACTTGCTCGTTCTCCGACAGAGACAAGTTTGCAGTTCATGATTTCAATGAAGCAGAAATACCTGTTGATTTAAGAATGTAGAAATTCAGAAGTTTAGAAGTTCAGATATAGCGAGTGATGCTAGTAGGTAAAATACATGACTAATGTGTGGATACGCAACACATGACTGTCTAATATCTAACATATGACTATATACAACATATGACGACCTAATGCTATACAACCCCCGGCAATCTAATGCTATACAACTCTTGGCAACCTAACGAGTAGTTACACAACCCTCTGAACTATACACAAGGCGAAATAACAGGTGGCGATCTAGCAGCCAAAGATTCTGGCTACGCCAATGCCATCGAGTGGAAGTTTCCTCGTGCAAGCTCAGTGCATTAGCGCGTACGAGTCTCGGTAAATAATGCACGGTTAAACGGTAAATCGTGCGTTAACGTATTATCGTTGGAAACGATCCCGGCTAATGTTCCAGTCGGACTGCGAAGACGGAATGCATCGATTCGACTCGTTACACGATCCACTCGAATTCGCAGTTGGCGTGTTCGTGTGCGCGTGCACGATGATTTGTTGGCCGACCACGCGAAACTCTATATCGTTCCTAAGTTCCTATTCGAGCGTCCCTTAACTTTCCGCAACTGTGAAACCGGCGTCCTCTGGAACAAACTGATCTTCGAGTTCTGGGAACCGTTTGCTAAATTATTCGCGTGAGATGTCCTGGCAAAGGATCTCCTTATATTTTATATTTAACTTTATTGAGTGTGGATGAAAGTGGAGTCAATGTGGAGTCAAATGTGATATCTTGCTTTAGTTTATCGAGTATGGATGAAAGTGGAGTCAATGTGGAGTCAAACATGGTGCTTCGTTTTAATTTTCTCTACAATCAATTGACATAAATTGCATGTTCTCTAGTTTTAATGTGTGTGTAAAATGCTAGAAAATCTTTTTCCATTGTTAGATATTCCGCTGCTCGTATTTCGCTCGATCGAATCGCAATTACAGCAAGAACGGAGTTTTAGGCAGCATCGCGAAAGGCTCACCTTTCGTTAATTGGAATTTTACGACTGCCTTTGTGCCTTCCATGGCGATTGTCAGCCCCTGATAAAAGCATCATCGGGACGTTGAACCAGATTTTCCCCCCGTTCCATCGACACCGGTTGCAACGAGGCTCAGCGATCACCTACCCTCTCTCTACCCCCTCGATCGGACCTCCCTTTTGTTCGCAACGCTCGCGATTACGAGTCCTATGAATTCTTGACGGAAGTTGGATGCCAGACGATCCGATAATGAGACCACTCAAAATTCATGTCTGCCTTGTTGGAAAGACATCGGATCGTATGCGCATCCAATCTATTGTATTTGCAAGGGGCTCCTACAGAATTGTTTTAAGTTTACACAATGACATTCGTGTAAAATTATGACGCTGGTAAAGTCCTGCAAAATAAGCTTCAACCTCCTCATTGACGTGTCAGTATAAGTTTAAATGAATCAAGATGTATGAACTTATTTGTGCTTAACTTGTTTGCTGTTTATAGAGGAAATATATACTTTATATATACAATATATACAGTTGTACAAAACATACAATTGTACAGTGAGTATATTTGAAGTAAAGAATGCTTAGAATAAAGAACGGAAAGGAAGGTAAAAGATAAAGTAGCCCCGCAGTGGAATTGATTTCGAATAAATTCAGCGTTTCGCATGTCGTTAATATTGAAACAGGTTGCACCGTTTGAAAAGGAGAAAATATAAACACACTTCGATTGGCTGTTCGCGCATGCCGACAGATTCGCGAGAAATAAAATCCAGTGAATACCTTGGAAGAATATTGTGTATCGAGCATCAAAACGATGCGAACGCCAGGAGCGGCAACATCGACCGATACATTTGCCGAGAAAATGGATTTCTGAGTGAAATACGAGGTGGCACGATCGAGTTGGCTCAAGAAGCATCGCGACTTCGATTCTCTTTCGCTCGTAGCATTTGTTCGCTACGGGAATCAGTGCCGTTCTGAATTTCTGATTCGGATATCGAAGTAGACGTACCAAGCCGCGTAACCATGCCGTCAGGAATCGATATAGAACTTCTCGATTCGATATTCGAGGCGCTCTGATTCCTCAAACGAGGAAGTTTCTACTCTGCCACTTTTGTTTGCGGTCTAAATTTCCCAAAATCAAGTGCTGTTCTTACGATTTTGGTACTTTTGGAATTGATACTATTTTTCGAAGGCTCAGCTTATGAATCCTCGAGTTCTTATATTTTTGAATTTTCAGTAGCTCAGTTTGTTACATTGGTAAATGTTTTACATGTCCACATTTATCAAATTCTTTATATTTTCATATTATAAAGTTTTTTATTTCTGTTTTTCAGTTTCAAGACTTCACTCCTAGATTTCAATATTTCCACATTTCTTAAATTTCAAACTTTGCAAGCCTAGTTTCCTAATTTTATAATTTGAAGACCCATCCGTATGAGATATTCAAATTATTTATCAATGTACCTGTATAAAAAATCCCACGAAGAAGATAATGTCTGTGTAACGATCGAGGGGTTCTGAAACGTTAAGCCCGTTAAAAGGATTTTACAACGGATTTGAAAAAATAAAGATTGCGAGATAGTCGTATAGAAATAGTAACGATACCATTAAAGTCTCGTCATTATTTATCACGCTTTATCCAGCTGTAATATCTTGAAGAACTGCTCTTAGAATTTTAATTGACACCCGATGAATGTCTCCCACCCCTGGCGTAGCTGGATCGATAATTGTTATTCGACGATTCCGGCGGGTAGGTTTCCATTCTTCGCGTTCGAGTTCTTTCCCGTTGGTCCTTGTTTATTCATGGAAACAGAGTTTTCGCGTTAGTTGGACGATCTCAAAGGTAACTGGGGAAACAACGTGGATCGCAGAGAAAGGCAGACTCTCTCGAACCGAGATCGATCTCGAAGTTTTCGCGGGATGCCGCGATTCATTCCAGACTTCCTTTCAATTCTACCTTTTTCCTTATTTTTCATTATTCCCGTTTCAATCTTCGATTGCCGATCCCTTCGGACCGCTCTTTTTTCCCAAGCATGTCGGCTTAATGACTTGCAAACAAAACTCCTGTAGCCGAACCCTCTCCCGCCGACCATCGCAGACCGATAATTACGGAAAACACTTTGTGCTTACCTACTTGGCGTCGGCTTTCGAACCGAATCAAAAAACAACGCGTAATCGAGACCTTCGGATTTACTTGCCAAACGGACAGCTAATTCATTCCACGTCTCGATTACGACTCGTTAGCGATTCGTCGTTTTGTACGGTAATCCGTAAACGGGCATCGATGTAAATGAAACGTCTGTTGAAACGCGGCTTCATCTCCATAAATTGTTCCCTGCGACCACAAAGGCGGGCTCTTGTCCTCTGGGAAATGATGGACCGCACTCGTGCAGTCTCGGGTTATCGATTTGAATTTTAATCGATAAGGATCAACTGCAAGCGATAGGATACTTTCTAGCTAGGTTTATCGTTGAGATATCTAGGTTTCTCGGCTGGGTGAATTTGTCCGATAAATCTTCTTTCAAAAGATATATTCTTTGTGCTATTTCAAATGTATGCTTTTAACCCCTTGCGACGTTATGTACTTTATGCATCATCGTGATGCAGTTGCAGTTCAAATACTGTAAATTCTTCTCATATTTTTAACAGTTTAGATGTGTTTTAATTTACGTAGTTAAGGATCGCCGATATGAGATCGGTTTTCACGTTGTAGCAGAAATAATTTGTTATCTCTGATGCTCATGTTGAAACAGCAGTGCAAGGGGTTATACATGCAGATATGTGTGCATATGTTAATAACATACATACGTACACATGATTATAAATTATAAATTATATATACGTAATTATACAGATTTAGATACAGAGTTATACACAAATTTAGATACAGAAGACAAAAAGATACGAGATATACAGAAAACAGTTTAATATTTATCCGCAACTCTTTTACGCATCCCTTTAACCTCCTTACGAGGGTAAAAGTCTTGACTTTTCTATTAGACGCAAAGGCGATTGTTCAGCTTGAGTTCCTGATAAAACTCGATGACCCGTGAAATTCATCGACGATCAGGTCAACAGAAATTAACGCCTCGATCGTATTCGCACGTGCGGAACCTCCCCTCGCGAAACAGGTTGCTTTTAATAAGAATGAACTTCCTTCGACCCTCTTTCGATGGAACCACTAAACGCCCCTTAAAAAGAGACGGAGGAATAATCGTGCGTGAAATTGACTCGCCAACAATTTGCCGTAGACGTGTTCTTAATCGTTGACGATCTTGGTCTTTGGAAAGTTTCCTCGTGTTAGGTCTTGCATGAAAAATATGGTTGACTCTTAACTGATACCATGGTACTTAAAAATTGGATCTCTGAGAATTGATTTGGGGACTTTGAAATCATGGTGTAAAAGGTCGAGGGATATTTCTTAAATAAAGACTCTACGAGGCAAAGGAAATGATCTTTATTGTACTCCGGTTCTGACGAGATTGTTCGTCGAACGAAAATATGTCGCGCTCCAAAACAAAAAACGCATCGCGTTGCATCGACGCCTAGGCAATGCAGGTGTCCCCCTCGCCGCATCCGTACCTGATACGGTCTATGGCCAACGATACGGAGTAACCGCTTACAATGGGATTCTGAAACCTTGAGACTCTGAAACCTTGAGACTCTGAAACCTTGGGATTCTGAAACCTTGAGACTCTGAAACCTTGAGATTCTGAAACCTTGGGATTCTGAAACCTTGAGACTCTGAAACCTTGAGACTCTGAAACCTTGAGACTGTGAAATCTTGAGACCCTGAAACCTTGAGACTCTGAAACCTTGAGACTCTGAAACCTTGGGATTCTGAAACCTTGAAACTCTGAAACCTTGAGATTCTGAAACCTTGAGATTCTGAAACCTTGGGATTCTAAAACCTTGAGACTCTGAAAGCTTGGGATTCTGAAACCTTGGGATTCTAAAACCTTGAGACTCTAAAACCTCGAGACTCTGAAACCTTGGGATTCTGAAACCTCGAGACTCTGAAACTTTGGGATTCTGAAACCTTGAGATTCTGGAACCTTGAGATTGTAAAACCTTGAGACTCTAAAACCTCGAAACTCTGAAACCTTGGGATTCTGAAACCTTGAGACTCTGAAACCTTAGGATTCTAAAACCTTGAGACTCTGAAACCTTGAGATTCTGAAAGCTTGGGATTCTGAAACCTTAGGATTCTGAAACCTTGAGACTCTAAAACCTTGAGACTCTGAAACCTTGGGATTCTAAAACCTTGAGACTCTGAAACCTTGGGATTCTGCAAAAACATCTCAGAACTTACTAATCATGTGTACATTAAAAAATCAATAAGGGTCCATTTGATAAATGTGGACCTTCAGTAATCGTAATTTTAAAAGTATACCCGCTTAAGTATCCGTTAGCACGAAATAGCCAGTATAAACAGTGGAAAATGAACTTATATCCCCGATCCCCCGAGTCTCACTTCAGACTGTTCCTCCGCATTGAATCGGTAGTACAAAAGGCGAGTGGAATCGTGGCCAGACAAGCTTGCCTGGCGGCTTAATCGAAATCGATGGCTCGTGCGATTCGGTAACGTGGGGAGGCTCGCGCAAATAAACCATCGAACGTTTACAATGTAGGTAGAAGAGGGTAGAAGGAGGAAGGACGTCGGTAGGCTGGCAATCAGACAGGCTGGCTGGCCGTCGACGGCGTCGGTGGCGTCGGCGTCGACGTCGGCAGCCGCTTGTCACTCGCTTTAAACGTGTGTCAGTCGATATCATCGCTCGGAGTGGAAATCTCTGCTATTGACAAGCGTATGAATATCGTTAATAATAAATAATGCCTCCGTGGCTGCGGCAATTCCGCTTACCTCCGTTGTCGATCCTTTTCACTGGGCATCGATTCGATCGAGCAATCGACGCAAGCGGATTAAAAAGCCACCGACGAAAAGTGTTCTTTCGTGACACTTCAGGCGATTCGGGACGCCTATGTGACTCTTATGTGTACTTCTACCGCTATTGTACGGCGGATATTCGACAGGGGGGTGAATCTGGACCAAGAAGGGTGTCATACGCTGAATCATAGAAGAATGCGACTGATGAGCGGTTTTTGACGCGTACTGATTTCACTTGACGTTTCACGCTTCTTTTTTAACGCTGACTCTTTTTGGTCACATTTGATGTGCTCATTGTAATTGTTGAAGGTTGTAAGCATCTAGGGGTGTAGGATACGGTAGACAAGGATATGTTCGTGCGACAACTGGATTTAATTGTATTGAATTTCAGGACGAGGTATACCAATGTCACCTCTTGTTATTATGAGAAAATTCGTAAGCGTCAGATGTGACTACAAGTTTGACTGGGGTAAGTGCATGATGTATTTTGATTTAAATTTAAAAAACAATAAAAATTATTTCTGTAACACAGCACACATATACACGCACAAAGCTTCAAGAGCTAATAACATGTTGCAAAAGAAATGACCACGAGAGATTATAATTGCACGTTAATTCGAACGACGAGAGACCAGGTCTACGAGACAGACATTTAGATGGAATTCCTCGTTTGTCTGTTACGTCGACGATAACTGAGGGACCAAGAACCGAGACCGTTTATCGTACCGTTCGAAGGATGTAATTGCACGTTACCCGATACGAGAAGCAAAGTTTACGAAGCGGCGATTAATATTGCCTTCATGAAAGCGATTACCCATTTTTCCGAATCTCTCGGTTGAAAAGCGTAGCATTCTCGAAAGAGGAAAGTGTATGAAAGGCTCGTTTGCAAAGCGATCGTTTAGAAGAGGTTCTTATCCTCGAAACCGATGAATATGTAGATGAATCTTTTCCCTCTAGCAAGAGATCGAGCAAAATAATCGTACAAAGAACGACTTCGCGGGCGCATCCAAGGATCCGCGAAAAAATCCTTTGCATTTTTAACGTTTCCGCGTGGCCCAGACGATTTCACCGGGGGTTTGCGGTTGCCTTGAAGTTCCTTCCTCCTCGCAACTTCCTCTCCGCTCCGAGTTTCCGCTCTTGCTTTTCGATCTTCCAGCGCGGCTTTCCATCGTGAATTACGGGCGAACGGCTTGCCTCTTGTAAGCGTGTTCTGTTTACATCGGATGCGGAAGACGTTTACCCGCGCTGTGTGCGTTTGAACGGCTGTACCGTTAAGGTCCGATGAATATGTAAATTCTATTGTCTTCCTCGCCCCGGCTTCCTTCGTGTTGTTCCGTTATCGCGGCTGTCTTCGACGGAAGTCGCGTTCGACCGCGGTGAAAAGTTTCAATTTTCTCGGAAGTAAAACGGAGGGACAAACACGATTCACTCGTACGTCGAATGCAGCTGTCTGTCAACGGTGAGAAATGTTTGGGGGAATGTTCGCTGCGAAGGGTGTTTCGATAGGTAGTCGATTTATGGTGAACTGCGAAATAAATAAGAAAGGTGCAATTTACGCTGTGTCAAATGGCTGGCTTATTAATATATTGTTCGAGCAAATATTTGAAATACACTCATATATTATATATCGATACAAGTTTTTCTTAGGACCTACACTTCAGGTGGGGACACTTTTCAGTTTGATTAAGAAGTCAATAAATTAGGAATTAAAAAATAGGTTATTAGTGTGTTATCATTTATTGATTGACCATCATATACACATCGTATATAGCTACTTTTACGCATGGACATTTATACTGCACCTATGAATGTGTACATTAAAAGCTTCACAAAGAGTGACCTGATTTATTCTTTGCAGAATAACATAGCTAGTTAAGAATGTCTGTTTCATCGAAATAGTAGTTATAAATGATAGTTACGAGTCTTGAAGCAGAAACATGCGAAAGAGCGAGAGTCAGAAGGCAGTCGATATCGGTAGCGTTCGTGGCGCAACAGACGAAGGGAAAACAGGTGGCGCGTTGCGTACAAAGCGCGAAAGAGGGAGTCTGGGAGACACGCGTAGCTGGCAAACTTTCATCCCCCGAGGGACTCGGTTGGATTGCCGCAATGGCCGTGCGTTAGGCGAACGCGTGAAAGGGGTAGGTTCGAGCGAGAGAGAGTGGGCCGACACTCGTAGAAAATAGATCTGGGTTCTGTTTAAAGCGCGTTGCGCTCGGTGCAGGCCTCGCGTATCCGTGTGACGCCGCGCCGAGCAGAAGTAAATACGCGGCATTGTCGTATTAATGGAAAGGATTGCTTGTTCGAGCGTGTAGCAGTCGGGAAGCGGCGGTTCGACGGGTCTAAATTGAAATTCGATTGTCTGGCAGTGCGACGCGATGGTGTTTGCCGTGTTTCGTTCGCGATTGTCGCCTCGCGGAAAGAGCACGGGCGAGACAACGACTCGTCTGCCGTGCGGGCGTTTGTTGACTGGCCGCGAATTCGTAATGAAGCTGTATCGTTGCGTGCACGCGCGCCCGAAAGTTCGCGAACAACTGCCGAGAGGGTGGAGGGCGAGCGAATTTTGCGGGCGTAGGAATAACGAGCTGCAGGAATTCCTAATGAGAGCGACAACGCAACGGGTAGGGTAGCTGATTCGGTGGCGGTCGAATCGTCGAATCTGTAGTTTCCGGAGGGCGGGGGTTGAATTTCGCGCGGTTTCCGGTAATTATGTTACGCCGTCGGGTCGGTTTTTTCGCGCGACCGACGAAGCGCTGTCCACCTTTCCTCCCTTTCTCTCGTCGCGTTAATTAATGTGCGCTGGATCGCTATAATTTTTGACCCTTTTGATTCGGCTCGTTGGATACACGGTTCGGTGGTTCCGTTTTTGTGCCCGTTCGTGGCCGGTTGACGTCGCTCGTTGTTCCGCGAAAAGTGCACGCTAGACGAAAATTCAAACACCTTCGGGGATATTATACACCCTTTTTCGTCGGGTCGTTTCACGGAAAAACGACGTTCTCGAGCTCCTTTCATCCGTAGATTCGCCGAGAACTTTGAACGAGGAACTCTTCTTCATCCTCGTAGATCTCGTTGAACTTCGGGAACTTCCTCTTACGATCCCGTAACTTGCTTCTTTTCAGCTACCACCGCGTCGATCCGCTTTACACCTGGCTCAATTTCTCTATTAAAGGGGAAAAAGGATATTTCTTGCGTGCTTCGCGGAAAAGCTCTTAAGCTCTTCTTTCATTTACGTTGTCCATCTTCTTATCGTTAGTATAAGGAGATCAGCCCAATTGCTTATATTTCTGAATGGCTATTACCACAGTTCATCCTGAATCATTCTCAACAGATCGTTTCGCTTCATCCGTGATATTAACAATTACACAACCCATATATGTATAAATAAAAACTTGCGCAAATTCCCCTTTTCACAAGTTCCGTAATCCCTCAAGGGTAAAATTAAGTTTCACAGAACTATGAATTTTCTTATTACCATCCATAAAGAACATATCCAATAATATCGAACGATTCAATTATCTTCCACTCCGAGCCAACTCGAAGTTTAGGGAGAATTTAGAGGGTCCCATAAATCCGATCTGTCGATTCCCCGCGTATCGAACCGTCATTGAGCCATACATTCTCCACTCGTTTAAACTCTTTGAATCGATAGCTTCCTGCAGCAGGGAATTTTTTCGCGAGCAACTTCGCGAAAAAGGTAACGCAAGCTCGAGTTTTCCGTCGGACGGACCGCGTCGCGTCGTTTCCGTTTTCAAAGGGATTTATGTATACGGCCGGGCAGACGCTCGCGAGGTAGCGCGCTACTCGCAATTAGTCCAACATTCAGCGAGATAGCGTGCACGTGTTCGATAATGCCTGGTTGGGTCTAGGCACGGTGCACCGCGTCGGGTATAGACTTTCCCATGCATAAAGACAAACCGTGCGCGCAGGGCGGCCTTGTCACGTTCAGATGTAAACCAGACTCCCGAGTGCAACTACTACCCGGCGGAACACGCGTCACGGGGAGCCATGCACGTCAGGAACACGAGCACCGGTTCCCCGCCGCACCTGGCCGTAATGCACGCCGCGATAGATGCATACGCGCCATTGAATAAGTACACACCTATTCGCATGAGTTATCGTCGTGGACGTCGTTTGCCATCGCTTATATCTGTCGAAATAAAATCGGGATCTCGATGGGTTCCTGAAAATTCACGATAGGACCCTTCGGCACATCTATTGGCTGAAATGCTTCTGTACTGCGCACGCTTGTACTGATTCTGATCTATATATGTCATGTGACATATCAATGTCTGATCACTATAGGTTTGACTGTCTCATAAAGGTCAACAGCTCAAAGTGTGTTTATCCAACTGCACTGTAAGCGTGGCATCGTAAAGTTACCGTATTGACGTCGTACTGTTGCCGTCATTGAATTATGATCATTATATTGACTTCGTATCGTTGCCGTACCGTTGTAGGATCGTTATAGTATCGGTACAGTTCCGTCACCGTAACGTTATCGATCCGTCATCGTACCGTAACTGTGTCAGTACCGTGCCAGCACCGATCCGGTATCGTATCGTATGCGTACCAGTGCTGTATTATTATCGATCCGTCACTGTATCGTAACCGTACTGTGTCATCATCGATTCGTCATCATACCGTAACCGTACAAGTATCGTAACGTATGCGTACCGGTACTGTATCAGCAACGATCCGGCATGGTATCGTAACTGTGTCAGTACCGTTCCAGCATCGATCCGTTACCGTATCATATTCGTACCAGTACAGTATCATTATCGATCCGTTATCGTATCAGTACTGTATCAGCATCGATCCGGTATCGTATCGTAACTGTGCCAGTACCGTTCCAGCATCGATCCGTTACCGTATCATATTCGTACCAGTACAGTATCATCATCGATCCGTTATCGTACCAGTACTGTATCAGCATCGATCCGGTATCGTATCGTAACCTTGCCAGTACCGTGTCAGCATCGATCCGTTATTGGTCTCTGTACCAATACTGTACCATTGATCCATCATTGCAGCATAACCATACTATGCCATCTCCGATACGTGATCATACCTAACCGTGCCAGTACCCCATCGATCCATTATCGTACCAGTACTGTATCATCGATTCGACATACCGTGACCGTACGTGCCATCATCGATTCGTCATCACGCAACCTTATTAGTACTATACCGTCATCGTTGCGTCTAGACCTCGTCTCGTCATCGTACCAGTTTCATTATACTATGCAATATCACCATTATACGTGCACTCAACGTCAACGTGACTTTTGCTACTGACTTTCCTAAAAAAAATGATATGGTTGTCTAACCAAATATCAGTACATTCCATTTTTCTAACACATGACAACAGCTTGAGTCCACCTAATATCTCTGTTCTCTAGTACTGTCCATCATCTGTCCTCTCGTCACGCGTTCGTTGTTAAGATAATTCGATAATGCTGCCAGCTCTTTACGCTTATGTCTGTTTCCTCGTATATGGCAGTAAAGTGTTTGCAGGTAGTAATTGTATGCAGTGTAGTCTATGATAACAGCCTCCGCAGTAAGGAAGACTGTGGTTTAGGATAGTTGAAATTGTTATCTTGCTGGGTTATGTAGCTCCTCTGTTACCCTTGAATCCTTGCTGTGTTTGTTCTGCCTTATTGTTCATGTTTAAGGACGGGTAAAGTTTGTGGATACGATTGAAGTATACGGAGATCGTGAAGACACTTCCGTTGAAACAGGTTTGCACTGACATTATTCGAATTTCAATTATAAAAGATACTCAACGAATAAACTTGAATTGTGGATGTCTTTGTCGTCACGGGTGACGTTTCTATACACGAATATATCAGTGTATTCTAACAGAGAATATTGAATATTAGTTAGTTAGGCAAACTCTGTCGCGAAGTCATTAAAATGTCAATAATCTTTAATCCAAACGTATGCTGGCTGCATACACGGCTCGATTGCATCGTTGTTACGCGGAAATGATATTCAGGTTCAATTTGAAACTATTCTAGGCTGTTTCAGGATATGTAGCGTAACACGCGACGGCTCATTCGCGGAATTCATAATCATTTCGCGTTTAAAGCTGCCAAGTGAATCGATATCGTGATCAAATGGAGGGGTTGCCCCTGTTTAACGATCTAAAGCAGTTATCTGTATTATCAATTCCACCCTTCCGTTTCTTTCGTATCAAACGTATATCGCAGTGCAAAAATCTTTCATATGCATTTCAATTCGCTAGTCGAGGTCCCTTTTGTTAACCGGACCCCTAATGCGTAACGATGTTTGCTCGAGAAGTCGGACAAAATCCCAGCGCATACACGACGAAGTGCACAGTAGAGGCTCGCCTCGTAGCCCGAGAATAAAGGATAACGTTTTAAGAAGGATCGCCGATGGCGCAGCTGAACGTTTCTCGACCAACCCCATTAAATCGCTCATCGCACGAACGAACGAACGAGTCACGAATTAGCGTTGGTAAATAGCTTTTCACGCTTGTATCATCGCGCTATTTACGAATGTTATGAAATCAATCGTGCTCGCCGGTCTTTCTCGCGGCACTCGACGCTCCTCGAGGATCCTCGACGGAGGGCCCAATAATGGACAGCGAACGCGTTGGATATACAAAGATTATTTGCTCGCTTGAAAAACGGCCCTTTCGACGCGTTGATATCGAGAACTGACCGGACGGTATTCTCGAAGCGTACTCGAGACACGAACCGATGCACTCGCTCGATGTCGAGTGGCGAACGAAATCCTCGCGACAGTTGTACGACCAACGTAAATCTCTCTCTCGAACGGAGTTTTTTACGCTCACCAGTCTGGGGGATTATTCCGTGCACGCGTGAGAAGACAGCAACCCTCTTGAACACCCCGATCTACCCTCTACACCCCCGCTCTTTCATTATCTTTGGAAAAGAAGACCCCTCGATTCGAGACCACCGCAGATGTGCCTCGAAATTAGACGAACCTTCGAAAACACCAGACGCGTACTTCTTTCGTTGCCCCGCTAAAAATTCAATGGGCAAATTAATAGTCGATCGGATTTTGTTCGAGATCCTCAAGTTTCCAAATTCGATTTCGATCCTTACGAAATTCAGGAGGTGTAGCTTGTTCTTACGTAGGCTGGTTGAAGAGACACAGTAATACCGAGGCTCCTCTCGCGTGGTAACGACACTTAGGTAATTGCACTTAAATTACGTCGGTTTAGTTGGTGCAGTCACGAACGAAGGTAGAAGCCGACGTAACTCGCGAGCTTTTGCTTCACCGCCGACCAAATAGTCCAACTTTTCCGCCAGCTTTGCCTTCGTTTCCCCGCAACGCGTTCGTTCGGCCAACGATTTTTCTCTCTCTCCTTTTTTTCACGCACGCGGAACTTTCGCAGTTACCCGACGGGCCACGTCCCCGCAGCTTCGTTTTTGCAGGCGAGCGCTTTTTAAAAGCGGACTCCAAACTTTCGTTACCAGCCACGAGCCGGCCTGCAATTTTCGCTATTACACTATCGAGCATTAAATATTTCACTCTATGGCCGGGAAAAATGCTCGAACATTCCGCGATACGTGGTTGCAGCTTGCGCGTACCAAATTTATTAAACTTGTACCAGATGCTCTCGGTTCGAATGCGTGCATTATCGTAAAATCTTATGATGCCTGTTTGTTTCGAATCTGCATGCTGAATTTCGCCTTTTCGCTACGCTATTTTAATACACTTTCCGATGCGGTACAAACGATTAAAATGATGGAACATCAACATGGTTTTATCGACTAAATTTTTCATGGATGTTCCCATATATTCACGTGTATTACTTCTACATATTCATGTGCATAACTTCTACATATTCGTGTGAATAATTTGTTCTACATATTCATATGTATAATTTTTTCTATACATTCATATGTATAATTTCTACTTCATATTCATATGTATCATTTTTTCTACATATCCATGTGTATAATTTCTCCTATATATTCATATGTATCATTTTTTCTATACATTCATGTGTATAATTTGTACTACATATTCATATGTATCATTTTTTCTACATATCCATGTGCATAATTTGTACTACATATTCATATGTATCATGTTTTCTACATATCCATGTTTATAATTTCTTCTATATATTCATGTACATAATTTTTTTTGTATATTCATATGTGTAATTTCTTCTGTATATGCATGTGTGTCATTTTTTCTGTATATTCATATGCATCATTTTTTCAATACATCCATGTGCATAATTTGTACTATATATTCATATGTATCATTTTTTCTACATATCCATGTGTATAATTTCTTCTATATATTCATGTACATAATTTTTTCTGTATATTCATATGTGTAATTTCTTCTGTATATTCATATGTGTCATTTTTTTCTGCATATTCATATGTGCTATTTTGTCTATACATCAATGTGTATAATTTTAACTATAAATTCATACGTATCATTTTTTTTATACATGCATGTGTATAGTTTCCATTATATATTCATATGTATAATTTCGTCTACATATCCATGTGTGTAATTTCTTCTATATATTCATGTACATAATTACTCCTATAATTCACATTTCTGCCGACGATCTAAAAATTCATAGAAGACGTTGTCAAAATTTATAGAAGCTTGTCCTCCACTTGGTATTGCGATTTCCGGAAACGAGCTTATCCCGTCAACAACCTGTGGCCATGGTCCCAGCTCACATCCTTCACTTATCGAAACCATCGAACGGTCTCAATATGTCTTCAGCGTTCTTTGTGCAAAAAAAAAAAAAAATTGCCCACGCGAGTAGAGAATGTGTCGCGGTCAAGAAAACGACACAGGAAGCTTCGAGGAAGCTTTTTCAATCCCGTGAACCGAAGAAAAGGAGAAAGGACGCGTGGGATTCGGGGCTTTAGGGCGACTTTATGGTAAGCAGCTTCGATTTTCCGTTAAGGTTACGGGCCATGGCTAGACGTCCTGGCTTACGGCCGAAGTCTATTCCCGTGGATTTTCAGGGATAACCCGTAGCCGATAACGTTACCTTCAGCCGACGATAAGCCCGCGTCGTCGGACCAACGACGAGGATTTTCAACTTTCTTTACACCGGCACGCGACGGTATTCTCTGACGACAGATTCTGTGCGGATGAATTCTTTCGGGTTGCTTATCGTCGATGCTGCATATTCGTAATACCATTCGAGACTCGTTTATAACATTATTGATTTAGATATTGTTGAATTTTTAAGAGAGAATGTCAGACTTCATAGTGCTTACTGATGACTGGTGCAGCAAGATCAAGGTTGTTCAAAATCTTTGATTATGTGAACCCATACTTTATTTGTACTTTGATATATCTTAAATACATCATCTGTTGTTCATGACTCATCTACTCGAGATGATCAACGATCACATTTTTCTATAATCTTGTTCAGGGTGTGCTTGATCAAACCTTGATCAGGTTTGAAAAATGACAATTAGCATTTAAGTTTTTGAAGACACATTTTACTCAGAAGTAGAGATCCTTCACACGATATGTCATTCAGTTCATCTCTGTCAACCTAACACATCAGGTATCAATAACGAGCTAAGATAAAGTACTCAGCTAATGAAGTACTCAGAAAATGGTTAGAGCAAAGCATCAGAAAACTAATAACAAGGTACTTAAGCCTTCAATCACCAAATACTAAGGAAAGTTAACAGCAGCGTTGACAAATGGATGCAACACTCTGATTCCCATCTCGCTCTATTTAACTAACAAGTCAAACATCGATTTCTTCGCGCATAAAGCTCATTTGAGAGGCGACGCTCGAAATATCTAGGATTATTTGAACAACACTCTGTCTCGTGATGCATTTCGTAAATAAACACCTCCGTGGAAGAAGGAGATGCTAGCTTCCTAGGCCATCAATCCGTCGTCGTAACGTTAGCAATTATTACGTTAAATACGCATCTGAAATCAATTTGAAGTCGAGAAACGAAGCGTACGACGGAGGGGAATAGAAGCAGCAGGGATAGGAAATTCAAGGCGTCGAGGACAAACACGGGCGCTGACATTGTGTAAACATGCTGTAACTACCCTCGTCCGCGAGACGTCGAGCTGACGTCGACGTCGTCGACGGTACATGGCTTTCCGAGAAACTGGATATTACGTCTTAAGGCGGGAATTAAATGCGTTCGAATTGTCAACGGAGACACTGACTTTCTGGGAAAAAACCGTCAGATGCAGGCGCTATCCTTGGGACTCGTGGTAACTTTTGAAAATGTTGATCAGAAATGAGTCATCAGAAATGTTACGGAGAGTCCATTTATTGTGACGATGATTTGCAAATGTCTACATTGTTAAAAATTACTAATTTATAATAGTATGAAAGGGACTTATGAATTGTCAAATCTTATTGTTTCTAAATTAATCAATTTCTAAACTCAAGTTGTACTTTCTTAAATTGACAAACTAGCAAATTTCCAATTCCTGTATCTTCAAATTTATTAATTTAAATTCCAAAATCTGTAAATTTGTAAATCTTCAAATTTCCAAATTTCTAAATGCTGTAAATCCTTAAATTTGCAGAACCCTGGAATCCCTAAATCACTAAGCTCCTTGTCCTCAAATCTTTAATTCCTATATCCGTAGTCCTCAAATCCCTAATCCCTAATCCCCGAATCCTTAATCTCTATATCCTTGGTCCCCAAATCCCTAGTCCCCAAATCCCAAATCTCCAACTCCACACGCATCAAATCTCAAAATCCCCAACTCCACGCTTCCCAAATCCCAAAACCTCTAACTCCACGCTTCCCAAATCCCAAAACCCACAACTCCACGCTCCCAAAATCCCAAAACCCCCAACTCCACGCTTCCCGAATCCCGGAACCCCCAACTCCACGCTTCCCAAATCCCAAAACCCCCAACTCCACGCTTCCCAAATTCCAAAACCCCCAACTCCACGCTCCCCAAATCCCAAAACCCCCAACTCCACGCTTCCCAAATCCCAAAACCCCCAACTCCACTCGCTCTAAATCCCAAAACCCCCAACTCCACGCTTCCCAAATCCCAAAACCCACAACTCCACGCTCCCAAAATCCCAAAACCCCCAACTCCACGCTTCCCGAATCCCGGAACCCCCAACTCCACGCTTCCCAAATCCCAAAACCCCCAACTCCACGCTTCCCAAATTCCAAAACCCCCAACTCCACGCTCCCCAAATCCCAAAACCCCCAACTCCACGCTTCCCAAATCCCAAAACCCCCAACTCCACTCGCTCTAAATCCCAAAACCCCCAACTCCACGCTTCCCAAATTCCAAAACCCCCAACTCCACGCTCCCCAAATCCCAAAACCCCCAACTGCACGCTCTCCAAATCCCAAAACCCCCAGTTCCACACTCCCCAAATCCCAAAACCCCCAAGTCCACACTCCCCAATTCCCAAATCTCCAACTCCTCAGTCATCCTCAGTCCCCAACTCCCCAGTCCCCAAATCCCTAATCCCTATATCCTCAGTCCCCAAATCCCTAGTCCCCAAATGCCTAGTACCAGATCTCTACATCCCAAACCGCTAATCAAATTCTCAAGTTAAACGCCAATTCCCCAAATTCGAAATATGCAAATATGCAAATCCCCAAGTCCGTAAATCCGTAAATTCCAAAATACCCTGTGATCCACAAACACGGTACGTCAGAAGGGTTTACGAATTTCATAGGAGGATATTGTGGCTGGAACGTGTTCGAATTGTCTCCGCGCAAGTTTATCCGTTGATTCTCCTGCACAAGGTAGATGACACGTGCAACGACAGTGACGTTCAATTTCGTAGAGCGATCTACCTCGAAATGACCCGGTGCCATTCGGAGCGTGAAACAGGCTAAGCAGGGTAGAGATATTGGCTGGCTGTGCCTCGGTACTAAAAGGGGTTGCTTCCTGTATCACGATTTGTTGCTCAGCTTCGGACCTTCAGGAAATGAGGATTGCGTTCCCCCTTCTCGATATTGAGACAGCGCCGACGCGTTATTCGCGTTCGTTTGCCTTGAAATCGAAACGAAAACGCACCGCAGCCTGCCAATTTTCTAAATGGGCCGCATTTACCAGCATGTTCGGACTCTAATGGAATGCGCTTCATAACATTCATGAGGATTATCGAGTAGGATCGTTACAAAAATAAGCAAACTCCAAACAAAAAATTCTATTCCTTACTACTCATCTTAGATACACAAAATTAATATAGAAGAGTATCAAATTTATTTGGAGTATAAATGAACTGTTATGTAGTACTTATAAATAAACTGAGCTGGTTAATATGTATATATTTTGTGTTGTATAATAAATTAATATAATACACAGCTTTGAAATGAAATTTTCAGGGATTTATACTCCCTGTGTGGCATATGTAAAACAGAAATAAAGAACACATCCGTCACCAAATCCTCCGCTAAAAACAAACCACCATTTTCCCTCCTTCAATCTTCACGACATGGTGGGTTGCACATCAATCTTCGTCTGCTTCGTTTAACAAAGGCTGGTAAGCTAGCATCCCAAAATTGTATGTCATTCTATTGTCAACCCTAACTACAGATCATAATGCTTGATTTCATAAGTTCCATAAGCGACGTAAGTCCGAGAGGCAGGTTTAGGTTCTTCTAAATTTCAAAGCTTTAGAGGTTAGATTACCATATGTTACATTAACATTCGTTGGATTATACGTCGGATTACTGTGTGTTAGAATGCTACACATTAAAGTACTGGGCATTGTATTGTTATATTTTACATTACTGATTGTTGTATTTCTACACGTTGCATTACTACGCGTTAGGTTACTGCACGTTCTATTACTACGCGTTGCATTACTACGCGTTAGGTTACTGCACGTTCTATTACTACGCGTTAGATTACTGCATGTTCTATTACTACGCGTTGCATTATCACGTGTTGGATTATTACACGTTCTATTACTACGCGTTGCATTATCACGTGTTGGATTATTACACATTCTATTACTACGCGTTGCATTACTACGCTTTAGAGTACTACACGTTCTGTTACCACACGTTGCCTTACTACGCGTTAGATTACTACACGTTGCATTACTACGCGTTGCATTATCACGTGTTGGATTATTACACATTCTATTACTACGCGTTGCATTACTACGCTTTAGAGTTCTACACGTTCTGTTACCACACGTTGCATTACTACGCGTTAGGTTACTGCACGTTCTATTACTACGCGTTGCATTACTACCCGTTAGGTTACTGCACATTTTATTACTACGCGTTGCATTATCACGTGTTGGATTATTACACATTCTATTACTACGCGTTGCATTACTACGCTTTAGAGTTCTACACGTTCTGTTACTACACGTTGCATTACTACGCGTTAGGTTACTGCACGTTCTATTACTACGCGTTGCATTATCACGTGTTGGATTATTACACATTCTATTACTGCGCGTTGCATTACTACGCTTTAGAGTTCTACACGTTCTGTTACCACACGTTGCATTACTACGCGTTAGGTTACTGCACGTTCCATTACCGCGCGTTAGATTACTACACGTTCTATTACTAAGCGTCAGATTACTACACGTTAGAATACTATGCGTTGTATTATTACATATTAGATGACTACATAATAGACTACTACGCGTTACATTATTACCTGTTAGATTATATAGGAAATAGGCGGTGAAATAGAATAATAACACTTAATTATATTTTAACAGAAACTTTAATTTAACTTGTGAAGCTCGGAAAGGTACGTCTATACTTGCCAAGGAAAACGTTAAGAACAAGAAAACTCGTCGAAGGAAAAATCCGTTCCGAGTCTATAGACCCTATGGGTCCTATGGTGAAAAACATCTGCAACCTCTTGAGTCGAAACTCCAACGTTAGTGAAAGTTTACGACCCGATGATTTTTGCTGAAGGCAACACTTATTGTGTTGAATAAATCCAACAGATTACTACATGTTCGATTACTGTATTACCAGTCGTTAGACTACTACACGTTAATTACCATACGTATTACTACGCGTTAGATTACTACACACTGAAATATTATGTCAGAGCACCATACAATGTTGTCCATTAGAACCAATCCATCGTCCACATACGATAAATATTTCATATTCCATACGTTCTTCTCCATTCGTTCAAATCGACGTTTCTACTTGAAGCACATTTTCTGACCGTTCAAATGGAGGTTCCTCGCAGTTTCTCAGACAAGGAGCGTTCGCCGGTGAAAATTGAAGATCAGAACGGCGGTGGGTTATTCGCAGGACACTGAGCGAAGGATACGAAGGCTGTAAGTAAAGCGCTCGCCTCCGGAGTACGTAAATCTCTGAGCTGGTACCGGAACTCGCTTAGCGGCAGATTTAGTACGAGGCGTCGACTCCGCCTAGAAACCGCGGAGGTTCGAGTTAAATGGTTTATGCAAGACCGAACGAAGCGGTAATGAAGTTCTCCCGGCAAGCCGTGTACAAGGATAATCTACGGTGGTCCCGATTTATCGTCCGTTTATAATGCGTTTACTCCGTGGCCCCGTGTGACCTCGGGTTTTAAGCGGACGCACGTCGATTTCGTGGTTCAACGGATGCCTAACGTTATTAACCGTCCGTCTACGAAAACCTGCTCGTTGTCAGTCTTGCATAATCGTCGCGAATGTTCGAACAGAAGAGAAAGAAACTTTTTACTTTGACTTCATTATTAATTTTATTTTGTCGCTTCGAGATGCTTTGAGCTCACTTTGAACATGCAGCGTATTTGCGAAATATCTGTGCTTTGATGAGGTTGTAGAATTTGATCGGATAAGTGATTGGAATCCACAAGATGGGATTAAAGAAGGCAATCTTATAATTTTTAAATTGAAGATGTACAAGGAAAGATATTAAACTGGTTGGATAGATCTGTTATTAAATGAAAGTGATATGTAATAAAGTAATAGATTGATAATCTACTTATTAAGATGCGATTCGATATACCATCTGTAGAAAATGAAGGCAAATACTCTTTCATATTCCGCATTGTATCGCACGTATCTAGAGATCCGAATCAATTCTTTATACCGCTATAAGAACATCTAACTTTCCAAGAACTCGGAGAACACTGATCGAAAATCGATGTGAAGCCGTTCTTCCGAACATTAATCAGAACGCAAGCGCGAGAGTGTCAATATATCAGACTGGAAGCAGGGGAGAGCCCACGAAGAAATCGTCGCCACGTGCTGTCGATAAGAGGAAATAAAATTGTCGTCAGGATCGTAGCTCGGTCGCCCTTGAAAAGAGGATGGCGATCGGGAAAGTGTGCCATCCCCAGTGGTTGCACGTGTTCGCCTTCGACCCGGAAAGTATTCCGCGGAAAACTTGTATGCAAACGGAAGAACGAGGTCCTGAGCAGTGGCGTAAGTGGACAGGGAATCGATTGCATCTTTCAATATGTCGGATGCAGGAATGTTATGAATTTATTTTGGAAATTTTTTATTTGTGCACTTTGCAAATGCTAAATTTTTAATTCCACGCTCTTCAAATCTCTAAATCTTCAATTTGACACTCTTCAAATACCAAAATTTCCAATTCCACACTCTTCAAATTCCAAAATCCTCAACTCCACGCTCCCCAAATCCCAAAACCCCCAACTCCACGCTTCCCAAATCCCAAAACCTCCAACTCCACGCTTCCCAAATCCCAAAACCCCCAACTCCACGCTCCCAAATCCCAAAACCCCCAACTCCACGCTCCCTAAATCCCAAAACCCCCAACTCCACGCTTCCCAAATCCCAAAACCCCCAACTCCACGCTTTCCAAATCCCAAAACCCCCAACTCCACTCGTTCTAAATTTCAAAACCCCCAACTCCACGCTTCCCAAATCCCAAAACCCCCAACTCCACGCTCCCCAAATTCCAAACCCCCCAACTCCACGCTCCCCAAATCCCAAAACCCCCAACTCCACGCTCCCCAAATCCTAAAACCCCCAACTCCACGCTTCCCAAATTCCAAAACCCCCAACTCCACGCTTCCCAAATCCCAAAACCCCCAACTCTACGCTCTCCAAATCCCAAAACCCCCAACTCCATGCTCTCCAAATCCCAAAACCCCCAACTCCACACTCCCAAATCCCAAATCTCCAACTCCACACTTCCCAAATTCCCAAATCTCCAACTCCACACTCCCCAACTCCTCATCTCCCCAAACCCCCATCTCCCCAAATCCCCATCTCTCCAAATCTCCATCCCCCAAATCCCCATCTCCCCAAATCCTCATCTCCCCAAACTCTGACACATCCAATTCCCAAAATCCCAAAATAGCGAATTTTGTCGCCCAAACCACCGCTACGCCATTGGTGAAAGGTGGTCGAGCGGGAGAAAAATGGCAACGAGATTTTCTCGTTTGTAGCTGATGTTTACTCTAGCTTGGTCAACGCTGAAAGCTTTTTGCACGGCCCGCTCGAAAAGCTGACACGCGATCCGTGCTTTCTACTTGCATCTCTACTAATTACTCTGACTGAGCTTCTCATTCAGCTCGTACGCGCAATCCTTTCCTGTTTACGGGCCCATTCGTCTCTTCCGGTCCAGTTTGAAGGCGACGGAAATGGCTGGCACGCTAATGAGAGCCGCGTGATTATCCCGCGTTTCATTAACGTCCGCTCGCGGACTATTAGGTTGTTGCATATGAAATGTTGGATTTCGAAACGTCAAAAGTCTCGCAATTTGATAACACAACGCTGTTATACTGTTGGAATATCAATTTGAAGCTGTACATCCAATGAAAATGTACAATCACTACCGTACATGATGTATCAGGCTGATATGTTTGAAGCTGAGATTCTAACGTTCATTCATTACTGTTCGTGATGTATCAAGCTGATACATTTGATACTCAAATGAAGTTTGAAGATTCTAACAAAAATGTACAATCATTTCATCAGTATTTTCAACCGACTGAATACTAATTCTAGCAAACAGTAGAGTCATGGTCTCTAAAGTCTAACACAATTTGATGAGATGAAATCATTCGATTGATGACACGAAGTCTATCAGTATCACAGTCGAACTTTGTGTACATTGTAGTCTATTTAATACTCCTGAACAAGTGTTTAATAATTGACGAGGTTACTCAATACAAAACCTAGTTGATTAGCAATTAAAGTCAGGTAGTCAGAGCGATCAAGAGTCGAAGCCGATTTTCAGCTTCAATCAACAGTATCATTTCGGGCAAGAAGAGGTTCGGTGCAAGCACAATTAACATTGTAGATCGACAACCGGGCCAATTGCATATGCAAGGAGTAGCCGAAGCCAATAACCACGGGTGTTTCGCGAGCGCGTATACTGTGTGTTAATCAATCATCGATATGTTTGCCAGGCTCCTGTGAAGACGGACCGCTCTGTTTATTTTGCATCTGTGCGCTTTGAGTCGGCCTCGGTTCCCCTTTACCACGAATTCCCATTTCTATTAGCAGGCCCACAGTTCGTGGCTTCCATTCCAGACACTCGGTTCAATCGAAACCGCGTCGAACGTCGTTTCCTCCGCGTCTACGACGAGTAGAATTCCGTGTACCAAGGAGGAGGACCCTCGACTATGCCGTTTCCCGAATTTGCTCCCACCGTTTCAACTGCCTTGGATCCGTCGATTCGCTCGAGGAGCATTCTAGCCACTTCTACAGAACGCCTAGACCCCGGGCTAGGGTATTCAAAGGCCATCGTGCAGCCTTCACGTCAACGAGCTCGCAGACCAGAACTCGATGGCGTTCGGACACTTCGAGCTACCTATGGACCTGGTATCGACCGTACGAATTTACTGACTGACGCGCACCTCCCTGGAAATTGCTGACGCTATTTCAAACTTATACAGGATTAAATCGTCTGATATTTTAAACTTTATATCAAGCTAGTTTTACAGTTTGCGTCTTTAGTTAGATGCGGTGACTGCAGTTACTTGCAAGTTTGATGCTTCAAGTTTGGAGCGCAAACATCTTTCCTATGAGTTTCTACGGTGGAGATATATTTTTTATACGTTCACTTGATGTACAGGGTGTTTCAAGGTGGTCATTTAAATTGTTTTCATAGATGAACTAATAATTTTGCAATTATGATGTTACGTTTTCTCAGGACATATTCTTTTGTGTGACTTATACATAACTTATGACATGTGTAACTCATATGATATGTGACTTTTATGATGTTGGAGTAGAGTTACATATGTTGTGGTATACTATAGTGACGATAAAAAGAATATGTCCTGAGACAACGTAACATCATCATTGCAAAATTATTACTTCATCTATGAAAACAATTTAAATGACCACCTTGAGTGAAACACCCTGTACATCAAGTATAAACTATACATAAGTGTATCTCCATATATGTTCTACCACAATATAAGAATGAAAATCATATTACATAAACATCATCTATCAATGAAAACAATATACATGTTCAACATAAATGTATACCATTATGCAATAAAAATGAAGTTGTATGTGTAACATTACACATATGATTTTGTATGTATCTCCATATATGTTCTACCAGAATATAACAATGAAAATCATATTACATAAACATCATCTATCAACGAAAACAATGTACATGTTCAACATAAATGTATACCATTATGCAATAAAAATGAAGTTGTATGTGTAACATTACACATATGATCTTGTATGTATCTCCATATATGTTCTACCAGAATATAACAATGAAAATCATATTACATAAACATCATCTATCAATGAAAACAATGTACATGTTCGACATAAATGTATACCATTATCCAATAAAAATGTAGTTGTATGTGTAACATTACACATATGATCTTGTACGTATCTCCATATATGTTCTACCACAATATAAGAATGAAAATCATATTACATAATCATCATCTATCAATGAAAACAATGTACATGTTCGACATAAATGTATACCATTATGCAATAAAAATGAAGTTGTATGTGTAACATTACACATATGATCTTGTACGTATCTCCATATATGTTCTACCACAAAATAACAATGAAAATCATATTACATAAACATCATCTATCAATGAAAACAATGTACATGTTCGACATAAATGTACACCATTATGCAATAAAAATGTCCAATAGAAATGAAGTTGTACGTGTAACATTACACGACCTCATTAAATTCGCCAGAATCAGACGGTCAGACGGGCGAGAGCAAGTTAGCTAACGATAGTCTTTGAGCATCAATTATTTTAGCCACAGTAGAGTAGCTCCGGGCGAAACCGTTTCATCTTGCCCAGTATAATGTTTCCTTCGATTCCCTGGTCCTCGTCGAGACAGCGTAAAACCGCGCCAATTACACGCCCGCGGGAAACAAACGCATGCCCGTCGTCCCCTGTGAACAGACCAACCGTGCAAATTGTATCCCGTGTGTCACCCATTCGGCCAATTAGCTGACGGTCCATCATTGACACCAAAGTTCAGGACTTTGGTCGATGGCTTTCAAAGCTACCTGATCATTATGTTAGAATTATATCTGATAGTGCACACGTGTGTATATGATTAATGCATAAATCCTGCATATTTCCATAGCAGGAAATTATCTGTCGAGTGGTTTAACGAGTGCACTGTGTATCGCAGTGTTATAACGATTACAGCAGGAGTGACCCTGTTTCGATATCTGTATTTTGGTGGTCTCGTTCGCAGTATAGTCTAGCATCTTCGATTCTCGTTCTCACGATGTTAACGAGGCAAAAACTGGCCACATGCCGTCGACCATTTTAATTAAAACCCGCTGTGTTTTGTTGACGTCGTGTTAGCCGACGACACACCGCGTAACTTCGTTGCTCGTTCTTCGACGTGTTTTTTTTTATTTGCTCTCCGCTCGCGACAGGCATCGGTTTTTCTTCTTGTAGAAACTGAAAGATCGATGGCCGAACGCGTCTAATGGAGACAGTTAACTGCTCGAGGAATTCAACGGAACCTCCTTGAACCTTGCCAGCTAATTAAAAGCAGCGCGAGTCTAGGGGACATTCGTTAAATCGTCCATTCGGTGTCACTCTCGTAATTATATTTAGTCAAATTTTCAAATATCATTTGACGAGAATTTTAACTCTGAAGAGACCATCAATATTTTATACTCTGCACAAATTGTTTGCGCTATATTTACTTCGCGTTAATAAATTTAATCGAGTTTCCCGTAACCCAATTACGTCAACACCAAAGTCGGCAGGAGTTTAAAACGCTGAATTAATTTTTCGAAATCACCCGAAAACCTCTCAGTTGGCTAATTAAAAGGGACGATCAAAGCTGTCCGAGTCGTTGATCGACGGTTCCTTAATTGACGGACTTCTCGTGGCTGTCACACAGCACACGATTTTATTCCTCCGAAAAAGGAATAAAAAATTCCGGAGTGATTTCGTGACGGCACAAAGTGCAATTATAATTATCAGGATAATGAACTACCAACATGTCTTCTGTCATTTAGCTAACAGAAATATTCATAACTCTTCAATGAAGAATTGTCTGTGAATATTTTTAGAACATGTTTGTAAATTATAAATATTTAAGAATCAGTGCTCATCAGATATTTTTAAGATGATACTTGGTTAGTACAGAAGAGTAACTGTACTCCGTTAACTGGCAAATTTTCAGAGCCCGCAAGAGATAAAAAAGGGGAGCAAACGAGGGGAGAAGTTGTCAGTAAGGATTCCTAACAGACAGTGGATGTTAGGAGGTGTTTTAACGATCTCATGGTTTTTTCCATCAGTCTCTGTTCTGGTAAGTTTTCGCTTAGTCATCGTTTCTTCCGAACGGTGGCTTCGTTCGAAAACCAAATGTCTTCGTGTCTAAGACACGGGTCTCGTTCAGGTAGCCTTATCGACGAACTTGCCTAGCACTTTCTTGCTTCCTCATCTTTTTCCAGCCTTCCTTCGACAACTTTTAGCCGTCAGTGCGATGACGAACGAGCGGCACCCGTCAAAGACGTACTTCGAAGAATCGTTGGTCGGAGAACTTGGAGGAACAGAAATCGATGGGAGTATTCGTCTGGATGCTGCACAAGCGAAAAATGTTCTCAAGTTTTTCATGAATTATAAAATTCAATCAGCGGATGTATCATGCTTAACAACTTCCACATAACCTCTTATTAAAGAAGAGTATTCCAATACATTTTTTTTAATTATTCATATAATGGAAAGTCTGTGTATGTTGTAATACAACAAGATTTGTTTGAATCCTATGAAGAGATTTGCAGGACTGTTTCTAAGTTTTGCTGCTTCTCTATTGTGTGTACTCTAATCTCAACCTCTGTAGGGATGATTATTTTGAGGTTAGAAAAAGAAGCGATTTTGTATAATTGTAAATGTGTAACAATTATATGACAATTTTGTAACAATTATATAAGTAGATTATAAAGGAACAAATATATGAAGAATTTATGACATAAGAACACAATATTTCATGTTATACGTGTCTTATTGTACATAACCACTTGCGCTATCTACATAACCTTTGATTAATGAAACGTCCACATTAAAAAAGTGAAATTTTCTACGAATACTTAGTATGAAAATTAGATGTAATTCAGAGTAAGAGCATCGTAAAATACTTGGAAATTCCCGTCACATTACTGGGAGCGAAAAAAGGCAAGCGTTCTGCAAGCGATCAATGGAACGGAAGGTCGATATTCGTCCCGTTCTCGCAAAAACAAACAGAAAAGAAAGAAATATCTATTGAATCGGAAAAGCGATTGTGTCGAGCGAGTGACAATAAGCCGTATCGTTCCCCTGCACGGCTACGAGGAATTTGTTGCACACGTAGCGTTGCCGATCGGATTTAAAACGTCGCCGTATAAACTTGAGAACTTTGGTTTGCAATTGTTCCACGGGAAAGACACAAAAGGGTTTTTGTTGATTGAAGAGTCCAGCCCTCTCGTGGCTTCCGTCAGTTCGCTCAAAAGTCGACTCCTCAAAGGACTCTAATGAATAGAAGCATTTACTATTCTTCCCCGCACAGATGTAATTATAAAACCATTCTTCTGTTTCAGCCGCCCATTGACGAAGGAGGAACGTCCGTTCGTTGGAAGCGGCCCATTGTGCCTCGACGTTCTCTAGTCATTGCGATTTAAATTATGCCCGCTCGTCGTGGCCTCTTGATTATTCGACTGCTCGTCGAACCAACTCGTTACGTTTTATCCAACTATGTAATATAATCGTATCGTCACTCCGATTTTAATTCCGACAATTAAATCGCCACCAGTTCCCAGCTGGATGTAACGATTTAAGTCTGTAATTCAAAGGTGTGTTTCATTTAGTTTTAGCAGAAACCACTTCAGAAAGTATTTTAGAGTACTTTTCTTGAGAAAAATAAAAACGATTGTCTTCTCGTCTACCCGCAATTAATGCATTTAACATTTCAAGAAAAAGATCACGATTTACTGCAGTATCCATTCAGTATAAATTACGGTATTGGAAAAGAAAATTAAGAAAACGTTGCTCGCATTATCAAAGCTTGCATAAGATTGACAAAGCTGACTGACTCCCAGCAGAACACAGGATTTGGCGGGAGAGAGCCAGTCGCTTCTTTGTCACCGGTGACCATTTTTGCAGAGGGAAATCTTATTTAGAATTACGCTACCTCCCATTTCAGGGACCTACACTAGCTGTGAGACTAGTGTTCACGTTCACCAATTCCAACATTCCCCAATTCCCACTTCCCCAATTCTAACATTCTCCAATTCCCACATTTCCCAATTCCTACATTTCCCAATTCCTACATTCCCCAATTCCTACATTTCCCAATTCCTACATTCCCCAATTCCCACACTCTCCAATTCCAACATTCTCCAATTCCCACATTTCCCAATTCCTACATTCCCCAATTCCTACATTCCCCAATTCCTACATTTCCCAATTCCTACATTCCCCAATTCCCACACTCTCCAATTCCAACATTCCCCAATTCCCACATTCCTCAATTCCAACATTCCCCAATTCCCACACTCCCCAGTTCCCACTCTCCCTAATTCCAACATTCCCCAATTCCCACATTCCCCAATTCCAACATTCCCCAATTCCCACACTCCCCAGTTCCCACTCTCCCTAATTCCACCATTCCCCAATTCCAACATTCCCCAATTCCAACATTCCCCAATTCCCACATTCCTCAATTCCAACATTCCCCAATTCCCACACTCCCCATCTCCTACACTCCCTAATTCCAACATTCCCCAATTCCATTCACCGGTGAATGTCGACATTCTCCAATTTCGGTCTTTCATAGAAACATATACACAAAGTATGTTCCCGAATTCCTTTCTTTTCGCTGTTAGCTCGAAAGCGACTAGCAAGGCGAGCAAAGCCTTCATTTACGATCGAGCCTTTACGCGAGCAGCGACACGTGTTTCCGGCTGCAAATGTTGACTCCTTTGGCCACGATACCGATTACCTTGATCACGAATATGTGGAAGTTGGCAGTTTGCCGATGGCCGGGATCAAAGGACGCGTATGAATATGTCCCAAGTGCGGAGGCCGATTTTTATGGGCCTGTTGTTTATTTGGCCGCGACGCGAACTGCATAAAGCACGGTCCATTAGCGCGCTTTTATTACGCGGCCCACGGGTGTTCGCGAATTAATATCAATCCTCGCAGCCAACGTCGATGCGAGGCGTAATTAAAAATTATTGTTACGTCGCCGGCTGTAAATCCGCCCATTAACGACGCCTGTCGAAATTTGTTTTCTTTTAATCCCGCGAGCGTAACAGGTTGAAAATGAATTATGCAATTTAACGATTTGGCAATTTGGGAACTTGGGAGTTTCATGAAATTGATCTTTAGATTTATGGCTTGGGAGATTGGGAGCTATTTGCTAATTTAGAAATTTGGGGTAACAGATCTTCAGGGATTCAGGGGTTTGGAAATGAGGGAGTTTTGGAAATTTTCAAATTTGGCACTGTAGGTGTTTGCAAGGTTAGGACGTGAGAGGAAGAGGTTTAAAAATTTGATTTTTTAAATATTTAGTAACTTGAGGACTCGTGTACTTCAGAATTTGGAAATCGAGAAATTTAGAGTTAAGCTTCGAAAGTGAACAAATTTGAGGATTTGAGCGTCGAATCACGCAGTCCCCATCGATGAAAAGTGGAATTAAACATCATTGTTACACGGCGCTCTCCAAATAAAACTTTTTCCATTAATTTGAAATGCATAACGCGTTACAATTGAATTTTTGCGGTGATTGTTTCGTACTGATTGATCATTTGAATAAAATAAACGATCGCGGCTCGTATCGAATGCAACGGCGCAATTGCAGCAGCGATTGATATTCAGTTATTCATTTTTTCAGTTTAGCTCGCCGATAAAAAGGTAACAAGCAATCAATTAGTGTAACGTAATAAAACTAACTGCTTGATATCCGTTAATACCGCTAACAAGCTGTATAACTCTATTCGCGATGTTATCGTGTTTCTTTTATTTTTTGTTTGCCCATTAACTTTTCCTTAGTTTTCCGCGGAAACCTCGCTACACACGCAAAAGCCTTCTTTCAGCAAAAGTCATTTACATTCGAAGGTGTATCATTAAAGCATCTCATTTGACTTCTTAAGTACGGTTCTTCCGTATAATCATTTACCGTCAACGTTACATTATCACATGATGATACGTTTCGTCTACCTACTTATCAAACAAAGAATGAAACCTTGAACGACTCTTCGCAAGTATCTCAATTATCCATACCCATAATAAACGACGCGGACGTGCATTAAAAATCCTTTAAGCTATCATTAAATTACTATACACTTGAGAGCCATCACAGAGATTACAATTTAATACTGAAAAACGCATTCCATATTTTAACCTTCGACGGTACACTGACACGTCGACAATTTATGTGCAATTTTTCGAGTCTTTATCGTTTTTATTTCTCAAACATATTCAATTACTTCTTCCGGTACTAATTGATACGTCTAACCATCAATTTGATTGAAGAGCGCGTCGTGAGTCGAATGTAATATACCTCGGGTATAACGAGCGTCGATTTCATTACGTAGAGAATGTAACGCACTTTCAACGTGCGTCGAATTCAACACGTCGAGAATTCAATGTGTGTCAATTTCAATGCGGGACGAATTTGACGTATGTCAAATATAACGCGTGACGAATCAACGCTTCAGAAATTGATGAGATAAATTCAACGCAAGTCGGATTCGACGCACGTCAGTTATAACGCGAGATGAATTCAACGCTTGGGAAATTGATGAGATAAATTCAGTTCATGTCGAATATAAAGTGCGACGAACTCAACGCACGTTGTATTCAACGCGCGTCAAATTCAACGCGGGACGGATTCGACGCACGTCAAATATAACGCGCGACGAATTCAACGCTTGCAAAATCGATGAGATGAATTCAGCGCAGGTTGAATATAACGTGCGACGAACTCAACGCACGTTGGATTCAACGCGCGTCAAATTCAACGCAAGTCGCATTCGACGCACGTCAGATGTAACGCGCGACGAATTCAACGCTTGCAAAATCGATGAGATGAATTCAGCGCATGTCGAATATAACGTGCGACGAACTCAACGCACATTGAATCCAACGTACGTCAAATTCCACGCAAGTCGCATTCAACGCACGTCAGATGTAACGCGAGATGAACTCAACGCATGGAAAGTTCAAGACAGAGCAAATTCAACTCTGGATATAACATTAGAGAAATTCAACGTCCGTCGAATTCGATGCATGTAAATTTTAACACAGAACAAATTCGACGCACGTCGAATATAACACGTAACGGTTTAACGCATGGCGAATGCGTACCAGTCTAACACCTGATAATCTACCTTGTTGCGATGCAACATGTAATGATGTAACACGTGATAATCCATAGCGTAATATTCAAACGCGCGTGAAATTTACCGTGCAGCAATTCAGCGTTGGGCAATTTACGGAATTACGATCTTACATTTAGCAGTCCACGACATACTTGACCGTATAAATACACGGTCACAGTTCGCGGCATCACAGTATCATTTCAAACAGGCGAACCTCAAAATTGCCATTACCGAACTCGTACGAATCCCCTCGTACAATCGGACAGCGCCACAAAGACACAAAATGGTAGCCACCCTCGAAGCCACTTTTCACGGACACACCATCTACATCCGCTCGGAATCACCGCGCGCGGAGAGTGTATTCGCGTGTCAGCAAATGACTCGTGTCACCGGCTGCATTTCGCATCGTTAAAACACAATTTTGTGCGCCGATTCAGCCGGTATCGGTGAGTGCAATGACGCGAATCTCTGCGGGCCAAAGTTCACGACAGTTCTGCTTCGTGTTGTTCTGCTCTATTGTTTCCGGCAACGAGTGTTACTCCGACAGGATAAGAGCTGGCTAAGCGTGCGAAGAACGGACAAGTGGGTTCTTGCTAACCAATGAATAGAGATAGTTTGAAATCGCTTTGAATTTTGTCTAACTTTGATAGTTTTGATATTTCGAAATTGGAGAACGTGACGGTTTGAAACTGGGCAAATAACTCTGACATTTATTACTCTTCGCATCAAATCTAGTCACTTGCGGTTTCAACAACTAATTTAAACTTTTCGAATTTGGACACTGTTTTGATGGAAAGTTCTGCGAATAAGCTGACATGGCTTTTTGTTAAGTTTCATATTTAACGACCCAGGAATAAAGAACATGTTTATAACTTACTGAAATTTGAGGTAGATCTAAACTTTCCAAATTTAAGTATCTTTTTGATGAAGATTTCTTCAAACAAGCTGACCTGATATTTTGTTAAATTTCATATTTAACGACCTAGGAATAAAGAACATGTTTATAACTTACTGAAATTTGAAGTAGATCTAAACTTTCCAAATTTAAGTATCTTTTTCATGAAAATTTCTTCAAACAAGCTGACCTGATATTTTGTTAAATTTCATATTTAACGACCTAGGAATAAAGAACATGTTTATAACTTACTGAAATTTGAAGTAGATCTACTTTCCAAATTTAAGTATCTTTTTCATGAAAATTTCTTCAAACAAGCTGACCTGATATTTTGTTAAATTTCATATTTTACGACTGAAGATTAAAGAACATGTCATAACTTGCTGCAATTTGAACCACATTTAAACTTTCCAAATTTAAATATCTTTTATATGAAAATTTCTTCAAACAATCTGCCGCGTTCATTAAGTTTTTATATTTAGCGAGCCAAGAACAAGTATCTACAATATGTAGCATATCCTGTCGGCGTTTCGTTTTCGTCAAGGTCCCTTCAACGCGATTACGAAGCTGCCGTTTTCCTCGAGGAAAGAACGAAACGACCGGTCGTTCCGTCGAACAGCGTCGTTTGAACGAAGCCGGGAATAACGTTTGCTTTCCGTTTATTAAAGCGACGCGACGCTGGTCGTCGCTTTGAAACGCGATCAAACGTGAGCCGAGAAGGAACCGCGTGACGGATGACGAAGATCAACGAGCCGAATCGGTCGAGTGGAATTCGCGAACGATTTATCGAACGGTGAAAACTCGCGACCATGTTCCATATATTCAAGGCAATTAATTCGCTCGTAATTGACGCGGCAATTAGCAGCGACCAGTGGGCGTACTCTTGGTCCCTGTCGTTCGATGGTCTTCGAATTACAGGTACACAGAGTATCTCTGGTTAATTAACGATACTCCGGGTAAATCGGGTTAATCTTATTCCTTTATGAACCTGTACACGTTGTACAACCTTGAGGTTTAATTGATATATGCATATTCTGGTAGAACTTCTGATTGAAGGTAGACTTCAATAAGTGCATGCAAAGTAGGTAGTTTATAAATTTTCTGATTTTTGCATTTTCAAGTTGGTAGACATTCAAGTTGCAGAATTTGGGAATTTTTAGTTCTGATTGGAGGTAGACTTCAATAAGTGCATGCAAAGTAGGTAATTTATAAATTTTCTGATTTTTGTATAATGAAGTTTGTAGGAATTTGGGAATTTTTAGTTCTGATTGAAGTTTTGATATGAAGGTAGATTTCAATAAGTGCATGCAAAGTAGGCAGTTTATAAATTTTCTGATTTTTGTATAATGAAGTTTGTAGACATTCAAGTTGCAGAATTTGGGAATTTTTAGTTCTGATTGAAGTTTTGATTGAAGGTAGACTTCAATAAGGGCATGCAAAGTAGGCAGTTTATAAATTTTCTGATTTTTGTATAATGAAGTTTGTAGACATTCAAGTTGCAGAATTTGGAAATTTTTAGTTCTGATTGAAGGTAGACTTCAATAAGTACATGCAAAGTAGGTAGTTTATAAATTTCCTGATTTTTATATATTGAAGTTTGTAGCCATTCAAGTTGCAGAATTTGTGAATTTTTAGTTGACGATGTTTTTAGAATTTTTTTAACTAAATTTGTTCTTAACTGTACATGAGTACCTATTCAGATAATTTATTCGTATTATTTATTGATATTTTATTATCCATGACTGTCATGTTCAGTAAATTACCTATTGAACCACTCTATTATTCGAGTGTTCCTCCATTAAGGATTAGTCCAGTGTTCGACGATAAGGACTATAAAATACAGAAGGGAGGGAGGTATAAAAGTGGTTCGAGCGGTTACGAGATCCTCGAAACGTGTGGCTTAGCGGGTCGAATGCGGCGAGCCGTGACGGAAAATTAGTTAAGTGGGCATTATTAATGAGTTTTGTCGGTCCACTGAAAGTTACAGATTGTAAGACACGCATATTAACGAGTCGGCGCCAAACGGTTTTTACGTAACGTGCGTACGCCGGCACGGGCGCTTTTCATGCGAGACGAGAAACGCGTGCAAGAAAGCGACGGAGCTACCGTCGCCAGTGTGTTTTCCCACTTTTATTATCCGCTTGGGGGAAAAAATGTCGTATCTGTCGATACAAAATGTCGCAATGTACGAGGTATCGGCAAATTAGCGCTTAGCACCGTGCAACCGAGCGATCGATATCTTTCACGGTGGGAGCGATCGATCGTTGCGAACAGGAATTCCACGATCGTGCATTAAATTCGCTTTCGGAAAGTGTTTGGATAATGAATGTAATTGGTAATAAATTCACTGACCAGTTGCGTGTGATTTTAAATCTAATTTGATCGTACTCAATGTAACAGATCTTAGTTTGTAATATCGATCATTTTTGTTGACTTTTCGTACGAGAGGACCTTCATACCGGTTTTATCGAACCTTCGAGGGTTTATGATACCAGATATAAATTACATAAGCGTGCAACGCCTGTTATTAAATAAATTAACTATTTTATCTTTCCATCTACCATGATATTAGTTATAAACTATTTGTCCCGGAAATTTGAATAATATTCGAATTTTTAAGTGTTCCAAGATTGATCGACTCAATCGTCATTCCTTCACGCTTTTCCCGTTCGACCGAGCCTTTTCTCTCCGTTACACGAAACTGCAAACAGATTTCACGCTCTCGTTCCAGCTTTCATCTCGAACCACACATCGTGTTCCTCTCGTTTGATCCGCTTTTTTCCAGACCGCAGCCACTCATGGTCACGTTTGAGGGGCGTTCGAAGGCGGCAGAAAGCGAAAGAGCAGAGAACACCGCTGGACGAGCGAACTCGAGAAAGAAACTTGCTGGTATGGATAATTAACGCGATCCACTTCCCGTAATGTTCTATGTTTGCTCGAACGAAGCTTGAAAGGGAAGCACCAGCCTCGAAGGGCTCGCTTCTTCCCTCCAAGCTGCCACAGGGAAATTAGGGACGCCTTGTAAGGATATTTATAAAAGGGTTAATTAAGCGTGGTCGTCTCATCGCCTTGCTCGTGGCCCTAGGCGAAATCTTCGACTCGAGACTTTCGCTGCCTCGATCATTTTATTTTCCATAAAACATAATTCAATATTTTTCTATCCGTCAATTTTTCTCTTGAAATTTATCTGATAAATCGATTTTAATAACACGTTAAATAACGTAAATTAAATCCTTCTCCTACAATAATGACTCATGACACATTACGAGTGGAACAGACTTGTATTTGCACAGCAATTTTTGGTTTAATTCTAACTGTAGTCTGTATAATCAAGACTGAAGGGAAAATGCACTTAGCAGTTTTTATTTTCTTTAGTTGCTTTAATACTGTGGCAATAATTAGCCAGCTGTCTGTGACGCAATTAATAAAATGAATTTATCATTTTTAATTTTCTTTAGTTGCCTTAATGTTGTGGTAATAATTAGCTAGTTGTCTGTGACGCAATTAATAAAATAAATTTTGCATTTTTAATTTTCTTTAGTTGCCTTAATATTGTGGCAATAATTAGCTAGTTGTCTGTGACGCAACTAATAAAATGCACTTAGCATTTTTAATTTTCTCTACTTGTCTTAATATTATGGCAATAATTAGCCAGCTGTCTGTGACGCAATTAATAAAATGAATTTAGCATTTTTAATTTTCTTTAGTTGCCTTAATATTGTGGCAATAATTAGCCAGCTGTCTGTGACGTAATTAATAAAATGCACTTAGCATTTTTAATTTTCTCTACTTGTCTTAATATTGTGGCAATAATTAGACAGCTGTTTGTGACGCAATTAATAAAATGAATTTAGCATTTTTAATTTTCTTTAGTTGCCTTAATATTGTGGCAGTAATTAGACAGCTGTCTATGACGCAATTAATAAAATGAATTTAGCATTTTTGATTTTCTTTAGTTGCCTTAATATTGTGGCAATAATTAACCAGCTGTCTGTGACGCAATTAATAAAATGATTTTAGCATTTTTAATTTTCTCTAGTTGCCTTAATATTGTGGCAATAATTAGCCAGCTGTCTGTGACGCAATTAATAAAATGATTTTAGCATTTTTAATTTTCTTTAGTTGCCTTAATATTGTGGCAATAATTAGCCAGCTGTCTGTGACGCAATTAATAAAATGAATTTAGCATTTTTAATTTTCTTTAGTTGCTTTAATATTGTGGCAATAATTAGCCAGCTGTTTGTGACGCAATTAATAAAATGAATTTAGCATTTTTAATTTTCTCTACTTGCTTCAATATTGTGGCAATAATTAGCCAGCTGTCTGTAACCCAACTAATAAAATGCACTTAGCATTTTTAATTTTCTCTACTTGTCTTAATATTGTGGCAATAATTAGCCAGCTGTCTGTGACTCAACTAACAAAATCTAAGGAGAAGAAGTTAAAGAAAAATCGTTACGGAAGAATTGTTAACGGAGAAGTTAACGAAGTTCGCCGATGAAGAAAAAGAAAATGAAGTTGATTTTTATTGAGACATTAGCACGGTATGCGAAGCGATTTCCGTGTCACCGAAAACGCTATACGTACTGTCAGCCCGGAGCGAGTAACGTGGATTATCCGTGGCGATCGATCAGCCCTCTAATAGCTTGCTCAGGGGTACAGCCAGCGAGATAATGCAAAATTGATGAGTCCCTCCGAGTGTTTGTAATCCCGAGAAATATATTGAAACTGCCGGCAAGCAGACAGGGAACTTGCCTGAAAATGATTCGTCCGGTTCGCAATAATTCTGAATGATTTGCCCCGTGAAACCGCTCTCTGCAATCATCGCGCGAATTACGAATTTCTCGCTGCATATTATGTACAAACGTTGTTCGTCGTCAAGCTCGGTCGTTTAACAACGATCGTCCCGTTTCTCCGATCTGTTTGTCCACCGCTCGTTAATCCTCGTCGTTCGTTAGCGCGGCTGGAATAATGAAAGGCCCGGCTCCGGAGTGGACCCGGTGTATTTGCGAGCGCCACTGTTAAAACGCGCTCTCCCCGTCGAATCTGCATAATTAATGATTTTTTTTTTGCACGCGATTGTAATTTCTATGGAACTTTATGCAGCTGAGTTCTCGTGATTTCTTTCAACTAAGTCTTATTTCGTACACTGTTGCAACTATTATTGAATTGTGAAATCAGAAGTAACGCGGGTAATAGAGATAAAAAGAGAAATGATTTCATCCCACGCGCGTATTCGATCGCGAGATCTCCATTTATTCCTTTCATCGTTCCTCGCAGAACGCGAATTCGATTACAGCGTAACTTGATGGAAGCTTACCGAAGGCTGCAATTGCGGTTGTTTCAGTTACAAAAGCCGGCAATTACGGTACCTTCAACTAAGAAGACGCGGAAAATCCACATCCGTGAAAGAAACCTTTTGCGAAATCCTCTCCGTCAACAGACGCGGAATCAAAGTTCCGCCACAGCGATGTTCTCCGGAAAGACGAAACAGAGAATCCGGAAGCTCGGTCGGTTCCCTTTTACGGCGAAGTCTATTTGGCCGAGTGGTTCGTTCATAAAGGTGTGCGGCATCGGCGATCCCTCTCTCGGATTCACGTATTCGTCTGGGAATTCGCCGGGATGTTAACCAGTCGGTGCATATTAATTCCAAGGGATGAAATATCTCGACCTTTGAAGAAGCCCGGCAAAGGGAGGATATCGCTAGGAAAAGGAAGCACCGTGGATGTGTGTGCAGAGTTCTAGTTGCGCTTCTTCCTTCGCTCGATCCCGGGATTTCTTCGCGGGAATTCTTAAGATCAGCCAACCGAGCCAAGAGGGTTTCCGGGATCGAGAGAAGCCGGGAAACGAGCAAGGACGAGTTATTAACGATTATCGAGGTCTTGGGTCTTCCACTCTGTGGCGCTTTGCACCCCTCCGAACGCCTCCTCCTCAACCCCTTGTCATCTACCACGATTATATACGACTCGCTGCATTAGCCACGTTTCACACTGCCTTTCATGCGTATCAGATGCTTCTCGCATTATGCTAATTTCGCTGATGTTAGTGTACCTTCAAGCACTGAACATGGGACTCCAACTGGATACGTGGACGCAGTTCAACTGGGACGCATTACTGGATTAAGACATCGTAGATAGGTTATTTTAACACATTCGACCAAAGACTTATTTCTTGTGAACTACTGTAAATTTTCCTATACTTTAACCCTTTGCACTCGAAGATAATTTTACTGTTTGCAACTTTAAAATATTAATTAATATGTTAAATGACTTCTTTTGAATTCTATGTTTATGTTTATTCTATTCACTATGTTTATACATCACATAAACACTATTATAGAATTAATTAAATAATGCTTCTTTTAAATTATTGTATTAAATCGAATGGCGCCTCTCGAGCGTAGAGGGTTAATATTTAGTTTGATATACAATTAAAGCACTTAGACACAGATACATTTTTAGGAATTCTTAAACTGCAACTCAGGAAAGGTGAATCCACCTATTGACAGCGAAGTGGATAAGTATTCTTCTGTTGAGTAGTTCCTACATGATACGATTTAGTGCATGAACATATATGAATACATTTAGTAGAGTATAGATGTATAAATATATTCAGTATATACATAGTAAGGTTCAGAAAAGTGTAAGGTCAGACAATAACCAAATTAGATGTACTTATACTTGATAGCTAAGTAGGCAAGATAGACTCTGATCATGGAAACTGTACCTATCTAACAACACTGTGATTAAAAGCAAGTCCTAAGACAATATCTGTATCCATCTTATTGATCATCCAACACTTGACTCTCTTTACAACCTCATAGATGATCACCTAACAAAGTCTGCCTTTCAAAGCCACATTCTAAACATTTCATCTTTGACGTTGAACTATGATTTGACAGTTTAACAGAGTCTCGAATTTTGAAGCACAATTACCAAAATTGAAACGCAAACGTATTCAGGAAAAATGCGGAACGACACGCGAATTTACCTATGTGTTCGTTCGTTTGCACACAGATGCGAGCATCCAGCATCCCAACTGCGGGACCGGGACTGCAATTCGATTTCGTTAATGGTCCCGGGCTGGATACACCAGCGACATGTCGTAATTTTTAATGAGCTGAACAGCGGGCTTAGAGAGCTCGCTGGCATGTAAATGCGACCTGAATGGCAGTTTGATGATGCGCGCGGATCACAGTTCCAGCCAGGTATTTTCCGTAATTGAACGAAGTCGATTAAAAGAACGACGCGTTACCATTGCGCCGCTCGTTTTTACTCTGACGTTCTATGAAACTGATGTACCGTCAATCTCGGGATCTCTGTAACGTGATTCTCGTTCCGTGTTATTCGGAAATTATATTCTCGGGATAATAGACTTCTGCTGTTGGATATTTTTCTTAGAGCGAATTCTTGTCATGTCGTTATTTGAACTTGTAGCAAAAGAGAGTGTACGATTTGTATGTATTCATTTTACTATTGAAATTTGAAGTCGATCCTCATCCCCATAACTCCTTAGAGCAAACTCTTGTCACATCGTTATTTGCACTTGTAGCAAAATGAGAGTATGATTTGTATTCGTCGCTTTGACTATTGAAAGAAGTCAAGCTTTCTCATCCCCATAACTTATCCTCATTCGTGTCCACCTGCGAGGATCCATTCCTTTCCTCCCTCCATTAACAATGAAACACCGAACGACTATGTTTTCTCGAAACGATATAATTTGTTTGGGTGATTCGTGAACGAGTGGAATTTTCGACGCACGACGGGACGCATTTACGAGGTAATAAAGAGCTCGAACGTTGAACGCGAGTCCCACGGTGCGTATTTAGCGAGGAAGTTGCGCGAAAAGTTTGCAGGCCGCGTAACATTCACGGTACGTCTTATTTATTGCCTCTCGCCTGTTTCGAGAGGTAAGGGGTTAAGGCTGAAGAGATACCTTCGACCCATCTCCTCACCTTACGCTTTCATAAGCTCGGCCCGGTCTCTCTCACGCATACGTAATCAGTCGACGGAAAGAAGCTGCTACGCCGAGATAAAGTCACAGACTGGTGGGTGGAGGGGTCGTCAGGAGGGGGTTAAGATGGAAGGGAACAAGACGAAAGAAGATGAAGAGGAATGTCGGAGGAAGAGGACAAAGAGATGGCGAGCTTAGTCAAATGCACGCTTCAGGGGCTCTGCATAACTTGTCGACTGCAGTCCTCCACTTTCTTTTGTTTCGCCTACTTGCCCGATCCCTTTATTCCCTCTTTCTTCTTTCTTTATTTCTGACCGAGTCACGCGACTGGGGTAGAATACCGAGAAATGGGGGAGGATATACAAATTTTAGAGTATCTTTTATTAAATAATTATATTAACTGGTAGTACAGGTGCAAATCCTTAGGTACTTTTGGTTATGATGATGAAGTACATTGCTGTATTTCACTGCTGCTACGACGAATCATCGCTTGTCTCTTTAGAGACAAATTTTAGAGACAAAGTTTGGAGACAAATTTTAGAGACAAGTTTTAGAGACAAGTTTTAGAGACAAGTTTTAGAGACAAACTTTAGAGACAAGTTTTAGAGACAAGTTTTAGAGACAAGTTTTAGAGACAAATTTTAGAGACAAGTTTTAGAGACAAATTTTAGAGACAAACTTTAGAGACAAATTTTAGAGACAAACTTTAGAGACAAGTTTTAGAGACAAGTTTTAGAGACAAATTTTAGAGACAAGTTTTAAAGACAAATTTTAGAGACAAACTTTAGAGACAAATTTTAGAGACAAACTTTAGAGACAAGTTTTAGAGACAAACTTTAGAGACAAACTTTAAAGACAAATTTTAGAGACAAGTTTTAGAGACAAACTTTAGAGACAAACTTTAGAGACAAACTTTAGAGACAAATTTTAGAGACAAACTTTAGAGACAAACTTTAGAGACAAATTTTAGAGACAAACTTTAGAGACAAGTTTTAGAGACAAACTTTAGAGACAAACTTTACAGACAGACTTTAGAGACAAACTTTAGAGACAAACTTTAGAGACAAACTTTACAGACAGACTTTAGAGACAAACTTTAGAGACAAACTTTAGAGACAAACTTTAGAGACAAACTTTAGAGACAAACTTTATATAGAATTTTTTAATACTTGTTCACTTGATAATATTTACTAATGCAGTAGCAAAAATAATTAGGTGCTTACAAATCTTTCGTGTTACAAACTCATTGAGAAAATGTGATAAATTACTTTCATGAAGCTATTGAAACTTTATATAGAATTTTTTAATACTTGTCTTGTCTAGTACTTACGTGATAATAATTACTAATGTAATAGGAAATAATTAGGTGCACAATAGAAAATGTCACAAACTACCTTCCTGAAGCTGCTGTTTTTTTCCTCCTTCTCAAAGATTACTAAATTTTGTCAGCTACGTCTACCTGCAACATAACATAAAATCACCCAAAATAAAAATTGTTTGATAAGAAACAGAGAGTGTCCCTAAACATGTCCACACGAATAAATCCTGAATCGCCCGATCTGAAACCGTCTCATGATCGCGGGACGCAGATCGAATACGAATCGAATCTCGCCAGCAAATCCGACGAATTTCGTGGAACACGTTCACGGTCAAGCGGAGAACACTCGCGTGAATCCTCTAACTACGCCTCGAATATGGATGAGGAGAATATCCGAAATGCAGCGGATTAACCGCAGCGATCGAGTTCGAAGGCGTGGTTACGAGCAGAGATCACCTTTCGAAAATGGTAATAACGAGAAACGGGATGCAGGGATTAAATTGGATTTTAAACCGAGGGTGATAACTGTACGAACTCAAAGACGAGAATAGGAGCAAGAGACACGAGAGACGGCCTCGAAATTGCATTATGCATGCGGCGCCAAGTACACTCGGTAATTACTCCTATTAATAGAATCAATCTCGCGGCGCATGCCGGGATGACGTTTATTAGTGACACGTGTTTGCTACAGAAGCAGCTTTATGTGGCCGTTATCTGTCGCGAACCGGAGCGAATAGGAGAATGTCACGGGAGAGCTACGGCTACCTGTTGTTGGCCACGCTAATGATTTTTGCATAGTTAGCCGGTGATTTTAACGCTTTGACGCTTTCAAAGTGTTAGCGCCACTATGCAAAGCTCTCGTGTATCGTTTGTACCTTAATTTCGGGTGCGATGTGTTCTCTTAGGGATTTTCACAAGGCTACAAAAACAGTATTATATTATACTCAGCTTCTGTGCAAAATTATGAGGGTCTAAAGTATGTCTGATTCAACATCGACTTAATTCAAATTTAACATGATTGCTGGAAATTCCGGAATAGTTTTATGATGCACAAAGACATTACTTCGAAAACAATATACTCTGCTCTTGTATTTTGAGGATCTAATAAAGTATGCGCCTCTACAACATGATTTTCGATTTAATTTAAAAACACAATAACAGGAAATTATTTTGTAAAATAATATTTAGAATTTCATAAACAAAGGTTTTCAGAAGCTCCGCTAATAAGACAGAGAAACAAAACGATATGGTAATCATAATGTTTGGTTAGGTTAACCTAACCTAGAATTTTACCGCTAGACCAAGTGGACTGTGTATTTAACCATCCGACAGCGTACCGCAGAAATAACCATAATTTCAATTTAACCTCTCCTTAAATCTACAAAATTATTTCGTTTAAAAACGCGCACGTTTAATCGAATATTTGCTGTATTTCTAAACGGTTTACCGTTAATTCGATCTTGCGAAGAAAAAGAATTTGAAACGTTTAGCGTACGATGTTAAAAGATTTCAAAAAAGAGCCGTGCTATTTCCGTCGTGTGCGTTTTCGGAGTTAGGCTGGGTAAAAATTGCTTGATAAATCTAAGTCTGAAAGCTTCTGACACAGTGCTATACGTTTTGTCGCGCATCGTTTCATCCAGTCCCATTTTTCTTGAGTGGCTGAGACAGCGAACACGCTACGTGTTTCTTTTTCAGCTTTTGACAAAGCGACGGGAGTTGAATCGAAACATTAAGAATTTGCGAAGGCAAAAAACATTTGTCAACGATGGCGGAAAAATTGCATGAAAGTATCAGTTTTCTGATAGCGAATTTCGAGCGACGTATCAATCTTTGCTCGAACGTTAAATCATAGGCCCGATTGTTTAATCAAGAACGAATAACGAACGTTGGTAAATAAACCTGATTGCGATCGTTCCGTTCTGGCGCGTTATGGCTTTTGAAATAATGCAGATTGAAGCGGAACCGGCGGCGCGGCGCGTCTCAATTTATTTTCGCGTGACGGGTAAACATTTAAATTCATTACGCTTCGAAATCAGGCGGAACGATTCATCGGGAACGGATATTCGAAGCGTCGTGCTCGGATCCGAATGATCACGCGGTAGATACGCGTGAAAAGGACGCGTAGGTTATTGACACAGGCATTAAAAGCCGAAAGCGACTAGCCGAGAGAGAATCCTGTTTTCCGTCGAGTTCCGTTCTCGCTTTTCAATGGAGGCAATCAAACAACACCCGGCGGCGTAACTTATAATTAATTAAATACAAACACGCGAAGCAATCGGGCCGAGATATTACTTATTTGCATTCGGGATTACGCGTTCCTGATTTACCGAATGTTGACGCCGATAATTGTCGCGGCTGTCTCTCTCGGCCTGAAATTTATTTTTACCCAATTAAAATGATCAATTAATCAACGTGCTACTTGGTCGAGCTAATTTTAGAGTGCCGCCAGATAATTGAACAAAAAAGGGAATAAGTTCGCGGAAACGTGTTATCGAAAGACTCGTTCGTTCGAGAACTCCGTTATCGACAACAGAGAAATGATAAATTCACGCTTCTTACCGATATTATAAAATCCGAAAATGTATTTGCATATTCGCGGCGACTGCTAGTTACGGTTATATTTAACGCGTGTTCATCGATCCCTGAAGACGCCGCAAAACCAGCGAGGGTTTTTCTGTTATTTACACCCGGAGAGCACAAGGCGTAAATGATGTTTCTAATTGAACGCAATCGTCCATGGTGCAGATAATCAGGACTGAATTACGGACTAATAGGAAAAACGGGACGCGGCTAATTAGAGGCTTCGCGCGACATCGATCGTGATCGATGAAAGAAGCGATCTGTCCGCTTCGGCGACGTATTTCCTCGGCCGTGGTATCGGCCGTTACAAGATCGTTTGAACGAAACAGCGGTTTTCCAGGGCCGCGTTCAATCCATCATCATTATCATTCTCCCGTACAACCTAGGTAACCGCCACCGTGCGTTCAGCGCCGCGAGACGGGGCATTATCGGCGCGACGATCGCGAGCTCGGTTCCCCGCGTGCAGCCGTGTTTCGATTTCCCGCCGATAAAGTGAATGACAGTAGAACTGGTAAGGTGTACGGGCAAGAGAACAGGCGTAAGCGAAAGAGACAGGGACAGGAAAGTGTACGGTAGTGCTCGAAGCGAACGATTTAACGCCGCTATCAGGCTGGCGTTAACCGCTCGGCGAAACGGAATTACGAGCGACGGCAGGCCGTTCTCGGGCCGTGGATCATGCGACGCTTGAAATTTCATCCTTCAATAAATTCAGACGATCACGGCTCGGTCTCGGGGCTCGATAATCCTCCGTCGCTAACGCGGCTGCATTTCGAAACGCGCATAAATGAATTCCGATGGAGGGCGTACGCGATGAAAACGTTGTTCGAGCCGGTTGTTTCACAAGACGCGTTGTATTCCGTTGCCAGTCGATTTTCCGTCGCGACGTTCGTAATCGTTTGGTTATTTCGAGTATTAGTATTCAGACGAGGCGATCCTCCCCGTATATCACGAGGCGCGTCGCGTTTCGCCTGTTTTCACCGGCTAAGAACGTGGGAAAGAACGAACACCTTCAAGATTACCGTGGATATAAAACGATGATGTAAAGCTCGTACAGGTGTTTCGTCGTTGGTGGCTGCATTTCACCGGTTATTACGGTCCTCCTTTCTGACCTCTCAACGCCTCCGCGTACACATCTGAATCCTAAAGTAGCCAACCGACTCTCCACGGATAGTCAAACTTCTCTAATTACTCAGCTTTCGCTTTGCTCGATTATAATTCGACATCGTGTTATAGGTCCTTTCATTTCTGTTTTCAGTTGCTCTTTTGCATATCTGTTGACGTTGAAGTTTTATCGAAAAATTTATTATTGCTCCCAGTTATGGCAACTTCCTGATAATTCAATCGAAACTAATCAACTCAAGCTTCAACGTTGAAGTGTTATCAAAAAATTTATTATTGGTTCCAGTTATGGCAACTTCCTGATAATTCAATCAAAACTGATCAACTCAAACTTCAACGTTGAAGTGTTATAAAAAACTTTATTATTGGTTCCAGTTATGGCAACTTTCTAATAAATCAATCGAAACTAATCAACTCAAACTTTAACGTTGAAGTGTTACCCACAAATTTATTATTGGTTCCAGTTATGGCAACTTCCTGATAATTCAATCAAAACTGATCAACTCAAACTTCAACGTTGAAATGTTATAAAAAACTTTATTATTGGTTCCAGTTATGGCAACTTCCTGATAATTCAATCGAAACTAATCAACTCAAACTTCAACGTTGAAGTGTTATAAAAAAATTTATTATTGGTTCCAGTTATGGCAACTTCCTGATAATTCAATCAAAACTAATCAAGTCAAGCTTCAATTACAAATAATTTTAATACTATCAGATTATTTGACAATAACGCACTAAGAGATAATATCAGATAAAATCTAATAAAAATTATTCAAAAGACCTTGACCAAGACCAACGTTAAAGAGGTCCTCCGCAAATATAGTTTTAAGCTTGCAAAGTAAAAATTAATCCAAGTTATCCTTTAAACATCACGCGCCTTCCTGTTCACAAAGTGGTGAACATAATTCACGAGATCGTGGATTTTATCGGCTCGCGTGCAGGAAATCGGAAATCAGGAGCGGGTTTGTAGCATATCGCTCGTCCACGTGGATCGCGATCGCAGGGATGATAACGATATCGTTAGCTCAGTGGATACCGGTATGGCTGATCAGTCGATAAACTCGTGGCTAGACGCGCTGTCGTCCGCCGACGAAACGATTCGTTTCCGTAATTGTTAATTAGCGTGGTCATGGCGTTGTTACTTTTAACGCATTGCATAAAATGGCGAGTCTCGAAAAGATGCAGATACTCCATGCTTCCAAATATTCTGCCATCGTTCTTCAAACTTATATTTGATTCTTCCGCATACAATCAAAAAATCATAGAATCAAAGAATACAAGAACATTAAAATGAAACGTTCAGTAGATGAACTTCAACAAGTTATTACAGCCACCATTCACATTAAGTCTATAACATTAAATCTAGTTCATGATTCTACATCGAATCGATCAATCTTTGAAACCTACAGTCAACCAGGTTACCCAGCTACTTATTACTGCTTGTATTGATGTTTGCAAATTGAAAGTATACACCGACAACGTAAGCAACATTATCCGTCATAAATATGCATTCGTTAATGCTGCATATTCTCGTACCGCATTTGTTTGGATATTTGTTTATAATACGCTACATTCGCAGTCGTTCGAGCACACATTGCGTATATTTATTCAACTCCATTTATTCCCAACCTGTCAGCGGTAATGCTCGTCAACAGAGATACATCTTACACAAATTTCAACTGCACGTCACGAGCAAGCTGTGTCACGTAATTACGAAATTTACGTAACAATGCTACGGCTGTTTAGGATCGAGTCGATTTACCGTGGCGAGAAATGGCGAGACGCGTAACTTTTACCGGCGTCATGGTTGATTGTGCGGAGCGAACGGGAAGCAAGAAGGTCGCCTCGTAAACGTAGAAAAATAATTAGCAATAAACGTTCTCTGCTTCTTCTGTTCCTTTTCTTCCTGGTGACCTGGAAATATGTTCTGGTTCACGGTTCGACTCGGTTTCTGTATGGTGCAGTGTGATTTGAGTTTGGGAAGGAGCTTACATTATTTATTTTTAATTATTACAGGTAGATATGAAGAAATTTGTAAATTTAAAAATTTATAAACTTGAAAATAAATGCAGATTAACCAGAAATTAATGAACGCTAAGGCTCGGTATATGGCCATTTTCCTAATGGAAGTCTACGATACTCGAATGTGGAGTCTGTGCAATTTTATTCCATGCTCGGTCAACGAGCACACACCACTTTCCAATTTTACGATACGATCGTAACGTTAAATAAACTCGGCAAACGTTCGGTCCGTTATGTCCCTCTCTGACGGCGACGCTGCGTCGAAAATTCGACTGTTCGTTAACTATGTGTCCTCGATAATGTCGCGTCGAAACGCATAAACGACCGTCGAGATTTTAACCAACGAGAAACTCGCGTTTGAAAACGATTATTCGATTAGCCGCGGTTCCAGGGAAAATTTACGCGGTCGGTAAATCAAACGCGCTCGAAAATCTATGTAAATATTACCGGTGATATGTGGCCTTGTTACCGGACCCGATGTTCTTCCGACGAAAGAAGAGCACGGGAAAAAAGTAGCTCGTCGTTTATCGCTGAAATATCGTTTCAGCTATTACGTCTAATTATTGGCCGTACCAATAATAACGGTGATTTACAAGCTGCTTGAAGCGTTATAGTGTTTACGAGCCATTAGTTTCGAAGATTTACGGTGAACGGTTGCTCCCCCACCCTCTGGCCGTTTTAAATGAGTTCGCATCGATTTATCTTGATTAATTAAGGAAATATTCGACGAGACTGATGCATGTAACTCTTGAAACGTCGATTTGTCTTGAAATTTTTTCGGCCTCCCTCGGCTGTTGCAGAGAATCTGCAGTTAGATCTCCGGAATCAAATCGAGTTTCAACTTTACGTATCAACTCGTAATAAAATTTCGTAGAATTTCGCTTGTTTGATACGTTTTTATTCGCCGACGTCCAACGATTACAAAAGCACAGACAATTCCCAGTTTTCAAATCATGAATCGCGAGTTTAATTAAAAATTAACTGCGTACGGGGAACGCGTACTTTTTCTCCGGGGCTCATTTGCTAGAGGCAACTTTGGCCAAATAGCGACGCCGGTTAACATCGACCGGTGTTATTGCGGAAACTTTTATTCATATCGCGTGTTATTGAGACAACTTCGCGATGATTACGTCCGTAAACAACGCGACGGGCAGACAACGGCCGGTAATATCGGCGGCAAATTCAGGCGAACGATATTGAAATTCGCGCTTAATGTTTCGCGCGCAATTAACGTGGCGTTCGCACAAAGGTGAACACTGCCGCGACGATTAAAAATCTCGTTTTCGCATTCGGGTTTACTCGATCGTGGACGCGCTCGGAATTGAAGCTGCGACGCAACGCGCTCGTTTTCGATCGTTTTCGGAGGTCAAGTCCCTTCGCTGAACACTTTTTCCACCTTTATTTTTTAATTTCTCTGAAACACTTTCTCGCGTTACAAAGAGGCTGCTTTTATCTCGCATACCTTTGCACGCAGTTGCAACGAACCGTCGCCTTGCCACTTTTTAATTCGATAAAGGGGAAAATACGAAAGAAAGCAAATACACCGATGTCTCTTTGTCACGGTTCTTTACGAACACTCGCTTTGTAGATACTCGCGCACGAACGTCCATTACAGTTCCAATCCTTTATCGCGTTTTTAAATGAAATGTGAAAACGATGTTGCCGGCGTGGATGTAAAACCGAATTTTATTTTTCATTAAACATCGTGATATTATGTCGGATTCGCGAATTTGATTAAAACATGCGAATATGTCCATGACGAGTGTTCGGGTTCGCGTCAGGTGACACGCGGGGTGAAAAGCGTCGCGATAAAATTCGAAATTAATCGAACCGAAAGAACGGTGACCACTCGATTTTCTATTCTATCATTTACATATGGAGGCTTGCTTGAAGCCGACTGCAAACACCGGCCTCATTTAAAGTGGTCACTTTTGAAAGCACTCAGCCGACGACCCTCGAAACCGCACCGCGAATTCGGCTCCGATGAGTCCTGCTATCGATTGAAAACTCGATGGACCGAGCTGTATATTGTACTGTGTAATTGTTCATCCTTTTCGTGACTTGAAATTCTTTCTAATTTTACAAATTCTATATCTTACAAACTGATAACGATTATGATGATCTCAGGAAAAAAATTGTATACCTCATCTATGAAAATCGTAGGAAAACTCTATGGACCAAGCTGTATATTGTACTGTGTAATTGTTCATCCTTTTCGTGACTTGAAATTCTTTTCAATTTTACAAATTCTGTATCTTACAAACTGATAACGATTATAATGATCTCAGGAAAAAAATTGTACACCTCATCTACGAAAATCGTAGGAAAACTCTATGGACCAAGCTGTATATTGTACTGTGTAATTGTTCATCTTTTTCGTGACTTGGAATACTTTTTAATATTACAAATTCTGTATCTTACAAACTGATAACGATTATAATAATCTCAGGAAAAAAATTGTACACCTCATCTACGAAAATCGTAGGAAAACTCGATGGACCAAGCTGTATATTGTACTGTGTAATTGTTCATCCTTTTCGTGACTTGAAATTCTTTCTAATTTTACAAATTCTATATCTTACAAACTGATAACGATTATACTGATCTGAGGAAAAAATTGTATTATTTACGAAAATCGTAGGAAAAGTTGAGGAAGTTAGAAGAATAAAAGGAAGACAAAATTCCTCTCCACCCCCTTTTTTGTTTCCGGGCAAAGTTGGAATCTAAGGTGGAGCAGTCGCGTGACTCCATAGTTTTTTCTCCGTTGACCGATGTTTCCCTCGTATTCAGAGGTAGCCAGCGTGCGTGTTCACACGATGCGCCGAAGAATTTCGTGCCGACGAAACGTACACGAGCATCAGTTAGCGGGAAGCTGGCCGGTAATAACCCGCCGAAGAACCGGTACCACGACGAGGCTGGTGGTCCCTCGAAGAGGAGTCGGCGCACGTCTCGAGAATATTAGAAGCAGGAAGAATACGAGGCGTTTCGCTGATTACTCGATCTTCTGGCTAGTCGCTTCGACCGGCTCTAAACCGCGCCAGAAGTTAAGCACGATCGCTGCTTTACACGATGTCGCGTCCCGGGAGACATCTTTCAAACCCTACCAACGTTTCAACGGCAAGTTTGCTACCAAGATCCTTTATACCATTAGTCAATTTAGAAGCTACGTGGGTGGGTTGGACAAAAATAGGGAAATGAAAGGAACGAGCCTCGGTGAATGATCGATGTGCTTCAAAGTTTCGAAACCACTTGCCATTGTTCTAACGATAACTTCATCTTCGAAAAGATTCCCCCTTTTTCAACGGCGCAGATACGTGGCTGATACATCGAGGCATAACTCACGCGCATCCCAGATTGCGTGATTTATGTATACTTTGCAGACCGCGATATATCATAAATGCATAAACATCCGCGGCGAATTCATGAATATGAACAATCCTCGATATGTCAATCAACGATAGAGTTAGAGATAGAAACGTTGACCCGATGAATTGTACACCGGGCAATTGTACGGTGACAATGGGACGCGTTTACAAAGTTCGATTCTACGTGTCCAGAGAACCGAGCCACCTTTCGAGTGGCGCAAAACGAAAGCCGGAAGTGTTACAGCAAACACTGGACGTAACAATGGCCGCGACGCGTTCAATTGACGGGCATCCTTAACATCGTTTCGCTGATCGTCGACGTTCAAGTGCGTCGTGCTTTTCCGCGAACGTCCACTCGATACCTGGCCACACGCGGACCCGCTCTAAACTAGTCGTCGATTGTGAACATTCGATTTCTATTTGCTCGTTTCTCTCGCTTTATACCGCCGTTTGACACGTCGGCCACGAGTTGTGTGTTTCGCAAAGAGAATTAAGTCGTTTCCACCGGTCGTTTACGGCCGGGGCAGAATATTTGAACAGCTTCTTCTACGATTTTTCGAAACATTCTCAGTTTAATCGCAGAAGAAATTTTTTTGCCCGCAGGCGGTGATCGTATCAATTTACCGGCAGGAGGAATTCGCGTGTAGGTAGATGAGTTGAACGGTTAGTAAATGAAAGGCTTCGAATTCAACGATGATCCTCTTTTTTGCGTGCACGATGATTACGGTAAGACGGGCAGCTTATTATTCGATGACGAAAGAATTCTAATGGATTACAGCGTGGATGAGAAATATCGATAATCAGTGTTGTACACAAGTTTTCTCTTAGCACATCTTCATTGCGCGTCTCGCAATCTCTGATATTATGTCGAATGTTTATGACCGCTTTTATGGTTCCAAGGTTTCCGTGTGAATTGTGTAACCTTGGGATTAGACACGGACAGTTTTATACCAGCTGTTGCTAGAAAATTGTTCACGCTAAGGACAATGACTAACATTCGGTGTTTCGGATCGTTAAAACTGTCTACGCTGGAAGCATTCGACGAATGTGTTTGTGTAGGTAGCTTTCAATAGCATACTTCCACTTTTTAATGGCTGTAATGGTTGATTGCCCGATACCATATATCATTCCTAATGGATTGTACTTTCACCATTCTCGACTCCTTTAATTATCCCATATTTTATTTCAATAATTACCGCTACACGTTCTCGCGTTAACGTTATTACGATATCACGTGAATGATTAAATTGTGACCGTACAGGGCCACTGTACTCGGATAAATTATAACGTTACATACATGAACGCTGTAGTTTATTACAGTGCAGCTAAACATGGAACCATTCTATAGTGCACGATAGAACGCAATGGGAAAAGGGGTTTGTATAATCTGAAATTCGATAAACTCGGAATAATGTTGTTCGTATCGAAAACGCGATCGTCAAAGCGGGAAAATGTCCGCCACAGTGAAAACAGTCTCAAAGCGGGAAAATGTCCGACACAGTGAAAACAGTCACTTCTGGTCGGACAATTATTAGGAACAAGGCCACTTGGTCTTTCAATTTCATCTTTTAATCTCTATCGTTATGTGTGAAACATTCGGTTAGGTGAGGTTGGGTTAGGTGCCCAAATTGACACATTGACTGCCAAATTGCAGCAAGTAGTGTTTTAATTTTTAATAAATTTTACCAAATATTTTCACAATATCTCATTACGTTTCTTTTCCACAGACATGTAATTAATACAAGAATTTTTTTATGGGGAAAGTGAACAAATTTTTAATAATGTTAGATAACTTCAACAACTTAAATGTCACTCAAATATGGATGACGTGGCAACGTGTTAAATATTTGGAGGAACGGAAGGAAATTGACCGTCACAGTGAAAATAGACCTTTGTAGTCAGACATGTAACGTTGACTAAAATTGACTCTTGTTTGCAACAACTATTCAAATTTTTGAAACTCAGAATATTATCACAGTTTCATGTTCTAAAAGGAATTTTCCTCTAATTTTTGTAATATGTTTTAAAGTGAATTTTCACAAACGACCACCATGAAAGAAAGTCAAAGAAACTAGCGAGCAAGCAAAAGGTTGATCAACAATTATTTACACCGACCAGACGTTTTTGGGCTCCAATGAGGCAACCAAACACGGAGCTCGGTAGAAGCTTGGCCATTGTGAACATTGAATTTTCAACAGATTTCTATTTACCCCGCGTACACGTACCCTTTGGTCGGCAGAGCAGCCACGGATCCATTGTCCGGTCGGTCTTTTCATCCGGGTGGACATCGAGCTAGCGTCTGGCCGCCATAAATCGCGCGCGACGACCGCTCAGGAATTCCCGGTGTCGCGACGTCGTCGCTTCGCCGCGGGAGAGAAAATCGCCTTTTGTCCCGAGGGACGTTAATAATTACTCATGCAAACGAGCCGTACGGGAAGACGGTCGACGTACGCATCAACGTTCGTGAGCTTCTCCGGAAGTAGCTCGCCCTCTTTGACGGAATTCGCGCACGGATATATACTACGGGTCATCAATATTTCGCGGTGACGCGTCTGCTACGAATATCACGATTTTCCTTCTCGTGATCTCACTTCAAATTTTTGTCATTTCGTTCCATATGATATTTGATGTTACATGACGCTTATGGATGAAGTTTTCACTATTAATTTTCTGTTAACACTAGGTTTACGGACGTTTGATAGTAACTTACATTTAAATTTGAACTAAAGTAGAAAAATAAATAAATTGCAGATGTGAGCTGCCTAAAACATTGATTCTTTTGCTTGCTGAAAGTTGACATTTTTACAAAAATTTCTTAATAAGTTCTGTCATCTAAAATAAACCTATTATCCGTCATTTTGACGAGTTCCGTAGATCTAGTGTTGAATATATCATGAATATGTTACTGTGAAAGACCGAAATTGGAGAATGTCGACATTCACCGGTGAATGAAATTGGGGAATGTGGGAATTGGGGAGTGTTGGAATTGGGGAACGTGGGAATTGGGGAATGTTGGAATTGGGGAATGTTGGAATTACCGGAGTGTGGAAATTGGGGAATGTTGGAATTGGGGAACGTGGGAATTGGGGAATGTTGGAATTGGGGAATGTTGGAATTACCGGAGTGTGGAAATTGGGGAATGTTAGAATTGGGGAATGTGGGAATTGGGGAATGTGGGAATTGGGGAATGTGGGAATTGGGGAATGTGGGAATTGGGGAATGTTGGAATTGGGGAATGTGGGAATTGGGGAATGTTGGAATTGGGGAGTGTGGGAATTGAGAAATGTAAGAACTGGGGAATGTAGGAATTGGGAAATGTGGGAATTGAAGAATGTTGGAATTGGGGAATGTGGGTATTGGGGAATGTTGGAATTGGTGAACGTAAACACTAGTCTCACAGCCAGTGTAGGTCCCTGAAATGGGGGGTAGCGTAATTCTAAATAAGATTTCCCTCTGCAAAAATGGTCACTGGTGAATGTCGACATTTACCAGATTTCTGTCTTTCACGGTAACAAATATATGAATACATGAGCTTGAAAATTTATTTCAAGTAACATTAAAGTAGCATTGTTCAATATTCTACCTAGAAACCTATGCAATAAATAATAATTTTCATATGCAGAGGGTTAAAAGGGTTACAAGGTCTTCTCGAAACTACAGCAAACATCGAGTTCCCCGAATCATAACATTTTGACACGGTTCACGGCCAAAACTCGCATCTTTTTCCCATCTTTCGTCACTCTCGCATGATTTACGATGCAGATACGTATCCTCCCCGTTCACCGTCAATCTCAACGAGAATTCCACGTACTTTTCTCCGCTCTGCATCTTTGCGATCTTTCGCTCTCGTTAACGTCTATTTATAGCTGCTTCTTAACATCCTCATCCCGTAATATTCATCCGAACACCAATTACGAGAGGATCGTGCTACCAGCTCCTTCTTTATTTTTAGACAGGTATACTCTAGAGCAAACCTTCTGTTGCAAGATTGTAAAGTTACGAAGTTTCAACAATTCCATAAATCTAAAATTCTAAAGTACCACCTTGAGTAACAATCATTTTCTATATATTTATTTTGAAGACATTTTAAAATTGTATTGCTGATGAAATTCATATTATAAATGTCTTAAATGATGATGATTTGACAGCAATTGAATTTAGCATTAGAATTATCAACCAGTCAAAATGATTGGTTTCAGGTTCCACATTTATTGGTTCCACATAATTGCTGTCATAATACAAATTCTCGTTCCTACATCATTTAAGTATCTGCCACATTTTGTTCAGACAAAAAGTACTTGTACACATTAATCGATCTTCCAGTATTTTTCCAGCGCTTCATTTTGAATGCGCGCATTGAACGTCCACAGCAAAAGGGAGGTAAAATCTCGTGTCTGAAACCGCGACAGACTCGTAAGTAACATCATTGTTCTACACCGTGAAACAATTACGCGTAACCGGCGAAAGGGTGGCCTGTTAAGTATTCGCCGCCTCTTAAAATTCCATGTCGGTGTTCAGATAACGCTAACCGCGTACTACGGGATCGTTGTGCGGCTGACACAATACGAGAGCTCGTTTCTATCCCCTCCTTCGCCGTCGTTTCTCCCCCCGTGACGCACGCTAATTAGAATAAACAGGTTGCCGACAGCGGCTTCCTCGCGAGCCTTATCGAGCGCCCGATTAAGCGTCGCGATGCTATCGTTCCAGCAACGAGGGCCCTGTTGCTTCTCGAACATCTCATAAACTCGTTCCTTCTCCGGGAAAAGACTTGGCCGGTGAATACGCGTGCTTCTCGGGAGATGGCCCGTTCCCAGCAGCCTTCGAAGCTCGATTTTAATCGCGCGATTACCGAATGACAAGTCTTATTTCACGAGATAAGCTCCGACGATATTGCTTATCGACGGACGCTTGATTTTGGGTGGGACGATACGATTGCTTTTTATGTATTTCGGATTCTGTTAGCCGCATCTTTGGCTCGTGTTTTTGTTTGATAGTTCATGAACGAAACTTTAAACACCATTTTTGCAGAGGGAAATCTTATTTAGAATTACGCCAGCCCTCATTTCGGGGACCTACAGTAGCTGTGAGACTAGTGTTCACGTTCACCAATTCCAACATTCCCCAATTCTCACATTCCCTAATTCCAATATTCCCCAATTCCCACACTCCCCGATTCCAATATTTTCCAATACCAACATTTCCCAATTCCAACATTCCCCAATTCCTACATTCCTCAATTTCAATATTCCCCAATTCCCACACTCCCTAATTCCAACATTCCCCAATTCCCACACTCCCCAATTCCAACATTCCCCAATTCCCACGTTCCCCAATTCCAACATTCCCCAATTCCAACATTCCTCAATTCCAACATTCCTCAATTCCAACATTCCCCAATTCCCACACTCCTCAGTTCCCACACTCCCTAATTCCAGCATTCCCCAATTCCCACATTCCCCAATTCTAAAATTCCCCAATTCCCACGTCCCCAATTCCAACATTCCCCAATTCCAACATTCCTCAGTTGCAACATTCCCCAATGCCAACATTCCTCATTTCTTATATTTCCCAATTCCCACACTCCTCAGTGCCCACATTTCCGAATTTCAACATTCTCTAGTTCCCACATTCTCCAATTCCAGTATTCCCTAATTCCCACGTTCCCCAATTCCCACGTTCTCCAATTCCAACATTCCCCAATTCCAACATTCCTCAATTCCTATATTTCCCAATTCCCACACTCCCCAGTGCCCACATTTCCGAATTTCAACATTCTCCAGTTCCCACATTCCCCAATTCCCAAACCCTATATAAATGTTATGTGTGGCAGTTTCACTCCCACGCTCATCGCCACTAGATGGCGCATAGAATCTAGACCTAGACTTTCTCGCTAGTACTCAAAGAGCCTTCCTATTCATATGTGTAGTTCCTGTCCATCCCTTCCTTACATCCCCGTGTCTAATGCAAGGGCCTTACTGATGAGTCCACTAGCAGGTCCCAGACGAAACGTTCTTCCTCTCCTTTACTTTTCCTAGCTCCCTCCAGCTAGTATAACCGCCAAATTATGTGTATGAGATTTGATCAAATTATATAATTTGGTTTCGAAGTCCGACTTCTGTCTAGTCTCCATAATTATAAAATTTTTAGTGTCTGAAGTTTAGCAACCCCAGATTGAAAAATTGTAAATTCGATTCTTGACAAGGTAGAGATTGCCAGTGAAGGGCAAGTCGAAATGAAATATTTTTCTGCGAAATAGTGACTGACAGGAAGAAATGAGCCCCTGATTTTTTCTCGGCATCGATTTTCCGCGCAGCACACTGCGAAAGTAATCTTCGCCACGGAGGCACAAGTGCGCCCTCAGCGAGGAAAATAAAAGAGGAAAAGTCGAGCGGTTTGTCGGCTTCGACAGTTAATCCCGTGCCTAATATCCAAGCAGGGCGCTACCCTTTTCAACCGGTCGGCAGCTGCGCAGCCACCCTTTCCTCTCTCGATTGGATACATCGCGAACATGGGAGAAAATAAAACAAGAGAAAAGTTAATTGGTCGTCCATTGATGGACGCATCGCGCGTAATCCAAACGTGGCTCGTCGATTCAACTCGGAGCAACAAGAATCGCCTCCGATTGCCACGATAATCACGCTACTTTTGCTCTCTCGAGATTTTTTCCCAGCTTCTTGTTTTACCACTTCGATATTATTATTATTGCTGTAATTGCCCGGTCGAAAGGTTGTTCGAAAAATTGTATTGTTTGTGGAAATTTTTTTTAAAAAGATATTATTGCAATACAAAGACCTTTCGTCTCCTGCGATTCTCGTTCAAGTAGCGTACCGTTTATCGAGATTCCTCTTTTAGTACAGCGGCCATTTTGTCAACCGGATGATGGTCGCTCCCTCGCGAAAGAACAGTCGTGTTATGCGAATCGTCGAGGATTTTAGCGGTTAGTTGAAACTTTATGTACAATGTTTCGCCTCTGACCATCCAGAACAATAAAACCCGCATCGTTATGATTCTCCCGTTTCATTGCAACCCTTATCTCTGTCGTATAATACGCGCGTAAGTTAGCGAGGCGAGCGGGACAGATAAAAATCTCCCGTCCGAAAAATATTTTTATTTCGACGGCAGTATTTAAGGATAAACAGGGACAGGTATCACGATCAGTCAGCGAATTTATCGACCGGTATCATTTGTCGCCACCTTGATAATCGACGATTCGCTTATCAATTGCGGACGAATTGCTTGTTCTCTGACGAAATTGTGTAACGATATTTGAGATTCCATGGGAAGCTCTTGCCTCATTTAACATTTCATTCGGAATTTATATCTCTTCGAATTCAAAGATTTCATGAATATGCAGCCTAGAAATAAACTCGTAATTTATCGTCTCCGTGGACATTAATAACGGAAGGGTCTTATAATTTATTCATTGATTCAGAATTCATAGCTGTTTCTAGTTTCGGTTGTCTATTACTGTGGATTGTGAAAGAGCTTCTTAAATAAAATAGGGCTTAAGGAATTTAAAAATATACGAATGTAGTAGATGTGAAAATTTGAGGAACAGAAGATTTATGGTGGTATAAATTAGCAATAAAAGGATCCATCAGAATAAAGCGACGGGGTAAGTGTAGCAAACTCGGGAACCTCGGCAATTGTCGGCAAAGGTGTTCCAGGAATTTTGCATTACCGTCTTCACAGACTTAATTTACACGCAGTTTCAAGACCTAACGAGGATAACTATGTGACAGATAACAAGGTAGAAACTATGAAAATTATTCAGAGACTGTTAGCGCTACACTCAGAGTTTCATCCTCGAATCCAAGTATCAAAGCACTTTGTCGTTATCGTAGATTTTCACGCCTCTCTCGAGAAACAATTGGAAAATAAATGAAAGGAAGTAGAAGATAGATCGGGGATAATTTTTTCGATACTTTAAGGAAGTTTCGAAGGGAAGATCTTTCGTACATTTACCATTTGCCACATTTCCCAATTCCAATATTTTCCAATATCAACATTTCCCAATTCCCAACTCCTCCAATTCCCATACATGCTAATTCCAACATTCCCCAATTCCAACACTCCCCAATTCCCACATTCTCCAATTTCCACATACAACAATTCCTATATCCCCCAATTTCCACATACAACAATTCCCATATCCCCCAATTCCCACATTCTCCAATTTCCACATACACCAATTCCCATATCTCCCAATTCTCACATTTCCCAATTCCCACATTCTGCAATTTCCACATACAACAATTCCCATATCCCCCAATTTCCACATACAACAATTCCCATATCCCCCAATTCCCACATTCTCCAATTTCCACATACACCAATTCCCATATCTCCCAATTCTCACATTTCCCAATTCCCACATTCTGCAATTCCAACATTCCCAATTCCAACACTCCCCAATTACAACATTCTCTAATTCCCACATTCCCTAATTCCAAAATTCTGCAATTCCAACATTCCCCAATTCCAACATTCCCCAGTTCTAACATTCCCCAATTCCAACTCTCCCCAATTACAACATTCCCTAATTCCCACATTCCCCAATTCCAACATTCTACAATTACAACATTCGCAAATTCCAACATTCTCCAATTCCAACATTCCCAATTTCAACATTCCTCAATTCCCACATTCCTCATATCCCAGATTCTTCGTATCCCACATTCCTCATATCCCTCATCTCCCAATTCCCACATTTCCCAGCGTGGACTTTTATCGGACAAGAATCGGAAACACATAAGAGTGCATTTTCCCACCGTAGTATATTTGAAATCGGTCTTTTTACCATGGAGAAAGCTTCCCGTGTGTTCCATCTTTTCATTCGCGCGCCTGTTTCCCGGTCCGCCAGGAAATCCGCGCGTTATTGCTGCCTCTTCTCTTTGAATACTCCGTTCGTCGAATTTCACGCAGCGATCGATTCAACGATAACGTTTTCATACCTCATTATTCTGCCCATTGAATTCTCCGATAGAGCGAATGTTTGCTTTACAGACGTTCTATCGGGATTACACTTTACTCTAGGATTCAATTTTATACGGCGATTATTGTAATTAATTCCACACTGCGTCGTTTCTGTTAGTACCGTCTTGAGTTAAATAAATTAAATAAATTATCTTGTAGATGCAATTATGATGAGTTTTTGTTGTAATTGCAAATTCATTTTGTATAATTGCATTAATATTTATTGGTAATTATCTGAAACAAATTGGTAGAATTTATTACTGGTTCAGTTATTAAACAGATTTATGTTTAGAATACATTTACATTTATGATGTGTGAAAAAATATTCTGGTTAGACAATTGTAAATAATTACGCTATTGTTTTTATATTTGCGACTTGACTTCACTGTTTTTATAGTTGATGATTGATATTTCTGAGAATTTCTCCTGTTTCATTATTTCAAGATGTGTTAACATTCTCAGCGCATTCGAGACGTGTTCAATCCGTGCGTTTTCCCATAACACTGACTTTTACGCGGTCGCGCTTCAACTTGCGAATGAATTAAACAGAAATTCGCGAAATAAATATACGACGGGTCGACTTCTTAACACGTCCACGTAACTGTACTTAACGCACTAAATTATTCTAAAGCGTTAAAAATCAGCGTGCCAGCTCAGCGTGCTCGTAAACGTCATGCAGCCATCGTCAAATTTATTTTTAACCGGCGAAAATCGCCTTACCGTTCTCTCGATTCTTAATTTTGAATTCCTTTTAAATACTCGCTCTCCGTCGCTGCTTATTTATCGCTTGGCCTCCTCTTTCTCAATATACATTTTTTCACCTTTCATTCCGTAAGGCTAGTTCCTTAGAAGGATACAGGCATTTCCATGTACTGGTATGGAAATATTGTTGAGTGCGTGTCGGTGTAATTCTGATGAAAAGTAGAGCGGTGCAATTTTTCATTATTTGTTCCCTTGGGGGAGTTTAATTAGTGATGTTGGGAATTTTTTAATTTGAAGATTTAGAGGTGTTGGAATTTTGGACTTTTTGAAAGTTTTGAGTGATTGAATTTCCACACTTTCCAATTCATATATTCTTCAATTTTTACATTCCCCAATTTCCACATTTCTCAATTTCCATGTTTCCTAATTTCCACATTCACCAATACCCACATTTTTCAATTTCTACATTTTCCAACTTCCATATTTCCCAATTCCAACTTTCACCAATTCCCACATTTTTCAATTTCTACATTTTCCAACTTCCATATTTCCCAATTCCAACTTTCACCAATTCCCACATTTCCCAATTCCAACATTCCCCAATTTCAACATTCTCCAATTTCCAAATGGTCGAATTCCCACGTTGTCCAATTCCAACATTCCCCAATTCCAACATTCACGAATTCCAACATTCCCCAATTCCAACATTCACCAATTTCAACATTCCCCAATTCCCAAATTGTTCCATTCTCCCATTGTTCAATTCCCACATTCACTAATTCCGACATTCACCAATTTCAACATTCCCCAATTCCCAAATTGTTCCATTCTCCCATTGTTCAATTCCCACATTCACTAATTCCGACATTCACCAATTTCAACATTCCCCAATTCCCAAATTGTTCCATTCTCCCATTGTTCAATTCCCACATTCACCAATTCCGACATTCACCAATTTCAACATTCCCCAATTCCAACACTCCAATTCCCAAATTGTTCCACACTCCTATTGTTCAATTCCCACATTGTCCAATTCCAACATTCCCCAATTCCCCAATTCCCAAATCTCCAAATACCTAAATCTCCACAACCCAAACCTCAAAACTTCCAATTTCCAACCCATAAAAAGTACAGCCTCCAACCAGAAAAATTCCGCATGCCGATCAACAGGTAACGAGTCCCCCCTCCGACGACCACATTTCCTAGGTAAGTTAGCCGTGTTCCGAGTGTAGCTCTCGTGCGTTAACCATCATCTCGACCCCGTTTAACGACGTCCAATCTAGCTCCTCTCGAAATGAACGAAGCAACAAGCACCGTCTCGGCCGATGCATAATTCATAGGATGAAAGCAGAAGAAACAGCCGATCTCTCTCTGCCGGTATCTAAGTCAACTTGACTGTTAACGATGTAATAGACACATCGTGTCGGATCAGGCGGGATTAGCCGGTTACACGGTCACGACGGGAAACACAGTGTTCCTTCGATCTGACCAACGAACCGACGCGAAATCAGTTTGTAGCGTTTTAGACGCCGGTTGAATTCTATCTGCGATCTGTTGTGACAGTTGAGCGATAGCGTAATAAGTTTTATCGGATCGGGGTGGCTGGTCCCGTTTCACTCGCGCGGACTCGAGCGTTGAAGCGAGTTCATCTCGAGCAACGGTAGCCAACGTACGAGGAGGAGTTCCGAAGAGGTGGGCTTCGGATCAAATTATAAGTGTACACCTGGCCTTCCAGCGTGCTCGTTTGCATACGATTTGAACGAAGACCTTTGTGTGCTCGCTCTTTCGCGCATACAGTTGCCGCCAAAAGTCTCGTTCGCCGCTTGTTAACGCTACAACCGCTAATTGGAACTCTCTCTCCAATCACCGCTGCGCAAATATTTCCAATAACATCGACCTGTTTACCATTCGATTACGTATTCATTTGTTATTCAAATTTTTTAGTCAGGGATTAGTAGTTGTAATGGTAATGTCTGGTTTATGTTCAACTATTTGGTTATGTTTGATTTTGTTTTTATTGTGTAATTAACCTACAAGGTTTAGAAAACCTTATAGCTAGAAAAATATGCTGCTTCTTCTTAACAGTTTCGTGGCTATACTTATTGTGCACAAGTACACAAATGCACCCTTGGTGTATACCTAAGATTAGGCTAGAACAGACTCATAAATAATTTTTGTGTCCATAAAATCAATTTTAAAGCAAGTTCAAGAATTGCAGAGAGTAGAAAAGTAGAAATAAAAGTGGAACAATGACAGACTTTTGGCTGACAGTGTACTCACAAATACTCCCCTTGAACTGTTCAACAAAACGCAAACCAAAGAAACCACGAAACTATACAATTACTTATTTCAAACAATCATTCATTGTCCCAGCAAGAACCTCAGCAGGCTCGAACCACGCTACTAACGATCTATTATATTCTCCACCCCCGTTGTGCCTCGTTCCACCCTTCTTTGAATCCATTCGGTTTCTCACGCGCCGTTTGTCGCTTCAAAGCTATAAATATTCCTCGATGAGGTGCTCCTTTCAACGCCAGAATCGTTGCCTAAAAAATTGTTAACGCTTCGACAATCTTGAACTTTGTTATGTAAAATGTTTTTTATATCTTTGTTATCCTGGATCTCTTATGGAGGTAGTTATTTAAATTGATTTTTTATGGTGGACTGCATTTATGAATTACATTTTCAAACTGTTCGTTAATATCAGAGATGACTTTTGAGGTTAGGATTTAATTATATTTTATACGTTTCGAAACTAGTATGAGAGTTTGCAACATATAAATCGACGTGTGTGACGTATAGTATTAACATATGTTGATAAATATTAAGGACTGAACATTCACATATGTGTAGGTGGCACATATGTCCCTGTCTCCAACAAGGTTGACGGTGTTGAGTACATTAGTCATTGCTTGACTTTGCATACAAATATATTAGTCCACAATTAAACGATTAAATCAGTAATTATATCTAATGTTATTTTATATGGAAAATATTTTCTAACCTGTATCTTCAAACTGACACTTTATACCTGAAAGGGTTGAACAAATCTTCTTCATGACCTAAATACAACCTCTATAATTTTATCATCTTTCTACACATATTAATCCTGTACGACCTACTTATACAATAAAATTATACATGACCAATAACTAAAATTTTATATTTATAATTATTAAAATTCAAATTAATTCGAGCAGCTTTCGCAGATTCACCATACTTTTGCCAGCAGCTGTATGCCTGTGCCGATAGAAACGTATGGCATTTTTATGCAAATCCACGGGATCTTCCGGCGAGCCTGTTCTTTCGAGAGCCAGTTCGACCGGTCGAAGTTCGGGGTCTAACGCGCACCACACGATCTTTTGTTTTACGAGCGTTACGCGTCGCTAATATTTGTCGTCCTAGCCCGGCGTTAAAGTGGCCACAGTTGACTGACCAGTTTATAGGCGGTGTTTAAATATCCACGCTCGTCGCGGGGACACGCGGAAAAGGCGTCGTTACCGCTCCGACACGCTTCAACGTCTCGTTAAGAGCGAAACGAAAGCGTTGCTCGCTCGCTAATACGATCTTTTCCGCGCCAGTACCGAATGCCTGGCATATCGTGCGAGCTTGTATAAACAATAAGGCAATCGTAAATTACGTTTTCGCGCGTGTTTAAATAACCGGCCGAGTCGGAATTGCGATCTTGCGCCGCTGCGGACAATGAACAGATCGTAAATCCTCGTTTCAGGCAGGATTCCGTCGCTGGAATTTAGAAACGTTAGACGATAGTCTAGATTCTATAAGGGACAGTAAAACAGTGCTGTCGTTTTAATTGTTACACCTGTCAATGAATTTGCTGATACACCTTGTTACTGTGTTATTCTTTAATGTGGATTTTCAGAGAGGGTCAAATAAAGTAACACCCTTCAACTTCAAGAGTAACACCTTTCCAACTTTGTTATTCATTAATGTGGATTTTCAGAGAGGGTCAAATAAAGTAACACCCTTCAACTTCAAGAGTAGTAACACCTTTCCAATTATACTCACACATTCATAACTGTTGAAGTTAAAGCATTGACCATGTTTATACCGTTTTTAAAAAACCCCACATCCTTTGAAGTTATTGTTTAATTAGAGTCTGGGGCCTGCGAGTACTCCAGGTATAGATGCATGTACTGTCGTAGCAGTTCTTTTTAGTTAGTTCTAACTGTGCGCCCGACTTGTAAGCACCGAATTCTTTAATAGTTTCTTCACCGTTTAATTTTTCCTTTATAAATATATTGATCTGATATACTCTACGCGTCTATTTTATTTCACACAACTCCTGAACAATAACATTGTCATGTCACATGTGCAATGTACACACGAGTCTTCGACATCTGAAAATACAAAATGGCGTCGAAAGATATCCAAGATTTTGCATGTACCTACAGTACCTCCATCGAAATGAGATTCCTAGAATTAGAATGCGCGGAAAATTCAGAACGCAACCGTGTAGTCGCGAGCTACTTATAGACCACACTACTTATAGGGCTACTCCGAGAAATAACTGGCGAAACTTAGGTGCAGTGCGTCGCATTCTCCGGTAGTTTTGTCTACGCGTCAGACACCGAGGCTGACCCAGAGAGACGTCTCGTGGAATAAATTCGCGAAAAGACGAAGCCCTGGCGGATTGGAACGAAGCTGTCACTCCAGCGAGACCGTGTTTCCGTACGTGCGACGATAAATCCTCGGCCGCGTGCGCATAGGACGTGTTCCTGATTCCGTTTCGGAGCAACCTCCTCCCGGCTCGTTGTTGTTGGCCAGGGCGAGAAAATAAATGAAAGTCGTTTAAAATAGCCCCGTTCGTTCTCTTCAATATGTAAATGTATGTTGATTCGAAAGATTTTTAGGCGCATGACATAATGATGATGACGATCGGACCACGAAGATAGAATATTAAGGGATACCCCTTCGTTGGCTGCCCTATAATTTCTCCAACAGCCAGCCTTTTAAAGACGCTCATTCTCACGACCGGGATCGATTTAACCGTCCCTGGTGATTACCTACAATTTTATTTCGTAGACGTAGACTTCGGGCTAATGCCGACTAATCGAGTAATTTACGTCAATTCCTGGGATCTTTATTCCTTGATTATTGCTAGCTATTATATAGTATTGTTATATACTTCTATATGGGTTTCTATGATCAGCACATTGTTTCGGCAGATGTGTTGCCACGTGTATCGTCATATTTCATGAGTCCACACGTTATATTACCATACGTCACAAGACTATACGTTCTACTACAATATGTCATAAGAGTCGCATTGCTATATGTCATAAGTCCATGCATCCCCATACTACTACACATTGCACCGACACATCTTTGTACACAATTTTATTTACTATTCTAAATGTTGTATCTCACCGTATAATTTCGTTACATCGATAAGTGGTCAGGATTTAATTGCAGAACGGTTAGGTTAGGTCATAGAACTGACAATTAATAAAGTGTACGAGAAAGAGCAGGGTTATAATTATAAATTGTTCGGTTATTTATACAAGGGTTAATTTAGCTTTAAGAAGGTCAGGCACGTAGAAAGTTCCTTACGGCTAGTTCTAAAGATACATCGTTTACGAGCGGCGTATGACGTATCGCTGGTCGAAAATAAATTTTCGTCGACGGAGTTAGACAATTCGTGGAGATAAATCGGTGCAGCCACGGAATAGTTGAAACACGGGTGAGGCTCGCTTGAACGGGCCACGATCGCCATAAATCGCAATCGTCGGTTGCAGGGGCGTTGCACGAACGTTAATTATCGCGCGGACGATTGAATTGACACGATAAAAACTAGCTGCTCGATTCGACCCGCGGGCTAAGAACCGTCTGAGATCGCCCCGTGTGGCCCATCGATATTCATCGCGCAAAACGTACACCAAGATCGAGAAATAATTTTCAGCAGCTGCGTCTTCTGTAATATTCAGCCTCTTGAACGTCGTCTATATTAATACCTTGTACTTTAAAGAACAGTAGACGGACAATTATGTACTTATGCGAATGAAAATAAAAGGGTGAATTCAAGGGGAGGTCCCTTGGGTCCTTAGTTATTAGAGTTACGATTTTTAGGTTTAAGATCACCTTAGAAATGGCTAAAAGTACTTTCTGTATTTTTAAAATTTGAGCCCTTAAAAATTTGAAGATTAGCAGGTTCCCTTCTTACGTAAGGTACTCGAGACTCCACGTTTTTCATGTTACGTAAGGTTAATCAGTATTTAGGAGGAAAGGTAGGTCCACCTAGGTCCCTACTTACGCCAATGTCTATAATGCACAAAGAAACCTTTAATGCGGAAAAATATGCATGGTAAGGAGAAGAGAAAGCACGTGTCTTAAAGGGTACAAAAGGTGCAGCGAACTGGAGATGCAAGATAACAGGGAAATAATGTTTAATATAAGCAAAGCCTTAATTTGAACAAAGGGATACTTTCGTGGAAGATGCAATAAGAGGATAATACAACATTCTACGGGGATATTGGTTATCGGTGGGAAACGATATTCTCCAAGCTGGTAACCAATTAATTGCAAAGTTATTGTGTACGTACCGATTATTGTATAATCCGAGGAAGGCTTTTCTGAAAATCTCAACTGAATTTTAGGACTTTGGGAAAATGAAGGGATTGCGTGGTTTTAGAGAGATTTTGGGAAAATTGAAGATTCCGAAGAGAAGGGTGTAGAAGTAGATTGGGTCTAAGGAACCTAACCTATTCTTTAAGTAACAGTAGCGTTGCACTGTACATATCTAAAAGCTGATCCGTTACCTAATCTGGTGTCTCCATCGCGGTCGTCAATCGTGGCGCTAATTAGCCGTACAGTTGGCCAATTTGGAGGCTGGTAAATTAGTATGTAGAGCGGGTAATAGCGCTAAGGGAGAAAATTCAACGAGTGCCCCGTCTCGGGGAGGAGACTTTATGCACTTTATATCATCCAGTAAATTCCGGCTCTACGGCATATTGAATTTCGATTTTTATACGCATCCTTAAACACTTCCATTACTTTGGCCAATAGCGCATCGGAGCCGGTAGTCGCCGGTATGCGGTGCTCGCGAGGTTTATGCATATTCGAACGGTGCACTCTGCATATAAATGCGATCTCATCGCATCCGAAAGACGGCGTTTAGAGGCAAAAAGGCAACGGGAGAGAGTAAGATAGAGGGAAGGAGAGAAGCGTCACGTTCATCGAGACATTTTTCGCGCTGGCTCCAGGTTCTCCCTTTCTTCTTCCTCCGTTTTGAACCGTCCGTTCTCTCTGTTCGTCGCCGTGTATACTTATATACGTATTTATATACACGGGGCGTGCTCCTCGTATTTGTATGCGCGCGTCTTTCGCCCCGACGAAACGCTTCCAAGGATTATAAAGCTCGCGAAATATTTTCGGGCCACGGCCGTCATAACTCAGCCACGACGCTCGTTTTATTTCCTCCACCGCCATCTACGTGAGCGGGGATGATCTCTTTCGCTCTCGTTGCAGCCAGCCGATGCAGAACCACCGGCTTCCGTTCGCACAATGGACCGTTTGCGAAATATGGACGCACATTTGTCGGACGTTATGCTTATGCGCCCGCTGGACGTGTCTATTAGCGGCGCTGTCGCGAGCTGGAAAACGCGACGCTCGCCGACGCCTGCTAGCCAAGGTAATCGGATTTCATGGGGAATCAACGACGTTTCAACGTTGTAGGTGGCCACCAAACGACACGCGCAAAATACTCACGATGAAAGTTGCCAGACCTCGATGCTCTTCGTTTGTAAGACTCTTAAAGGATTATTCCAGGCGGTTCGTGGGAGGAAATTGTATTGACTGCACTGTGGATTACCGTGATAAAATGAGGCGTAGTTCCGCGTGAAATATTCCACGGATTACGGACTTCTTTAGCGGTGAAACGCTCGAAATTTTATCGCTTAATTGCACGCGAACAATGTGCCTTTTATTTTATTCTCCCTTATCTCATTTTTATATACACTTTTATACTACTAGAATTTTAATAGAGATTTTGTTATGACATTTCGGGTTTGAATGAATTGATCCCCATTTTGGAAAAGATCTTATTAAATGCGGGTCAATGACATAGCAGTCGGGGCTCTCATAAAATCAATCATTAAATGCATTTACTCAAAAGCAAGTGATAAGGTGAATGATTAAGAGACACATAAAAATGTATTCATTTAAAAACATGTCATTCTTATCAACATTTGAAGGTTCTAAATTTCTATGCCAGTTTTCTTAGCAACACTTTAAAAATTTACCAAAGATTAGTATGAATAACAACAACCAAGTACATCGTTTATAAAATTGCAGTTTTTTATAACATGATCAGAGAAAAAGTTCTCAAGTTAAGTGTCTGCTTAATAAATTTTTCAATAACGGTATAATAAAATGAAACGTATCCTGGCACATTAGGCAAATGTCCGAGAGCAAAGAATGGAGCCGATGAATTAAGTAAATGTCTGTAATTCGGCGGGGCTAAAGGGACAAGGTAATTCCAACCCCCGTACGAGAATTTAATAGCTGAGAGCGCGAACAATTGCAGCTTGCGGCGTGATTAATTAGACGAAAGTATAGGGACGATCCCGGCGATAATATCGTAGATAAGGATCGAAGACCAATGGCAAAAGATGACTGGCTGGTGCGTGCCTCTCGAAGAGACGAAGAAGCGAGACCGTTCTCCTTGTTCGCTTTTTTTCTGTTTCTTTCCTCGTCCCTCGTCGACGGCTGTCATAAAAGCCCGACTACGTGAAACTATTTCTGTTTGGTGACAAGCAAGTATCCGTTCTGGTGCACGCCGAAGATATACCGTCCTTTTTAGCTCTCCGATCGAGCAGGAGAAAAAGGAGGAGCAAGAAGGGGGAAAAGAGTAACACACGATCGTACATGAATATTCTCGAGGAGGCTGATATTGAAAGGATTGCTGGACCCTGCTCAGGGCCGCGTGTGCGGGTTCCTTAATCACCTGCCTCGATTAGCATTTGTATAAGGCTGGGCAGATGCTACTGTCGATTAACGATAAATTATCGATAATATCGTGAAAATAACAATGACACAAGTGACACGGGCGAGCAGGTGTTCGGTGGATAATTAAATTCATGACATTCGCGGGTATTTTGTTTCAAAATGATATAACGCGGTAATTTAACTCTCGACTATACGTTGATGCGCGAGCGACGTTTCAACGGTACAAAAGAGAAACCAGAAAAGTAATAATTTTCTGAGTCACGTTGACAGCCTGTCGAGCAACGGTATGACGCACGTTCCGAGTTAGCTTCGGTTTAGAACGGTCCCTCGATGTTGGTACAAAGATTGTTTCCGTCTCGTTTGCCGAGCAAACTCTCCTCTTCCTGGCGCGGACGGGCCGATATTTTTTAACGCGCCGCCGAGTTCAAACCGTTTTCGTGGCCCCCTCCGCGTAATCACGTAATTACGCGCATTAAAAGGAGCCTCCTCTCGTAGGTACCAATTTAATTTCCGAATTTCCAGCGGCGAATTACCTCGACTGCCGCGGAGATCAAGCAGGGGGCGAACGGACGGCGTCGCAATTCAGGACCATTAGCGAAATTACTCAGCGTGGAACGCGCTCGCTCGGCCTGCACGACCTTTTTCTTCGTCGATCGGCCGAAAAACGACGCGAACCTTCAACGCTTCGCGAAAACCTCCGTTGAAACATGAGCCACGATCAACGCTACGAATGATTCACTCGAGTATCGGCTTGTTCGAGTTTCGACGATTTATAAGCGGTGTCGAAGCTCTTGTTCGACCAAATTACACCGAGGATGAAGTACTGACTAACCTTGTGAAACGATTACGAGCACGTACAAGGGGAAGAAACGGGTCCGGAAATCGCTTTTGGAACGACACGATGTCGGAGCGTGTACTGTTATAATACTTTCATGGCTTTCTTCAGTGGACCTTCATTTTGAAATATTTTTGCCCTGGATTTTATGTGCACCTAATCAATCAGCCTCGTAGCCACTAAACAAAAAGGTTCAGTGGCTGTGATGGTACAAAGCATATCTGCAAATTTAGGTTCAATGAAAGTACACAAATTTTGTTTTCTTTTAATCAAATTTTTTTATCGTGGAATTTTTATGTATTCATCAATTTATTCCTTAAAGGAAAAATTTAAGAAATTATTTTTAAAATTAAAACTGAAGCTGAATATTTTAGGTATAAATATCTCTGGTTTAAGAATGGGAATAATAAGTTAGGTCATCTTTTTTGTTTCCTTTCCATCAAATTTTTTTATCTTGGAATTTTTATGTATTCATCAATTTATTTCTTACATGAAAAATTTAAGAAATTATTTTTAAAATTAAAACTGAAGCTGAGTATTTTAGGTATAAATGTCTCTGGTTTAAGAATGGAAATAATAAGTTAGGTCATCTTTTTTGTTTCCTTTCCATCAAATTTTTTTATCTTGGAATTTTTATGTATTCATCAATTTATTTCTTACATGAAAAATTTAAGAAATTATTTTTAAAATTAAAACTGAAGCTGAATATTTTAGGTATAAATGTCTCTGGTTTAAGAATGGAAATAATACGTTAGATCGTCTTAATTGGACGGTGCGAGATTACCTCGGCTTCCAATTCGAGTAAGAATTTCACTGGAGACGTTGAAACATTGTTATCATTGAAGTCGATCGTAAATGTTTCCCGGCCATATTACTTTCCCTGTTCTAAACGTGAAAGCGTAACCCAGGAACGAAGAAGAGCACAGTCGACCAATTAAAAGAAATATCGTTTGGCTCGGCCACGAAGGAAATTGATCGGCGGTCGTTGCATTCCGTGACGCTAATCGTGGCCCCTGTCAAAGGGCAACCATTCCCGTGGACCTCACGAGTGCAGCTCGCAGTCAATTAATAAAACAAATGTTGCAATTAATGGGCAATATTACGAGTGTGTTACTCATTCCCGTTAGCCGTTAAGTGGCGCGTACACGGAGCAATTAATCGCATCGTCTGCCTGGTCTGTGTTTATTCAGCAACGATTCCGTATGCGGTTCACGCGTTACGAAATCAACGAGCCTGCCTGTTACGAGACCCAAGAGTTTGCCGGATGGGGATCTCTTTAATTATTACCGCTGCTTGTTCGCTCGATTAAACGGACAATTATCGAAATGACGAACGATGCGCGACTAATTGATTTTATCGAGTGCAACAATGTAAAGAAAGCATAAATCGTCGCTGAAATAAGAAATTTACCGATGCAACTAAATTTGGATAATTTTATTTTTATATCTCTTGCAATGTCCATGAATGTAAAACAATTTAAGGAAAGCATAAATCGTCGCTGAAATAAGAAATTTCCCGATGCAACTCAATTTGCATAATTTTATTTTTATATCTCTTGCAATGTCCACGAGTGTAAAACAATGTAAAGAAAGCATAAATCGTCGCTGAAATAAGAAATTTACCGATGCAACTAAATTTGGATAATTTTATTTTTATATCTCTTGGAATGTCCACGAGTGTAAAACAATGTAAAGAAAGCATAAATCGTCGCTGAAATAAGAAATTTACCGATGCAACTCAATATGGATAATTTTATTTTTATATCTCTTGGAATGTCCACGAGTGTAAAACAATGTAAAGAAAGCATAAATCGTCGCTGAAATAAGAAATTTACCGATGCAACTCAATATGGATAATTTTATTTTTATATCTCTTGGAATGTCCACGAGTGTAAAACAATGTAAAGAAAGCATAATTCGTCGCTGAAATAAGAAATTTACCGATGCAACTCAATTTGGATAAATTTATTTTTATATCTCTTGGAATGTCCACGAGTGTCCCCTTGAAAAATGACTGACACGTTTCCTCTCGGTAACAACCTTAAGAATACGTTGAGACTACATTTTCCGCTTATCTTGTATAACTAATCGCGCATACCAATCGATCAGGCGACTAATTAAACTCCGGATGGTCGCCGTCGATACGAGTTGTCACGTAAAAAAGGATTGATCGATCGAATTAATCTGATCAGGAGATCGAGGGTAATCTCCGTGGCTACCGGTACACTCCTTGTATATTAATACCCATTTATTCTCTTCTTTTACTTTGCAAGGTATGAAACATTATTGTAGCGTAAAAATTCGTCCGGACCAGCACGAAAAGACGAACGGTCGAGAATTATTGGATCAAAAGCGAGCGAGGGCGAGCCAGTGCGTGCCAGTACGGCGGCCGGTTAATTTAAATTTATTTTACACGCGTCATTCGTGGTGTACAGCTGCAATTCACGAACCGGGGGGTCGGGGGTTTGGAAAAAAAAGGAACGAGCATTGTTGGCCGTGAGATTGCAGCGTCACGGCTCTTGAAACAGCTCGTAAAATCGCGAATGGCTAAAATGAAGAACAGAGACGGTCCCCGGACAAATCGATGGGGAAGAGGAGAGAAACAGAGAGAGGAGCTCTCGGTATTTATCGGATAGGCAAGATCGATGCCAGTCCTGGCACGACACTCCTCGTGGATGTACGTAAGCGCCTCCCACGCGTACCGATAATGGCACATCCGCGTATCTCGCCGCGGTCTAAGGCTCGTCCGTGTGCGTAATCGCGCCGCAGTAAACGATTTTCTGCTCGCCGTGTCCGGGACACGGGTTTTGCGTGGTCGGCAACACGCGCGGGTGTATTTGTCTTTATTAGGCTCGTAAGGAAACGAGCTACGTCAGAAACCGAGGCCAGATATGGAAATTTATTCTCGTCGTTCCGCGTGAAATACGACCGCTACCGCGACCGCTACAACGCCGGGACACCGACCACGGGGCTTTCTTACGAAATCGCGAACCATCGACACACGGACTTTCTGTTCGGAGTACGTTCTTACATCGAATGTACGAACAACGTTCACATTGTCGTTAATTTGTTGCCCGGCAGATTTAATTTAAGCACTCTGGGAAACTGATCCCTGCAACGGTTTACTCTGAGTTACGAAAGATCGAAAAGACCGATTGTAATTTTCATCGCAGCGTTATTTCTGCCCTGATGGGTTTCAGTACGGTATTTATGCTCTGCTTCGGCGTGAGAAAGTTTACTTAACATTTCGACGATGCGAGTTTCGAGGTCTACAGGGTGTTTCATTTTTACTCAGGATATACTTATGATCAATATAGACGTAGTTCATAAATGATTTATTTTGAAGAAGAAAGGAAGAATGCGTATCATGCGGTGGAATTGAAAGGTACTTCTGTGAGACAGCGAATACACTTTTACTTCATGAGATGATGACTGGACTAGCGTAAGCGGGAATGAGTTTTACGAGCACTAAACTTAACCGAGATGTTTGGAAACAGTATACGTGCTTCGAGATGATTGACTGGCTACGGTAAACTGCTGACACATAAATGCATCCTCTATAAGATCACTACTTATTGATTCATAATAATTGTACTGCTTAAAAAGAACATATACTTCATCAACCTCTTCAGAGAGAAATTGTTGACACAACTATATTTTAAATTCATAATAGATATTCTTAAAATTAAAATATTCTTAAAATTCTTAAAAAGAACCTACACTTTATCAACCTCTTCAGAGAAAAATTGTTGATACAACTATATATTAAATTTATAATAGATATCTTAAAAAGAACTTATACTTCATCAACCTCTTCAGAGAAAAATTGTTGATACAACTATATTTTAAATTCATAATAGATATCTTAAAAAGAACCTATACTTCATCAACCTCTTCAGAGAAAAATTGTTGATACAACTATATTTTAAATTCATAATAGATATCTTAAAAAGAACCTACACTTTATCAACCCCTTTAGAAAAAAATTGTTGATACAACTATATTTTAAATTCATAATAGATATCTTAAAAAGAACTTATACTTTAACAACCTCTTCAGAGAGAAATATTTTACATCTTCAACAATTATATCAATAGATCCCAACACAGTTTACAACATACATAAAGTTATTATTCACATAGGAATTTAAAAACAAATTGAACATCTACAAATGCATAAAGGTTAAATATAAAGTGAAAACAGCTTGTTCAACGTTGGACTTCCTCGTCCAGGCTTTCAATTCAATTGACGTCTTCATCGTCACGTGTCGAAGCTACACCGAAAGAAGCACGTGTACGCGAGAAAAGATCAGCGACATTTTCATTCGAATGGCCGGCAATTCGCTACATTACTTTACGTCGACTACTAAGCGCTCCTTAAACGGTTCATGCATTATGGATTAAGGAATCTGAATTCCCGCGAGCAAGCAATCAGAAAAGGCCATGTCTACTCCCCTCTTTCGCCAACGTCACCGACGATGATAACGTTAAATTTATTCAGTGGAAAACTCGAGCGTCGAAAAGCCGCCACCGCGTCGACAGCTTTTACCCGGCTCCGTTCTCTTTTCAAAGTTCCGCTGGCCATTAGCCGTGGTCCCCGCGGCCTTCTCATAAAAGGCTACTTTTCAACCATCGTTCGTGTTTCGACGATTTATCGATACCCGTAGGTCTCGTGAACGAGCTTTGTTAGGACATCGATGGTCAAGTGCTTGCGCAATGGGTCATTTCTCTGGACATTTGTTTTTATCACATACAAAGTTGATAAAAAGTTGATTTATTTCTAGAAATTAGAATAGAAGAATTGTGGCAGGTACACTCATAAACTGCTAATACGTGAATTTACCGAGCGATTAACCACTATTCTGCCTTAATTACCTATCGCAACTTGGGCAACGTTATTTCTGAACAATGCGATCAATCACCGTATCTCGTATCCACACACGAAACACAGTTCTCCAATTAATTCATCGATTCATCATTCACCCGACGCTACCTGAACCCAACTGTCCAGAACTATTTACATCAGCCTACACTCTCCGCTGCAGTGCATCTAAATTTCAAAAACTTATAACACCAGTCTGAAACAGAAAACAGCGACTCTCGAAAATGCAGCCGGGCAAAAGTGGCAAACGCGAACAGAGGTGAACGATATTCGTGTAAAAATATCTACATTTTTGAAGTGCCATCGTTAAAAAAGAACATCCGTCGCATCCGTTCGCGTGTTCAAGCTGCCTCGATGCTCGAGTGTCAAAAATTCCGGGCAAAAAGTTGACGGTATCGAGTAAACGTAGAAATTGTCAGCTAGACACGGTAACCAGGTGTCGAAATGGCGTGTGCCGCGTCACCGGTGGCTGACGCAGTGGAACAAGGAAAAAATTCTCGGTCCAGTTTCACCTTCTGCCAGGGCAAAAAAGGCACAGGCCGTCGTCGCACGAAGGTAACAGCTGTAAAGAGTCAACACGCCGTCCAAATATACGACAGTACGCAGACACAAGGTGTCAGGGGGTGGCAGAACGCGACTGTCACGTACACGCTGCGACCGGGCTTCATCCACCACCCCGTCGAGATGCAATTTCCGCTATTTTTACCCGAAAAGCTTCTCGGCCCATCCCCGCGTCACGTTCCTCAAATAAAGTCCGCCCACCCTCCGCTACGTGGCCGCGTGGCTACGCTCGCGTACTCCTCTTCGCGCCCAACTCGCGACCGACTACCAGACAATCCTCCCGTGAGCCCCGATCTCGAGGAAGCCTCACGCGGATCCGGCTTCCGAGTCATACTTAACGCGAAACGAGCCGGCTTCCGCTTTCAAATTGCCGCCGAAAGCTGATTCCTCGGGCGCGTGCCGAGATTGGAGACGCTTAATAGGGGACGGGGATTTTGGGGATGAGACGCTGCCTCTTACGGTGGCTGATCGAAAAGCTGGGGATAATGGACTCTTGTTTTTAAGGACACTGGGTTATTGATTTATCTGTCGCCAAGTTAAGAGTACGTTCAGTTCGTACTGCGGTGGTCACTTTAAACTGAAAAGTATTAGTGACTCATTTATAAATCATGTAAATTATTTGGAATTTATTTGAAACTGAAAATACATCGTACATAATTATAAGCATTGGATAATGAGTATGTGTGTTTCCTCTCCGAGAGAGAACATCATAGCAGATCGAAAGAGCATGTGCATAAGGAATGCTTTCATTAAACATATATTCATTCTCTATCATTAACAAGTGATTTATTTACAAATAAAGTATCACACACGATATCCATTAAATTACAAGTAACAAGTTTAGTTTGAAATATAATTTAGCTCACACTAAATTTATCATCAAGATCCACGTAATACTGTCCCCGAGTATTTTATGGCGTCCCATAAAGCAACAGTAGCTGCGGAAGTGCTCGAGTTTCAGCGAGGCACCGGCGTGAAATCGTAAAGAAGCAGATGCAAATCGGATCCTTGACCTATCCGCGTGGAAACGTAACTCTTCGGAGCGGACCCGATCCGCTCGACGATTATCCTGATCGCTGGATTAAGGGTCGCGGCTTGTCGCGGCTGGAATTGAGTATCCGCGTGATCCCGGGGCTTAGGAGCGAGCGTCTGTCGGCGCGGATGAATTTAATCGTCTGAAACGCGCCGCGGTCTCGCCGGTGGAATCCTCGCTGTCAGATGACGGGACGTTAAACGGCATCCCCGAAGGTATTACGAGCCCGTTCGTTGCAAAGAGTGGCCCGATGCGGGGCGGAGAGAACGGAAACAAGACTCGAACGTCTCGGTGCTTCAAAACAAACGTCGACGAGCTCGTCATCGAGCGATAAACCTCTGATGCATGATATATGATGATTATTTTGAGCAGATGTTATCGACACGAGTGCTATTAGGATCTAGGGACTTTGGGAATTTGGCGACTTGAAAATTTTGTTTGTGGAAATTAACCCTTTGCGCTCGAAAGGCGCCGCTTAGGCGCCATTCGATTTAATACAATAATTTAAAAGAAGCATTATTTAATTAATTCTATAATAGTGCTTACGTGATGTATAAACATAGTGAAATAGACAATAGTGGAAATTATTAGTAGAGAAATAATAACTCCAAAAGAAGTCATTTAACATTTTAATTAATATTTTAAAGTTGCTGTTTGCAAACAGTAAAATTGTCTTCGAGTGCGAAGGGTTAAGATCTTGGAACCTTCAAGGACCCTCAAAGTTTGATATTATGAGAGTTTGGGACCTTTACGTTTTGAACCTTGACTACAACTATGTTATCACCGATCTAAGCTTTGAGATTTTAAACCAAGAAAGTTTGGTTTTGGTAGAAATTAGGATATTGGAACCTTCAAGGACCCTTAAAGTTTGATACTATAAGAATTTGGGACCCTTACGTTTTGAACTTTGACCACAACTATGTTACCACGAATCTAAGCTTTGAGATTTTAACCCAAGAAAGTTTGGAGCAAGAAATCTTTGATACATCAGAGTTTCTGAAGTCCGTATTTCCGTCGGAAAATAATTAATAACACGGCAGTGTCGGAAATCGTGTATAAAGCTGATTCACGTGAAAAATTCCAGCCAGCAGGTATACCGCATGAAAATCGGAGAGATTTATCGTCCGCGCTGACACGAGTAATTATCACCGTGGTCGTTGAAGAAATTTCATCTTGGAGGCGTCGCGCGAGGCGCCAGTATCCACTTCGGACATCAGAAAGATGAGAAATTATTCGCGTGGGATAAGAGAAAAGAGGTGGAGGAGGTGCGCTTAAGGTGTAGAAGGAGGAGACTCTTTGTTGCGATTGTATCTGCCGGTGTGAACGTCCTGTCCGATAGTTAAGATGGTCGTGGTGCAACGAGGGGTTGCGGAGGGGCGAACGCGGTGCCCTGGAGAGAAGTTTTATTGCGACAAGTGCGCTGCTCTCTTCTACGGCCCCCATTACCGACCGACTTCCGGTCGGCACTGAGAATCGTCGCAGAACGCAACCATCACTGAAATGCAATTTACTCCTGAGTCCATCGAAACTCGACGATCAATCCCCCTCTTTCTTTTGTTATCGAGCTAGGCCCTTAAGCCGATCTATACCGTGAACGACGAGTACACTATTAACTTCTCAATCGGGAATGACGAGTTAATTCGCCGTTATTAGAGTAATTAGCTACCCGGATAGATGTTTTTCAAACATAAAAATGTTATAATGTTCCGAGTACAAAAGTTGCTGATCATTAATCTGAACAGCTTCCAATACCACTTCCATTATCCTCATAATTACTGACCATCGAATTCTCCGCAATCTCTTAAGAGGATAAAGATGTACCAAGATAGTGATTTTGAAAATACAAAAATGTACTTTAATCTAATAATCGGCTACTTCGATTATACCGACCATCGAATTCTTCGCAATCTCTTAAGAGCTTAATCGAGTTCGTTAATCGTCCCACAGATCAACCGGCAGATTAACCGGCAATCTTACAAGGTGTACAAGTCGAAGGTATATCAGATATTAACGCAAAGAGCAATTCCCTTTATATCTCGATCACGAGGAAGCCCCACGTGCCCGAAAGTTGCGTCAGACCTCCCCGGAGAAACAGTTGTCCGGATCGTTACCGCGATCGAACACCGGGTTCAATCTACACGTGTAAAGATAGCACGGTTGTTGCCACGGATAAACTCGATCGCAGCGTGTAAGCGAGCTGCAGGGGGTATCCGGAGAATCATGAGCGTGCGCTGATAGCCTCGTGATGATAACGACCCGAGGAATACGGCCGGTCCGCAGAGTCTCGCCGATCTCTCAGGCTGCGTAATCGTATAGTTGCATGTCTCCTCGTTGCCGTTTCTGTCCCACCAGAAAGGTCCAGACATTTAATTATTCCTGCGGGGCATCGAGGACCGGCGTGATCTCCGCGACGAATCCGCACGCGGATCATCTCGGATCGAACCAGAGCGTCCTTCGTGGAAGACTTTAAAGCCACGTGTGCTTCGTGCCGGTTGCACGTGCGCCTGCAGCCCTCTATGGTCCTTTAATGGTCCTCTTATCGGATGCCCAGGCCTCGTCGAGAATAATCCTGGGAAGCTGGGGAATTAAAACAGAATTATAGCGTAATCAGCCTCGGGTTTAGCCTTTTTTATCCAACTGTAGTCGCAGACCGCATAAATAGGGACTTGATTCCAGATTGAAGGAATTAACGACGACGCTTTTTGGAAACTTAGGTTCTTAATCGTAGGTACTCCTGCACAAAGTACAACTGACTTGAAGTCGAAGGATGTTGAAGAAAGAGATTTCAGAGGGAGTAAATAAAATGGTTAGTGTAAGACAGAGTGCAGAGGACAGGATGAATAAGCAGGTGGTTAGATGACTAAGGGTTTGGCAGTATAATTAGGATGTTTGTCTCAGAATGACTCTATGTGTTCACGCAGTGATATGAAGTCTATGTTGGCTATCATGACTAGTACATGTGGCGAAATTCTGTTTTTCTCGATTCTATGTGTAGCTGCAAATACAACGTGTAACGCAATCTGCCACAAGTGCGTTGCAAATATAGCACGCGAGAGTGATACGCGCCGCAAATACAATTTGCTACAAATGTAATGCGTTGCGTTTGCAACGCGCCGCAAATACAATGCGCCGCAAGTTCAACAGTTCTAAATTGGATGCGTTGCAAATATAACGCGTTACAAGTGTAACGCGCCGCAGGTACAATGCGTTGCCAATGAACGGGCTTCAAATGCAAACGTTATACGAGCGAAGAATGTGTTGCCACACGCAAACTGCGAGTAAAATCGAATTGCTATTAAAAAATTGAGCCACGCTATCCTCAAAGGGAACAGCGAGAGAGATAAGTAATTACAGGAGCGGCTGATATAAGGTTCATAAGAACGAATTACATCAGCAACGATTACACAATTTCGAGCCGATGTATTGATCTTCTGTAGCGCGATGGTTATCGAATCTACCCTCGACTGCTGTGTTTATCTTCTTAAAGAGTTTAAAACAGTTGCCGCGCATTCAGCAAAAGATGTCTGCCGGTTCATCTTGATCGTCGAATCGCTGGAGGGCCCCGTAATCGACGATCGAACGATGAAACAGTGGAACGCCGGAGACGAAGAGGCGACTAAAGACGGAGAGAGGTGTAACGATTAAGCAGCGTCAGCATCAGCAACTACGGCAGCCAACGGGCTCACCGGAAAGCGGCAGGAACAACAGCAGCAACCAGGTTGCGGCTCGCATTGGCAGCGAGATATCGATCGAACCTTCGCCTTTCACCGGCCATTGTCCAGAACGGTGCCAGTGTTGGAAATCCGACTGCCGATAATTGCCTACGAACCCGTCAAGTCATACACTGTAATAGCATAATAACCGAGGCTAAGCGATCAGATTAAGGGAACGACTGCCCTCCGGCCAGAATAAGGACAAACCGTAACCCCTTCGCGTTCCTTCTTCTCTCGTTTCACCTTCCATTTTGTCTCTTCATTCGTTCCCGAAGATTTATAGCGCGCCATCTTCGAGAGCTGCTGCTCTTCTTTATGCCGCGTATTGTCGCGGAAAGTGGAAATGATGTATTGCATGTGGTAGGGCTGGTTCTTGTGGGCTAGCTGGAAGTATGGCAGATGTTCGTGAAAGTTCGATAACCGTTAGTCCGACAATCTAGTTAGTACTTGGAATGTTGATTAGTGGATCGAGGTGTTTCTTGCGATGCACGCTATAACGAACGTCCATAACGATTTCGCCAATGAAGACGATAAGCTAAGATGTTTTTGGATTTACTTCGTTTATCAACATTTTGTCCTTTGGGAGTACTCGTTCGAAACGATCGAACCTCGTTGAACGCGAAGGGGTTTAAAGCTGGTTTAACACGAGCCACTCAGTGTAATGCTATCCTGTTAGCGGAAATCCAATTCACGCGGGTCGATCTAATAACCATTACCAGTTTAATGCCGTTAATATTATGGAAATTGGAAAGAAATTGCTACATAAAATTCCTATTCTCGGAAATTCGCTCTTACGACTCTTTTTCTTTTACCGAGGAACAGGTATGATCCACTGGGAGCCTCAGCTACAATTCTCTGCAAGTGATTGTCTCTGCAATTTCTTGTCCAAATTCTACAGAGTTTAATTCTAAAACTCTACCCTATTGTATATCTTCTCGAGTCCACCAACACGCCATGAGATATAATAAAGGCAATTTCTCGCTGCCTTTCTTCTATCCTCTGTATTTCCTTCGAACTCCTACGAGCATGAATCAATATTATCCTTTTCCAGCGACCGGTCTCGCGATACGTTTAAGGACACAGGAAAAGCAGCAGACGGTGCGCGAAGAGGCAGAAAAGTGGCGAGTGCCGGACAATGGACGTAAATTCGTGTCCATAGGCCGGCTCCACGTGGTGCACGCCCACGTTTACGAGTTAAAACTCGGCCGACGACGCCTCGTAAACGCGAGTACGCGCCGCTGCAACGAGCATTATTACATTGTGACTAAGAAAGCCAGCGGGCCGCGGGCGAAACGATCGTAAATATCGTTCGAACGGTTCTCCCTTGACGGCCGAAGGCGAAAACGGACATCCGCAATTGGCCGGCTAAGCCGATATTAATCGTTCTTGATTCAACCTTCGAACGGGTGGGCGAGACAAGTAAAATCTCTACATAGATCGGTCTATCTATGAACTGCCATTTTTCTATGTACTTTGCTAAACGGTTTCAACACTTTTGCTTTTCCATTTTTGGCATTTGGAATAACAATGGTGTACGTGAACACATTATAGCTCTTCGGGATCTTCTTTGGGATTCTTTGTTAAATTATCAATTTTTGTTAGGAGTGATTTGTACAAGCAGTTTATAAGGACCTTCTTTGAGACTCTTTATTAAATGATCAATTTTTGTAAAAAGTGATTTGTACAAGCAGTTTATAAGGACCTTCTTTGGGACTCTTTGTTAAATGATCTATGTTGTTAGAAGTGTTTTGTACAAGCAGTTTATAAGGACCTTCTTTGAGACTCTTTGTTAAATGATCTATGTTGTTAGAAGTGTTTTGTACAAGCAGTTTATAAGGACCTTCTTTGGGACTCTTTGTTAAATGATCAATTTTTGTTAGAAGTGTTTTGCACAAGCAGTTTATAAGGACCTTCTTTGGGACTCTTTGTTAAATGATCAATTGTTGTTAAAAGTGATTTGTACAAGCAGTTTATAAGGACCTTCCTTGGGACTCTTTGTTAAATGATCAATTTTTGTAAAAAGTGATTTGTACAAGCATTTTATAGCATAAGTACAGATGCAATTTTTAATGAGAATATTAGAAGACAATGTTTGAAACATTTTTCGTATAGAAAACAATCTTCTGTTTTTGACTCTTCTAAATTTCTGGACACTTCTATCTTCGAACTGTTATGTGTGAACATGTGTATGTGTTCAAAGTAATATTCCTCGACAATAAAATATTTGATATCAAACTTACTATTTCCTGGCAAAGGTGCACTTATCTATTAAAAAACAAATAGCATGAAGATCAGTATTACCTCTATATAGATACCGATTTTAACGAACACTTAAAAGTAATAATCATAAAAGTACTATACGAAGGTTAATATTACTAAAAGTATTTCTCTTTCCAGATCCTTGACCGTCAGTATCGGATTTATCTTTGATTTACAGCGACAGCACGATAAAGCAAGTAAAGGAAGAGCGTAACAGGCAGAACTTTTGATTACACCTATAGAGCGATTTCATCGTTTCCAACGCAGCGTCAGTAAAGTGGAAACTCTCATTAAAACTGGCTGTTCAGCTTCTTCTCTCGGTTTCGAGCGAGCGCCTCGTGTCATTTCGATCCATTCCACTCGGGGGTAGAGAAATCGATGGGGCAAGGAGATAACGCGTTAACGAAATGTTCGTGGAGCCGTGACCGGGAACAGTTCAGATTGTGCTTCAACGTGGCTATCTCTATTGGCGTTCGAACGATCGTAAACAGCTTGTCTTTTACGTAGTACCCGAAGCGTTAAGGAAAGGAACTACGAGATAGACTAACCGGCTATGGGTATTAGTTAGATCGATGGGCGAAAGTGTCGGAACGTTGAGGTCTCGATCGACCTTTTCTTCCTTCACTTTCCTCACCAATTTTATCTAGCTTGTTTTTACAAACTTTACTATCACCTGCTGCTTTTATACCCATTAAGATACCTGAACCATTGTAACAATTCTGTATGGACTACAGGAGTTTTACAGACTACACGAGTGGAGACTACAGGAGTACAGACTACAAGAGGAACGCAGATCTGTCTATATTGTCCAAAGCTTATCCTTCTGGACAATTCGAAAGCTTGTCCCTTAGGAGAATTCTTATTTAATGCATTACAACTGCATACCACTAGCGACAATATTGAGAGGCAAATATTTCCAGCCGATAACTCAAGGGGGTCTCGTCCGCTCATTGAGAGGTGATTTCTCGACAACATGGCGCCTCGACGCATAGAAACGGCGTTACACGGAAAGCACGAGTGGCCACGTATCCCGCGAGGAATTCTTTATCGGGACTTTCCACGCTTCGCGAATATCGTAGCCGTTCTTGGAAACAGGAAGCCCAGATTTGCATTGTCTGCGGCCCAGACATTACAATATGTTTAACCAGTCGTAAATGTCGGCTGTTCCCAGCGCGGATGAACGTGATCGGAAAGATTCGATCGTATGATAATGATCCCCGTGTGTCGATCACTGTCCGCCTGGAACTCGCTTGGGACAGCGAGTTCCATCGCCCGATACATCTCTCGGCTCCGCTTCCTTTCGGCTGACAGACAGCTGACGCGAGTTCCTATCGGTCGATTCTGCGTGTTTAACATACGCTCGCCGTAATACCGTGACTGTCATCGTGTCTGTCGTACATCATCGAGCCCGGCTGCGACAAGAAACCCACGGGCACTCGTAAATTTTACGAGCGAGGACGTCGAGTTCCGCGGAGGATGTCGCCTTGATCCTGTCCGCGGGTGACTCGCTTTTGTTCCGTGCCTTTAACGCTCGCGATAATGGCCTCCGCTATATAACGTTAATAGCGAGCGTTCTTTTCGATTTTCAGGGAACCCCGTGGACACGACTTTCTCTTCCATAAACTTTACCTTCGCTTCGAGTTGTCTTCTTTGAACGGTCTTAATGCTCCGCGTGAAACTATTGTTTTATCAGAAAAAGTATTCTTAGAGCCTGAGAGAATGCGTAGAATTCTCGAGGATAGTCACGTTATATAATAAAATAAATCCCGATGAAAATAAATGCACAGCCTCCTCAGATTCTTTGACCATTTAGTACTCCGTTTAAAAGTTGCTGGTTCTTTGAATAATTTGAATAATTCTTAGCTAATTTCATGGTAATAAAGGGGAGATAAATCGTAGTCGGAACGAGGAAATCGCGATTCATCGATGGAAGATTATACCAGGTTCAAAGTCCCCTTTGGCTCTCCTTTCTCTCTTTCTGTTTCCCTCCTGCCGCATGACTGTCTTCTGGTTTTAATCTCTACCGGTTCGAACGCTCGTTTCCTACGAATTCTTCGTGTATCTCCGTCCAATAAGAAGTAAATCGGCGAGCATCCATTTTCTTTGAGGATCGCGGCGATCGCGACCACGGAATGCCTGTGTGATGGGATCCGCCGCACAAACGGACCTCCACGCTACTGCAGGCTGCAGCTAATTCCCGACGAGGCAACAAAAATCCCCGGATCCCGCGATCGCGATGCAGGAAAACGATAATCTGCCCATCTGGACGCCACGTCTTATTGTGTTCTTGAACTCGCTGCATCTCCAGTGAAGTATCGTTCGCTTCTGGTCCCTCATTTCTCTACACGTACCTTCTACAATCGCCAGCTTTTCCGGATACTTGCACTTATGCTGAATATCGTCTTATTCAGATCCTACAATAATAATGAGGCTGCAGTATTGCGTAGAAAGAGAAAATATAAAAAATTCTTTGTCTACATTTTTTTCAGTCCGAACCGACTCGATAAAAAATACTCTACAGTCATTCATATTCTAGACAAGGTATAAGGTTGCAGTACAGACGTTAAGTTTACCAGACACGTTTTTTAACGCAATAAGCTAGCATAAAATAGCAATAATTCATTGTACGTAGCAGTGGAAGTAGCTGCAGTCGGGACAGTTGGAAGCTGCAGGTAGGAGGGTAGACCGTTGGATAGGAGGGAAGGAGGGGAGAAAGAAGAAGCACAGACAGAGGGGACAGAGGTAGCACTGATAATTAATAACCCACTTCTTCGGCGAGGTTGCTCGGCCTTTGTGCTCGGACTCGTTCGGTTGGCCGCGAACCCGGTTCTGGCGAGCGTGCCGGGCATACCACCGCCTCTAACCTCGGCTTACACGCTGCGCGGGTACGAACGGCCCGGATGACGATTCATTAGCCGAGCAAAACACTAATTGGTTCGCTTCCTCGAAGCTTGCTCGATCCGCAAGAAACCGCGGCAACTTTTCGGGTCGACCTGTTCGTGACCTAGTGCAGCCAAGTCGAGGACGGCGCTGCGAGTAAATGGCTGGAGGTACTGTTATTTGGTAATTGTTAGGTGGTCGTGGAACACGAAGAAAGAAACTTTCGAAATTAAAATTGCCGACCAGTCGTTGTATATTCCCTTATTCGTAGCGCGATGGAAACTTATAACTGGTTCGACAAACTCGAGAATCGATTAGTTCCCGGATTAAGTACCATTTCTACCGGATAGTTTTCTCCTCGGTACTTTAGGTTGCGATCGATCAAGGCAGTCGAGTTTATAACTAGCTCAGTATCCCGGGAACTGGTTAATTTTGGGATTAAGCACCATCTTCGCTGACCAGTTTCCTCGTTCAAACTTCCTGATACGATCGGTCAAGGTAGACGGCTCATGAATTGTTTCATCGTCTAAGGAATTGGTTAGTTTCGAGTTTAAACGACATTTGCTTGGAAACTTCGGGCCACCGCGGGTCACGGTGAACTCGTTTGAAATCGTTCCAACTTTGCGTCGACCAGTCTTTTTCTTTTTTGATACCACGATCTCTTACCCAAGCATGATGTGACTCGTCAAGGTAGACTATAGTCGAATTCCAGCGCTGTCAGAATAAACGGAGCATCGATTTTTTTTAAATAAATTTGTATGTGAAAAATTCATAAGAAGGTGTCAAATACTTATCAAGTATATCAAAATAACATTCTCATGTATGTCAAGATATATCATGCTATCATGTACGCTGTGTATAATCGTGTATATTCGAGCAATAATATCGAGACAATAATGCGAGTATCGAAATATTTATGGTCGGGGGTGTACATCCGCCAAGAAGCGGTTAGACGAGGCAACGTAACCGCAGGAAAGCAGTCCGCAGCGAGCCGTAGCGGAAATGTAAATACCCTTTGAACCGAAGCAAAGAATAACGAAAGCAGCTCACAGTCTGTCGATCCTGTCGAGCAAAGAAGAATTCCTCGAGCGGAACTGCAGTCTCGGTAGCTCTCTAGGAACGGCTCGGGCAAGTCGGGTGCAAAGGTCAGAGAAGTGGTCGGGGCGGGCGGATTGAAGCTCGAAGAAGGTAGAAGGAACGTAGCGAAAGGAGCAGCGAGAGATGAAGAGAACAGAGAGCGAGAGAGAGGGGGGCGGGGAGAAGAAAGCGCGGGTGGCGAGGGCTCGAAAGGTCGCGGAGATATTTACATTGGAGGGTCGGTCTTTCTTCGGGGCCGCTGCTATTATCAATATTCATAATCCAGAGCTGGAGACATCCGAGGAACGTGCAGCACGCCGGCCTCATGTGGCGAGCGGAGAACGGTCCGCCGGACAAAAAGAAGAAGAAGGCCAGCCGGGAGGAAGAGGAATTAGGGAGAGAAGGAAAGAGAGAGGCCCATCGAGGAGAACCGGCACGATGACGAACGAAGAGGGAACCAGCCAACGGACGAAGGGGGGCCTAACCGCAAAAGAGGCAAATCGACGGGTAAATACGTTGTTGACTCTGCGGAGAGAAGCCCGAAAGCCAAATGGAATTCGGTCCGGTGATTTAGTGGGCGGTCTTCGGAGACCGCCGGCCGCCACGGTTGCTTCTACGCTTCTTCTTTTTCATCCTCTTCTTCTTCTACTTCTTCCTCCGGTTCCTCTTCACCGGCTCAACGTTCAACCAGCGTCGGTTCGCGGACAGAGGCATCGCGATGCAATCGGCTACCGTACGGACGCGTGCGTGCCGATTCTTCGTGGTTGAAGCGAACCGACGCGACGTGGCCTGGAGGGCCGGTTCCAGTTGCATTCAATTTACAGAGGGACCGCGCGATTTCGACTCCTCGTTTTTTCCTCTACCTACCGTCTTCCTGGCTTTTTGTCCCGCTGCTGGAGGGACCGGGCCCTCGTTAAATACCAGATGCGCCATTTTTATCGAGGTTTTATTGCACCAACGGACTATAAACTCACGAGAATTAAAGTGGCGACTTGGAAACCGGAGACCGAATGCTCGACGATCACGCAGACACGAAATTCGTCCTGGTTCATTCGCTCACTCGTTTCTTCATCTAATCATTAAGGCGCAATTAACGAAAGTGTATTTTTCCGTATTTTTTCATAAATTGTAAATAGTCGAAGTGTCTCGAGCCATTCCATTCCATCAGTCATACTTATTATTTTTTTCTGAGAAAGGACGGTGATCACTTTTTGTAAGATCGTCAATCGAAAAAATTAGGTTATGAACTTCGGATAAAAAATTTCAAACTAGCAAGTATCGATAATACCCATCAATTTTATGAGACCATTCTGTTCAAGTCTATAAAAAAGTTCGTGAAACACAATGACAATTTTCTTTTCAGAATAAACATTGTTACTGAAATATGACCTCTGGTTGTACAGATTCCTCGATATCGACTTCGAAGCGTCTATGTATAAAACCATTACCATTCATATGGTAAAAAAGGAAGAAAGCAAAGGCACACTAGGTTGTTCAATGGCAAGAAAACATCAAGACATTTCGCTTCTAAAGTTACGCATAATATTACTCGGGATATTACAGGCGCAGGAAGGAGCCTCGAAAGATCCTTCAGGGGAAACGCAGCCACCCCTAACCGTCCGCCCATTTCTCCATTACGCTAAAATATTTTTATCTCGTTCCTCCCGTGTAATATTTCCAGCCGTTAACCAGTCAGCACCACGGAGAAACAATGATACGCAGGTCGAGGTCGCGCACGAGAGGGTGCGTGTTCTTCCCTGGGAAATATTGCTTCGCCAGCCCCAAGCTTTCGTCTTAATAATCTTATAACGCTGGGAAACGGTAGTGAGCTTGCGATGCTTTTCACCTTACGAAAGTCGAATTCCATGAAATTTGTGGCGGGGGCCATCTGCTGCGATGATGTAGACGTTGCCTTCTAGACCAGGTGAACTATTTTAACAATTTTAGGCAGAATTTCCACTGAAACCGTACCTTCGTATGGTACTTTAGGGAATTTTATTGGGACATTAATGTCCGAATTCTCTTTGATTTGATCTCAATTAATATTTGATTCTACCGATAATCGAATTCCATTGATATCTGAATTGTCCTGAAATCCGAGTTCCATTGAAATTCGAACTGCATCGAGATTCGAGTGTCATCGATATCTAAATTCCATTGGTATCCGAATTCTGTTGTGTTAGTGTTATTGGTCAACTTCTGTTTGTATGAGTTTATTGCAAATCCTATCGATATACTATTTAGCATAATTTCTATTAATATGGATCTCAATAGGGTTTAAAAACTAGGGAATAAAAATTTCAAGTTTTATTTTAACGCAAAATCAGATGCATGGAACATGTCCCATAATAATGAAAATGTAGGTAGATATTTTACAATCTTGCACTTGACGTGAACCGTGAAAGCCACGTAATATCGGCTAATACCAGGTCGAAGCATTAAAGGGGTAGAGACAAAAGGGAGGCGAAACGGTGTTATCCCGTGGAGGGGAACAGCCCTTGAAGACGTTAAAGGAAGGTGACACGTAGCTAGGGGAAGCTCGAGGTGTTTGATATGCGTGGAACGACGGGAAGGCCGGTTTCTGCGGTCTTAAGCTTGAAATTCCTCCCCCCAGAAATATGCCGACCGCTCTTAAAGCTCCTCTTTAACGATCGAACCAGCTCGAAATTAAGCTGGCGTCGATGTCACCCCTGCTGGACAGCTTTGAGGGAAAGTTTCCTACGGGAACTCGTAACGTAGTTCCGGTTAGGTATCACGATTTCCTGCGTGGCTCCTTCGAAACCGCTGATATTGGCGATAAATCGTGTGCACGGGAACGACTCCGCGGTTACTGTTCCCGTTCTAAAGCACAATAAAGGGTAGCTTATGAACGTCGCCGCGGTTCACCAAGGATTTCTCGGTGAAGCATCGCTTCCCGTTATGCTTGCGGATATTGCCTGACTCTTTTTCCCTTTGCGTTCCTTTCCCACGCTGAATAGGTTAATTAAGCTTTCGAATGAGATTCTGGAAAGCGAATTTGAAAGGTAAATGATGTCATTTTTTTATTTTAAACTAGACATTTAAGAGTGGATGTAGAACTTAAAACAATCACTGCACACTTAAAGTTACATGTACTTTAACATGTAAATGGCTTATGACATCTTAAATAATTTGCTGGCTGTTTCAATTTATAGGTAGCTATAGTTCGAGAGAATATTCGGTATCATACTGTGAGAAGTGTAATTAGTACTCTTATCGTGTGTGCAGGTTAATTTAACCCCTCGATTGTTCTCCTTTAATTCGCAACATTATGTCACCGAAACGCAGAAAGGCGGCGTAACGAAGCAATCAAAAAACAGTGAAGGGTAGCCAAAATTCTGGTTGCCAGAGCTGGACCACGTAATTGCTCGTCGACGTGGACGAGCATGTTTAGGGCTTCGCTTCCGACTTTTCGTGGCTTTTAATTAAAGAAAGCCCGGTCGTTAATGAACGCGGAGCCAGTCGCTATTAAAGCAGTCGTCGAGACCGTTAACCTCTCCTCTCCTCCCGACTCCGCGAGAGAACACGCACCGAAATACTTTTTCGACGTCTAATTATTTCGACACTAGCGTTACGCGCCGATAAGTGTCGGCCTGTGTTTAGACAAGCTTCCTGTCACCGTGTTCCGATTTACGCTCGAGATACAGCCTGGTATTCTTTGTTCCGCTCGAAACCGCGAGCCCGTTCCGCACAGATGTGGCCCGTGCACCCGGTGACACACGCGGAACTCATAAAGCCGATGAGACGTCAAGCTGCCCGGGGACTCCCGATGGAATTTTAATGAGCGACGTTTCGTCGCTCCTGTCGGATTCTCCTCGCCGACGCGTTAATGCCTTCCAAATGTACGCTGCCCACCTTCTCCTACGCCCCCAAGGACGATTCTCGCTAACCGTCTAGCTCTCTTTCTAACTGGTTAGGGGTGTGGATGGTTAGGTTAGGTTAGGTTCGAACGCACGTGCGTTTAGACTCGGTAAAATACTCTGGAAGTTGTATCAAGTAATCAATATTTCTTCTAATGTCAAAGTATTGGTGTCATTTGGTAAGGATAGTGGGACTAGTAGGTCTAGTAGGAGTAGACAGTAAGACTTACAATGTTCATACAATATACTGTGATGTATGTGATTCAACATACTACGTACGCGTACAATGTAGATCGTTCAATTCGATTGATACCTAATAATCGAATTCTATTATTGCCTGAATAAGTTCTGATGAATCTGAGTTTGGTATTATATGTCTGTATCTTCACACGTAAGGCCTTACATGTTAATATCACACTGCTCCATACGAGAGCGTCATACGGTGTTCCATATGGAGATCCATATACAATATACATATGTACATGAAAATGAATATACAGAAACGGACTATGTAAATAGTACAAAATACTTGTCCGATTATCGTACACAAATTTTTCACGTCTTGTAAACTTTAATTCTTAGCAGTAGTGCTCCAGCAATTTACTGAAAACAATAGAAAGTGTATATTTTTCATAGGTGCCCCCCGCTAATTACGGCGCAATCGCAACAGGCGGTACGCTTCACAGAATACCAAAATACCGATACAGCAGGATCCTGCATCGATCATGAATATCTGCGGAGCGGAGTGAAAAGCCGGGTTTGCTCCATTTTTATCCCGCAGGGCACAGTTATTAGAAGCAAAATATTTGTAATTACTAGGCGGCGAACAGTGGGCCCACCAAGGCGGAAGCGGATGATGAACCGACGGCTAAGTAGGTCGAGCTGAAAGGGACGAACTATTCGTTCACACGGGATAGCTCCCGACGCGTATAATACACCGGAATGTCGCTTCGCTCTATTTCGCTCCCTAAACGAAACACGCTTCGAATTGGAGCGCATCTCGCGTCCGCGAGCACGGCGTTCATCTAGGCGGGCTGTGGTCGGCTCGGCACAAAAGCGGCTTTGATGAGAGGATTAATTCTCGTTCAGGAAACGCTTCGAGTCGAGCCACCTCTTAAGAGGCCGACGGAAAAATAATCGCCACCGGAAAGGAAGGCGTGGTTCGCCAGCCGCCCGAAGACACTTGTATTCTGGTTCCGATGCTTGTAGCGTCTTCAAACGGGGACCTCGCTCGATCTACTCGGACATCTGTCGCGAAATAAATTTTCCTAACGTCTGGCCACCGGAGGGGAAAAAGAAAATTCGGAGATCGGGGATTACGAGGCGTAGAAACTTTGCCGGAAATTCGTCTCGCGGCAAACTTTTAATATCCTCGCGAAACTTCTTAATGAAAGATAGAGCCTGGCGAGAGCGTAAATTAATTCACGGTCCCCGCTTGATGCTAAAAAATATCACCGACGTTTGATACTTCAACTCGATACGACCCGTTTATCTTCGCCGAGCGTATCTTTCTACGTACGCGCGTATCGGAGGATCAGGACGATGGACAACTTCCTCGAAGGGCGACTCGTCGCGGCTTCTTACGACTCCGAGTCGTAAAATCTAGATGCGATCGTAAAACACCATCGAATTCTTGCGGATGATTTATGTATCCGGCGATAGATCGTGTTCGACGTGACAGACAAATGTAATTTCGATATTGGAATTGGGGGTCCTCGAACAATTCGGGGGAACAGGACTAACGAGTGAAAGGCACCTATGAAACTTTATCGTAAAAATCCTATTCAATTCTTCCTTCATATAACTTCTACACCGTCTTATTAGCACTACTACTTTATTACTATATTACATTACACTACCGCATTCTACTGCTATACTTAGGAATTACATCAACAATATTATTATTATACCATGGTGAATATTATTATACCATTGTGTTGCTTATCGTTCATTTTTCTTTTTGTGAAAGTCGGTCTAACACAAGATTTTTGTTACTTTTCAAAAAAGGTAGAACGTTTTGTACGGAAATTTATTAGGTAGAAGGATAAAAATGAAGTTGCGCTGATCTCTCAGGTATAGATACACGAACAGTTAGATCACGCTGCAGTAACAAGAATCAAATTTCCAAGCACAAACTCGGCCATGTTTCCCGGATCCATTGGACACCAAAGAATCCCGCGAATGACGCGTAACACCCTGTTTCCACTCCAAACATCGCCAAACAAACTGCCTCGACCCTCAAAGTCCAACCCACCAAAAAAAAGGGACGAGAAAAAGAGGCCAACGAGTCACGCAACGAGGAGGAAATCGGTTGCGCGACGAGGCGCAAAGGGTTAATCTTCCCGTTGGAACAGCCCACCGATAAGCATCCTCCAGCAGCGATCTAAGTCTTCGAGCCGTCTCCCGTGAAGGAGGACGAGGCGAGGGAAGAAGAAGCGCGACGGACGAAGAAAGAGAGAACTCGGAATACGCGGACCGGGCACATTTGTCACCGCGCGGAGACGTTGTGGCGAGCTGATATAAATAGGCTCACCGGTGACAAACGACCGGTTCTTACGGGAAAATAAGCAAACACGCCGTCAGCCACGCGGATGGAGTGTCGTAGGTGTCCCTGTCGCTTCGGGTCACCGTCTTCGATGTCCACCTTCGGGACACTCGATTCGAGAACGGAATCAGATCGTCCTGCAACGGGTAGCATCCAAAGAACCGGCATATTTTCATCCGTCGCTGATCTGTCACGCGCAGGAACGAGTTAGAAGAGCGTCGGTTCAGCCGGAAATATCTGTACGCCTCTGTACAGGCCGCACCATAACATGTGGGCATATATGCGGACTCAACGAACTACAATCACTTTGTAGACTGAGAACTTTGATCTGGAGTATCTGGAACTTTAGATGCAAGTATCATTTTCATTACATTATATATCTTAGTAACGTAGAGAATTTTGGGTTAGATTCTTGTGCCACATGATGAAGAATGTGGACGATTCTGCCAATGCAGTGCGGTTCACGTACATAAGTCATTTAATGACAAATATAACATACTGTAGACAATATGTCGTAGGCAGAGAAGCAAACGTACATGAGGAATTTGATTTATTATTTACAAGTATTGAATCCGTCACAGGTCGTCCGTACGTAGAGAATTTTGGGTTAGATTCTTGTGCCACATGATGAAGAATGTGGACGATTCTGCCAATGCAGTGCAGTTGGCGTATATAAGTCATTTAATGACAAATATAACATACTGTAGACAGTATGTCATAGGCAGAGAAGCAAACGTACATGAGAAATTTGATTTATTATTTACAAGTATTGAATCCGTCACAGGTCGTCCATATTTCATGATGCACCCTGTATTTACGATGCGAGGGTGAGCATCATCCGATGAAAAATCCAACGTTTCCTGAAGAACGATATTTATACGCGCCATCTTACGTCTCATTCCGAAGACGACGACCCCGAATCATCGTTGTACACAGTTTTACGTCGACCTGCGAACTTATGGGATTTTTCGAGCGGATCGTGGACGGATCCGAAGCGGATACGCTCGTTGCTTTACGACGACTTCGTGATCTCGAGGCAGGTAGTTGATGCTGTCTCGTAGGCGGATAGAAGGACCGCTCTTTCATTTTGTTCGGTGATGCGATGACGTTTCTGAGAGGCTCTTCTCTTTTCGAATTTGAACGCCAGAGATAGCCTGTCTTTAATCATGGGAGCGCGACAAAAATCTTGCTCATAAGACTTTCAGAATTTTGTAGCGCAGAAGACAGTTTTGACAGATCTCAGATTTTCGTATCAGAATTCTTAAATTATAATTTTATTAAGCTGTTCAAATCAGATTTGGTGAGAGTACAGTTGCTGATTAGATTGTAGAGCATTTTGAATGTGGTATTAAATATAAACGTAAAGTGCGATCACCCTAGGATTTCGGTCCGCATCTCGTCTTTTACAAAAACGAATAAATCTTACGTTTCCCCGTAATTCGAGCAGTATGTCTCCGTTTATGACGTACACGCGCCCAACGGTGAAATAATTTGAGAGTTCCGAAACGAGCAACGAAGAAGACTAACGCGATGTAACATCTCGCACGCGCGGTGCATCGACCTTTCCTCCGTGTCCTCTTCGTTTTTCGGCGGTCCTCTTCTTTCTGCCAAGGGGTCGCGTGGCTATTCGAACGACAGCGAAGACAGAATTTTCGGACGACGGTGCAGAGAAATGCCTCAATAAAGTCGGAATGCATGTAGGTCACGGCGAGGCGAGCGAACGTCACATTTGCCTGATCTACGGGGCTGGCAACGATTCAACAATGGTGCATCGAACCGGCGACGCCGGAATTAAATTTCACCGGCTTCATTTGCACCGACGCCGTGCCGTTCCCCTTCGTCTTCGTTTGACCGTGGAATTGGTTACATTCCAAATGCATAATATAAAACCCATTTCTGAACGGTCGACGGGACGGTTCCGCTCATTCCGTGAAACGAATCGACACCGGATGCCCTTCGATGCCGATACATTTGCATAAGCGCCGCTGACCCCCCTCTTGGCCAACTTCTCACCTCCTTATTGCGAGCTTCAGACTACAATGGAACAATACAATTTCATTCGTCTTCAGTAGTTTGTACCGATTTGCAATCGCGCGTTGAAAGGTATCTACAAGGTGTCCCACAGTTTTTCACACACTTGTCCATTGCATAAATCACGTGTCATGATATTTGTACTTATATTAACATGGTGATGTAAGGGTTTAGGTGTTAGGTGATGCAACGATTTAGTGATGTGAGCATTTAGGGATGAAAGGATGTAGGCATGTACGAATTGAATATACCAAGTTTTCAAGATATATCTTTAGTCTACATTCCTATATGAGCCTGTACGGATTTAAATTTATAAAGATGTATGATCTATGTCGCATGGTTCGAATCGCGTTAAATCTTAAAAAGTGAAACTTCTCTCCGTTCACGTTATAAAACGTCTCTATCAACGAGATCGAGCGATCGACTGCTGGAAGTAAACGAGGCTTATCTAATAATGGATCATTTTCACCGAGCGATTTCCCTCAGAAAGCCGGGTCGATCGTGAATAGCCACGATTTTCCGGCTGTTAGCGAGCCATTTCCCGGCATCTTCCAATTAAATTCACCGACTCGATGAGACCGGTGGTTGGAATCGTCGCGTGGAAATCGGCCGTAAGAGGAAACCGTGCGGCGGTGAACAAGCAAGAAAAGGGGAAGAAAAACGTGACAGGAGGTCCCGGACAGAGGCGACGAGGAAGAAAACGGAAGTGAAACGTTACATCTGGCTTAACCGGCATGGACGTTCGCCGTTCTATATTTACCGGATTCCTGTCGACGCACGATTTCTATACCGCGGCGATAAACGCTCGCCCTCGACGACAGATTTACTCCGTCGGGAAGGGTGTTTCCTGATTCCGTCGCAGACTCCCTCTCTCTCCGTCTTCCTTTCTTTTTCGTTACTGCCGGATCGACCGGGACCAAGATTGCCGTGAAGGGTGGCACAGGGCGGTTGCTGCTCCTTGGAGAAATCTTAATTGGACTGCTCGCCGTCGGTCCAAGCTGCCTCTGAGATGCCTTCGTGATCGAAAGTACCGGCAATCTCGCCGATAATCGAGTTGCTTTCGTTAATGAAAATCGGCCGGATTGCACTCGACCGTCTGTATGTTGTCGATTGGGGAGAACACGAAAGCAAGAACCGTTAATAAGCTTGCTTTTCGATTGAAGTCACCGGTTTCGTGCTTTAGGACCAGGTGCTTTCGTGGAGTCTCGGCGATGTGGACATTCAATCTTGGTTAAGTAACATTATTCATTTAAGGGCATCAAAACCCTGAAATAATCACGAACTTGCCTCCATGAGCCTCTTGCTATTGAAACAATAAATTACATCGATTTGCAAAGATGATATGAATTTTACTTTACAAGAACCTTGGAGATTTTGACAACCTTAGTACGCGAAATTATTGCAAATGAACCTACAGTCATTCTTCTTGACATCAAAGATGAATTAACATACGATCGTAACATTAACACCGTAACCAGCAAATAAACATCAGGGAAAGGCGATTTGCAATGGGCTAAAGAAAAGCAAAAATCGGTAGATGTGGTCCCCCGTTGGTTCGACGAGGTATTCTCTGTCGTGGGACCACGGCACGTGGATACGTTTTGTTTTGGTACAAATAGGAACACGGCGCCTTGGCACCCGGAGCGGATTGGCTTGTCAAGTTGCCAGGGTCCCGGCGAATACGGGATGCTCCCGGGTTTAGTCACCGCATTCCTGGAAGCTGTGTCCGCGCGGGCGCATACGTGAACCACGGCTCGATGAATTATTGCGCCGATTTAGAAAGGCTCCAGCTCATGTGAATACGACGCGTCACTTCCTCGCTGTGCCACCTTCCATCGCGCGGATGGATACGCCGCACGGCGAAATACTCTGGCTGGTTGGCGCGCTGAAATCCGCCTCAAAGGCGACTTTGTGCGCGATAGTCCAGAAGCAGTTACTTTACCGCTTGGCATGCGAATTCCGTGCCACTCGTCGGCTCGGAAATTCCAGCTGGAAATTTCGTCCGGGGCCCCTTCGCCTTAATATTTCATCCGGATACCTCCTCCGGGCAGGGTGGAGACCCGCTGCAGAGAAATTACGATTTTTTGCCAAATAATTCGCAGGAAGCTGTATTTCTGCGCGGACATTCGTTGCAGACAATGTCTGAGGTGCGTGGAGGTGAACCTTGCTTAATATTTTACGGAGTATCAAAACTAGAAATATCTCGCTATTTATTCGTTCTACGACAAAACTGCTTACTATCTTATTTATAGCTTGAGAAATTCTCTGTAAAAATGCTCATATGGGTCTTCTTCGTAGGAGTAGCCGTTTTCGTGTATCTTTGGCAATAATACACCCTTTCGAGAACAAACTCTTCAAACAAACGGGACTTCTTTACTTGTGCTACCCTTAATGGACCACGATACTGTTTATAATAGTGTTTCTACTCTTCTTCAAGATCTTCAAGATCTACCCATATATAGCATGAGTTATTTCTCTTTTTAAATCTTGAATTATTTTTCCAAACGATTAGCTTGTCAGGAATTATTCCACGGATTGTTCTCATTGCGTAATTTTCCTTCGCGTCGATCCCAGTGGGATAACTCGTTCGTAATTCGAGCAAAAGGGCGTAATTATTTTAAGCGGCCACGGTAGCAGGAATCAACGATCGCCTTTGATAGAGAGGATCATGCAAATCCAAGCGTGTAACGTCACGCATAATGTCACGGCTCGTTGAGTTCGACGTGTGTCGACCTCGTTGAATATTCCGTGTCTCGGATCGACGAAACGTTGCGATGATTTTGAATCACTTACCGTGTTAGCTTCAACTTAACGTCTTAACTACACGACGCCCGATTCGATTGTCGCATGTAATGCGACAGCGTGACTGGAAATGGGTATTCGAGCCGCAAGGAATGCACGCCCATCATTGTCGCGACTGTTGCAAACGGGAAGTACCGGGTTGCAAGCTATTTTTGTTCTCGAGTTACGTCATTGGGTCAACAGGTTATAGTTCAGATTCATTTCTCATGATCTCCATTCATTTTTAATGAAATGTTGTGATATGATAATTCATATATGATACTAAAATGATAATATTTGGGGTAATATAAGAACTTACTGTTTTATTAATAGGCTATGTATTGTTTGTATTCTTGCATATGTTTTATGAGACTCAGTCTTTATATGGAAGCAACAATAAAAATTTTTAGCTATTTATTGTAGGAATTGAAAAATTGTGAGCTGTATCTTGCTGAAAACAAAATGGCGACATTGGCACCATTAGCGAAATGACTTTTTGCACGGTTAGCAGAACAGAAAGAAAATTGGAGAAAAGCAGAGGAAGAAATGTTGATTTTTCGAAAGTTTAAACGAGAGAATGTCAGGTTTGCAGCGTCGATTATCACGAAAATGGCAGGAACGAGGTAACATTTTAATGGGTGAATAATAGCTCTGTCATGTTCCAACGGTTGGAAAGGTTGCGAGTAGGTAATTCGCAGGAGTGGGAGGTGGTAGGAATAGAACTCTAATATTTAGAGGGCAAACCGAGTTCTCGGATTCCTCGAGGCATGCATCTCGTTGCATTTCTAGACGGACTACCGGGTTTACCACGGTGGCGCCGTAAAGTAGGCTACCGAGTGGAAGGCCGTGCGGTTCGCGCGAGTAGGCGCGCGCGCGAGCGCGTGCAAGACCTACCAGGCATTTGCATTATTGCAAATTTATGACTACACCGTACACCAGCTTCGTATCCCCGACACCAGGGCCGCTCTCCGTTTCAGAAATGTATTATGCATTATCTTTCCAGCACGTAGATCAACGTTAGCCGAAGTTTCTGAAGGCGGCCACTTCCTACCGGTCACGATCCTCCACCGTACACCCTCGTCCGACGAGTAAATCTCGCGCGTCCATTTCCATTTCGAACACCACTCGAGAGGAGACGAGCGACGAAAAACTTCTGATGGAGTTTCGGTCGTGGCGCGATAAACGCTCGACAACGCGCCAGGACCCGCTCCTTAATTCGAGATTTTAATCGGTGAAAGTGTCCGCGATTACCGTGTCTCTTTCAAGCTGCACGCCGAGCAAATTGAATTCGCGTTAGGCTATAAATCACCCGTCCACGATCTTTTTACCTTTTCATTTTTATCCCGCTTACCGCTGGCTACCACGCGAAGTGCTTTCTAAACATTCGTTCGCATTGTAATTTATGAACGGTGTTTGTTTTCTTTGGATGCGATCGATTGTCTAATGATTGGTATTCGATAACTATCTCTTGTCAATATTCACCGCGTCAGTCACCTCGGAACGAGCAAAAATCCTGTGAACTCGCAGTATTCGATATCTTTGATAGCCGAGTACCTTCGAAAACCCTTCGATTCGAAATTTGATCAACCCCACCGAAAATAACCACCACCCACGCACCGCCATCCTCATAATTTATTCAATAATAAAAATGGAAGTCGCTCCCTCGATCATCGCAACCGCTTCGATAACCCGCGATTTTTACGACTCGTTGACCAACCACCACTCAACAAGCATCATCCAGACAATACTCAATTTGTCAGCGAGAATCGCGAGCGTAGTCGTCGCATTTCTATTCACGCTCACGTAAAAGGTGTTCCTTTATTATAATTCCGTCCTAGCCCGGGAATCGATGCTCGGAGACGCGGACTTTACGATCCTTTCTGCGAGCGACTTTACGATCTCGAGGCTCCCTATACGAGTCACGATACGCGTCATGCGACATGCGTGGTTGCTTTTCCGCCCGATCCACGCGCCTTGCCATTAAACGGCACAAATACCACGTGCAAACCGGAGAAAGGACTTCCTTCTTTCGTCGATGACTGCAGTTCACCCATAACCATTGGCGTAACTGGGATTTTTCTAGGGTTACGTTCCATTTTCTTCTTGGATAGAGTTTCACTCTCAAATTGAAAACTCCTATGTTCAATCAATGTATCAAATCATTGAATACTTGGTCTTCGAAGTTATCCAAGAAAAACGACTTGGAAGGACCTCTTTAAAGCTTGTTAATTAAACTTGATTCATAAATATTGAAAAAGCAATTTTAAATAACCCACTATATCTTTATACGTTTGAAAAATTATTATGTCAGGAAGAGAATGAAGAAATATATAGATTTTATTTTATTAACATACGAAGATTAAAATCGATAATAAAACCAACCCATAAAATTTCAATAATTTCTGACACGAGACTCCAGTCTCGAGTCCTGTTTCTGGTTACGCCAATGTCCACGATCGCGGTTTAATGGCACCGAGAACGCGAGCGAAGAAGGGCGAAATGGAGGCGAAAAGTTTGATAGTTGGGGTCGTGAAGATGAGTCACGTCTAGTCAAGATTTATGCGACTATCCGCGTCTCTTCGAGAGTAAACGAATTTCCCTTGTTTCTGTTTCTCTGCGTCCTCTTCTTTCGCGGAGGGAGGCGGGCCTTAATGTCAACGGTCTCCCCAGGCGCGGTGGCTGAAAATCGTGTCGAAAAGCGGGACAGCGACGGGAAATCCTGCGTCGCTACGAATTAGGAACGATAACGTCGTTTGCCTGGGTGAATCGTGGCTACTTTCGACCTGGAAGCAAGGGGATCACCCTGAGGAGGCTAATTTCTTCCTTATCGGGGATAGAATTGATAGTTGATTCGCTGGGATTAAGTAATGCCGTGTTCCTAAGGGCAATTTGCTGGTCGACGAGGAATTCTTTGTTTCGAGGGGAACGGAATGTCCTCGGGTCCTTGGGAAAGTAGAGTTATTAGGGTGACAGTTGTCGAAGTCTTGTTTTTGGGAAGAAGAATTCTCCGCAGAATTATTTGATCAACGTTGTTGATAACCAATAGCTTCGATTGGTGAGCTCTTGTTTGATTTTTTTTAAGAACAAGGATATATTTTATAAGATTCGAACTTTTTTGATAGTGTGTTGATATGTTAATTGCAGCAAAGTGCACGGAAGTTTAAATCACCGCGCAGGAAATTGTATGTTCTACCTCATATCTAAACGAGGCTTATTTATAGAATTATATCACAGCAATTCGTTCGAAATAAATGGTTAAAGATAGCTTTTGAAATTTGAATCGAATATCAGGCGACGCGAAAATGGATCAGGTATAGATACATGTATTGCCCGTAACGTTTCAACATTTTGTTATCTAACGCGTTAAGCGTAAATTTTGCTGTCTATTTTATTACCCATCATCCTATCGAACGGAAAACGCGAGCGAGAAGAAAATGGAAAACCTGTACCCATACGCGAATACAAATCCGCTGGAAGGGGTTAATAAAACAGGAAGAGGGTTTACCTTATCATACCGTAAAGAGGGGCGTTAAAACGAGAACGGGTCGCTCGAAATGGTAGCTGGTTCGTTCGATAGACTCTTAAAGAAAAACAGACCGCGGCCAGATGCCGCTAAATTGGCACTCGAAGTCCCTCGGTGGTTGTGGAACGGAAGCAGCCGAATTGGGGACAAATTTAATTTCGCCGAGGGGAGAAACAGCGTACCCGCACCTGTTTTCTTCCGCCGCACGTATCCGCTCTTGCTTCTTAGCCTTCTTAAGAATTCGGAGGAAATCGGATGTCACGTCAGGAAACCGATGCCAATCGATAATGGGGTCTTGTAACATCCCGAATTTCCGACTGTCGTATTAAGTGAGAGGAGTCACTGAAACGACACTTTAAGGATAATATGTTGAATATAACATTAAGGATTCCATTCTCATGGCACACTTGTATATTATTTGTTGGACAAATAGGAGTAATGATGATAGGTGATGATAGGAGTAACTGAAATGACACTTTAAGTGATAATGTATTGAATATAATATTATTAATAATTTTAAGGATTCCATTCTCATGGCACACTTGTATATTATTTGTTGGACAAATAGGAGTAATGATGATAGGAGTAACTGAAATGACACTTTAAGTGATAACGTATTGAATATAATATTATTAATAATTTTAAGGATTCCATTCACAAGACACTCGTACACAATCAGTTTTCAAATTATGCTTCTAATTTCAAACTCCCAATTTAAAACCTCTCACAACATTCTCCTATTAAATCACAACGATATATTCCCAAATTCGTAGAACCAATAAAATGCTAAGAACGAAGCACACCTCCGTGTCCCAATTTCAGCCCACGTACAGTGATCGCATTAACGCCAACAAACACGTCCAATTCCCCGGCTGCCGTTTTATCTAGTATCGATCGATCGCCTGATTCTCGAACCGTGCCCAAATTTCGACATCGATACCGATAACCGAGGCGAGCGTTTTCGAGGATCTTCGTTAGCGGAGCGATTACTTGCGTAGGAGTAGGGGCCCGTTAAATCAACGAGGGCCCAGGCGTAGTTAAAATGCCGATGTTAATCGCCTGGAGGCCTCGTTAGCGGCCTTTAGCTCGCGGCCGTCTCTTCGACCAGTTTCTTCTTTTATTTTTTCGCTCCCGATGACGCGACAGCGGAAGCTCGCTTTTCGTGCACCTCGAGACTCGATCTCTAAGGTAATGGAATTTTCGTTATCATTCGTTCGAACGTGGCTAGTTAGAATTTACCGTCCTAGTATTTATGGCTTGCGAGCAATTGCCTTTGAATTTGTAATGGGGAAACTAAGAGAACCGCCACTCGATAATGGAAACGCTTCGCTGATTGTCTCTTTATGAAAATTCGTACTTCGATTTTATGGCGCGGGTTTTTGCCGCGATGACGAGTCCGGAGGGTTGCGAGAGGGAGAGACTGGGGTTGGACTCGATGAGACGGAAGGTGACGATGGACGGGATCGTCACAGTGAATCACTCTTCTCTATTTTTGGGGTTAATCACTGCACGATAGATTGATACGTTCTTTGTCGATTTTTGAAGATTGAGGATTTCAAGTTAACGGAATACTCACTTGTACCTATATTACTCACAGCGTACATATAATTTAAAAAGAATATTTGTCCCATAAATTTTCATAACATTTGATGAAGTCAAAAGCCCGCACGATCACATCAAGCCTAAAAGTATCATCAATTCTTGAAAGAAAAAAAGGTTCGATGTCATCCGGACTCTGCGGAAGCATCTTCTGACATTGTCGTTCGGTTGAATAGAAACGGGGGTGGAAGGCAAAAAAGTGTGGTGTTGGTATTTTTTTACTGGTTCCTTTATGTGCTTCGGTTTGTCGTCGAGATAGATTGTCGGTGAAATAATGGATTTAGCGGAGACAAGGTATTTTTCCAGAGGGGACAACGCTGCATTCTTGCGATTATTGTTGCCGATCGGGAGGGAGGAATACGAGGGCGAGAACCGGAGATTCCGAGGGAGGATCGCGGAGTTTCTGCGTTTTGTTAAGATTGATCGCGGGTTATGTAATGGATTATTTTCGTCCAGATACAGAGATCAGAGATGAGAGTTACAATTGAAATTGTAATTCCAATAAATGTCTTATTTCCTGGTGAAAATATTTGGAGAATGAACTGAAAAGATACCTCGACACTTTATTATTTTTCAGTGAGATTTTTCTTTGTATGAAATGCAAATAAATAGTTTTAAAATTAACCCCTATTCGAATCAATTCAAATGACAAATTGTAGAGAAAAATCATTTTCATGTTCAAATGAAGTAACAATTATTTCAAATAACACAGTAGGGTAATATTTGACATAGTTACAAGTATCTGTTAATTTAAAGTGTCATAAAGTATTATAGTTCAAAGTATCTGTTATTTTAATCAGTGACGACTTCTCTTCATTGTAATAATATTCAAATAATAATACTATACGAAAATTTGTACAAAATATAAAATAAACGGTATGGATGTCCACAAAAAAGAAGCAGAAGAATTAACAACATAGTTTGTATTTTAATTCGATAAAGAGTAAGCAAGCTGCAGTTCGTTACGTATCGATCGAGTACGAAAGAGTGTTCCATTTAATTTCTTTTTTTCCCCTGGCTCGTACGTTCGTTTCGAGCAATTTGAGAGCGATCCGTTTTATACGGTGTTGTTGATCGAGTCAGAACGCGAGGGGGTCGAGGAGGGTGGAATCGAGGGAAATGTTGTCCGATCGGCAGCTACATCGGATCGTCACCGAGGGAACATTCCAACACGCTCGCAATTGCGTTCGCTCGCGGATTACAAGGAAAATCACGGCCTCCGGGCCCGGGCAAGTTTTGTTGCGAAAGCAAACACGCGTTTCTGTTATTCTATCGACTGCGAACCAACGGCCCATATGTATAAGCAGGCTTGCCCGATATTTTATTGACCCCGTTCGCGCTTAAATACACAACCAGCGAGAACACGCGGACACGCCTGTCCCACTAGCAATCGCGACAATCTGATATCTCTTTTCGAATTAACAAAACTATTCCTGTACAACATTGCCAATTTCTCTCTTCTTAACGCTGCCACGCTTGTCTTCAAATTAAAAATAAAACAAGCAACTAACATGTACGATTTTTTTTATCAAGCGCTTAGATAAAAACCCAATACATTTTATACATACTTGAACAATCGTTCTTTAAACGTAAAACCTGAAACTAAATTTGTGAAACATGAACTTATTTTAGGTAGGTCCAAAGACTGAAAATGCTAATATTAATTTGTTACCAGCTTGTCCAGTGATTTCGTCGGAAATCAAATCACCTGAAACTAAATTTGTGAAACATGAACTTATTTTAGGTAGGTCCAAAGACTGAAAATGCTAATATTAATTTGTTAGCAGCTTGTCCAGTGATTTCGTCGGAAATAGTTTTTTCAGAGGTAGATAAAGGAATGCCACGAGGTGAAAAAACAGTGCTTAAGATGCTGACAGGATCTCCCGCGTGGATTACAATAGCGATTCATTCATAAGAACGCGGAGATTACAACACCCAGAAGAATGACGGACACGGACGAGCGTGAAGAATGAGAGACCGTAATTCAAACTCGGAGCACAAAAGAGAAGTTGCCGATGACGTAAGAAATAATACTGAATTATAATAGTGGTTACAGCAGTTTTCAAAGCGAATTCAATTTTGGATTCGACGATTTATTGTATCGTTGCGATCACCAGATGTCGGAAGTAATAAGAATCAACGAATAAATTACGCGTCACAATATAAAACCTGAGGTTCGCAAGTACAGATAGTCCTTGAATAGCTTCTTAAATACTTTGACATTGAATACTCTTCGAGGTACTACATTCTTGAACTACTACACTACCGTCCGGACACTTTCGCTACATAAAATATGGTTGAACTTTGTACGAAAGGTATTTAGGGTTATCATATCATTTGCAATAATTAGAGAGATATTTAGAGATATGAGTTCCAAACGAGAATTATCAATCGAAAAACGTTCCAGTATTCTGCTCTTCGCAGAAAACAAATCGATTTTAGTTACTGTTGCAGATACTTGAATAACTTTCATGCAACGCGAATGCATATTTCGCTTGGATACTTATGGACGGTAGTATACATCTCGAACAATGCAACTGCAGTAAATATTTCTGAAGCTTAAGACTCGAGGTGTACCTGCATAATTTTAATTGCTCCACAGCCGCTAGTTAGCATGCCATTAGCGGACGGGTAGTAAGGAGGGTGTTAACAATCGGATTATCGTTAGCAGATCGTAATCGGACAACGAGCGTAACCGAATCGTTAGAAGATCGTGAGTACGCCATAAGCGGACTGTAAACGGATCGTGAACTGGTCAGGAGCGGATCAATAACATACCGTATTGATCACGTTAGGATCTAATTACGCCGTTTCTACACGGTGTCCGTTCTAAAGCGGAAGCTCGCTCCAAGAAAGCCGATTAGCCGCTTTGGCGTATTCGTGGACCGTACGAGCACATACGGCCGTCTATTAAGCGACATTAGAGCGATGGCAAACCGGTTCTTATGGTGGCGAAGGCAGCTTTGTTTACGGGGCCCACCAAGCCCGTTTGTCGTGGCGCTACCGCGCTTGAATTTATATAAATGGTGCGCCCGCTTCTTCGAGTTCGCGGACCACGGCCGCTTTAATCAAGGATAACAACTGTAACGGCGTAATCAGCGATCGAGACGAAAGGGAAAAAGGGTGCTAGACTATTAATATCCATTTGGAAGTCAGCTTTCCTCTCTCACAGAGACACACCGCGTCTCTGTCCCCATCTCGTTAGACACCCTGTTCGCGTCTCTGTTACGCTCTGGCACGCGGTTAAATTGAACGAGGGAGGGCGACTCGCGGACAAGCGAGAAGGGCAGAAACAGAGGAAAAGGGTAGCCAACGCGAATCGATCCGAAAATATCAACCGGAAATTGCCGAGCCGACTACTTCCACCGATTTCACTATCGCGAATGCTTTTTTCTGTATTTTCGAGACCGGCGGTCTACACTGTTCCTTTAGAATAGAACCATTAGATCTACGCTTGCTTTATTTGCTCAATGTACCACAATGTTTGAAGAATTAAAATTAACACATTATGATACTTAAGTATGTTAACTTTGTACGTGAAGTACGAGGCGTGTTGCGATGTGAAGCAAGTCTCAATGGTATGAAGTCGCGGAAGTCTGAACATGCTCGAGTGGTCGACTTCCGGTCGAGAATAACTACGTTCGTAACAACACGCGAGCTTGAGAAGACGCATTTAAAATGTACAGATTGTTCTCAAATACTCAGAGTTGATAAATAAATTTTATGCTGTCTCCTAATTTAACTCCTAAATGTTCGAATGATTACGATCTATCATATAATCATCATGAAACGAAGTGTGACCATGTTACAGAGCCACTCGTGTGTAACTGGTGTTGAAAAGCGAATTGATAGTCGAATGAAACTCGTTCGAATCGAAGCTCTAATGAGACACAAGTGCATAGATTGCATCCGGTAAGAGTTTGAGTGGAATTTCGTAAGCGCCTGCCAAGTGGCGGGCTATTGACCCAGACGCAGAGGAGAAATAGTCGGACAGAGTCAAAATTAGAGGATTCCGGTGACGTAACCTGCGTGACACGTCTTATATTTAGAAAATCGTTCAACAGATCAGATCGTTGTTGGACGAACCTGTTCACGTTTGCTCGTCGTTATGTAAAACGACAACCGTGAAGCGTTGACACTCGCTGCACCTTTCTGACAAGAATTATTACCTCGTGCCTCGATCGTCACCTCGTGAATCCGTCAACGCTCCAAAGAATCGTCCTCGAAGCATTTAACCGTGTAACAATCTTTTTTTACGACGATCGCTTGTTTCTGCCTGTTTAATCGCCGCCATTGGTCACAAAAGCTTTTCGGTGTTTTGTTCACGGCCTTCGATGAAGAATGTTCTCGGTTTTCACGCGTTGGAATCCGAGGAATGTCGGGGAAGATGCAAGGGGTGTATTATTATGTCAAGCCATAAACTGCATTCGGTCGTATCATTTCTCAGCTTAATAACCTTTCGGATAAGATTAATTCATTAACAGGTACCCGCTAATAACGTCGCCTTGTAACCACAATTCAAACGATCGAGCAGAGGAGGACGCGAAGCGTAGGCATCTGGTGGATACATCGACACGAATGCTTTATGACGTCGTTCTGGGAACTATAAGAAGCGTTCAATCCACGATTATTCTTGCGTCCACTGGGGTTCGCCAACACTTTGCGAACTGGTCGTATTAGGTCTACCGGAAAGTTCTGCTCGATATCACTGCTCGAGATGAGTCACTCTACAGAAATGGAAGCAACAAATTGTCATCACTTTGCGACAAAGAATATCGTTTTGAAAATGTATTATTTCCTTTTAGTTCAAAAACGGGTGATATGTTAGCCATTACTCATATCTTCATAAAGGAACCATGTTTGAAACAGTAATATAATAATTTCAAGCCTTCTAACTATGATATATACTAACAGATTAAAAGATGAAATCAAAATTTCCTTTTAGTTCAAAAGCAGATATGTTAGCCATTACTCATATCTTCATAAAGGAACCATGTTTGAAATAGTAAATATAATAATTTCAAGCCTTCTAACTATGATATGTTAGATTGAAACAGATGAAATCAAAATTGATATACACTAACAATTTCTTAATACTCCGTGTTATAATCTGATCACAAAAAGTCTCTCACTGCAGGTCAAGTGTTAATGAAATAAAGAGTCGTAATGCATTACTACGGTGTCAGATTAACGACCGCCTATAAACGTGGTTCGAATAGGAGCGTCTAATAGACACCTCGCGAAAAACATGCGAAGTAGAAAAGAGAAAAAGAGCGGCAGAAAAACCGGTTAAATCAGCGCGACAGTATCGAGCTTAACGAGAGGAGATTTCCGCGGGAAGATAGGTAAATTTAGGCGGGGCGAGGGTCCGTCCACCTGAAATTGGCAACTCGGCCCAGCGAGGGTGCTAATTTTCGAGGGTCGGCTCCGCGGTCCTGTAATTAATGGGGTTTGTCATCCGAGTAAAAAAGCCCCGTGGGTGTAGTCCGGAGCGGTAGTAGGTAGCTCGATCGTTGATTGGTATCGGTAATTGGCCTGATTGTCTGCTGGCCCAATTAATTTAATTACCTGTAATTGCGTATCGAGCCGCTGCCGTTTCTCCGCCGTTCGTTTGCTTCTTTTTCTCCGCTGTTGTCTCTTATTCGGAGTGGAACGACGACAATCTAGAAGAGAATCGTAGACAGCCCGCGAGCACGGTTTCCCATTCAATTTCGCCGATCGGTCAATAAAATTCGGCCGAGCGAAAAATACGAGTCTCTGGTTGGTTTGTTTCACGTGGGCAGCCGGGAACGATGAGACCCGACGGTTTTACGGCGTTTGCAGCGGGAAACGAAGACAAAAGCTGATAGGGGAGCGGGAATGGAAGCCACGCAACGGAATCGCGAGTTTATATCGTTGCGGTTAGTTTTGTCGTTCTCGAGGCGAGCCGTTTATGTAAATCGCGAGGACGTAGGCACACGGGAAAACGCCCGTTAAAACGCCACCGTTGCTGCTGAGATACCACACTCCGGTGTCGTGTAATGCCATGCAAATCTCGGCTAGTTTCTGAAACTTCGTTGCCACGAACCGTTCCGAACTTTCCCCGAAAAATTATGCGACTTGTCTGCCACCTTCTGTCGAGAGTGATCGTCTCGCTATATGGCCCTGAAACTCGAGAAAAATAATCGGAGACTTTAACGCCGGGCGATTCGCAACGCGTGAAACACGTGCTTTGACAGACAATCATTTAGGGATATTTTTTATGGCGAATTTAAGCGTGGAATAATGACAGCAAGCTATTATTGACAAGTGAAATTTCTGACTGCTCCGGCAGATATTTCCTGACGCGGAAACAGCCGATCGTTATAATAACACAGAAATCGTTACCCGCCAATTGAGATATCAATCTCGATAATCGTTTAATCGCGAGATATCGATATTACCCGGCAATCACCAGGCCCGATCGTGGAGCACGCAGCCGGCTCGCTGTCGGTCTTGCGAAACAGCCGCGTTACCATATAACGTGCAATTATGAATTTTCACGGATTAACATTAAAGCCTCCGTTCCGTGCTTCTCTCCGCGATTGCTTCGCGAAATGGATTACGCGTAATCGATGCGCGTTTTTCGACGCGTTCACCGGCAGCCATATCGATTAAACTGATCTGAGGTCGATCGAGTGACTTATGGTATCGTTTGCAACGAAGTATGAAATTAAATACTTATTACAAACCATTGCTTACAAGCTTGCACTACCGAACTATATTAATAACAAGATATTTCTTATTTAAAATTATTAACCAAACTGAAAGGCTTTTCGTTTAAATTTGTAGCTCAATTTCTATCGAAGTACCATTCAATTTGACACGAAGCACCTTTCAAATACATTATGTAACATTATCTCCAGTGTCTCTGAATATGATACATAAAACGGATAGAAGAAACGTCAGTGAAACTTGAGATATTCGATTGGAAAGCATCGAGGAGATATCGTGAAGTTAGTAAACACGGAAGGCACTAAAGATCGAAATTGATGAAGTCCGGAGATCGATAAACAGATATCCTGCCGGGACGTAGACGTCTGTCAGGGTGCCGAGTAACCATCCGTACACGAGCCGAGTGGAAATTCAGTGAACTCGCGAAAATTCAAATTACATCGAGATTCCACGGGCTCGAGTGGTCTGATACAGTGTAGTCACTCGGCGAGTCCTCAGACCACTAATGAAACTGGTTGCAATGGTGAAGGGTCGGAAACGTTCTCCAAAAGAACACGATATTAACTACAAGAATCTGGGTCGAGAAATGCTCGAGTACCTCAATCAAATTATCGTTTCGTACGAATTTGATCATGGCATCCAGCTTGAAATTGCTCTGGAGTACCTGGCCGATACATAATGAAATATGCAATTAGGTTAGGACTATACTTCTGACAATAGGTATTTGTTTCAAGAAAAGAAGGGAGAAAATGACCCTGTATTTAGATAACAAAGACCTCCTAAAATTTGGGAATATAAAAATTGTAATTTAAGACGGTACAAAGAGAACAGGGGTGAACCATGGGTCAAAAACATCAAAAGCAGCTTCTTCGTCCTCGAAACCGCAAAAACGTGATCCGTCCACCCTCAACCCAGACCCGAACCGCAAGCAGCTTCTTCTAACCAGCAAATTCCTATCGAATCGATGCGTTTAGAGACATCAAACGATATCGAGGGTCCGAACACGATTTTAAATTCCCGGTAATCTCGTTGGGCGATCGAGGTGCAGCCCGTTATTAGGAGCAACCGTCTCTCATGAAAATCCGCACCCTCGCGAGCGGCTAACAGAAAATTATCGCGACCGCGTATCGTTCCCGGAGGGCCCGAACGTTGCCCCCCCGTTTTCGAAACTCACCCCTGGTCGACGTTGCGGCATTATGTATACGAGAGAGAAGAGCCGGCCAAAGCACACGAGGGGATTCCTCGCGGTATTCGTTACTAATGGGCGTTCTATTTAGCGGCGCCCTCGGCCCTCCAGGGACGTGTCACGCGTCACTGGGTTCCCGTGGCACAATGCTCGACGTTCGCAACGCCGCTGGATGTCAAAGGGCCGACAAAAGTCAGCCTCGCTAGATTTCGACGCTTCATGTATACATACACCGAGATCTAGCGTTTTTCTGCGGGTTCTGTTTCGATACGCTTGTATCTTGACGGTTTGGACAGTTTTGATACTAACATGGGTTGAAGGGGTGCTCGAATGCTTTACGCCTCGATGAATATTTGCGTTTTTTATTGTGAGTTTCAGCTGGTTGTAGACAAAGGAAACAAGGACCTTTGTGGCTCAAAGGAAAACTCTTCTGTAAGCCAGATATTTCGGATTTTTATGTTGTCATACAGATTTTTATAATGTCTGTGTGGATATTTCTCAGTGGCGAAATTACTTTGTTCAGTTTACATTTTTAGGTAAAATTTATTCTTTCAAACGTAATAATAATCTGTGACCTGATTTAAATAAATATCCAAGAGACATTCATTTTTACAATGTGCTTATTACCAGACTGAACATCCACCCCGATCGGAAAGTCTCAATTATAAAAACCTTCATCGTTTGCTAAAAATGTACATCAGTCTATTCATACTTTATATAAAGTTTCCGAAAAATCTTCAAACTTCGATAAAAAATCAATAACCCTAAACATATAAAAAAAACTACTATTCATCCTCCTTACGAAGAATTCATCTAAACAGTGCACTTATCAGTAGACTGAATATCCTAATTTAATTTGTAGGAATAATTACGGAAAAGTTTCGATAGGAATTCGCTCCGAACATTTCGACCGAACTTTCTCCGTTCGCCTAATATTCATTTCGCCTATATCTATTAACAACAGGGTAGTTCGCGCGAGATTCCATGGGGCGACACTTTCCCGGGATGGGGATGCACGGGTCCGATGTGCCCCTCGATCAACGTCAATCAGCCGTTAAACAATGACGCGCCGCGCAAAGAGGATTTTATTGTATTGCGGAGAGAGCAAAGTTCCAGGCACAATGCGTTCATCCCCCGCCCTCTCGGGGCTGCTAAGCCGTCAAGTCACCCTCGAATATTCTCCGGCGAATGTCACAGTTCTGGCCTCGTTTACTTCTCTTTTTCCCGTTTCTGTATCGCGCGTTGCGCTTTTTATTGCGTTTTCGAGCTTTGTGAATACTCGTTTTAACCTCGAAACGAAGACGTTTTCAAACATTTTTTTAAAAATAAAACGCGTGAGAATTGAAGACAGCGTTCAAGAAATTACTCAAAGATTCTTTTATGTTTTAAAACATTTCTTATATATTTTAATAATAAAATAACGATGTATTAGATTAATGGTTTATGTTTTCTATCCTACATAGTAGACTCCGGTGCAAATTAAGGATAATTCCAGACTCGAGAAGCTCACTTATCGTCGAACAGCCGCTATTTATCCCTTGAAAATATATTTTCTAATAAATCTCTTTTCAACGTTAAGCTTTATTAAATTGAAGGTTGTACAAATGGAATTACGTCCCTTTAGCGAGCGCCTCAATTACATTAGAAAACGTGGAATCTACGGTCGGAATTTTTAAAAACATTAAGTCGAATGTAATGGCAAGGGCGAATGAAATATTAGGGGGAGGAGTAGAGTCGAGGGATGCGCACACGCGCGGAGGGGTTAAACGACGTGGCAGTGTTTAAAGGGGTCGAACGCGTTTGTTAGGACGAAATGGATCTTGATACGGCGATGTGTCGATGCGGCTAACAAAAGAGAACCGTTGTAAGGGTATTAAAACGCGTTCGAGCACGACAGGCCCAGTTGTCCTCCTTTAGGCCCACCGATGAATTACTGTCACAATTGGTACAACCAGAAACGAGGATTAGTTGAAGATATATGTGCGTTTAAAAAAGTGGAGCTTCATCTGTTGTTATTAAGGGAGTTCATAAATTTGGGCAGTAGCAGTCAAATGGATCAAATGTACACCCGGTCTGAGGACCCCGGATCCCCGCTCCGAGGATGCAGGGACACAATATTTTATTAACCGAGTTCAACTTTGAGAAATAAAATAAACGAAGTTCAAACGAAGTCCAAATTCTATGGAACTTGTTGCGTAATTCTTTTGCAAGAAATAAACGGCAAAACTCTTCATAAATGCCTTGAAATCTAAGGTCGAAGAATCGTACCAGCGTCTACCAGTCTCAGCGGTATCAATTCCTTTCCCGATCAAAATCACAATTCGCCGTTGTAATCCACTATCTGCTGCGCTTACAGCGTATCCCCCAGAAACATCATCGTAGAGAATCAAAGAACGTATCCACGGAGCGTGTGCCCACGCGATCGAAGTAGTCGAAGGAGATCGATAATAAGGAACGCGAAAGGCGGAAACGACACCGCGATCGCGTTACCCGGCATGAACTAACTCTGATCAGCGTATCCAGTGATTTCGTTGAAATTTCAGCGAGTTTCGTGATCGAACGATCCGTCTCTCAGCCAGGTACCCGCTTATCCATCTTCGTTGCGTCGAGACACGGCTCGCCGCTCGTCGCTTTGCCCTCCCCCATGGACATACATATGTATCCGGTGTTCCGAGCATTGTCAGCCTGAGACCCTGAAGGCAGTAGATAAAGAGCAAGACGGATACTCGTTCTCGAACTTGCCAGCTGCGAGCCCACGCGAATTTGGTGACTCACTTTAGAGCGTGGCTCTCCGCGTGTATACCTACGCGTTCTCCGCGCCGCGCCGAGCGGAGCCGCGTGTCACTCGTGAATGGTTCGCCTGTAAAAGAGGGAAGTGACCGTATATCTGGGAGGATAGAGAGGCGGGTATCATATTGTATGCTTAAAGCTTGCTAACCTGATAAGATCCTGAAAAGCCTTGATAGACGATTCCGACTCTCTCCCCTACTCTTCCGTCTCTCTCTCTTCCGTGTTCTTCTTTCCTCCGTTTTTCTGGCAGTCCCTCATTGTTTGGCCAAGCGTTATTCATATGTATGAGCCGGGTACAAGAGGTAATGGGATGCTGACTGGCTGGTCGCTCGGATTAATAAAAATGTTTGTCGTGGCTTCTTTCAAGCGTGGCCACATCGAGCGGCAATGATCGAGAGCAAGAAATAAACGAGCCCGTTGCGAGCGTGTAGCCGCCGTGATTATCCTGCGGCCGTGCCTCGGAATTTAACGATCGAGTCGTGAACGTCTGGACCTGGAGTCGGTGGACGCGCGTAATGAGCGAGACCGGACCGGGATAGACATTAAGGATCCCGGGATTTTGTTCAGAAAATTTTAGGGTTTAGTTTGTGATTAATGGTCGTAACCCACGAAACTTGATGACCGGCCTGCGAGCTAACGAGGGGAATTAGTAGCTTTTTGAAAAATTTTCTGTCTGCTGCTTTCACGAGAACCACAAGCTTCAAACGTAGATATTTATTCTGTTGGATTAAAATCAGAAGTATATCGAGCTTGATCCCAAAATTGAGATACCCCAACGGTGTTGAATGTTCAGGAAATTCCCATCTTATTGAAATCCTGCGGTTATAGATGCGCCTCCATTCTCAATATTTCTCCCGAAAGGAAAAGTTCGGTACAGTGGACACGTATTCGCACGATCGAAACTGATGGCGAAAACAACGTTAGAAGATTGGCTCGTTAATCATCCCTGAAAACGATCGTTCCTTTCTTCGCCGCTGCTCGCTTACGCCTGCCCACGAAGGATTCGCTCGGCGCGATTAGGAGATTCTTTCCGGGATAGGGCCGTTTATCAAGAAAATGAGCGGAACAAGAAGGCTGACGTTCTGTTTACCCGGGTGTACGTTGTTGCGGCTACCGTGGTCAGTCTCCTTCTCTCTCTCGCTCTGCTCTTTCTCTTGTAATATACGAACGAACGAGAGAAGGAAATTGAAGAAACGCCGCGGGCTTCTCGTACTTACATGCTCCTCCACGACGAGGGAAGAGGGACGGGGCCCGACAGCAACGTCTTTTGTAGGATGACGGTAGCAAGTAGTCTTGGTGAAATCGATTTCATATACAATGGCTGTTCCGTTCGTGATGTAATAAGTCGGCTCTGTAGCGTGCAGCGATATCGTGCCGTTCGATCCAGACGATTGTAAATATGTACGTGCCGATGCTTCCTCTGTTCGGAGCAGGGGATACTAGGCGTATTAGTTCGCTGGCTCGTCAAGACGGTGTCTCTCTAGCCACGCTCTCGGTAATCTTCTCTGTTCCTCGTATTTACACGTATATACTCTTGGGATTCCGAGGATTTACCGAATACGACGTTTCCCGTGTACACCCGTAAGCTCCGAGATCGCGTGAGACGTTTCCACGCTCGCAGTTGGAGAATCTGCTTCGCGATCAAGCGATCCATCAACCGGCTCGCAGAGTTTCGAGTTAAGATGAACCCGGTACTTGGATTTTAAATTGTCAGGTGTTACCGGAAATTGGCGGACATTAGATACGCTGGATTTCGTGCTCTTTGTTGCACGGTTATCTTGATGTGCTAAATGGAACGTGAATACGAAATCTTTGCTTGTACAAGGTAGTAGTAAAACGAGAAATTACTGCACACGATTCTGTTCGAATTTCGACATTAAATAAGGTTACTTAACCATTGAATAACGGTACATAACAGGGCTAAACTCGAGTCAAGAATAATAGCTGACCATTATCGCCGAAATATTCGCAATACGGAGTCGTGTTCGCACGGGAAATAAAAACGTCCAAGAATTTCATCCGCAGTATCAGCATTCCTTGAGGACTTATTCAACATCGACCGGCAATAGTTCCCTTAACGACCGCTCGAGAATCTCTTTCCTCGTTCCAATATATTATATCACACGTGTAATGCAAATTACCTGCGAATACGTTTATTCGCCAAGGTATCTCGTTCGGCCCGGCACATTCTAATCGATCTCTCGGACGTAACGAGCCGTGAGCTCGGCTCGTTTCTTTCTTCGGCGCCGTTTACACGCGTTTCTCGGCCGCGTGCGCGCACACAGCTCGCGGCGACGACGAGCTCGAGGAGGTGTAAAATCGTGGCGACCGCGATGAAAGTGAACGAACATTCCAGCGACGCAGATTCCGCCCGTTCTGTCGTAACGCATGACAAACAGTGTCGATAACCCGTAATCTTCGGGCCGCGTTAACATCCTCCGCAAGGAAGTTCGGGAAAACGGAGGCTGAACGCTTCGAGAACCCTTTGTATTCCGATTCGCCACGCACGACTTTACCGTATCATTTTCTACGGGTTTGCAACCTGATCTGAATTATGGTGACACGTTGTCTGATACCGTTTCACATTCGTTCGAAGAGTAATCTGTATCCTTTCGAAGGTGAAGATAGTTGAAAAGCCAGTTATCGAAGGGGTCAGCTATCGAAGATAGATAGGTCAGCTATACAGATAGTTGAAATTAGGTTGTGAGGTTCGGAATTTGATACTTGAACTTCTGCAACTTTGGGAACTTTGGCATCTTGAGACTTTATTGATTGGGCTCTTGTTACATATCTATTAGATCTATCTAACCAAACTAATAATAAGCATTCTTATCCAGAGTTTTCTTATCAATCATCAGTCAAATGATCGCCTTATCCGATAAAGTAATTGATAGAAACATCGATGATGAATGAAAACTGTAATAAGTCGAATCGGACAATTCGAAGCAGACAGAAATCGTCCGTCATTCGACCAGGCTTTTTCGCGTTACCATGTCACGCGTGTCTACTCCAAAGCCTAGAGACAAGAAAAACCGCGACAAGAACACGGAACGTGACCGGGCAACAAAAATGCGCGACACCGTCGGCGAAAGAAACGGGTTGGACCAGACGTGCCCTTAATGACGATTCGACATGCCAATAAGTCGCTGGGTGTCGCGTGGATGACGCGAAATATGTCGCCCGGGTCCGACATTCGCCTTCACGCCACGTTACGGTAACTGCTGGAACGGCCTGGTCTTAGGGTCCTGAATAATTAGTTCAACTTAAAAATTTATCGTTGAATTTTGCACGTCAGTGATCCTTAATCCCGTACTGTATTGCAGGGTATTTTAACTTCCTCAGGGATTTTGTTGATATCACTATTTATTCGAGGTTTACATGCTGTTGCTACTCCAAACTTATTTATTTTAAGGAATTTTTATGTGTGACTGTGTATTTTTTAGAGGATGTGGTACTTGTGGGTTCTTGTAATTTTATGACATTTATGTTTAGGTTTAGGTGTATAGTTGTATAGATATATTCAGGTTTATTATTCTATATGTGACTGTTTAATTTTGCTGTTTATACCTCAGACATTCGTGCAATAAATTTAATAATAATCTTATAAACATGAGCTCACTTCATAACTGAAAGTAATCACATTGTGTTACAAAACAAAATTCACACAAAAATATATGAAAATAATCAAATTTGTCCTATGTTTATTCAAGTAACTGACCCAAAATGTAGGTGGTCAATACCTAGCAATAAACCTTGATTTTTTAACCACGGTACTCAAACTTGTCCCAAAGAAACTGCGATCGTTCTTATCGCGAACGATAAATCGACCAAGCTGAACCGAATCAGCGATTCAACGCGAGGACGTCATAATGTCGGTATATTCTTTCAAAATGGTCACATAAACTCTCGACGACTGTTCCGTTCGAAACGATCTCACTTTTCGTCGATTTGAAACCAGTCGGTTGATCCGACAGTACATTTTCGCGAATGAAAAATAGGGACTAGTTTGATGCTCGGTGAACGGTTTGGGTCAGAGGAGTCGGAACGGGGAAACTAACATTTTTGTGCGATTCCAGGAGATAGTAGAAAGCGAGACACGATCCAATGGCACGTAATGACAGGTATTTAGAAAATCCCATCGTCTAATGTTGCTGGCGAGGGAATCTTTAAGGATACCTTCTCGATAGAGGTTCCCAATGTATTTGTGAAAATATATCCTAGTTAATTTGGAGAAAATGGACTAATAAGACCATAATGGAGACCATAATAAGACCATAAAGAGATACTTAATAGATACTCATTTTGGAGAGGATTGTAGAATTCTTTGCTAAATTGTTTATGGGACTTCTATGATGGTACTTCAAATGAACCACCTTCTTTATCTATGATTTAGAAATTATCAGAAATATTGAAGAAGTGCTTACATGGAGGAATGATGATGTTATATAACTTGTCATACTATGTGTGAAGATTGACTTATGTATGAAGATCAAATTTCATCCTATGTATGTTATGAAGATTTTTTAATATCAGACGTACAGCACCAGGTCGAATACGATATATCAGATTTATACTTTCATCACAATTGAAGTATTAGCAAAATTCTAATCATCGTCTACAAACTCTGACTACCATTTCAACCTTCCCTGTTTGTTTCAACATTGCAAAAATATCAGCAACGAATAACGCAACTGTCTATATTGCTATAAGCTAGGGGTGTAAAACACAAACACGTCAAAATTAAAAATTCATATCCATTGACCCAATTCCATATTAAATACCACGTTAAATAAATCATACATTGCTATGAAAGATGTTCATCACATTAACAAGACGTCCATGCAGAACAGAACTGGGAACCCCTGCTCGAAAGGGTTGTAATCAAGACACGATCGCCAGTAGACGCATATCAATGAGTATTCGGCATACCGACGTGTCCGTGTCGCGATCATGCGAATAGTAAAAGCGGCATCGGAAGCTGCCAGTGACGGGAGAAGTAACCGTTTCTTTCGAGCTATTTTTATGACACTTAGACTTTCCTTCGGCCAGGCAACATGCTGGAACACTTGAAAAACACTTGTACGCATTCCGTTACGTTTACGCAACGAGACTGTCGGAGAGTGGCTCTTCATGGTGTTCCCTGAACGAAGATCAAGTGGAGACGGTTTTTAATTTTCTAGAAGGTGCGGCATCCACACTTGGATCTCTGTTCTGTCTTCTTTCAAGACCATGCACTTCCTTGGAATCTCTCGACCTGACCGTCTCGTGAGAAAACGAATCACGTTCGCTCCTTTTTCACACTCGTTTCCCGCCTTTTTTTAGTTTTGTTAGACTTGTATTCGTTATTCTTGAGGACGGGGATAGTTAGGGAATTGGTGGTTTGGGACGTGGGAGTAGAGGAATTTTGGGGATTTGGGTTGATGGAAGTTTGGTACTTTGGGTTTTGGGACTTTGGGAGTTTGATATTTTGGTGTTTGGGGTCTTGGGATTTTGGGAACTTGGGAATTCGATATTTGAGGTATTTGGGATCTTGGGAATTCGGTATTTGGGGTATTTGGGATCTTGGGATTTTGGGAACTTGGGAATTCGGTATTTGGGGTATTTGGGATCTTGGGATTTTGGGAGCTTGGAAATTCGGTATTTGGGGTATTTGGGAACTTGGGAATTCGGTATTTGTAGTATTTGGGATCTTGGGATTTTTGGAACTTGGGAATTCGGTATTTAGGGTATTTGGGATCTTGGGATTTTGGGAGCTTGGAAATTTTGTATTTGGGGTATTTGGGATCTTGGGATTTTGGGAGCTTGGAAATTCGGTATTTGGGGTATTTGGGAACTTGGGAATTCGGTATTTGTAGTATTTGGGATCTTGGGATTTTAGGAACTTGGGAATTTGGTATTTAGGGTATTTGGGATCTTGGGATTTTGGGAGCTTGGAAATTCGGTATTTGGGATATTTGGGATCTTGGGATTTTGGGAGCTTGGAAATTCTGTATTTCGGGTATTTGGGATCTTGGGACTTTGCAATGTTGAGACTTCGATATTTGGGGTGTTTGGGATCTTGGGACTTTGCAAGGTTAGGACTTCAGTATTTTGAAGTATGTGGGATCTTGCCACTTTGCAATATTGAGACTTCGATATTTGGGATGTTTGGGATCCTGAGACATCAGTATTTTGTGTGTGTTTGAGATTCTGAGACTTCAGTATGATTGGGATCTCATGACTTTGGCGCCTTGGAAGTTGGAATCTACTTCTCAGTTTTAAAAAATTGTTCCTCATAGGCTCTGCACACTGGTACTTCAAGACTTCATGACTTTAGAATGAGTTCCTAAACATTGAAACTTAGAAATGTTAAAATTTTTAATATTTGTAATTTCAGAATCATAAAATTGTAGAAGTTTATTATTTCAGTATTTTGTAATTTTGGTGTTCTAAAGTCTCTGCACTTTAAGTCTCTCTACCTTAACCCTTTGTACTCGAAGGTAATTTGACTGTTTGCAAACAGCAACTTTAAAACTTAATTAAAAAGTTGAATGAATTTTCTTGAGGTTATTATTTCTTTGCTAATAATTTCCATTATTGTTTCACTATGTTTATACATCACACGTGCCACGTTATAGAATCAGCTTATTTAAAATTATTGTATTAAATAAAATGGTGACTGAGAGTTATCTCTCAAAGGGTTAATTTGATCTTCTTAATTAAGAACAAAAAAACAAAGTCTCGTGTCTCAAATTTTTGTCCACCCATCTCGTCCAAAATTATCCCAACAACGTTGACAAACAAGAGCACCAGATATACGCGAACATCGACCAGCAAAGTGAGAAACTTCTATCTCTTTGGTAGGTCCTCTGTGGAATTTAAATTAAATATCGCGCGCGCGACCAGATACCTCGCTGGCAGAGCGCTTTATGACGCGTTTCGTTGGTTGCTCGACGTCGTTGAAGGCAAAGGTCTCATTCCCTTTGACCGTTTCATTTTCAGCCAATAAAGAGTTTACAGTCGACGCCCGTTTGCGAATCGACCGAACTCGAGTAGCTTAACCTTTTGTGCGACCAAAGCGCTTGTTTGATGGTCAGTCGACTGAGTTACCGGAGAGATACGTTGTTTCCGGCGTTTCAAGATCATTTTCATGAATTTTATTATCTCTCGAAAATAAGCTAAGGGTTATCGCCGGAGTGTCACGATGTTCGAATTCTTAATGAACGAAAAGGGCCCGAGGAGATACAATCGTTTGGATGTCGTAAAAAACGGATGAGGTTCGTGGCAGAGAAATTAGTCTTTTTCAACGGGAGCAACGCATAAACGTTTGGTAGAGTTGTTTGATAACCGAGGTTATCGGGTTTTGTAGGATGTTTGTCAGTGATGGACGTTTTCGAGACCGAGATCTGACTGGTCAGTTGTACTATTGTTCAGTTATAAAAATATTGTAGATGTTACGAAAGTATCATTTAGATGTACACATGTAATTCAAGTGTTAATTACAGCTTCCACTGTAGTAGCAAAAGGTTAATGTAATATATTAATCTAGACAGACTCAATTCTTTTCACAATTCAAGAAACATGTGAAACTACTCATAAGACAGGTCAATAGTATGAGTTTTGAATTTAAGAAGTTAGTATAGTACATCACTGTCTTAGAATTTGGGGAATTTGGAATTTGGGAAATGTGGAATTAGGAAAGCTTGAAATTTGGGAAATTTGGAATTTGGGAAATTTGGAATTTGGGAAATTTGGAATTTGGGAAATTTGGAATTTGGGAAATTTGGAATTTGGGAAATTTGGAATTTGGGAAATTTGGAATTTGGGAAACTTGGAGTTTGGAAAATTTGGAATTTGGGGAATTTGGAATTTGGGAAATTTGGAATTTGGAAAATTTGGAATTTGGGAAACTTGGAATTTGGGAAATTGGGAATTTGGGAAATTTTGAATTTAGGAAATTTGGAATTTGGGAAATGTGGAATTAGGAAAACTTGAAATTTGGGAAATTTGGAATTTGGGAAATTGGGAATTTGGGAAATTGGGAATTTGGGAAATTGGGAATTTGGGAAATTTGGAATTTGGGAAATTTGGAATTTGGGAAATTTGGAATTTGGGAAATTCCACCCCCAAAATTTAAACCACCTGAATTTCCCAAAAGTGCAGTTCATGACTAAGCTTCATTATACACTTCTAAATTTTATTATATAGATTTGAATTTATAGAGCTATGACTTGACAGAACTTCGTCAAAAATTCAACAGCAAAATTATATTTAATAAAATTACTCAAATACCTAAAACTTCCTATAAGAAGGAATAAATAAATTTCACGAACAACTTCTAGTAGATAAAATGAGTCAACGCGAGGAGTTGAAGATGGTAGTCTCAGCAAAAACATATCATCGAAAATAACAGCGCCATTAAAAGCTTAACGACACGTTTCATCCACTATCGATAGGACGTGAAATGACAAAGCGGAAGCAGAGTAAAGCTTGCAGAAGCGTCTCTCGCAGCTCGCCGTGCAAAAGCCATGGTAAGCTAGCGTACGCGTGACTGGTATCGACATTTTGGAATTGCTACGTTCGACGTCCATTGTTGTACGTTTCTCAACGTAGAGCTGCGACGTGTGATTGTACTTTTCGGTGTAATATAATCCTCTCGTGCCTTAGGACAAACGTTGAGTACAGTGTACTTCCATTTTGGAACATTGGAAAGATGCAAGTCTATTAGTTACTTATATATTTATATTTTAAGTTCGTAGCGTTTCGAAATTCCAAATTTCCCAAATTCCAAACTCCCAAAATTTCAAATTTCCCAAATTCCAAATTTCCCAAATTTCAAATTTCCCAAATTCCAAATTCCCCAAATTCCAAATTTCCCAAATTCCAAATTCCCCAAATTCCAAATTTCCCAAATTCCAAATTTCCCAAATTCCAAATTCCCCAAATTCCAAATTCCCCAAATTCCAAATTTCCCAAATTCCAAATTCCCCAAATTCCAAATTTCCCAAATTCCAAATTCCCCAAATTCTAAATTTCCCAAATTCCAAATTTCCCAAATTCCATATTTCCCAAATTCCAAATTTCCCAAATTCCAAGTTTCCCAAATTCCAAATTCCCAAATTCCCAAATTCCCAAATTCCCAAATTCCCAAATTCCGAATTTTCCAAATTCTCAAATTCCCAAATTCCAAATTTCTCAAATTCCAAAATTTCCAAATTCCAACTTTCCCCAATTCCCAAAATTTCCAAATCCCAACATTTCCCAATTCCCAAAATTTCTAAATCTACTAATTTCCAAAATTCCGAAATCCCAAATTCCACCCCCAAAATTCAAACCACCTAAATTTCCCAAGAGTGCAAAGAATAATTCAGAAATATCGAGAAAATCCGTCGAGGTCGAACAGCAGAAAACGATGGTCCATCGAGAGCCATCGGTTCGTCCATAATCGATGATACGTCGATAGTGCACTCGCTATAAGCCATCCGTATCTTTTACATTTTCCTAGCGATAGATCACGAAGAACGCGTTTCTCTCCAACACACGGTTTTTGATTGAAGCGCCTCGCGTGTTCCATGGCGAACGCTCGCGCCACGGAACTGTATTTATTTAGATTTATGTGGCGTGGCTCGCGCTACGCCGTAACAAATCGTGTTCTATGAAGCTATTACAGACGGAAATGCAATTCTCCTTTCTCGTGGCCCCGGTGAAATATAGGGTTTCGCACCTTTGAATGAACCTCGCTGCCTTGACAGACTGCCGGAGGTATTTGAGAATGTTTTATAAAAGAGTGCCGGCTTCTCGAGTCGTTCGTTTCGGGCTCAGCTCTACCTATATACTGGCTGCTTGTTTCTGAGAGGTCTTTATCGGAACTTTTGACAAATGTATCTCGGGATAGAGACTTTAGAAAAGTATTTCACCGCTGACACTCGGGAATTTGTCGAACGACGCGGAAAATTGTGTGTAGGAAGCCTTCCACTAGCAAAGACACCGATTTTATGCAGTGAAAAGACTTCTATAACCTTTATCGACTTCCACGTGCAAAATTTTTTCCGGAAATAATAAAACGCGCGTAAAGTTTTATAACGAGTAATAATTTCAAATTGAAATTCTATAAAAATCTGTTCGACGAACGGGAAGTTAAATATCGAGACAAATTTCGTATAATTGCGAAACGTTCTCTGGATAAAACGGCAGAAAAATTCTCGTTCGTGTTTCCTCGTTTCCGAGACTTTCAACGAGTCGGTTCGCTGTTCCACGAACGATACCATCGAGCTAAAAGGTTTCAAACTAATTCGGAGACGTATTAAGTGCACGCATCGCGCGGCCGGAACAGTTATCCGATATCACGGAATCGAAACTCGGTAATGGAGGAACGTGATGGTCGCCGTGAAACTTCGCGATGATTACCCGCCAGAAATGCGGCATTTCACGATCGATTCGTTGCAGCGAAAGTTTTAACTTTCTTTATTTTGTATCGTTGTATATTTTCAATGAGACGTTCGAAGAAAAAGCCTCATACATATCGATTAAATCTTTTATAATCACCTGCACAGATCCGATATTCAATTTCGAAGAATATTCCACGTATTAACGTTTTATTTTAATTTCAACAGAGTAGTCAAGAATCGTACGTCTTTATTGCAAACTTTCATTCTCTAGATAACGCGCATATTAATTACTGGATTAGTCTCGTTTACGTACCTTGCGGTTATGTTTGTCGATCCAATTCAAACATAATCCTGTTTTTTTAGGCTCAATCCCGGCTACTTCGTGTGTATTTTGATTTAAGATCAGTTTAATCCACACTCGTGCCAGTTTAAGCCCGGCTTACCTTAATCCTATTCATCGAGATTTTTAAAATCTCAAGTATAACTTTCGATCTGAAGAAGCGAAGACGAAAGGGAAAGGAACCATTGTAATGAGTGGACGCTCTCTCGAGGTATACAAGAATATTTTATTCGTCGAAAGTAACAAATATACAATTCTTCCAAATAAAAATCTTGGATCGATTTAAAAATCAGTAGATTTGTCGCGAAATCGGGTTCGTCCCGCGTGACCGAGCCGTGTCCGATCGATTTCGTAGGTTGGTATCGATCTAAACCAGTGATGGTGCTCATCAGGAAAATTGAAGTTTGTGGACTTAGGAATTTTGGGACTTGAGGATTTGGAGATTTGGGAATTTGGGAATTTATGAACTTAGGAAGGGCATTTGAGGATTTGGAGATTTGAGAATTTGGGAAGTTGTGAACTTCAGAACTTAAAAAGGGTGTTTGAGGATTCGGAGATTTGAGAATTCGGGAGATTGCGAACTTCAGAACTTAGAAAGGGTGTTTGAGGATTCGGAGATTAGAGAATTCGGGAGTTTGTGAACTTCAGAACTTAGAAAGCGTCTTTGAGGATTCGGAGATCTGAGAATTTGGGAGATTGTGAACTTCAGAACTTAGAAAGCGTCTTTGAGGATTCGGAGATCTGAGAATTTGGGAGATTGTGAACTTCAGAACTTACAAAGGGTGTTTGAGGATTTGGAGATTTGAGAATTTCGTAATTACTGAATTTGGGAGATTGGGAACTTGAGAACTTAGGAATTTGGGGATTTGAAGATTCTGAAACTTAGGAACTTTAAAAAGCGAGGAATTTGAACATTTAACAATTTGTAGAGATGGAGTTTCAGACATTTGACAATTTGAGAAATTTTAAGGTTCTAAAGTTTGCACCTCAACCCATCACTGTTCTAGCCGGACGCGGAGTATTGTCCATATACGAAAGAAACCTCAAGGGCTCGTTTCAACAAACATCCGAATAGAAACATCAACGTAAGCGTCGTTCGTCTAGTCGAGAAACCGAGAGTGAGAATTTTGGCACGATCATCCTTCCAGGAAACCATTGGCCACTCGCGTGTGCCTCGTGCGTTCATATAACAAATTGATAAAAAACGCGTTTTACCTTCTGTTTTTTCCTCCACTTACATCGCCTCGGAACTTCCGTTCCTCGCTCTATCTATCTATCTAATTATGTATATATATATATATTTATATTTATATAAACATCCATCTAAATGGATAATAATCCATTTGCTCGCCAGCTCGTTACCACGTATGTACACATATATACCCATCTAAATGCACAGTCTCTAATTTACTTCGTTCACGATTAATTAACGTAGATCCAATTCCCGCGGCTTTAAACCGTGCCACTCGAGCAACGTTCGATTCTTACAAAACGGAAGTGTTCTATGTACAAAAAGAAAGAAAGCGTCGCGAGAGAGTCCCGCACGATTAAGGCAGTGTTTCGATGAGATTCGTACGGGGAACACGCGTTATCCCCGTTCGCCAACCAGTTCCAGTTTCACTTTCGACAAAGTTCCACCCGTTGGACGTCCGGTCACCCACTGATTCACTGATCGTTCTTGAGCTTTCACTCACCGAAGGATACGCGTTCGAAGCCTTCGAGTATTTCGATCGTTCAGAGCCAGGGACCCAGCTGTGCCTCCAAAATGGTGGCCGCGTCGGTTCTGCCCATCACGCGAAGATGGTTCAACAGATCCGTCACGGCTGTCGGCTCGTGGTGCTTCGCCTCCCACAGGTCCAGAATGTGTTCCGTTGGACTGGGCTTGGTCGCGAAGTAGTTGATGTACCTGCGAAACGAAAGCGAACCGTGTGTTCCTGTAATCCTAACCGATGAAAAGTTTCTACCGTTTCTAAATTTTGCGCAGCTCACAAACGAAGTACCGAAGAAATATTAAATGCAAGGTGTAGCGAGCTATAATTAGGTTCTGAAGTATTGTTTGACCCTTCTCGGTTATTTCGTACAAGAATATATGCTATAGGAAGTATAGACAGTGTCAATCAATCTGACAAGAAAATAAGGTAAGTGCTCGCTATGGTTTGGTCGTATCTCGAAACGGTTTGTGGAAATCGATAGATAATAGCGAGTAGACTCTCGTGACGATAATGAGCGTATGCAAAATGGTCGATTCTCGTTCGAACGGGAGATGTTATAAATAGTAGCGAAGCGGTGGCGTAATACGGTAAAAATGTAATAAATTGCGAGGAAAAAAACTGCGATGGCTTAAACGGGTCATTACGGGCGCGTCTACCTTGTCACTTTCGTGTCTACCTAACTTCGGAGCAAAATAAAGCGATATCGAAACTCGTTCTACAAGAACGATCCGCTAGAAGTATCCGATTTTTCCCCGTTTAATCCGGCTCAATTTATAAAAGCGTAAACGGGCTACCGTTTCGATCGAGCGATTCCCGCAAAACATTCTAGCAGAATCACCGCTCATCACCGGTTCCGAGGCACAAAATAACCGGCTGTTACCGGGGAAAACGAGCAAACGAAAATCGATAGCTGTCAAGAAGCTCCTAACATTCCCCGCAGCGAAAAGATTAAGATCCACGTCGTAGCGGAACATACGCGGGAAATCCTTTAATAGACCATCGACGATCGTCCAGCGTTTAAAAGGAACTACTACGATATCCCGCGGGGTTTAAACGCTCGGTAGCCAGTAAACAAGCGGTCAAGTAAAACGCGCGTAAGATTGCTAACCTGTCAACTTGAAGCCTCTGCGCCAGCATTCTCCAGTCGTTGCCCAGGGCGTTCGGCGGATCCAGACACTGGCATAGCTGCTTCCTGAGGGACCTGGTAAACCGAAACGGTCTCAGGGTGGTGGAGTCTGTGGTCGCGTTATTAGCATGCCCGCTGCTGACCACGGTCACCTCTCGCAACGGTCTGGTCACGCTTCCGGACGAGATCAATTGTTTCGCGGCGTCGTACACGATCCTGAACACCTGCCTGGTGTCGGAGTTGCCCTGCGACACCTGCAGTTTGTAGCTACGACTGTTGCTCGGCCCGAACGCGGTGTCCAGGCCGAAGGTCACGTGTTTCGTGTTCTCCAGACAGTTCCACACGTCCCTGAACGGTATCTCCTGTCGCTCCGTCGGCGACTTGCTTTGCCACTCGTTGCCGACCTCTTCCAGGCTGACGCACAACGACTCCCCGTTATCTTGGTACAACAGCGTCCGTGGTTTGTCCAGGAGGTAGCCCCTGCTCTGGGATTCCCTGTCGACGATGGCTTTCATCGCCGCCTTCGTGTCCTCCACGGCGTACACCCTCACGCAGCATTGGCCAGCCTGGCTGGCGAACAACGCCAGCCGCAATCTCTTCGTGGCGATCACGTTCTCGCAACTCTGACCGGCTAGGACGTAACCTCTCAGCTGTTCGGTCACGATGAACGCCTCCGCGTGGTCCAACTGCGTGAACAACGGCGTGTTGATGGTCTCGTTGCCCAGCGTCAACACCCTGGTCCACGTGATCGATTGGTGCTCCTTGGAGGACATGATGGCCGTTCCATCTTCTACGCTAAGACCGTCGCACGCCCAGACGCTCAACTCCCACGTGGCGGGATGGAGCATCGCGCAATGCTCGAATTGCAGGATCACAGGCTTGTTGAAGGTCGCCGACGAGGGGCCGCACGTCACCACCGCGGATAGTTGCGTGATACCATCTGTGGGAAACAAGCGGTCCAACTTCCGTGTCATCGATTCGCAATCGGTTAAACGTGTATATGTATAGCATATTTGTTCGATAGAATCGGCATTATGTAAGAAACTCCCAGGAGTAAATCTCCACGAATCGATTGTTTCTCAACAATTCTATAGAATGCTAAGTGAAACCCTAATACAAACGCGGTAGTTCTCGGAAGTTTGACTTCGGCAAACTCCGCTTGACAAGGGTTTAATTTACGACCTCTCTGCATAGTATTATACTCGTAATTCTGTGATCGGATGACAAAAGCTGATATACCGCAGTATGAACGTATCACGTTTTGCCATCTGATCAGATTCAAAACGTCCGTCGAAGACAATCTGGATCCTATCCAAATAGATATTGATCTAATCGGATGAACGTAACAGATCGTTAACCCGTAACTGGCAATTGCAGCGGGTCAATTAATAAGGCGCGCACCACTTACCGGGTAATCGAGGCCTGAAGCGATCCTCGTTCAGCACCGCCAGGTAGAGTTCCTCCTTGAGCGGTTTCGGCACGGCCCCCTCGGGCACCGACATCGAGATCCCGGCGTCCGGGAGCACCAAGAGGGCACCGCGCGTGTTCACCGCGGCGCCAGCCACGTTTCCGGTCTCGAGCTTCTGCAATCGGACGCTCTCCGAGGCGACGTTGTACGTCGAGTCGGAGGAGGGGTACGAGCTAGTGACGCTGTTCTCGCAATCGGAGTGGATCTGCTTGTCGCTGCAGGACTCCTGGGTCGAGGTGCTGGGCGTCGGCGACATTGGCGACGGCTGAGGGGCGATCGACAGGTGGGGGACGTCGTAGTGGTGTTCGGAGAGGGATCTCGACATCGACAGCTTCGGGTCGAAAGGATACTCGTAACAGGCCGGCACGCTCGTCGCCGTGACGTCCGGCTGCAGGCTCAGCTTCTTGTCCTGGTCCGGGAAGAACTCCGGCTGGAATTCTGAAACGCACACCGCCGAGCCACGGCTCGTGGGTATCTCTGCGCGCTGCGGACAGACGCCGCTGTGATACTATTTCGATTTTTATGCTGACACCTCCGGGTTCGCTACCTTCATCGGATCACTTTTCCACACCTGTGGACCTTTCGAGATACTCCATTTAGGAATGTCCCATTATTTTCACTTTTCCTTCTTCACATTTTATGTGTAGCAGAACGCTCTTTAATTTGCCTACATGTTTTGATGCGTACATTTAAATGATAATTGTGATATAATCATATATTGTCAAGTATGACCATATATTATATTAAGTATAATCATATATTGTCATACTTGACAATATACAATACCTAGCAGCCAGATACATTATGGTTATATTATATATTGTCAAGTATGACAATATATACCTAGCAGCCAGGTACATTATGGTTACAAAAGGAATCAGACTTTGTAGCAATCTCTTAACAAAACTAGTCTTAAATCTTCATCTTAATATTCTCATCTCATAAAGTCACTCCACAATTCAATAAACTGAACTATTATAACTGTACATACAATTACGTACAATCCATCAAAAGCATCTGTATAAACGAAATCATTAAAAACGAAATAAAAGACGATAAAAATTGAAGTGAATTTAAATCGTTAAAGTGAACATCCCGTATGAAGATGAAAATTAGTAGCAGTCGATACCGATCAAAGTAGCGAACACGTGGTGCCGATAAAACTTCGAAATAGTACCGCTCTGATCGCGTGCAGCGAACGAAGGACCGAAAGCAAAGCTAACCTCGTGAAAGGGGCAGCTTTAACTCGGAACATAATTACATCCTACGAACGTAACGCGTTTCGCTCCTTCGTTTGCGATGAGTCAACGCGGATGGGGCTTCTTTTTTCCATCTTTGAAATGCTTACCGTTACGAGCCATGGAGTAGAGGGAATGGTCCCGACCTTTGCGCCTCAGAAGCTTCGCTAAGAAAAACGCCAGTCCACCGATTACCACACACGCGACAGTCAAACCGATGTACAGTGCCACGTCCATCTGGCGATTCGCTGTAAACATCAAACGATATTTTCTTTCTAATTTATTCTATCAGCTGTTGCTTTGTAGAAGATGACGTAAATCCTTCTAAGGTGTTACTCGAAGAGATAAAATTTTTAACGACTACGTTGAGCAACGTAGGATTCGTTGGAATTTCGTCTTCCAGATTCGACGGGACCAGAAATTCTCGCTAATTTGAAACTTTGTTAGTCCGTGCTAAGCTATTCGTCGAAAGATTATCGCTCGTTCGGAGATTACGGTAAACGGGTTGGCGTTAATTCCTCGTTTTAAGGGGTCCACCGAGCGATACGATCTCGCAGCAGTTTAAGACGTACCGTGCAAATGGTGTCGGTAATTCACGCGTATCCGCGAAGCGTGCTCCTCGTGGACGACCAACGACCACCGTTCATGAATAATTTACGCGGCAACTTTTATACCTATACGCCATTTTCTTCCCTGTTTTCGTTTTTATGACGAAACGTGTTCACGGACCGGGGTTTCGTTTTTTCCCTCTCTTTCCTTTTACTCGATTTTTTCTCTCAGAGGCTAGGGGACACGAGAGTTTTTAAACGTTTCCCGCGTCGCGCTAAATATTACGAGCATCGCGGTAGGAAAGTTTTTAAGCTCGCTTCCTCTCCATTTAACGCCAAGTGGACACGGCTCGTTTTCTTCATCCGACCGCTTCTTTCTCCTCTTCTGACGCGGTTTTATCGCTTTACAACGGACCTTTATTTCGTGCTTTCGGCGATAAAGATTGGCGTCGTTATTATCGTGGCTGTTAACGGGCCGCAATAAAAACAGCTGTATAACATACCGTTCGAACGGAATAATAATTTTTAAGCGGTCGTCGCGAGACAACACAGCATGCGATTAAAAACGAGAAACAGAGGCATAAGTCCTCGCGTTCGTACCAAATCACGATTGAATTACGTTGTTTGCGTTTCATCGAGATCCGAGCGTTGCATGAATTATATAACAGCGAATTTTATTGCTGGATTAAACGGTCGTCGCGTAAATAAGCGACGATATACGAAACGTCGTAAATCGCTAAATTTCGTATCAATTTATCAATAAGGGTAATGGAGGATTACTCGTGCAACTTTCCTCATTACGCACCGCCGAATTCTCTTTGAGCCCATTATTGCCAACCGTTCGACGACGAGATTCCTCTGAAAGGAAAGACGGATTAATTGCAGTCTGCGCGGCAAATGGAATCGCAGTTGAGATTCTACTTTGAATTTTAATGGCTGGATAGTAGATGGAGATACAGATTTCAAATTTAATTACACGGTTGGAAATTTAGGATATTGAAGTTTGCAAATGTTGAAGGTCTTGAAAATATACAAATTTTGGGGTTAAAAACATTAGAATTTAAAAATGTTGTAATTCGGTGATTTAATGATTTACCTTGGGAATTTAGGTATTTAAAAATATAATCGTAAAAAATGAAGACCTATGACAGTTTAAAAATATGGAAAAGTTAGGGCAGTCATGTCTGTGAGTTTTCCGTAAACTCATTTCCAGTAACAAGTAGACGTCGCCTGATCGAAGTAGCTCGTGACTCGAATTTCGGCGGCACAAAGAAAAATCCTGGGGCTGTGGCTCATTGTCGCGTTGAAGATGTCGGCCGAAGATTTTCAAGAAATACCGAGGGAAACCGGCGGCTGACGTTCCTAAGCTTCTTCCAATTTTAGAATGTCAAAGCCATTCCCGGTTGTAACCCTGGTACGTGACTTTCAAGGGCCACGGCATCTTGTTCGCGGGATCATGTGCGTCTGCTTGGCGCACGCTCGTGCGACCCGTACGGGACACGTGCTTCGAACATCAATATACTAACACGCGGCGACGAAAACGCATACGAATTCGTGACAGGGAGAGCATTCCCTGAAACGCAGATAGTTCCGCGTCGTTAGTCGGGATCCGTTTCCCGTGGAAAAACCGCCCGCGTCTTTCACCCTCCGCGAAGTGCGCGAGGCCCGAGAAAAGGGGGCGCGGAGATTTATTTTCTTAGCGGCAATTGATAACGCTTCATAACCCCCCGGGCTAATGTATCTGAAGCCTATAATTCATCGCCAATCCCCTGTTGGAAATCTTGCGGCACCGATTGCCGTTTTTTTTCTTTCCTCTGCGAGGGTCTTTCAGGAACACTTTGCACCACTTTCCAACGCGAACTTTCCGCGGCTATGAATGAAGCGGAGGAGGGGTTGCTACGACTGCGTTTGACGCGCTATCGATGGAGAAATTTATCGTGTGTAACTTCCAGATTGAGAGAGGAAGACGCAGGTTTTGCTTTTGTTAGCTGGAAATTTTGAGAGTATTCAATCAATGTTTAAACTTATGGGAATATTGTTATGAATATAGAGAAGGAGATGCAATTAGACTTACTCAATTTGAAAATTGGTTAGAGAAATAGGTTAAGACAGTACTCATTTAGGAGTTAGGTTAACATAAAATCATGAGCAAAATTCTGAGAGTATTCAATCAATGTTTAAACTTATGGGAATATTGTTATGAATACAGAAAAGGAGATGCAATTGGATTTAATCAATTTGAAAATTGATTAGACAGATAGGATAAGACGGTACTCGTTTAGAGGTTAGGTTAACATAAAATCATGAGCAAAATTCTGAGAGTATTCAATCAATGTTTAAACTTATGGGAATATTGTTATGAATATAGAGAAGGAGATGCAATTAGACTTAATCAATTTTCAAACTGATTAGACAGATAGGATAAGACAGTACTCGTTTAGAGGTTAGGTTAACATAAAATCATGAGCAAAATTCTGAGAGTATTCAATCAATGTTTAAACTTATGGGAATATTGTTATGAATATAGAGAAGGAGATGCAATTGGACTTGATCAATTTGAAAATTGATTAGACAGATAGGATAAGACGGTACTCGTTTAGAGGTTAGGTTAACATAAAATCATGAGCAAAATTCTGAGAGTATTCAATCAATGTTTAAACTTATGGGAATATTGTTATGAATACAGAAAAGGAGATGCAATTGGATTTAATCAATTTGAAAATTGATTAGACAGATAGGATAAGACGGTACTCGTTTAGAGGTTAGGTTAACATAAAATCATGAGCAAAATTCTGAGAGTATTCAATCAATGTTTAAACTTATGGGAATATTGTTATGAATATAGAGAAGGAGATGCAATTAGACTTAATCAATTTTCAAACTGATTAGACAGATAGGATAAGACAGTACTCGTTTAGAGGTTAGGTTAACATAAAATCATGAGCAAAATTCTGAGAGTATTCAATCAATGTTTAAACTTATGGGAATATTGTTATGAATATAGAGAAGGAGATGCAATTGGACTTGATCAATTTGAAAATTGATTAGACAGATAGGATAAGACGGTACTCGTTTAGAGGTTAGGTTAACATAAAATCATGAGCAAAATTCTGAGAGTATTCAATCAATGTTTAAACTTATGGGAATATTGTTATGAATATAGAGAAGGAGATGCAATTGGACTTGATCAATTTGAAAATTGGTTAGACAGATAGGATAAGTACTCGTTTAGAGGTTAGGTTAACATAAAATCCTAAGTAAAATTGCAATATCACAGGATGTAGTTTGGGGATCACTGAAACAAAGTTTCGTGCACGAAAACGAGCGAGACCGTTTCGTATTCCCTAACTTCATCGAAATTCAACTCGCGCCGCCATTGCGAGTCCATTGGACTTTAACCATTTCGTTGAAAATCGCCCGCAAACCTCGTCACCACGGTTCGCAATCGGTCGCGCGTCTTATCGCGGCTTTCGATGAAAATCGAGCTCGCCTCGTGGCTCGAAAGGGTGGTTTTCTGGCTAAACCCCGTCCTACCCTTCGACCGACCATCCAACGTACACGTTCGAGCCTTCGCCACGGGATAATGGCACTTTATTTGCATGCACGATCAATTTCCCCGGTTGCAAGGCCGCGGGGAGGGCGTAACGGCTACCGATTACATAATTTTCTTCGATATTAAAGCGGCCCACCCCGTCGTCGACGACGGGGGATGGGGAGAACCTATCTCGAACCGTATCGCGTGCAACTTTGATGTAGCTCGGTCGATAGAATCGTTCACCTCGAACAGAGGGTGTTGTCTCGATCTACTGGGTGTCATGTAACTGATTCTACAACCGGAAAGACAAGATGAGAGTCTGTCATTAAAAATTTTACAAAAATGTATAAACAGTGATTTTGAGAGCATCAAGGAAGTCTATGTCTCGATTTTTTATTTGTAAACATTACACAAGCTCGAATGTCTGCAAATGTATTTAATTTTTAAGAATTTCTTTGAGTAAAAAAATTATGTTGTACATACAATTCTACATTTAATACAGATGTAAATAATTTTTATTTCTTATTTCCTATGAACGGTTGTCGACAATATCATTTTTAGACAATTTTTTAAATCAGAGAATGAATATGACACCCTGTATATGTACCAGTGGGCCACCCTTGGCTACCGGTCGATTGTTGCGATTGTTTGAACCGATCGAGGGGGTCGACGATCGTCGCGGCGCCCTTCGCGGAGCGTCAATAATTAACCGGTCGCGTAATTAAAAGTAAATACGAAGAGGGAGTCGCTCGAGGCTCGTCGTTCGCGCGGAAAACATCGTCGGCAAACAAGAATGAAGGGGATCGTCGAGAACAGAAGCTTTTTCCTTTCTTCCTATTGGAATTCTCCAACATTCTGATAATTGATTTGACTCGGCGCTCACAGAAATTGGATTGAGACGTTGTGTAAAGAAGGGAGAAAGCTCACATTCCTGTATCGGAAATTTTACCTTGAAGATTATTGCATTTTAATTGACGCTGTGATTGGAACCGTGTTGGTTAATTAGACAAAACTGGATCGAATTCTATCGACTCGATATTAGACTCTAAGCTCGCTTCAGTACTTAGGCAGCTGTCAATATGAGCACGTTATTCGCGTGTCAGTTGTAAGAAAAATTAATGTCGAGGGGATGAAACGAGTGTGCTATTCGTAGTATTGCCTTTAACTAAAATTTATATCGAACCATCTGATAAATTGGTAGCGGAAGCAAATAAGAATTTATTCGTACTCCAACTTAGCAGACAGTACATTAATAAATTTCAGTGGGCGATATGATCTCCGAACGTCGTCGAAAAGGTTACAAGTTGTATCCGATTGAAATTTTTCTGTCTGAATGAGAACGAGTTAGAGTAAAGATGAAAATCAACCCTGTTGGTCGGTGGAGGAAGAGAGGCGTTCCGGTCCGCTCCATTAAGCGGCTATTTTCTCGTATTTCGTTCGTTCCGCTGCGCGTACGGCTTAAAGTGACTCGTGACGCCTTTCGATGGCGCATTAATATATATTTGAATCGATGAATATCGTTGCAGAGAGCCGTAGCATCGAACGGCGTCGTTCTGTTCTATTTTCATCGAGCTAGACGGTCGATTTGAATGGTATCAGATCGCGAGAGCTCGGCTTCCACCGTGAATATAAACGGCGTTCACCGGCCGTGAAGAATCCATCCAAGAATGTCGCGCGACGAGTTAGGGACATTTTCTTCGCGGCTGGTCGCACCCTGAGCCTCCTACTCGCCTCGTTTTATTTCGATTTTCGCGCGTCGTCGCGAGACCGGAACGAATCGGGGGTTGGTCTGGTCGCATCGCGAATCACGCTTGATTTATTCGAAACCGTCTTCTATTTGTGCCGGGAACAGACGCGTTGAACCGACGGAAAAGATTCCCTCTATTTCCGCGGGAAGATAAGGGAAGATTGAAGCGTGGAAGAAATGCAAGCTGAACTTACCTTCCTCGGTTAGGTGCGCGCCACCCACCTTCGCGTTGCCACCTGGAAAATAAAGAGTGATTGGTTGGCAGAATTTTTGCGAACGACAAATCCGTTCTAATTTTGTCGTGGAAACATTATATTTTACAGAGAAATGGGATTCGTTACGAACGATAAAGTTTCTACGAGTTATTTACGAAACTTAGGTTTGAAACCAGTTTGTATAACAGAGGTACTTTCCGAATGCATAAAATCACTTCTTGCGAAAACTTTACGAATTTCATAAAGTGCATACTTTTATACTGTAATTGATTTCAGTGTATATATAAGCTTCGTGCTTAAACACGATTCAAATTTACAGCATTTTTATAGAAATTTTATATTTGTCTTTATTGTTCTTTTAATTTTATGCAAGCTAGAGTTATCTCAGATGACTGCAGAGTGTTTCTTATTTATTTCGAGCGTTCTCATTCAACTTCTGGTACACGTATACCTTTTCCCTTATCTAATCTAGCAAACTCCAAAACAGTAGTAAACCTACCATCTCTTCTCCGAATCTCACAACTCACCCCTAGGAAGGGGTTGAACTTTCGAGTTAACGCGCGTTTTCCTCGCGAACACGCGTTCACCCCATTGGCGTAACTAGTATTTTTATCTGGAGTGAACTTGGTATCCTATCTCTACTGTCAGCGCACTGCGGTAGGAATGATGAAATGGATTCTGGAAAATTGGAAGAATTCGGGATTTTGTGATCTCAAAGGTGGAAATTCAAGGATTAGGAATTTGGGACTTGGAGAGTGGAGATGGTAAAGTAGGGATTTGGACATTGAAAGCGTTTCATTGGATTCACAAATTTGGATTTTGTACTTCTGGACATGAATTTTACTTTCACACTCTCATTGTATAATTTGTACTTAAAAATTAATTCTATTACGTTATGACACCTCAAAAAATATAATAATAATAATTACGAATGATATGATAACCCTAAATACCTTTCGTACAAAGTTCAACTGTGTTTTATGTAACGAAACCAAGTGTCCGGATACTTATGGACGGTAGTGTATGTGACGTGATATGTGAGGTATCCTCTACCGTCCATCCATAATTTGGTCGATTCCACCCAGATCCCTATCTACTTACGCCAATGGTAAAAGGTATATCGAGGCAAGTCGTGACAAGTCTCGCAAAGAACTCGTGACTTACTGTTGCACATGCCGCCGGTGCAATTCGCCACGCTGATGTCCCTACCCGGGCAAGGTCGGCCACCGTGGCTGGGTGGAGGTTCGTCGCACGATCTTCTTCTGGTGTGCGTACAGTCGGTGCCGCACACCGACCACGCTGACCATCTGGACCATCCTCCGTCCACCACTGACAGAACAGAAAAAACAAAGGAAACTGATCGAATGATCGTCTACGGCGGAGTCGTTAAAGGGGATCGACGTAAAACGACGGTAAAAAGCCACGGTGTAACGGGCTAACTCGTAAGTCGTCCGTATCCCCCCGAGTCTTGTTTAAAGGCCATACTCGTCAATTCGGTTGTGCGTCCGCTTCCTTTTCGTTTAATTGACTCGTACGATCGTGGAAAAAAACGAACGGACACACACGTGGTCTATACTTCAATCTCTGGGAAGATTCGTTCGCTCGAGCGTTACTTACAAATGCTTCCTTCCCTCGTTCTTTCGCTTTGGTCATTTGTAACTTCTTTCGTATAGAAGACTTACCTAGGGTGTTCGTGAACTCCTCCAACGTGCCGGCTGTTCCGAAGCAAGCGTTAGACAGAAACAAACGTATTGGTGCGTTAAAAGCGAACTGGTTTGTGAAACACGTGCATACAGATAAAACTGATATTAACCCCTTGTCTTTATATTCCTGAATTTCTTGATGATTGTTTGCAAAGATTGTCAGTAAATGTTAGATTTGATCCGCTCAGAAGAGGTTACTTGGTTAAGAGGAGTACTTTCGTGTTGCAAGATACTTTGAACGTGATATGAGCCTAGAGTCAGGGTATTTTAACGCATTACGGGCCAATCATTTCCATGCTAGCTGCACCCAGAGGCTAAATATTCTTGCCCTTCACATATTACAGTAATGATATCACAAGACCTTGCGTGATTCAGCTCAAACATTACAATCCTACGTATGAGCATTCTCAATTCGTTCTCAATGATGAAGGTGCAACATTATACGCCCAGCTAAGATACGACAATCACTTGAGTCAAATTTAATATTCTTCACAGTGTACCATTGGTTAACAAAATATTCAGAGTTCATCTTATATCCCGTATCAATAAATTTGTGTTTTCCTGAATTTCGAAACGACCATTTATCACCATCAGAAGCACTTAGCCCACTTACGAACGCATTGCTAACCGCGTTAACGGGAGCGAACTATAGCAACTCTATATTCACAAGGGGTTAATATTTCAAGAGTCTCCGCTCGATTCTCCGAGCATGGACATTGCCCTCGCCGTTTCAATACCCTCGTGCAGGTGTCTTCATATTCGAATACAATGTAAGAGCGTCGAGAAGACGGGAACGCGACAGTTAAGGGATCGTGAGACTCGTAAATGAAACGAGAGCATCGGTAATATTAGTCGTTGCAAAACCTGTCGATTACCAACAACGTGGTGCAAGAAATCGTCGACATTAACTTCCGTGAAAATCTCATTTCGATTAACTTTGGTTACTCACCAGGGCAGGCGGCGTTGCAGTCCATCTTCTGTTGCGATGGACCCAGGCAGGGTTGACCCCCGTTCATAGGCGAAGGGTTCGTGCACGTTCGCGTTCGTTTCTGACCCCCTTTCGCGCATCTCGAGTGACACTCGGACCACGCTGACCAGGAGGACCATCCTCCGTTCACTGAAACAGGATCGATAAGATTGCTTTTATTTTATTGAGCTTCCTTTCAGGAGGGTCGGACTGGGGTGATACGTTGGGCTTCGCTTTTGATCTTGAGTGTTTCTACAGATATTAGGTTTATGGAGTACAACTTTGTGTTTTGAACGATCTTCAAGCGCACCTGGGTACGAACTTTAGTACCAACTTTAACTTTAGTACCAACAGAATCCTTACCGAAAGAATCATTATAAGATTCAGAATATAAAATTAAGCTAAACCTCGATTTCGTTGCTAACTCGAGACACTACCGTTGCTTCGTAATTCTATCGTATCCTAAAAGTTTCCGACTTGTTCCCCAAGAAAGGAGGGTCGTATCCGTGAAATATTAAAGCAATAGCCTTACCGTAAACCGTCAGGCTGACGGGCTCGCTCAGTCTTTTCGCAGCGATGTTCTCAGCGACGCAAGTGTAATTCGCTTGATGGCTGAGTTTCGCTTGTCCTACCAAAAGATGTCCCTCGCTCGACACTAAAAGCGTGTCCGACTCCGTGTCGACGGGAACATTGTTTCTCAGCCAGTACACCCTCGGCGGTGGCACTCCCACGGGAGGAAGACACCTGAGTTCCGTACTCTGACCTGCCTCTACCAATACCGAGTACGGCGGAGACTCGAATTGCTTCTTCAAGTCTGGAAAATAATTTCATTTTCTAGGTAAGTTCTTTCGACGTTGTAGCTAAGTTCTTTTAGCAAGAAAAACATGAAATTGGACTCTGGAGTGATTGATTAACTGAGGAAGGTTGGTATTTTTAGTGGATTGTAGGAGAGTCTGTTACAAAGCGTAAATACTTTTCATTTTACAGAGCTGTTTCATAATTTTATAGAAACAATGTCATATTATCAAATTATCAGAGTCTCAAGCTCTTAAGTGTCTAACTCTTCAAATCCAAAAAATTAAAAATTCTAAGAGCCTTAATTAAGAATTACAATAATTCCAAAGTCCCAAAGCTTCAAATTTGTTAAGTCCAAAAATTCCACAAGTTCAAACTTTCTGATTTCCTAAATTCTCAAATCCTCATGTTCTCAAGTCCTCAAGCCTCCAAGTCCCTAAAACTCCAAGATCCAAAACTCCAAAACCCAAAACTCCAAATCCCCAAAACTCCAAAACCCAAAACTCCAAATCCCCAAACTCCAAATCCCCAAAACTCCAAAATCCAAAACTCCCAAACCCAAAACTCCAAATCCCCAAAACTCCAAAACCCAAAACTCCAAATCCCCAAACTCCAAATCCCCAAAACTCCAAAATCCAAAACTCCCAAACCCAAAACTCCAAATCCCCAAAACTCCCAAACCCAAAACTCCAAAATCCAAAACTCCAAATTCCCAAAACTCCAAATCGCCAAAACTCCAAATCCCCAAAACTCCAAAACCCAAAACTCTAAAACTCCCAAACCCTGAAAATCCAAACTTGTCCCCATCTCCAAAAGTGCCACTAACCCAAAACTCCAAATCCCCAAAACCCAAAACCCAAAACTCCAAATCCCCAAAACTCCAAAACCCAAAACTCCCAAACCCTGAAAATCCAACCTTGTCCCCATCTCCAAAAGTGTCACTAACCCGAAACTCCAAGCACCCAAATCTTCGCAAGTTTAACGTTCGAACGTGTTTCCTCCACGAAGGTTTTTGCCATTGTTTAGGATTGAATGACGAAAGAAGCAAGAGCCCGGAGTAGCTTTAACGATTTATCTTGGCCGTTTTCACGGAGCAAGTTTTTGTCCGGTAGGCACGTTACGTAAGGCAACAAACGATCCTTTCCTAAATTGATTCTCTTAGAAACTCCACGGTCGCCGGTCATTGTGTTGCCTCCCATTAAGGGTCGGAATTAAATAATGACCTCGCTTAGGAGAATCAAGATAATTACGAGGGGCGAGGGTGAGGCAGAACGAAAGTCGTGACTGCACCGACAGCAGGGCAAACAACTGTCGAGAACTGAATATTTATTGGCAAACTTCTAGGAAGAATTGAGACGTCTTGGATCATCGTGCGACACTTGGACTGCTTCGAATAATTAACTACGTCCTCGAATAACTTTGTGAATCATGCTATTTAATCTGGAGTGACTTTATGAAATTAGGAGCAATTCACGGAAATTATGTATTATATTTTTAGGAGATTCAGCTGTGCTTGGTGTAGCAAAATTATTTAAAGTAGTAAAGGAATAAACTTTGTCAAATATGCAAATATGTGTTCATTATACATCTTCTTTGAATATAGTTCTCTTTATTTCTAACTTTTTTTAACCCTGTCGATTTTATTTAAATTAAAATACTTAAATAATAATACTTACAAGCAACATCGACAGTAGCCGGCTGACTCTTGATTTGTCCCGATCCAGACCAGGCAACGCACTCGCACTTGAACTTGTCCTTACCAAAGTACTCCTCGATATGATCTCTAGTTACGTTAAGCTCACAGTCGACTATCCTGGTCCCGGTATGGGGATCCACAAAGTCCTGTTGCTGGGACTCGTCCGCCCTCTCATCGTTGCAGCGGAAGAAGATCTGCAACGCGTGAGCAGCCTTGCAGTGTAACGTGGCCGGTTTATTCTTCACCACGAAAGAATCGACTGGTTCAGTGAGGAAGACCGGCAGATGACCGCCTGCTTCGGAGATCAGCTCTGTATCCGTCGCTATCGTTGCCGAAGGCACGTCATCTTCCTCCAGGAGGTAGGAATCTTCATCTTCCGCTGCGTCATCGCCTTCTGAAACAAAGCGTCCACTTTGTAGATTACTTCTACATACATTTTTTCTTGCAAGTCATAACACTTTCAAATCTCTTTTGCAAATTATAAAACTTGTGGATCCTTTTCTTTGCTATTGATAATTTTTCTTTTGTGAATTATAAAACTTGTGGATTTTTTTATTTGCTGTTGATAATTTTTCTTTTGTGAATTATAAAACTTGTGGATTCTTTTCTTTGCTGTTGATAATTTTTCTTTTGTAAATTATAAAACTTGTGGATCCTTTTCTTTGCTATTCATAATTTTTCTTTTGTGAATTATAAAACTTGTGGATTTTTTTATTTGCTGTTGATAATTTTTCTTTTGTGAATTATAAAACTTGTGGATTTTTTCATTTGCTATTGATAATTTTTCTTTTGTGAATTATAAAACTTGTGGATTCTTTTCTTTGCTGTTGATAATTTTACTTTTGTGAATTATAAAACTTGTGGATTCTTTTCTTTGCTGTTGATAATTTTTCTTTTGTGGATTATAAAACTTGTGGATTTTTTTATTTGCTATTGATAATTTTTCTTTTGTGAATTATAAAACTTGTGGATTTCTTTCTTTGCTGTTGATAATTTTTCTTTTGTGAATTATAAAACTTGTGGATTTTTTCATTTGTTATTGATAATTTTACTTTTGTGAATTATAAAACTTGTGGATTCTTTTCTTTGCTGTTAATAATTCTTCTTTTGTGAATTATAAAACTTGTAGATTTTTTTATTTGCTATAAATAATTTCTTTGTGGATTTTCTTCTTTGTTATTGAAATATGTCTATTAAGTTTGATCATGAACAGCACAATTATTATGTCTTTGGATCATGAAAAATTGTATGCATGTTGGTAAAATGTCAGTAAAAGATTCTTTCGAATCTAACGAGCTATGATCTCGATAACACAGAGAAGTTTCATCGAAAGAAATTTGAATTGCAGATTAAATTAAAGCTGAGAGACAACGTTTCCTATACCTCGGGCCATCTGTGGCCGTAATCACAAGATATGTACCGCCAGTGTAGCATAATCGTGAAATTAGGTATACGCCAGGTGTAACCAGCGAACTGCAGACAACCGAGGACTTAACTAACCTCGCGCATGCTATTCTAAACTTCTGCCATTACGCATAACTGCACTTATCGCTGTAATAGCTTACGTACAAGATAAAATGTAACAGAAAGGAACAGAAGATTCTTAGAACATAATTTTGTTGCGGTGTCTTTAACACCTAATTATTTCGTGTTGGATTCTTGTCAGATGTGTGCTCACGAAATTTACGATCATAAACGTAGTAAAACTCATCTATCTTATCGTCTTTAGTTCGATTTTTTTTATTACTTGGTCTTCCAGTCCGTAGCTATAAAAATGAAAATTCCGAAACGCTATAATTTGAGTGACGTCCAGACAGCAATAACGTGTCATGTGTGTCGGTGATTAATCGAAACGAATGACGCTGTTTATTATCGGCTCGTAATAAATTCATAGAATTGGATTATCGTCATTAACGAGGCAAAAGGTGGATCCGGTGAATCAGGCGGGATCACGCGGTACGCATCGTCGGCCTGACCCCGGGTCTGGTCAGTCAGTCATTTGAATTCTAAATACCAGCGGCGGTAATCGTAATTTACGATCGAGTTATTAATTCGCACGGTTATGGGGCTGGTTCCATCGGAATCGTGAAAATTCTATATTTGCTTGTCAACAATGGCCGGCGCGCACCCTCTTGTAAATCCTGACGCCGGCCCATTAATGCCGACGGTATACTCGCGAGTGGAACTCTCCGCGCGTGTCCCGGCTACGAACAATCGCGAGCTGCAGTAATGAATTTTCGGATTTACGCGGCGCACCGGTGCACAAGTCCGATGCATTTCCCGCCAACCAGCGGTTAGACCTTTATCCCCGTGCGACATTTGGCTGGGGGCCACAATTTTCATCGCGATAATCGCCTCGCTCTCTGTATATCGTTTTCGTCTCGCGACACTTTAGATAGAAATCGAGCCGCGGAAATGAAAAAATATATTTTTTTTATGGCCAACTGCGTGCCGTGATTTTGTTCGTGGTTAGGTGCAAACCTCAAAGTACCCCCAGTCGGTGCAGCTTTGTCCCATTGATATTTTTCACGACTGTCCTTCATTTTCTTCGCAGTCTAACTTGTACAGCAAGAAAATTCTGGTCCTGTAACTTGCAGCTGTTTTTTAAATAACTGGACATATTTTACAAAATATGCAAGCGATGTGAATTTATCGATTCTAAAATAAGGACCGCAATATCACATTGACCATTTAAGGTCTATAAGCTAAATTAAATCTCTGCGAACTACCTAGCGAATTAAGAGAAAAACCGCGAACGAGAAAGAGAGGAGGCGAAATAAAATGGCGTGAAAAGAAAACATTTATTTTAATCGAGCAGTTAGAGAGGCGGTGTTTCCCGTTGGCATATGCGTGTGTGGAAAAGGCGGGAAAAATTGCGGAGAGAATTCTAGGCGGTTCAATCAACGATATAGCTGGTCGCGGCGGTCCAAAGTGGCTAACGAGGATTTTCGTACGTACTGATTCGCTCGCGGGGAAAAACTGCCCGCCACGATCTCGCAGCACCCCATCGGATAGCCGATCGAGACCCATTATCGGAAACCGATGAAAATTCTCTTGTAGTCTCGCCTCGCTACGTCGCGTTGCCTAAAAAAAAATTTTTTCCTCTCGCTTCCCGTTCGTCCTCCTTTTTTTTCCGCCATTCGTCCGGCGAACGACGCCTCTCATTTGCCCGTTGCCCGATTCCTATCTCCCCGGGCAGGATATCGAAGGTATCTGGCCCGCCGTCGGGTATAAATTCTGACAATATTTTTTCCGCGCGAGACAGATTTTTGTTCGCTTCTCGTAGACAGCGTGAAAAATAACGAGCAACGACGCCGATAAAAACCAACGAGTCACGGCTGTGACGTCTGTCCATCACGATACGCTCCGCTATGGATGCTGTGAAAAACATCGTTGTTTTCGAAGGAAGTGGATACGTATCACGGATCGTGATGTTATATGCGCGGTGTTGGTTTGATAAGTCAACAGTGTAACGCGTATACGGATATCATTTTACGTAGCGTATTTGCAACAAAGAATACCCTTGAAACACTTCTGAAAAATAGAAGTACTATTTTTTTAGCTATAACGGTGCTCTGGAATTTTACTCGAATAACAAGTCTCGAAGTACAATCGAACTTCCGTGAAAAAAATTGAATACACGACGCAGTAAGCTCCGGAAATAATAGAAACGGAAAACCGTATTGGAAAATGCAACAGATTATTTTAACGTCCGCCTGAATCCGAATGAGATTAAAAACCTTTCAACTTTAATCGCGTATCATCGAGGCTGCCGACTGCTCTCCAAAAGAATCGATTAAAGCAAATGACTCGTGCTTTACCCTCCAATTACGATGTTCTTTTCCGCGGTTTCGCTCTCTTCCGGTTGGAAACCGCGCTCTGTGTACACGGCCAGGCTGGCAAACACACTCGCGTGGAATCGAGCGGGTAACGAGAAGAGAAGACGAGGGCTCGATCGAGCGAGCGGAGTCGAGGCGAAAGAGGATTTCCATCGATTTCCGATAATCGTGTGCCGATCGGTTCGCCGACAAAGTTTCGCGGAATCGTTTCCCGTCTAATTCCCGTGGACGAGCCTCGTACCGTTGCGCCCGGTCCCTATAAATTCCCGACGGCCATTTCGTTCTCTCGCTCTCCCTGTATCTTTGATTACTCGTAACGCGGCGTTCGTGTGGCACGCTAATTCGCACGGCCAGCCACTTTTTCCTCGATTTCGTGCACGCTAAACCAGCCGGGGAAAATACGGTAACGAGATGACCGCTTAATCGAGCAAGATAGAACGTTTTGGTCGCGAAAAAAGAGGACCTTCTTGGTCCACCGCGTTACGGAGAAACGCAGACCGGTTATTTCGACCCTTGCTAGCATTTCGAGCTCTTCTTTTTCTGAGTTTCTAGCTATATGCTAGCTTTTCAGTAGCAATCTCTTCTGCTTTTGGGTTTTCGTGTGGGGTTATGATACACAGATGTTCCCTCAAATATACTCTGACTGGACATGTTACAGAACTTCGAATAATTAGTACACTTTTAGATCGTATTCAGATTTAATGATTTATAGTTATGTTGTATTTGTAGATCATTTATAGTTGAGAAATTTAATTGAATTTCAACATGGATGAACAAGATTTAAAAATTGTTAAGATCGAAGGAGAAATCAGTTGAGAAACTGAACCACTTCAGAAGGGACAAAATCCTAATTTCCGCACATCCATCACCTCAGATACGAAATTTAGCACGACTGTCCCAATTACCGTGGCACCCTAGGCTAATCTTCGATCTATCACCGAATCAGCTACACCCACCCCAGTCGAAGCCTTTGTCCATCGAACCCTTTCTTTTCCATCGCGCCACGGTAATTGCTCGCAAGCGTAGCACGCGCACGACGCTTCTGGGTCCCGTTGGAAAAAAAGAATTTCCGTCCAAGGGTTGAACTTAATTGTGCGACGTCACGCGACACGCGAGCCCTGCTCCAGGAAAAAAGGGGCTTTTTTCATCGGTTTCCGATAATTTGGAACGTCGTATCCGAATCGAATCTACAAATACGAGATCTCTGCAACGCTCTGTTCGTTCGTTAACCGCCGCGTGTGTGTAGTCGGATAATTAGCCGGGTCTCGGTCGAATGCACGTGTGCCTATGTACAATCCTATCCATAAGTAATCGGACACCGTATATTTTTAGGGATCGTGAATTATGTTGCGGATTTAGCTTGCTTCGTGTGTGGTATTGGTAATATTGCGGTGCGACTGAGTTCTGTGGCGATCTTTTACTGTTACGTTGTTAGTATTGTTAACGTTGTATAGTCAGATGTTTGTATTACGCATTGTGAGTAGAGTTGCAGTGTTATATTACTACACGTTATATTTTCACATATTACTATTACCATGTGTTGTATTACCACGCGTCGTGTCTCCATGTATTAGTGTCACGCGCTACTATTTTCACGCGTTACTATTACCACTCGTTAGTATTAGCATGCGTGGTATTACCACTTGTAGTATCTCCATGCGTTGTTATCTCAATGCGTTACTAATACCACGCGTTAATATCTCAACGCGTTACTAATCCCACGCGTAATTATCTCCACACATTATTACCATTACGCCTTGTATCGACACACGGTACCATCTCCACGCGCTACTATTTTCACGCGTTACTATTACCACTCACTAGTATCACCATGCGTGGTATTACCACTTGTAGTATCTCCATGCGTTATTATCTCAATGCGTTACTAATACCACGCGTTAATATCTCAACGCGTTACTAATCCCACGCGTAATTATCTCCACAAATTATTACCATTACGCCTTGTATCGACACACGGTACCATCTCCACGCGCTACTATTTTCACGCGTTACTATTACCACTCATTAGTATCACCATGCGTGCTATTACCACTTGTAGTATCTCCATGCGTTATTATCTCAATGCGTTACTAATACCACGCGTTAATATCTCAACGCGTTACTAATCCCACGCGTAATTATCTCCACACATTATTACCATTACGCCTTGTATCGACACACGGTACCATCTCCACGCGCTACTATTTTCACGCGTTACTATTACCACTCACTAGTATCACCATGCGTGGTATTACCACTTGTAGTATCTCCATGCGTTATTATCTCAATGCGTTACTAATTCCACGCGTTAATATCTCAACGCGTTACTAATCCTACGCGTAATTATCTCCACACATTATTACCATTGCGCCTTGTATCGACACACGGTACCCTCCACGCATTACTATTCCCATGCGTCGTATCGTCACGCTCAGTATCGTCAAGCTCAGTATCATCACGCTCAGTACCGTCACGCTCAGTATCATCACGCTCAATACGGTCACGCTCAGTATCGTCGCGCATTACCCCTACACTATCCCCACATTACTATTACACGTATCATCACGTATAATATCTCACCGTATTACCACCGCAAAGCGCTGTATCAGCAAATAACTTCCCTGCACTCCATCTCTATGACAGAACTGCGCATGCAATCCCTAGAAAACCATCTATCCGAGTAAGGATTTAATTTAAACATAAAGCCGAGGGTACACGGTAAGTGTTCCATGACTTATGGACGTGAATGTACATATGTGTGTGTACGAAGCATCGCGTGGCTACCATGTGGGTTGACCACGTATTAAGCCGGCAAGGGACACGAGCGTAAGCGTGTACTGTTTCAGCGTGTAGCTACGGGCAGGAGACCACACATGACGCCTCTTAATTAACAAAGGTACCTGCAGCGCACCGGCGCGGCGCTCATGCCTGCTTGCGAGCTACGAGCTCGGAGAGGACGAGAGATGCAGATTAGAGAAGCGAGGGCGTACAGGTCCGAGAGATGGAAGAGATTCAGAGAAGGAAAGATTGATAGAGGGAAAGAAACGGGTCGGATCGTGAGATAGGAACAGCGGGAAATTTGAAGGAGTAACAGAGGCTACCAAGAGATGGAACTTTTGTTTCGCGATCTTATCAGGGAGTTCGAGTGTGAAGAGGAATGAAGTGAAAGCCGAATGTGCGAGGGTGGTCGGTTATTCGGTCGGCTATTTTTAAATTCTATGATTTTGTTTCACTCGCGCAATTGAACTTGCTTGAGATGCTACAGACAATACGAAGATCGATTTTTACTATTCACGTCTAGAAATATCGTTATAATCCTCAGTCAAACAATAGTATTTATACTTCAGTGATAAAGTTGTATACGAAGTTAGAATTTGATCTTAGGACCCGATACTAATCTTTTGTAACACAGCAGCTTCCTTTCTAATAGTTTAAACACGAGTCAAAAATGACTTGATATTACTTTAACAAGTACTAAACTGTACTTGAGAAAAGTCTAAAAACGTGTTACAGAATTAAACCACTTTGTCGACAGATTTAACCGAAAACAAAGCTGCTGTGATCACGGAAACGTGATGATGGAAAACAAAATACAGGAAGCGAAAGAATGTGGAAAGCGAGAGGAAAGTAAATGGAAGGAAGACAAACAGGAAGGAGGAGAGAAAAGAAGATCACGAGGTACATAAAGAAGAAACAAGAGCTTCCTTGTTTTCTCGCGTCACGTGCCTTGTTATTTTAGCAAGCCGAACACCGCAGCGGGCGAAGTAACGCTTCGTGCTCCCAGCTTCATTGACCCCACCGCTTGACTCCTCTTCCGCAGCCACGCGTACTCGCGAACCACTCGCGAGTTCTCGCACTTAACGAGCTTCGAAATCAAGGTGTACACTCGTGACCCTCGTTGACGCTTTGACACCGGACCACGGTTGAAGGGTGTTAATTTACCGGGGTACTTGCGGGAGGAGGGAATTGAATTTCCACGAACGGTGATCCCGCAAAATGTTCATCTCGCGTGATGAGCGAAGATACATTCTTCGTCGTTAATTTATACCTTCGAGATATCAAGCGAGTAAAAAATAATACTCGCGTGAAGCTTCGTGCAAGGGTTGGTACAAGTTCAGGGAATTTTATTTTCAAGCTTACATAATTTTTGTTAGACTCTCAAATTTTTAAATTAGTGCATTTGCAAACTCTAAATTTCTCAAATTTTCAATTTTCAATTTTCTAAGTCTCTAAGTTGATAAATTTCCAAGCTTCTACTTCTATAAATTTTTCTATATCCTCAAAATCCCAATCGGGCGAATGACCATAGTAGTCGACGCCCACAACAGTAATCAATCAATCAAAATCCCAAATTCTCAAACTCGCAAATTTCTAAATTTCCGTGTCCTCAAATTTCCAAACTCTCCCTAAATTTTCAAAAGTGGAGTAAGTGTACTGAAAAAATCTCAGCTACGCCAATGATATATCCTTTCAATGCACCGTTGAAGGGGGATGCTCTCGAGACACTTTTGACCCCGGATTATCCGGAACGACAGTTGTTGCATTCTCAAGAAGTCAACGCCAGGTGTTAGAAAAATATTTTGAACCACTTCGACGAAAGGTGGCGGCTTTCACGGGTGTCGTTCGAGATTAACGTCTTCTATGAATCGATCCTGTGAGGTGAAGAGGCTACTTCCGGTGTCGAGGGTGTTTCCGAGCTAGGCTACAATGAGACGGCGCCCGAATCGCCATTGTATTCGGGGTCTTTCAAATCATGGGGATAGGGTCCGCATCGACAGTCAAGTCTCGTTCTTGCTCTCGGGAAAAGTATGGAGCACTGTTCGCTTTTGTAGGAAAACTGACTGTGAGAAAATTTCCAAATTTGTATATTTGGGTGTTTGAAAAGAGAAGGATTTTAAAATTTGAGAAATGTAAGATTCTGCAAATATGAGAAGTTGGAAAGTTACAAAATTAACAATCTGGACTTCTAAAAATTTAGAAGTTGTAGAAGTCTGAGAATTAAAAAATTTGAGAGTCATAGAACTTTTGAGATTATAAAATTAGAAAATGTATATATGTAACAATTTATAAATTTTAAAGTTCAAAAATTTATAAACTTGATAATTTATAAAATTCAGAAACAATAATTCCTAACCTAAAAATATGAGAACTTGAAAATATGTGACTATCTACCTCACTAGCGTCCTCTCCGTCCTAACCTCTCCGTAGCGGTTTCTCTAAGAAAAGAGTAGCATGTCTCTGCTTATAGCAGAATTTTTCCGTAGGGTAAATGTATCGTGCTCTCGAGTACACCGTCAGTTTGGTTAACGAGAGATACGCCTGGAGTGCGGCTGTCGTATTTTTTCGTCGATCTCTATCGTAGCGAGCAGGCTCGAAAGTAGATTCAAGCAACCGTGAGAGGGAGCGGATCGAAGGTTGGAATCGATGGAGAGGCTTGATCGGTCGAGAACGATCGACGTTCGAGATGAAATCAGGTTGAACCTCACCGATTCGTTCCGTTTGGACAGCGGCGCATTATCTTCGAACGGTGCGCGACAACAGCCCCGCATTGTATTCGGAATCGTGGTCAGAGGTTAAAGTTTAAAGGGCGGTCAGTGTACTCTGGAATAGACTTCTCAGGTGGTGGAATAGTTCGAGGAATGAAGTTTTCGAGCCTCGAGAATTATTCTCACAAAGGAACCTTTGTCACTTCTTGTATCGAAATTATTGCGCGAAAGTTACATTAACACAGTCATTTCACAATAGCGATTATTCGAAGCTTAAATACAAATTGATTTTATATTAAATTAGATAACCTTGCACACTGTATAACTTGCTATAACTTTCAACTTTCCATAAGTTTAACTTTCTTATAATTTATATAAAAAAAAATTGTAAGAAGTTAATGTAGTTTCAGCAAAAATCAAGTTACTGTACCACTTCACAGACCTATATTTGACTTCTTTTATTAACAGCTCTACCTCTCGAAAGCATCCCAACTGTACAGAAAAATCAATGGAACGTTGCAGCAATTAATTGCAAAGCCGAATTCATTTCCAAACCTTAACACCCGCCTGGCAGCCGAAATCAAACAATGAAGGACGGTGGAGCACTTAACGCAATTCGTTATCGAATTTCATCCATCACGCGGATCGATTGTTTTCGAGTGGTCGATGAAATTTTTGAAGGACGGAGGCCACGCGCGAAAGAGAGAATTAAACGAATGAAACGGTTCGAAAAACGCTTGCGAGCGAAAGGGTGAATATTAAAAGCGATCCGGAAGAGTCACAAAGCGGAAAGCGGAGGGTGATGATGCGTATTACACGATCCGATTGCGGCACGGCAGCGAGATCCACGTTAAGGCGTGTAATTAACCGAGTAACAGAATCAGATACGACTAGCTTGGTTGCGTGTTCGCCACCCGCGGTGTCTTCTTTCTGCCCGCTATCGATAACGACTCCGTTCGAATCGACGTCACGCCGATTCGCCGTTGCTCATTGTACCCCGGGCTGACCCGTCGAACTGGAACAAAATTTCGCGTGGCTGCTTTTGCGGATTCATCGTTCCATTTGCGAGGCACAATGGGGCCCGTGTGTACCGATTTGCATTGAAATTGCGAGCCACGCAGATTCGAATCTTCGGCTGCGATCAAAAGCGGGAAAACTCCGGGCGACGACTCGGCCACCGTGACTATCGTTTAATTGCGACGCTACTCTCTTCGCTACGAGAAGGGAACAATGAACCGAAGAATGTTGATGAGTTTTCAATGGTCCGTTGAGAAATCGTAGCCGACGGCGTCGATCTGATTGATACGTTCGAACACCTGTCGATAGCCTGTTTCCCGTTTAATTGAGGTGAACTACCATTTAGTCGCATTTTGAGCAATTAATAATGCGCTGTTTTAACCAGTTAACTGTGGAATTTAGTTTTAAAAGATCAGCACAGGGTGCGGAATTAAAAACAAGCAACGACGTGTATACACGTCGAACGCAGGAAAAATGGTACTATTATACACTTTACGAAAAACGAGAAAGGATTACATTTATATTCGTTAAAAAAACTAACAATTCGTTTCTGAATACTTTATTCAAACGCGCCGCAGTAGAAATTTGGTTCGACGTGTATACACGTCGAACGCACTTAACTGGTTAAAATAGAACATTGGAATAGATTTGAAGTTTTTATCTGAAGCTAATATTTTGAGACAATTTTAAAATTACTTTTCAGTAAAAGTGAAAGTAAAATTCACAATTATAGAATAGTAGTAGCTGACTATACTTGTTACTCTCATAAGTAAGCTAAAGATGAATTTATAAGAAAAGAGCAGTGTCAATAACCGGATCAGTGACAGCTATAGGGTCTTTCACCCTAAATGCTGTAAGAAGTCGATCCTTCGGATCCTCGGTATTTACGTAATAATTCTAAGCCCCCATTTCACCAATTCGGGACCATGAAGGGCCTGCCACTCGAGGAATTCTCGCGAAACGCGAGAGTTTAATTAATCTACTGACAAATATCGTGGGCCTCTCTTAAAGTCGAAAACGAACGTACGAAAAAAAGGATAGCAAAGCGATAAATGAAGTACAGGATTAAGTGTCGAAGCGACAGGGCCGGAATATCGAGGGACGTCGTAACGAGCGAGCCGACGAGACCGGGCCGTTTGTAGCGCGCAAACAGCTCCGTAACCGGGGTACACGAAAATATCATCGTGTTGTAATCCGATCGGTCGATATTTCACGATCTCTGGCCAGCGTTTTACCGCTTGGCCACTCTTTCCCGTCGTTCTCCGCGATTTCAACAATAATCGCGCTTGCACAACCGACGGGGCCTCCTCTCGGCGCACCACTCTCCCGTTTGATTTACGATAATTAAAGCTGACCCGACCTTTCGTCGCTGCGAGTAAAAGAATGGCAGAAACGGAGAGAGGCAAGAAAGAGCGAGAGAAGCTATTCGCTCGAGTACCGTGCCGATGAGAGAACGCGAGAGATTAAAAAGTTTTTCTCCCTTCTCCGTTACTGATTCTTTTTTTATTTTTTTTTTTCGCGTTCGTACTCGACAACTCTCTCTTTCTCTCGCTCGTAGCCGGGCCCCATTCCGCAACCTGGAACCAACCGGGTAATTGCTCGCTCGAGCGAGTCCGCCAACCAGCGTTCGCGCTTGCTTTTGCATTTTTGCCCGGGGCGATTTCGCGAGATCTCGACCTCCCACCATCCTCGAGAGCCTGTGTGCCCGTTCGACCAGGGGATCGAAGGTCATATCACGGTCCGTGATCGCGATTTACTTATGATACTTATCGTCGGAACAACCAACCGCTCGGCTGCACGCGGATGAGTAATAGGTTCTCACGGAGAGACGCTGATTCCGGGCTCCTTTAGATAACGAGACGAACAGGAACATAGAACGGAATCCGAAATCAGGAACGTGACCTTTACGAGCTAGAGAAGGCTACAAACATCGACGCACGGCGAATTTATTAGCCGTAAATTTCGAGATCGCCGACGCGTCTTCCGCTTTCGCTTCGGACCCGGAATAAACATTTTCTACGCCCTCTCGCGCACGTACTTTCTTTGCTCGTAATTCTTACGCGCTACCGGATACCGGAGCTTAAAGACGGGAAATACCACGAGTGCTCCACGATATTCACTTTAAAATTTTTATAAACTCGAAGATTTTCATTTATAATTTCTTCTAAATCTTGTAATTTATAAAATTTCTAAAATCTTGCAATTTATAAAAATCCTAAAATCTTGCAATTTATAAAATTCCTAAAATCTTGCAATTTATAAAATTCCTAAAACTTTGCAATTTATAAAATTCCTAAAATCCTGCAATTTATAAAATTTATAATAATCTAAATTTCTAGATCCTAAATTCCTACATGTCCAAATGCTTATCACCCTAAGTTTCATCTAAAAATCTTCAAATCCTATTATGACATTCCCAAATCCCCTAATCCCCAAATCTCCACCCTTTCACAAATCGGTAAATTTCAAATTCCAAAATACCCAACGTGGAAAATCCTTTCGGTAAATAGTTATGATCACGAAAAGCATTTGTTGCGTTTATGTACTGCACCGAGTCGTAAACTGGTGACGAGAAACACGGTTGATTTTTAGTTTATCGGCTATAACGCAGAGTATATTTGCTATAAGCTAAGGGAAATTGGTTCCCAGGTTTAGGGGTATTGTATGAAAGATATTGAGTCACGATAATAAATTGTTGAGCCGTTTCGAAAGTGGTGATCCTGAAACTGCTTTCATGGCTCGGATGATTAATGGTTCGGTATACTTTTTAGAGGTTGTGTATTGAATCATTATTTCTCGAGATTATGTTCTATTCGTTTAACCGAGAAGAGTCAATTGGTTGTAATTTAAAGCCATTAATATTTACCTTGTCTTTCGCTCGTCCGTCTGTGATTTCATCTCCCCGACAGGTTCTGTCTTTTAAAATGCACTTAAAGTCACAGCTTCTACGATCCAATCAGAAATTTTACCGACTAAATAAATCAGCCAAAAGTTTCACTATTTCATCACGCGAGTTCTATCAATCACGTTAATTTGTAGCGGCATAGTTGCGTCAACACGGTTGAATTCTCGTTTAATTTAACGCGGTCCTATCGCAACAAACGTAACATGAATCATCAGGGAACAACGGGGTTCGCGAGAAATCTAGAGCACGAAATTCGCCTACTCGGAAAAAAAGGCGACGAGGAAAGGAAACTCTCTCTCTCCTCCGTTAATTATTTAACGCGGCTAATATTTTTCACGGAGCGACGCGGCGCGCCGGGACGGCGTCCAGCCGGAATTATGACGCGATATCGCGTCGCGATAAATCGCCGGGGTAATTATTCACACGCGCTCACCTGCTCGACCACGACGACGACTCGCTTAGGCGCCGCCGACGATACTCTCGAGACGTTCTTGGGAAAGTGGCGTCGTGTACGCGGAATCGTTAAATGTCGACGCGTGTAATTTGCATCGCGACGAACTGCGGCAAAAATACGCGGCCGAGCTATCGAGAACTGTAATTACGAAGCATTAGAAAACTCGCGACGTGTGATTATCCGTTGATAAGTCACCGTCGGATTAAGTGTTTACTGCTTGGGACTGAATTTCTGACGACCGGTGACACTAGGAAACGCGACAAACACATTCGTCTCACCGTTTTTTCCATTCTTACGCCATTTTGCTCGGGGTTCTGTGCTTAATAAATTCAATAGGCGGTTCTTTGTAGAACTTTCACTTTGAATTGCAGACTCGTGTTTATATGCAAATTACATGTTCCCATGAAATATTTACTGTTTTCTGGTACATTAGAAATATCATTCGCGTGTTCTGATACGTTTATGTCCTTTAGTAATGCACAACACCCTGGTATGCATTTATTGTAAGAGCATACAACTCCTTTTGGACACATTTGTAATTCATTATAGCACTCCCAACTACTTTAAACATTTATTTAATGGGACAATATTTAAATATTTTATTGAATCTTTTAAAACACGTCTTTTACAATTCAAAGATAGCAAAGGACTGGTAACAAATCAATTAAACATTAACGGCATTTCCAACGATCATTCGTCCCCACTTGCAGCACCTTCATTCACTCCATTCACACTTCAAGAAATTATAATAAACATATAACGAGTCTTACAAATAATATTAAACCAATAAATGCCTACGTCATATTAGTTTTTTTATTGGTTAGATATTCGATATGACATTTGTCAAATCTACACATTACTCCAGTTATGCCAATACTAAACGATTCTCATTGCATCGAATTTGGTTCGAAACGTTCATACATTACCGTCTATCAGCATCGCTCGTATCATTGTAACTCAGCGTTAATTACTCGATTCATCCGCAAAATTAACTACGCTCCTCGACGAGCTCTTCAGGAAGATTTAGAGTACACGATAATTCACCGGCTTGATCTGGCCGCTTCGAGCTACGTTCCAACCTCTACCGCGAACTTTCTATCGTTATATGTAACAATGTTTTTTTTCTTTCTCTCATCCATCGCCATTCATCATCGCTCGTCGTAGCGCGATGACGAGGCCCGTTGGATGTTGAGGACGCTAATTAGTCGGCCACGTGGTACCGCGAGAGAGTTAGAGCCGACGAAGAAAGCGGAGAAGGCAACCTCCCTTTCGCATAAGGTCGCTTTAAAACTAGCTCCAGGGGAGCGTAATCCATCATCGAAAACGGCCGGTGTAACGTAACCGGTCGGTTATGCCCACCACTAATCAACGTTGCTGACTTGCCGTATAATTAGATCTGCTCTGACCCCCCGCGCTACTCTTTTCCCATCGTCAAACGTGTTGCTCGTGACTAGTCCCGTGAACTTAGGATACGGCCATTTTTTTCTTCTAAGGGGAATCGTAGAAAGCAACTCCCCTCCTCGACGGGTTTCTTTGGATAGGGGAGAAACTTCGTGTACTTCGACTTCAAGGAACTAGATAAGACGAGCAAATCTACAAACTTCAGAAACTTTGACAATGTTTCGAAGTCTCGTGAATTTTCAATAGTAGTCCCAAATTCTCTAATCATCTAACTTGAAGTTTCCTAATACTCTCAAATCTTGAAACTCTCAAATTATTGACTTTTCAAGTTTGGAAATTTCTGAACATCTGTTACGATTCAATTTAATCTTAAACACGTAAGAAAATTTTACTTGTATAGAATGTGCTGTGTTTACAGCGTCAAAAACAATTTTATCTTCCACATTAACCCAATCGCTGCCAAGCCTAAATTATATTGCCATTTATATTTATATTTTGAGTGTTATTAAACAATAATTTATTAATAATAAATAAAAATAATAATAATTTATTAATAATTTATTGTTTTCTCGAATTCGCTAATTCAAAAGCCTGCATGTTATAACATATTTAAAGTAGGGCGAGTATACTCGTCTTGGCAATGCATGACATCCTGCAAAAGACGAGTATACTCGTCCTTGGCAGCGAATGGGTTAAAATGCTACATATTTCTGTCGCATCTTCTGGGAATAACTCTGCCATTAAGCTTCGAGCGAGTTTTAATTCGTAATCATCGAGTTAATGCAACTGTCCCGATTGAAAAGAGCTTTCTTGGAACAAGTCAAGGCTTATCGAACAATCTGCGTTATTCGAACTCGGTCGGCTTCGTTTGACACGAAACATGAAAAGGTCTTCGATCTATGAAGAGTGGCGCCACGTTGGTAGCCACGCTGTTAACTCGACGATTAATGGCTCCACGCGATCATCCTATTTTCTCCCCCTTCCGATTCGATTGTCCCTGGAGGACCGAGGTTAAACCTTACTCACCTTCGCCGGATGTGAAGGGTCGCACCAGGCCCGGCAGCAACACGCAGAACAACAGGAACAGGGAACACGATTTCGGCCTCATCGTGTACGTGTCGCGGTCATTCGTTCATTTTATGTCGAAAGGAACGCGTGAATTAGGGTTAAACGTTTCTCGCACTGGTCACTGCACTTTCACCCCTGGAACCTTGTGGGGATGGTGGATTACACCTGTCAAACAGAACAAAATTATTTTTATAGGGACGAAATAGGGCGTTTTAAAACTAAAATCTAAACGAATGAAGTCGACGGTAATTTTCTGAATATAGGGACGGAATTTTGTAAGAAAGGCTTTTGAATTCTGCATATTTATTCTGTGCGAGCTTTGTTCCCAAATAAACATCATACGCTGTGTACGTTCATTACGAAATATTTTAAAACGTCATTGTTCGTGGGGATGAATTAACGTTGCACGAGGGTGGTGCCCGACGTTGGTGATTAATTAAGGTAAATGAAGCAGCAACTTTTCTACGCGCGTCGAATGTACAGAAAAGTTGACTCGTCTAGAAGCCTAGTCAGCACATTGTCAAATTCACGATTGAAAAAGCACATTTTCATATTTCCATTCGTCCGCGTATGAATTGAACTTCCAGATCGCTCAATGAACCTCTTCGAGCAATCTCCGTCGAGTTCTGCAAGTACAACTTCTTTCAACACGAACCCCCTCGCCGAGTATCAAAATACGCGATTCGTTTCCGAAAAAAAAAGTGAAAGGAAGTTACAGCGGTCGATTCGAAGAAGCCAAAGTTCGGCTTCCCTCGTCGAGGGGTGCGTTTTCACCGAAAATACCGGCTGCTCTTTTCTCGAAAAACGAAAAGAAAAGAGGGAAAGATGGAAAGTTGACGGTGGCACGCGATGAGGGTAAAACCGCGTCGAAGCAGGGACTCCCGCGGATTTAGCGTCTGCCCTCTGTTGTTTCCACCGGAAAACGTAAAAGACGGTTAGGAGAGGCAAGAGTGCCACTTAGGTACCGGCTGGCAACCCTTGCCGCTTAAATATTCCGCCGGTGCCGCGCACTTTCTCGCACGCGAAATTTCATCGTCGCGACTTCGAAACCATCCACGATACGCTGCCTTGTAATTCAACCCCTTGCAACCCCCTTTCTGCCGTTTTGCGGTGCCTTCATTGGCGTAGTTGCCTTTTTTATTTTGGATGAGCCACTGATGTTATTAACGGAATGCTGGAATTTTGGAAATTGGGGAGTTGGTGATTCAGAAATTTGAGTATTTGGGAATTTAGAGATGTGAGAGTTGGGAAGTTTGGAAATGAGGAGTGGAGAATTTGGAAATTGGGGATTTTAGGTGTTTGGGCATTTGGAAATTGGGGTAGATTTGGCGGTGTAGGAATTTTGGGAATATAAAAATTTGGAAATATAGGTGATATAGAGATTCGGACATGTAGAACTTTGAGTACACAGGACTTTAGGGATACAGTGATTAAGAGATGTAGAAATTCAGAGATGGTTAATTTCTGGATCTCAGAATGCGAAGATCCGTAAATTTAGAAATGTGTAAAGAAACCTAAGAATCTGCACCCTTAGAAAATTCGAAAATCCTAAACCTACGTTTTCCAACCCCGTTTCACAGATATGAAAGAAAGAGGGTGACCGCCATATTGAATACACTATTTATAATATTCAGCAGCATTTTATAGAATTGAATAGGAAGTAGCAATTAGCGTTAATTAGAGAGAGTACACTGTATCAGTTTGGAGAGATAACATCAGCTGCCATGTTTGCAAAACGACGAGTAACTAGTTGATACGATGACAGAGATTAAACTGCGGTTTATGCTTCCTCAGGGGTGCGATATAGTGATACTGTGCGGTATCGCGTTACTGCTTTAATGAAGTTGGCTGCGGAGGTAATACTCTTCGAATGTAATTAATTATTCTGGTCAATCAACGCGTTCGCTACCGCAGTGAAAATTGCGCGTAGAAATTAAAATATTCAAATATTTTAATATGGCACTCGTTATATTAAAACTTTCAACGCTACTATTTCATTCGAAACTTTGTAACCTTCTGTTTATGTTTCAACGAATTACACACTGGAGAATCTCCCGTATATATTTTAAGATTGATGGATTTTGGTGAGAGCATAATGAAACAATTATGAAACGGCAAATTGTAAAATCAAATTATATGCCATTCGCAGCAAACGCGGATATATTCATTATCAAAGCGAGCGTTCTGGTCAAGGCAAGCTAGCTATTAGAATTCCGACATACAAACGATGCTAATGATCCTAACAATGTTTCTAATGAGGTTAACACTGCGATCAACTACGAAAACAATTTTGTCGCTAAAACATATGTAACATTATTTCTGTATGAACAATTTGTTCAAATTACAGCCTTGACAATATCACAGTTGCAATAAAATTCTGCCCAGCCTCCTAAAATCTGACCAACCTCTGCAAAACTGATCAACCGTTATAATCTCGCAGTCATCCCCAAAACAGGAATTCCACAAAGACTATTATCGGCTTGCACGAAAATTCCACATCGAAACAAAGATTGTCCCTAATTGAAACGTAAGTCGAACGGACAGTCAGCACGCGTGGTCGCGTCTGATCGAGGGTGAGCCGTCGAATCGATGATAGCCGGCCGTTATCTGTAGGACGCAGAAAGTCGATGAAACCGCAGGAGAAGCAGGATGAACACGAGGGAAGGTAGACAAGGGGGGTTCACGTTCTCGGGAGATTCATGACGCGGAATAATCCACGGCGAGGAGCCGTGGAACGCGCATTATGCGAGCGTATCGGCGTCCCTACACAGATTTCCCATCGGCGAGCGTCACAGAGAAGGCCAGGCTCTAATCCTCCAGGACGAGGACTCAATTTATAAACGTGCCCGGTATTACCACTTAAAGGCTTAAAACACTCGACACCGTGCGCCAACGAACACATGGCATTTCACACTGCAATTGCCACGAATGCCCTTGCCCTCACCTAAGGGATAAGCCCGAGTGTCGAGTTCGCTCGGCTGCCTCCCGGAAAAGCTCCTCTTTCTTTTCACCGAATCTGCCGACAGCGGAATCGCCTTCTTCGCCACTTTACAAGCCGCCCTTGTCGCGAACCTCCTGCTGCGACCATTTTCCGTTGACTCTCCATGGCCAATCTCGGTATATGGCTCCGTTCAAGCGGAGATTGTACAATAAGGCTACGTAAATACTACTTATTATATATAACTCGGTTGCAGCAACTTATTTTATATAACTCGGTTGCTACTCTTTTAAACTTTTTCACAAAAATTTGATCATTCAGTCTTTATAAATGCAACTTATTTTATACAACGCTCAAGTGCTACCCTTTTAAACTTTCTCACAAAAATTTGATCATTCACAGCATTTATAAATGCGATATTATATACTATGCTCAGTTGCTACTCCTTTGAACTTCCTGACAAGAGTTTGACAATTTACAGCCTGAATAAATGCAACTTATTTTATATAACGCTCAAGTGATACTCTTTTAAAGTTTCTGACAAAAATTTGATCATTCACAGCCTTTATAAATGCAATATTATATACAATGCTCAGTTGCTACTCCTTTGAACTTCCTGACAAAAATTTGATCATTCACAGCCTAAATAAATGCAACTTATTTTAAACAACGCTCAAGTGCTACTCTTTTAAACTTTCTGACAAAAGTTTGACAATTCACAGCCTGAATAAATGTAACATTATATACAAGGGTTGATTGCTACTCCTTTGAACTTCCTGACAAAAATTTGATAATTCATAGCCTATATAAATGTAACATAATATAGAACTCTTGGTTGCTACTCCTTTCTACTTCCTAACAAGAATTCACTACATCTACTTCCTAACAATTCACAGCCTATATGAATGTAACATTATATAAAACTCTTAGTTGCTACTCCTTTAAATTTTCCCGACAAAAATAACTTCATCTGAGAAAATTAGATATGTCAAGAAGCGTAAATTCGTCAAACCGGAGAATTCGTGAATTAACGTCCAAATCCCTCAGCAACTATAATGAAGTAACTCTGAGTATGCATGGAATTTCCTACAAAGTTTATCAGGCCATATAGCAAGATTGCTCTATATACAACTGCAAACGCTTGAAAATTCAGGATACCGCGTGACAACAGGTAGGGAGAAACGAGCTGCATTCTCCAGAGTATTCTTGGGCCACCAGTTTACGAACATGTTTTCCCTCGAATGTTTCTATCCCGTGGTCAGGAACCATGGCGCATAATACACGCGTGTGGCGGGTGCGATACAACGGAAAGTCTTATCGATCGCACCCTAGGTCTCGCGAGAGGTTCCACGTGAAATTTCAGCGATCCGAGGGGAATGGATTTTATTAAGTTTGCCGGCTCGATGGGGATGAAAACAGACGGGAAATGCGGTTTTCTTGTACGACTCGGTATCGCGGTTCCTGCACGCTGAATATTGAAATTTATCGATCACTTATTCTACCTTTTTGGGATTATTCTGATTCGAAGTTTTGGTATGCTGGTATGGTTAGACTAAACATATGTAGAGGTTTAGAAAGATATTGTAAATAGCTGCATGGATTTAATATTTGCAATTGGATAAAATAGTTGAACGTTTAATTTTAATCAAAACAAAGTACACAATTATGCAAGATAAAAAGTGGAAAGTTCAAGTCTGAAATACAAAGTATTCTGAATAATTATGATCTACCTTCACAATAAAATACCAAACATGTCCACATCTATTGTGACAATCAATTCAACGTACCACCGTATCAAAATTGACCTAGTCTCAACTGACAATTTTACTTCAGATAAAAATCGAACCACCCAGCAAATTGAACCGAATTTACATAATATCTCGATCATAGGAAGTTTCTGAAAATGTCCACCCATTACAGAGATTCCACAGGCTTCTTAACATTCCGAAAGAAAATCGCAAAAGTTGAGAAAGTCCCAGTGGAAGTTTCTATAGTTTCTTCTGGATGTTATATGAACATCTTGCGTCTCGATCCGGTTCGACCCCAAGTTTCGGAGCAGATCGATGGAGGCCCTCGAAAGAAAGCAACCCCTCGAAGATCGCGGGATTCTAGAGACAGCGGCCAATTACCTCGGCCATAGAAACCGCCGTCGTATTATTTAGGAAGTTCGCCGTGGATGTTCTACGGCCAGTGCTGTTATCTAGCAGTTATAAAGCACGCCGCAACGTTTCTAATGCCCCGGGATATCACGTGTTTCGCTTTGCACTTTATGCGAATTGCAAAGTATACGGGAGTCCCTGAATTCGCGATAAATTTGCACGCATTTGCGTAATGGCATTACGAATTTCCCGTTTGTAGTTGAATTCGAAAACGGCACGTTAAGTCGTAATTTAAGTTTATTTCTTCGAGGCAGCGAACGTTGCCTGGCTGAACGTAGTCGCGAAGATTAGTGGACGGAACTAAATGGCTTAATCTAAATTTCCTTGTTACAAATAGACATTTCACGGAGTACTTCTATCCGTAAACTTCCGACAGTTGTAACAAAACTTTCACAATTTCCACCCCTCAAAGTGCCGCTCAACGGCTTCGGATAAACCTCGTCCACTTTACTAAATAAGGTATTGCCAAGGACATTCGGGAGAGTTCCGAAGAAAGGTTCTTTTGATCCCTCTGACGAAGATTCCCGTTTCTCCCTCAAATTCAGTCCGCGCCGCGTAATTTCAGACTCGAAGTCGCAGTTTGCGGCTCGGACCGCAACCGCCCTTGAAATCTCTGCCCTTCCCACGGATCTCGGCTTTGCAATTTTAGAAGAGCCGGAGTCAGAGTTCACGGTTTAAAGGATGTCCTCTCGAGGCCACTTTAACGTACAGCGGTTCAACTTGCAGCGTATTCGAACGAGGAGGACAAACACCGCAAGGGTGGAAGGTCCGTCGTTCGACGTCGCGGAAAATCGATGGATCGACCACGGTAGGTAATGGAGACAGACTTACGCTACGGACAATGCTCCAGAAACCCATAAATCGACGCCAGCCTTCGTTCCCGGCGAATTGAATCCTCGTCCTGGCGCAGGTAGCTACAAATTTGTACGCTCGCTTGTCACCCACCCCCTACGTCGGGCGCTCATCCTTCGTGGTGGCGAAAGGTGTCTCCCGTGTGGAGAGGAGGATGCTTACAGGATCGTATAAAACTCGTGTAGAGGCCATATCTGTCCGGGATCAGCCGGTTCAGATGGAGAAGATAGGGCACGCGGTCGATCGCGCGTGAACTTTTGTGCGCCGCACACACCCGATTGTGGCTTAACTAACGGCCAAACCAGACCCGTATCTTGAAGGATCTTCATCCGAAGGACTTACCTACGTGGAAGGTGAGCAGACACGCGGGTCGGAGGAGAGGCATATTCTACGCGCGGTCTATAAAGACGCTCCGCAAACCCATATCCCCCACCCCCTCTGCGGGGGGGTTGACATGTTTATTTCGCTCCGTAATCTTCTCGGATTACGGTTTGGCCGGAGAGCAAGAAGAACGAGAGAGGGGTTGAAAAGAAACCAAATCGAAGGAGCGAAAGATAGCCAGGGGCGGAGACCGCCACCGAAACACGTTTTTACGGGGTCCGCAGCCAGGAATTTCGAGTCGAGTAACTTCGATCGGCTCGCGTATCCTCCAGTCCTGTTTCGAATAATTTCCTCGCTCCCGCGGGAGAATAGTACGGATTCATTTGCAGCCGGCTGGAGAGTAATGGTGGAAATGCGCGTGCATGTTTGGAGAGGAAAGAAGGTGTTCCGCGGGAAATTTATGGTCCCCTTGCTCGAGCTCTCGCGTGTACGAGATGATTCTCCAAAGTGGAACGGGACGTGTGCGGACGGAGTGAATTGCTGCGGAGAAAATTGAATATTTTAGAGAGAATTGTCTTTCTAAGTCCTGCGAAACCAGAAACGACCTGCTTAGTCCTTAGCTATGAAAGGTTTATAAAAAACGATGCTAATGAATGTGTATTCAATTAACACTAAACCTACCGGCATACAATGCGTACTTAATTTGAAATTAAAAATGAAGTTAAAAATTAAATAAATAAACGATGAAACATAAATTAGTGCACACATTTATTCTTTATCTTGATGAAAATCAATTCTGATTTCAAGAAATGTACTTCAACAAAATGTATACCTTTTAATAAGAAACTTGCGGAGCGGCTTGGTAGTTTTAGTGTTAAATTTACAAATACTCTTTAGTATCCTTTTACTATATCGTTCTAAACAAAATACATCTTGCTACTCCGATAGTGTATACATTTTTACACATATGATCACATGTGAATCTAGCATGTCCACACATAAATTTGTTTAGTGTCTCGATAAAATTTGATACAGCAGTTGCTCCCTCAAAATTCTAATAAGTACCTAGCAATCTTTATAAATGATAGACCGTGTTGGCATCGAGACGCGAATAAAGGCGAGTGGACGTGGCCGAAAATACACGCGTCGACCACGTGTGGCCGCGAAACGAACGATGCCAGCGTGCACAGAGGATCAAACGTATCCTCCCACGCACGATTTTCGTCGTGCTAACAATTATTTGACACATTTGCGCGAGTATGAAATACAATACGAGCGTCGGAAAGCGCACGTCCACCTTCGAAGAAGATATCTGTCGCGCGATCTTGACAAGACGGACCACGCCAGAAGAAACTCGTTGACTCGATACATTTTCCCCGTAATCTTTCGTGTCGATCGGCTATTGCTATGCATACCAAGTCAGCCCTTTTGCGACCCTGCTGACGAATGTCTTGTCGAGCCTGCTTTCCATTTTGTTAACATGATCTGCGGATCTATTTGTCTCTAACATTTCAAGCTTGATGATTTAACGGTTAGTCATGAAGGGGCAAATAATTTATATAAAACTTGTATTTTTTATCGATAAATCGTCCGTATTTTTAAGGGATTGAAACAGATATTGAACTTAGAGTGTTTCATTGAAAACCTCGGAAATTACCAGATGCACATAAAATATCGAAAAATTTGCATTCGGTTAAATATGTAGATAGGTAATTGCATAAGGAAATCAGACATTTCAATTTTAATGGAATATCGATGAAATTCACTCTTATGCCCGGGAGGTTCATTTATTATTCTTCTAAATGACATACGCCGTGTCTAATTAAAAGGTCGTGAAGTATATGAAAAACCAGATTTTACAAATTTAGAATTATCTTCGTGAAATTTTGTCAGTTCTGATTCTAAATTAGTTTTATCGCGAAGAGCAAAGAGTTAAATCCAATTGCCATCAAATGGACAATTTAATCTAAGGTCTCAAAATTTCTCCCCCGAATCTCGATTCTCCCCGAGGACGAAGCAAATCGAAGCCACGGAAATCCTCGGCGAAACAGGATCGATCCTTCGGCCACCGTTCTCCTCAACACCTTCACGATAATCCGCCTCCCTTTCTTATCTCCAAATCCTCGCGTTAACTTCTCGAACCGTCGGATTTACGCGTTATTTACCACAAATTCCCCAGCTACCTAGCTGCCACGACAGCCTCCCTTTATCTAAAACCCGGTATCTCTGCTCGTGGACCGATGGATCTTCATTCGATTCGATTTGTATCCATTATACTCGACGTCCCATGGTCCCGGAAGACCGAGACCTCGATCGATCGGTCGAAAGACCGATCAGGGGTAGCTGTCTGAAGGTTCGTCGATGCGTGAACACCATTGGCGTAGTCAAAATTTTTGTCTGGGGGACGTTATATCATAATTGTATGATTCGATAGCTATTTAATGGATGAGTTAGGCCGCCGAATGTTTAATAGTTAGGTCGTGAATGAATATCTATTTTAGGAAATCAAGTGTTGGATTAGGTCACCAATTGAATGACTACGCGTGAGATGACCACGTGTTAGATTACCATGTGATGGATGATTACGCGTTAGATCGCTACTCATTAAATTGCTACGCGTTAGAATAATCCACGTTAGAATTTTCACGTGTTGGATAGCTACGCGTTAGATCCTCAAGCGTCGAATATCCACACGTTAGATCTCCACGCGTTGGATGTCTACGCGTTGGATATCTAAGCGTTAGGTCTCCACGCGTTGGATGTCTACGCATTAGATCTCCACGCGTTGGATATCTAAGCGTTAGGTCTCCACGCGTTGGATGTCTACGCGTTAGATCTCCACGCGTTGGATGTCTACGCGTTAGATCTCCACGCGTTGGATGTCTACGCATTAGATCTCCACGCGTTGGATGTCTAAGCGTTAGGTCTCCACGCGTTGGATGTCTACGCGTTAGATCTCCACGCGTTGGAAGTCTAAGCGTTAGGTTTCCACGCGTTGGATATCTACGCATTAGATCTCCACGCGTTGGAAGTCTAAGCGTTAAGTTTCCACGCGTTGGATGTCTACGCATTAGATCTCCACGCGTTGGATGTCTAAGCGTTAGGTCTCCACGCGTTGGACGTCTAAGCATTAGATCTCCACGCGTTTAATGTCTACGCGTTAGATCTCCACGCGTTGGATATCTAAGCGTAAGGTCTCCACGCGTTGGATGTCTACGCATTAGATCTCCACGCGTTGGATGTCTAAGCGTTAGGTCTCCACGCGTTACATCGGCACGTATTAAATGACCACGCGTTAAATCGTCAAGCATCGAATATCCACACATTAGCTCTCCACGCATTAGATCGGCACGTATTAAATGACCACACGTTAAATCGTCGCCAGCATCCAGCATTAGACGGCGTCGGATAGCTAAACCGGGACTCCTATCTGGTTACGCCAATGTCGTAAACACGCATCTTTGCACGCGTGTGTTCTTTCGGCTTTTTCGTGTTAGCAGGTAGAAGGAAAGGAGCCATGCCGTGAGAACGCAGATGGTGGGGTACGCGTGCCAGGTGGGCACTGGTGGTTCAGCCTCCTCGAGGGCGCAACGTTGTTTCCTGCGAGCCGATCGAGGCCGCGATACTAAAATCGATCCACAGGTCGAGATAACGCAGCAGCGCATCGGCGAGTTTTTAATGGGTTTCGCCATGGAAAAGCGGGCTAGGGAACGAAACGTACTCCTCGACCAACTTACGCACTCCCATCACGTACCTCGTGTTTCCTGCCTCCGCTCTTCGACTGGCTAACCCAACGATATCCCCGGGTGACGTCAATTTTTTTCTGCCTTTTTGCTTTTGTTCCAGAGGTTTTGTGCAACGATATGGCTCGAGATATGGACGGGGGTAATGGCGGTTTAGAAAATGTTTGATGCTCGCCTTGCCGAGCGTAATTGAAACTAATATGAATTTGATTTATACGCGGGAAATGGAGGAAGCGTTGATGCTTCTGAAAAGGTTTGAAATAGCATTAGAATTGGCATTGCTAGAAGTTTCATTTGACTGGTAGGCTGAAAATTATACTTAATAATGGCTCAGAGTGCTATCACGACGACGTTTATAATTTAAAGTAACAGATTGAGCGTTAAATTAAAAATTTCATTATCTTCTTAATAACAATAATTATCGTCACGAGAGAGCGGACCGAAAGCACAACCAAGTTCGCGAATTCTATGCAGGTTTTTTGGAACCTCCGGATCATTAATCTTCCCGATCGGAGGTTCATTCGATTTTCTTGCAGCTTTTTGCGTAGCCATTATGAGCTTACGTGTACTCATTCTGTACATTCTATCAGTACCCTGTAATTATCGAGCGTTGCCGCCTCTACGTAGATACCGATCAAGATTTCCGCGACCATTTTTATACTTCTTCAAAGCTTCTCGGCTGAACTTCCATACGTTATAACAGGACACCTCGCAAGATTATTATCGATAAAAACAAACTGTAGATTTAAAGAAGTTAAAAACCAAATATTTTTGTTAACGTAAAATCAATATCTAAGAGACGAGAATAGAGTGACTCGACTATTTGCTACATAATTCTTTCAAAATTTTTTATACACCTGTCCAATTAATTTCGCAGACTGCTAGTTCGAGATGTGCCTGTTCAACATTCAAACGAATTGTATTTTTCGCAGTATCTTTCTTGTACGACCAGATACTTGAGAAGCATTTTCATTGGATGAAAAGAAGTGGACGCGCTTAGCAACGAAGTCGTAGAATGTTCCGTGGAGACGTCACGCGACTTCCTTCTTGCGGAGCGCAAGAAAAATCGAGCGCTTCGAGAACGATTACGCGGAACGAGATCTCAGCGCTGACTAAACATTTCAAGCGGCATGACTTGATGGGAAGGGGCCCGTTATTTGACTTTGACAGACATTATTAACGACTAACCGACCTACGCGCACTCGTACCGCGTAATGATCTCTGCGAACCGGCGCTCGATAGAGAGACTCTCTTTCCTCTCTCTCCCTGTCTGTCCGTCTGTTCGTTTGTCTGTCTGGAAAATAAAGAAGTCGAGCGAGTCGTGCCAATGGATCCTCTTATTTCTGCCCGCGGCGTGTTCGTCGTTTCGCCGCCGCGAACGCGGCGAGTGCGACACGCGCCCCTTTGAATGTCCCCGTCAACGCTGCTCCGCTTTTCAGCTTCGCGTTCTCTTCGTGGTCGCTTTGCCACGGACCCCGCGACTTCCGCCGCTTCTTTCATCGCCGACGTGTCGCGACGCATCGTTCATGGAATTCGCTTCGAACAGCGAACGATGTCGCGCGATTTCGAACGCTTTCCATGCCTGACGCGTCGACATTTCGTGAGTGCGGAGCAAAATGCCGAACTTTTCGACCTTAATTATTCGCTACGGTTCTCCTACTCGTATTTGTTAGCCAATTTCGCTCGAGAGTACGATCGAACTCTCCTTTTATTTTATTCAACGATTGCAACTTCATTGAATCGTGCAGCAAATAGAGGAACGTATCGGCAGATGAATGGCAACCATCAATCAGAAGTCCGATTAATGGCGCTCAAGTATAAACAAGGTACAAACAGGACGTGATTCAAACGTTTTGTAAAATATTCCACTACTTCGTAATTTCACATACGTAGCTTGACATTCGTGGTGCAACAGAAGGGTGTAAAATTTTGAGTCAGACGAGAGTTTATTATTTGTCACACCGTAATAAATGTATGTAACGTTGCACGAGGTCACCAGGGAAAATTCTTGCATAGAATAAACAAAATTTATCTCGGGGTATCAGAAATTTCTCGGTACTAGCACCATAAACCGGCAAGATCCGTGAGCTATCGAAAGAGCCCCATCGTACTCGAGCAACGATCAATAATTCACGATTGCAGGGCGAATCTCGAGCCGTGCGATTCGCGAATGGATGCCGGATCGGTCCCGATAGAGGGGAATCGAACGATAGCAATCGTGCCATCGCGTTTTCCGTTTAACGAGAGCACCGATTTCCCCCGGACGGATCGATAACGCGCGGAATCGACAGCGGCGTTGTTTGCGACGGCCTGTTAACCTTCGGATCGTGGCGTCGATCATAGACGCCGACGCTAACGAGCCAGCATCTATCGCGGGAGACGCGACTACAATAATCGGCCCTCGATTTCGTGCGTTGCTCGACGCAATTAATTAATAAGCCGCGTATCTCGTCGGCTCGGCTGGCCATTGATAGCGGCCATTAATCGTCGCCGCGATACCGGCTCCCAATAATTACCCCTTTGTCTCCTTTTCACGAGAACGATGCCCGCGAGAACGATCTCTCGAGAGAGCCTCGCGTATCGCGGGTTAAAAAAAAAGCTGCGTCGCATCGGGAGAGACAGGGGGATCCTCGTTGATTCGCGCGAATCGGGGGTGTCGATGCTTTCTCGAAAACACCGTGATGAGGGACTGATGAAAGATCCAATGCTTTTTATGTACTTAACCCTTTGATCGAGAAATGGCTAGACTGCGTTTTTACATTTGCGGTGTATGACGATTCATGATACTCTGTATGCGGATATGTACCAATCAGTTTGCTTGATGAGTAATAAGAGAGTTACGAAGGCAGAAAACGTTTTCGAATGAAAGTTACGAATAATCGAAAAACTTTGATGCGAAAGGTACTTGTATTACGGATGCGAATAGTTCGGGGTGGAAAACGAATGAGTTTGTGAATATTTGTATTTACGAGGTAGATTGCACCCTTCCGTAAATCGGAGGGAACTTATGACCACCATAAGTATCGAACCACGCGGTCCGATACGAGTAATTCTGGTAAGTGGCCTCGGAAATGTGTAAATCTTCGCTGGACGGTCCATATGGACCGCTGTTTTACGATTATGCGAGTTCGATCCGTCGGAAATCGAATGTTCGTTTAAATTTTACTGAATTTCCAATCCAACTTCAACGAGAATTAATACCTCGTACAAGAATTCGATATAGCATTCAAGACATTACATTAGAATGTAATATAATTAAGAGTCAAAAACACAAAATATCCCACACTCACAGACAAAACTTACTTTACATTATTACGAAATAATACAACAGTTTCATGCAAAATTTGCAATTTAATTAGTTAATATCAGTGAGAAGGTTTAAATGACGTCGCTTTGAAGTTGATATTTTATTAACAGAGATATACAGAGAATTATTGAAACGAAAAGAGCAGCTCTTTGTGCGTTTCGAAAGTTTCAAGCTGCTATCGCGAATAATGTAGTAGAGCCGGTAGAATTGTTGAACGAGACACGATTTCAATGGGCACCGATTTTTATCGCGTCTGTCATCGACTGCCAATTGATTGCTGTCGATTAACAGCAACGTTTCCTTTCGAATTTCGCTTTGATTTGCCGATCGAGTGTACACGTCACGAACGAGAGTCCTGTCGACGCCGTTTGCGTCAAAATTATTGCACGTACCCTTCTATCGCTTGCTAACAATAATCAATTATCCTTTTCGTACACCGAAAACCATGAATGCTTTGTAAACGCTGTTACAGTTTAATAAACTTTGATTTATTTGTTAAATGTAAAACTTGATGCGTGACGTTCACAAGTTGCACAACAAAATGCGTATCGATTTATTGTATTTAACTTGCAGCTTTAAGGTTAAATTTTTCTATTGGATTCTTTTTGACTCGTAATATGAAGAATGTTATGAAGTATTAAAAAGAATGTTATACAATGCTATAAAGTATTAATTTTTACTCGGTGAATATATTAGTCAAACATTTCAGAACTTGCAGCTTTAACATTAAATTTTTCTATTGGATTCTTTTTGACTCGTAATATTATGAAGAATGTTATGAAGTATTAAAAAGAATGTTATACAATGTTATAAAGTATTAATTTTTACTCGGTGAATATATTAGTCAAACATTTCAGAACTTGCTGCATTAACATTAAATTTTTCTATTGGAGTCTTTTTGACTCATAATATGAAGAATGTTATGAAGTATTAAAAAGAATGTTATACAATGTTATAAAGTATTAATTTTTGCTCGGTGAATATATTAGTCAAACATTTCAGAACTTGCAGCTTTAACATTAAATTTTTCTATTGGATTCTTTTTGACTCATAATATGAAGAATGTTATGAAGTATTAAAAAGAATGTTATACAAAGTTATAAAGTATTAATTTTTACTCGGTGAATATATTAGTCAAACATTTCAGAACTTGCAACTCTAACGTTAAATTTTTATTGCATTCTTTTCGATGCATATTATAAAATGTGAATATTAAACCATTACAAATAGTTAACTAATATTTTAAATCAGTAATTGAATTAGTAAAATATTTTTAAATAAAAGATTACCGGTTTCTCATAAGTGTTTCAAGAATTCCCAAGAACGTTTGAAGAATGTTTAAGAACCGTGGGTCAGTCTGACCCCAACCGGTGAGCATGCCACGGTTAAATTCGCGTTGACTCTTACAAATGGCGAACCACTCTCAACCCAATATACCTGTCGTCGAATGCTAAGAATAGTAGATACATGTTTCTTCTCCGAATACTTTTCACGTCCCGCCGCTTATCCGACGAGCTTCATCGAAAATACAACGATTCCCCGTTCGTGAATCGATACTAAAACGATTCACGGTTCGTTCGCCATTCACGACACCCGTTCCGATACTTTTCGATCGTTGGAATAAAACGCTTGAATCACGCGTCGAAAATAAACTCCCCATGCCGTGGCTCCATAAAATATTCCAAAACCGTGTCGTTTCGCTACAAGATACCCCGTTTTTTTATATCGGTTTCTTCGAAAAACTCGCATTGCAAATACGCGGATAAATTAAGGAAGAGTCACTTTAGGAAAGTATTCATTCTTAACTAGGCGACGACTATTAATTGATCGAAACTGGGTTGAGTATGTTAGTGTAGGACTTCATAAATTTTTTGACAGATCAAATTAGCAAGTTTCAAAGTTCTAAAATTTGTAAACTGCTGAGACACAAATTTGCAAAAAGTCTTACTTCTGAATTCCAAAACTTTCGCCTACAAATTATCGCCATTGCAATGACACTCGATCTAACATAACCTCGCAACGATCACAATCATGAGATGATCGTCTTATCCAAGAAATTAAAATATTCCGTCGCAAGCAACAAGTATATCACACTTTTCCTCGACAGTAAATCGACTAAGCAGAATAATCTCAGTCATTCGGAGCGTAATTTGAATAGTAATAGCGCGAGGCGGATTCGAGCGCAAGAAACAGTTGGACCGTGTGTAAACCGCGGCTTTTTTAAATAGCTTTCCCAGGGGCCCAGCAGCCCAGCGGGAGTTCGTCTGGCCAGATAACGTCCGCCTCCTAATTTCGTCCGAGTTTTTCGGAAAAAAGGCTCTCTCGTTTGACTAGGTCCGTTCGCTCGACTGTGACAGGATACCACGAGGCCGAAAGAAATCGTGGACAACGCGTAACCGGAGTCGACGGCCGGCGACTCGACACGCCTCTTCAACCGCGAATTTTTCTTTTCCTACGGGAAATTCTCTGTATTCCTCTAACGGAGGCTTGCTCACGAGATGTCCTACGTGTTCGGGGCGCCATGATCTGCCTCGGGGACAAACCTTCGGGCTATAGCCAAGCGGTAACACGAGTTGAGAATACCGCTTCTTTCTTTACTCGTATTTAGCATGATTGTCGAGATTCTAAGAAACTAAATTTACATGGAAATTAATTTTCTCTCTCTGTTTTCTTTAATTATTTTGTTGGAGATTTGATGGACTCGCGAATGTCATGCGAGTTATGTGGGACTGAATGAATTTAGGCGAATCGTGTGCATGCGAAAACTTTGTGTAACTTTATGAAGACATGAAATGAACTTTATATGAACCATGTGCAATTGTATAAAAGCTCCATAGAAGATTTTATGTGAAACTATATAAAAACTTGAAATGAATGTGGCACTGAAAACTTTAGACGAATTATGTGGAAGTTGCCTTAAATTTTATGAACTACATGAAACTACGCGAACTACATGAAACTATAATTGCATGAACTGTACGAACTACACGAAATTATATAAAAACTTCATATAAATTACTTTAAGTGATATGAAAATGCAATTAGGTATTTTATGACATTAACCTCGAAACTTTTTCAATCAGTATTTTCCGGTGAACTCATAAATCAAAAGTCTACATAATTGCCATAGCATCGGTAAATATCTGACTCCGTCAATTGCGACAACGTGTTAAACACGCGCTAGACTAAAAACGCCGCAACGCTATATTCGGTAGCAAACGTGGTATGCGTTTCTTACCGCCGTGCTCCAAAGAGTTGTTAAGAAACGGCGTCGAGCAATGTCACGAGATTTTCTTTCAGATCTCGACATACAGCACGTTGACACTGCTAACATTTCTATATACAATTCCGAATCGAAAAATCGAATTTCGAAGAGTTCGAGCACAAACAAAATGGTGAATAAACTCACTCGATAGCATGGATCCAGGAAAATCCACGATTTCTCCAGGGGAAAAAACGCTTCGATCGGCACGCGTATCCAGTCGATCGACACTTGAACCCACTGCACTGACAAACACTCGGTGACCCGTTGATAGTTCGTCGCACCGTTTTACCACCCCTCGTTAGCGCACTTTCCAGCAAGAAATATGAAATAAAGTTAGCCCGAAGCTATCTGCACGCGGTGACGGACGGGAAGATCAGTTCGATGAGAGAAATGCTTCTCGCGCGGTACGCTCGATCGGCGTACATTTCAAGCGAGCAAGTGGTGCACACGCCACGATCGCGTTTGCGAGAACAGCCCTTAACGAGTATACAAACACCGAGAGCCCCAACGCGCGCGGCTCATGTCGGCCAACTGACTCGGAGCGCAGAAACCTCGGGGCCCTTCGCCTCTTGGGCGCCGCTGCTGGCTTGCCATGGTGGTGCTGGTGGTGGTGGAGACGCCGACGGTGGTGGTGGTTGCGGAAACGTGGTGGTGGCAGTAGCGGCGGAGACGAACCGGTGGAGGCGCTGGACCCGCTCCGAAGCGGAGCGGAACTGAAACCTGGTGGGAGTTCGACGCTGGAGCTCGATTCGACCAGCGGAGTGCTGCTCGAGCTATCGAGACGGACGGACCTTCATGCACTCCGTTTGCAGGTGCATCACCGATTTACCGATGTCTCTTTCCCACATTTTTCTATTTCGAATCCATGAATTATCCAATTTCGAACTTTGTGAATTCCTGAATTATTGTAAAGTGCTTAAATCTCCACATTCCCAAATCTGTAAGTGCCCAAATTTCTAAATACCCAACTCTGTAAGCGTCCGAATCTCTAAATTCCCCAATTTCTAATTCGGTAAATCCCTAAATTTCCAAATTCCTAAATTCCCAAACCTGTAAGTGCTCAAATCTCCAAATCACCAAATCTGTAAGTGCCCAAATCTCCAAATTCTCAAATCTCTAAGTGTTCAAATCTCTAAATTCCCCAATTTCTAATTCGGTAAATCCCTAAATTCCCAAATCTCTAAATTTCCAAATTCCTAAATTCTCAAACCTGTAAGTGCTCAAATCTCCAAGTCACCAAATCTGTAAGTGCCCAAATCTCCAAATACCCAACTCTGAAAGTGTCCAAATCTCTAAATTCCCCAATTTCTAATTCGGTGAATCCCTAAATTCCCAAATTTCTAAATTTCCAAATTCCTAAATTCCCAAACCTGTAAGTGCTCAAATCTCCAAATTCTCAAATCTGTAAGTGCCCAAATCTCCAAATTCTCAAATCTGTAAGTGCCCAAATCTCTAAACTCCCGAACCCCTAAATTTCCAAACCCCAATTCCCTAAAATTCCAAATTCCCAACTGCCCAAATCTCCAAAATCCCAATTTCATTAATTCCTAAACTCCCACCTTAAATTGGAACCTAACCTTACCACCCTAATTCTCAAACCCAAAAATTTCAACCTTGAAAGCAAATAATTTTAGAGTAAAGATGTCACGTTGCACCTGAGTGGACAGTTACGACTATTTGATACGAATTAGTCGGGAGCAGGTTCGGAGGAAGAGATTCATTGCTCGATGTTCTGTAGCAGAGTTTCGGAACATCTTTTTTTATAGTGTTTGCTTTTGTTTGTGTAAGGGTACTTGGAGTTTTGGATGAGTCGGTCGTGTGGGAGGAGGTTGGAGGCTGTATTTTTGGAGCAGCTTGTCTGTTCAGTTTATTTGGTCCTGCTGGATGCAGATAAAATGGTCGGAGAAATTGTTTGCATCCTATGGTATTCGACATAACATTGTCTGGTGCTGAAGAAATTTTTTCTGTGTTTATGAAGCAATTAATATTTAATTGTACACTTCATTCATCGAAAAGTTCTAAAGATGATAGGTATTAAGCACATCTAGAAGCAAATAGTAAAGGTACGAAGTATCCAAAGAAGAAGTTAAAGATCAAATGTCTATCAAGCTTTTTCGAAAGTCTCCACTTTGTCAATTAAGCTATCCCAATTCTACTTTATTACAAACTTCCTATTGAAACCCGAACTTCCTATTGAAGTCCGATGTTCCACAAAAATGACACCAGCATCTGCAGTCTAGTAACATTCGTGATCGATGAGTACCATCAGATCTTGCTCCGAATCAATTTTTAAAGAATTTCCATAATTCAACATCAATCCAGAAACAGAGCAGCTTACGGCGAGGTAAAATGCAGCCCTTGAAAGGTTAACCCACTCGGCAGGTCAGGGCGTCCTGTGCTCTCGCGTACCCCGATAAAAAGCGTACAGGAAATCAGAGACTCTTCCTCGTTGCCAAGTCGCCGCAACGTTCGCGTTTCGGGCCGGTGCATAAATTTGTTTCTTCACCAAATAAATACGCCGACCGGCCATTTATTTACGGCCTTGCCGTTCCCTCTGACCCGCGAATCCACCCTGCTCCTCGCTGTTCTCTGCTCCACACCGTCCAGAACTTGTCGCTTGCGCTAACGTTCGCCCGGATAAATAAATATTGACCGTCGAGGCAGGCACCGCAAACAAATCCATTAATAACAGGAATTTAACCCCGTTGCGGAGGTGAACGGGCGGGCACGCGTTCGTCGCGTATTTAGTCGTAGCCGAGGCTGGGCTTCGATTGTCCCTGGCCAATGTTGAATCGGCGTTGTCGGTGTCAATTTATATCTGCGGGTAGATTCGCCGTTACGCTAGAATACGCTAGAATAATTTAATAACGTCCGACTAACGGCCCTCCCTGTCCGTTGCAACATCCCGCGGGTCGCGTTTGCCATTACTGTTTCAGCTTTTCAAACCAATTTCCATATCACCGAAATTGTCAACTTTTTAGATGTTAATCCGTTATTCTACGTTTAAAGATTCCCAAGTACACGTTCTACCCCCACGCTCCTCAACCCTGAATGCGAGAGAGAGGGGGTCGAGAGGGATGGCGGTGTCGCGCAATTAGCATCTGTAATCAAATATGTGAGAGTAGGGGATAGCTAATATCGATGGGTCCAATTTCGTGACAACATCGTCTCGTTAGCGACAGTGCAAACAATTAGAAACTGTAACCTTTTCTTCCTCGCTCTGATACGCGAGTGCAACCAGACTGTTGAAATGGGCTGATTGATCGCGTGATAATAGAGCTAGATAAACCTGATTCTATTTCGGAACGTAGAATCTCTGACGGTATTTAATGATGCGACGTGAAGCAAGACAGCACTGATTGTTTAGCAATTCGAAACTCGACGTTCGATAGAAATATTGATTGACTGATTGGTATTATGTAGGTTTATATTGCTGATAGAAAAAAATGCATCAAACAAAAATTATTTGTTATCAAGGGCTAACAACCTAACCAAATAATTTTGGTCTAACTTTCTCTTATCAAGAATAGCAGCCATTCAGGTAGTTTTAAGTGCCTCACCCTGTATATCAATCTGAGGATTTCACACAATGACAGAGTCTTTACACGTAAAGAAGTCTAAAAAATCGATAATATTGATCTTCCACTTGCCATTAAACAAACAATTTCCGCGCAAAAATATGACAGTCTCATAATCACGCCATAAATTCGACGTTTCGCATGCTCGAACGTAATAAAAAGACAATGCGTCACCCACCTTCAGCCAGGTCAGCACCCCACGCAACAATGATCCGCACGCGACGCCGCTCGAGGAATTGATCAGCGTACAAATACGCGGCGCAGAATGAACCGTGGAACCTCGTGCACGTACCCAAGACGACGGCACGTCCCTATCACGTATCTATTAGTCGTGACGGAAGACGGTCGGGTCAGACAATAGGGGGTTGGAACCGCCTCGACAAAAATTCTACCCTTCCCAAGGGCCTGTGTGTTCCGAACACGGACACCGAAGAAGATGATCGGCTCGTAATCCTATATAAACACGGTTATTTTTATCCCATTACAGGGCGGTTCCGTAACGGCCTGTACAACACGGGCTCTGCATAATGCCACGTTCGGTGTAGCGGACCGTTTCTAAAGGCGACCGACGAGGAGGGATGACCGCAGGATCCCGAGGGGTGCAGCCTGACACACCCCCTCTCTCGTACCCTCTTATACCCAGGGATATTCGAAACCCCCTCTTACAGGTTCTACAACATCCAGGTATACTTCCAATTTTTTTAATTCTCAAATATAAAATATACCTGTATATATTATACTTGTTCCATATGTTATATTTTATGTTCCATTCTTGTTAGTATACCCTACATTCTATATACAATACATTTGTTAGAAATGTATCCTGCATTCTGTGTAGAATATGTGTTTGCTGTAAGTAAGTATTGTAAACTTTACGTACAATATTTTAGACAATGAAACACGATTCGAACGAACTCAAAGTTTGAGTTCCTCCACGAATATACCGTGGGGGAATATTCGCAATATTTGAGTTAATGTATCGCAAATCTTTGAGGTTATGTATCGCAAATCTTTGAGGTTATGTATCGCAAATCTTTGAGGTTACGTATCGTAAGTCTTTGAGGTTATGTCTTGCTAATTTCGAGCATCTCAAAAATGTATCCCAAAGAAAATTTGATAAGAATCAAGAAAAGTAAACCTTCATATATTTATATTCGAAAGGATACTAAGCATTTCGTAGAGATGACAACCCTCGAGCCGCGGCGCAGCAGGAGGCACCATGCACGCTTCAAGATGCAACCCTCGTGCCTGCACCGGTAACATTCCACGAGGGCCAGCATTTTCCTTCGATCATCCTTGAAAGGAGCCGAGGAGACGTTTCTCCGGGGAACACGCAGCAGGTCGATGAATTTTATGAATTTTCTGAAGGGGGTTTTGGGAGTCGAGTGTACGGTGAATTGTGAGGAATTTAAGTTTCTTAATCGACGTCGGAAAGTGCGATTGAATGGAGCGGTAGGCGATGTTTATCGAGAGGGTTGTTTCCACTTGACTGAAAATTTGTTTTATTCGAGGACAGTTTTTTGGAACGGGTTGCTTAAATGGAGGCTCGAGATGAGATGCTTGAGAAGGTGAGTTTAATGGATAGTGTGGATTATACACAGAGATCTATTGGTTTATCCTTTTAACCTCATAGAAAGGTTACAGAGAAATCTATACCTTTCTAAGTCAAAGTCGAATGCATTATTTATTCTATTCTTTACCTACAGAATTATTGATTCTTCTTTCTTCTGTTGTTATCTTAAGTATCATGTTAAAAAGAAATCTATGGTTACCTTGCTCAAACTATTCCAATTAGCAAAAATTATTTACTCTTCCGTGTTTCTCTAACGTTTTCAAGTTAAAAAATTTTTAATTATGAACCTGTCTTATTTTAAAGCGCATCAAGCGTGTAAGAGGAAAAACGCGATGAAAAATGTCAGACAGCGAAACAAACGAATTAACAAGGTCTACGCAGGAAATCCGCGTAGAGGGTGTTTCAGTGGGAGTCGTGGGTCTATTTTTGTTTAATCGCTGCCCGGTGATTCCGCGTCGGTTTATTTTCGTATCGTCCGCTAAATTTCCTCGTTGTTTCTCGATGGGGGTTTCTTTGATGTTCGCCACGCCGTCTGTGGATCTTGAAACGATGCGGGTCCAGCGGTAGAGCTGGTCAACGTGGACGAACACGTGTCGTGCACTCGTTCATTCTATGGTGCACGTGAAACCCATGGGGCCGTTTTCGACATTCTGTTACGTTAACGACATGCTTCATCACGTAGCAATGGAAATTCCTACGAATTCTGCAACGTCGAAAATCTGCGCGCCAGCGATTCGAGAAAAACTGCTGCGAAACTTTCTCGTTTATTGGGATTTTCGAAACGAGGTCGTCTTTGGGGAGAGGTTTGGAGCTGCTTCTTCGTAGATCGGTTAAGAGGAAAATCTTGTTGGGTCGATTCGTTTCGCCAGGACATCGGAAGTTAAAAGAAACTTTACAGGTCATCCGACTGGGTCGACACAGTTGTGTCTTGAGTTGAGTTTTTGTGGTCGGAAGGAGATAATGGTTCTGAGCATTCTTCAACTTCAGACTATTTTTGTAATCATTTGGATTTAATAATGAAACCACGTCTTTCGAAATTTTGTAATAACAAAATTGTGACAGTAGGTGATTTTAAGATCCTCTTTCAATAATCTCTCCAAGAGTTCCATAAAACTTTAAAAGTTTGAGTAAAATAAAAATAATATATAACGTTAAGAGTCCTTCAGTAAAATGCATTCGGGTTGAAAATAAGAATTTCTGAAGTTCCAAGGAGATAACCCAAATTCTCACAACCCGAAAAATGAAATACAAACACTTCTGCAGGTAGAGTCCCGTGTTTTCCGGTGAAAATCGTGTTACCCGAGGCGCCGTTTCGATTACTTTCCCAGCAACGCTTTCTCGTCCGTGGTCCCCAAACACTTCTACCTCACCATTATACGTTCCAAGCACCCCGCATTAGTCTACTTCAAGATCAAAGTGGCCGATTTTCTGCGCAGAGATAGTCCTAATTGACTCACCGCGTTAGCGATAACCTCCTCCGTAGCCTCCTCCGAAATTCCTCTCTTGAAATCAACAAATCCCTTGCGATCCATGCATCACGGTGATGGGTAAACTTAAGATAAAATGAACTATAATTAACTAAATGCACGACAAAGTAAAAAGCTTCGAAAGTATCTTCGGTGAAATTAACTGTATTCGAGAAGGACTTCTTGCAATCCTTTTAAAACCTTGAGATAAGAAGAACATTAGAACAAAATAATACATCTGCTATCTATGGGTTTAAAATTAATAGACATAGATCAGGAAACATTCTTTGTAAATGTGATCCATCTATGAGAACGATCTTCATCTAAGAATGAAAAATAAAGAATTAGTATCTAAAAATATTTATAGCCCCATTTGTAGATCAATGCTCCGCAGTCTTAAGTCGTAAATAATACTCCATTTTGATTTTGTGTCCAGCAGTATCGTAAGAGGATCGAAAGAGGCTGCTTTTGAAATAACGCGATCTCGCGAGCCGAGCGATCAATCACGCGTCTCCGCGGAAAAAAGGAGAAAGAATCGGGGAAAAACGCGGGACAGAGAAAAAGCTTGGGTGAACGATGCGAGTCACCGACGAAATTGCGAGGTCGCATCGAGAAAATCGATGTACGACGAGCAGTCGTATTTTTTACACGCAACGTCAGCGGCTCCATTAATTTTCCCGGGGAAAAATCGACGTTGCCTGTCTAGAGTTACGACGCGAGCTACGTCTCGAGTAGGCCACCGGTGAAATCCGAGCCTGTCCCATTTCTCGCGAGGAAAGGGACACGAGAAGCACACGGCTGGATTAAAAGGAACGAGAGGAAAGAATACGGACGTGAAGGGAGAATGGAACGTACTCGAACAAGGACCATGTCTCGAGGGCTTCCTCGAGATATCGCAGCGCGGATAATGTATGTAGATTTAACAATTTGGGAAATTGAGCTCCTCGAGAAAAAGACGTTACAGCGAACTAATATGGCGGTAGTGGATGAGCAACATTTTTGAGGGCTGAAATTTGATAATATTGATGGGTTCAAATATTTTCTCGATCGAACGCAAAGATAATTTTAAGTTTTTTCGTATCGTATTCATTAGCAGGGGTTATTAACATAATAATGGATCTTCCGTTTTGAGTTATTTGATAAGGGAAGATTAGCAAGGACTCGGTACACCATAAACATCGCATCAGCTATGTTAATACGTCTCCGTTGGTTGAAGGCCATGGGTAAACACACCGTGTATCCCACTCGATTACCGAACCTGTCTCATCCATCGTAGCGTCTCTCGTGCGGACAAGCATCGGCCATGACGCTTTTCAACGGCACGGTAAAGAAAATGCCGGGCGTGTGGCGCGTTTCGTAAGGCGTTTCCATGTTTTTTCAGTGTCGAAAGATGGGTTCGTTCGAACAGAAATAATCTTATTACCCATAAAAACAGCGAGGAGACGATCGTAAAAGGGCACGGTAGCCATAAAAAGAGAAAAAATGAGGAGGAAACAAGAAGACTCGACCTATCTTTTTCCCGCCCTTACATAATGTGGGAATAGCCGTGGAACGGCGCGGCGATTCGAGAAAAACGCTCGATAGGTTCCCGTTCAAATTTACGACTGGCACGACTTTTATGCCACGGGATACCACAGATTTGTCCTACAACTTATCGATTCCATTAAGTACTATTAGCAAGCTGAAACCACGGAGGCGAGACGAGCCACGGCCGCTCGCCGTGGTCTCGAACGTGCTTACCTGTTCATCCGGTTCGCTCCGAGTGGATTCATTTGTTTTAGGACCCATGGTCCATGGGAGATTCGGCCGTCCAGATAAAGGAGTCAATCCGAACAGTCGCAGATGCATCGTCCGACGATCGAGACACGTCCATGAATAAGCCAGCTCTTTTTTTAAAAAAAGATTATTCGATTCATTGAGATACAGTGATCCTATTAGAGCGTGATTTACTTATACGAATAATTTTGAGATAACGTTGCAAATTGATAGAGTAAAGAAGGATTACACGATAATTAATCGTTCCTTCGGAGTGCATTACGATAACGACTATTTTTTAATATGAATGCACCTGATACTTCACTCGAGATAAATTCTCGAGTATACAAGACCGTTAGCCTATCTACTAGCCTATGGATCCTCTCAATAATTTTCATTTAATTTTATGTTTAAGCAGATGGAAATTTATTTGGTTGTTTGTTTCAATAGCAGAATTATGCATTACTGTATCTCAATGACTCTTACAACCTGTACCATTATCGTGAAACAAGAAAGTCTCCGACCGCAATATCTTTCCCCGTCCAGAAATCACTGAAATCGTAACTCTACGATGTCCTAACCAAACAGTTAGAGCACTTTGAACGCAACTACACTCCGAAACCTATCGAGGCCTGCATTGGCAGTTCGACGCATTGGCATCTGGAATAAAGACGAACACAGCGTCGGGAACTCTCGTTATTCCCGGTCGATGGAATCGGCGGTGAATAGCGGAGGCAAAGGCTTCGAGCGGTCGTCGCGACGCATTGAAATGCATAGGAACGCGTTCGCGGGGTAGCGACGCATTCACGATTGCATAAGTGGCGTAACGGGCTTATAAAGCCTGTTGCACGCAACACGTATCCCGCAGCGAGAGAGCAGAGATCGGCCGAGTGCCTACTCGAGTTACTCGCCACTCGCTCGTGCACGCTCGCTCGCTCGCTCGTTCACAATTGTGTCACCCCGTTGTCGTGGCTTGGCCACCCCTGTGCCGGCAACAGCGGGGTTACGATTCACAAACTGCCGTGTAATAACGCGACGCTGTTACTCCGCGGGTTGGCACGAGCTTTTTACGAAATCGAGCGGCTGCGAGCTGGACGTCTCCACGCACCCTAATTTTCCTGCGAGCGTTCATTGTGCGACTCTCCATCGCTGCGGGGAAACCTGGCCCAACTTTTGCTGCCGCGACGGTTTGGAACTTCAAAATGGAGTGGGCATATGGCCTCGTTGAATGAATCGAGGTTATACCGAGGTTATCGAGGTTGTTTATAACTGCTAGAAGGTACCGTGAATTTTTTGTGGAGGTAATATTTGGGAAGCCTTCTTTCAACCAGAGAGGTCCCTGTCTTTTAGAAGCCTGTGCTGAGGGTGTACTTTCTCATCAATCTTTATTTTCTTATGGTATATCTGATATTCTAAGTACAAGTGGTTGTCAAAGCAGACTAATCATGTTTAAAAGCTGTAATGTATATTATAAGAATGTAAGTTAATTTCAAATAATTTTCCTTCCAGTATATAACACATTAAAACGGTTTAAATAACCGTAGTTTCCAATTGCAGTCTGCGTTCGACGCATGAATTACTACTGTGTCGAACATATGGTACTTCCAAGCAAATCGGTATTGTTGCGCGAGGTATTGTTGAAACGCGAAAGTCTGGAAGGTACTCGGGCGCACTTGGATATAGCGAGAAAGGGGGAGGTACGGAAACTGAATCGAATGATTCGAGCCACCGTCGAATTTCTAATTCTTAATACACGGTTCCGATTTTACGCGAGCATCTCTCAAAGGCTGACTCTCGGTCAAACACTTCGAAAGCAATTTTCCGGCAAACCGTTTCCAGCGGTACACAATTTCCCCGTAACTTTTCAATTTTGCCGGAGCACTCGCGATGCGGATCACGGAGAGAAAAGCTGTATCGGCTGACCGCGGCTCGGCCCAAAATTCTGTCCGAAAAATTGGACCACGTCCCTTTCAAAATGCTCTCGAAATCTAGCTAACCGCGCGCGTATATCGAGCCATATGCGAACGAGCGACCACCGACGATTTTCCATTGTGCCCGACGACAATAATAAAAATAATCCCCCTCCGCCAGGGACATTCTCGTCTCGCAGGCATTAGCGAGCTAATGAAACTTGAGTTGAAAGCCGGTCGCTGGTGTCGCGTTTCCGGAAGACGAGAGGGGTTTAGCAAACGGAAACGGCCGGGGCAAAAGAAATCGGGAGAAAGAAAGAGAGAGACGACGAGAAAAGAAGACGATTGGAAGGGAGAAACCCGATCAATTTATTTATTAAACGTTTTTCGTGCCTTTGTCGGGGGGCCTGTCGCGTTCCCACGGGAAATACGAGGCGCTTAAAAGAGTGCTGGCTGCGAATCCTGCGCGGGAGGGAATCGCCAGGACGAGGAGAGGATCAGCGAGGGAGATTCCCTTAATGGAATCACGGACGATCCGGAGGAAAACAGGGCTCGCACGAGTCTCGCGATACTCTGGCGAATTTTCGGAACTCCGAGGTATTTCCGTGTCCTCGGGAACGGTATCCGGATGACGACAAAAAAGGAGGACACCGGTTAGCCGAGGGTTCGGTGAGGAGCAGTCGATTCTTCTCTCGAGGAAGGAGACAGCGGTTCGCCATTAGCGCAATCTAATCGGCAGGGTCCCTTAATAACAGGTTGGCCTGGACGTTCCGGAGAAGCAGAAGAAAATGAGGAGCGCGGAACGGTGGGGCGGGGATACCGCGGGCAGAAATTCATTCGGTTTCTGGGATAGCTCGCGGAGGAGATCCTCTTTCTTTCTCTGTAATCTTACGGCTGAGCTCAATTAATGCCTAACGACAAAACCGCGAGAGAGGAAGATAGGAAGGCAGGCCTTCGGGCTGCCGCGTGGGACCCGGGTCCACGAGAAGAATGCGCCCGGTAGATACCGCTAATTGTGAAGGCGTCCTCCAGCCGCAAAATTGCCGTGCACGCGCTTCAAGAATGCGCGACGAATTGCCAGCACGACGTTTCCTTCCTTCCTTCCATTACCTTTCATCCTTACCGAATACTCTGACTTTCCCATCCCACTCGACGGCCAGCCTTTCTTCCGGGAAGTTGAAAGAGTCCTACCCACTTGAAAAGAAGACTTCTTTCTTCGACGGGGACGCGGAGGGATGAACTTTTCAACGGCCGGAGCTAGCCTGCGGTTAGAAACGAGATCGATCTTGGTTATACCTCTTCCGTTTTCGTCGTTCTTCAGAAATTTTCACGGATACAATGGGACTTCGAGAGACCTTCGAGGTACATGCTTTCGATGCTGACGGTTCGTGTGTTCAAGAAAGCGAAGTCCTTTAAAGAAAATTTGTCTTCGCTTTACGATAGTAAATTCTCTTGTATTATTTATATTGTCGGTGTAATCTGTGAAGTGATACATCAAACAGTAACGTCACAGTGCAGGAACGTATACAGCAGGGCGATAGGAAGACAAGGTCTTCTGTAACTACTTACGTGATAGATTAATACTTTTTGACTAAAGAGGTTATTACAGTATTTTTTATTACTGTACATTATGCAAAAATAAGTTACCACCTGAAAAAACATGCGTCAAAATAAATGAACCTTTCAAATCACAAGATCACCGTCAAAGCGACGTCACTTTCTCTTTCTCCGCTTTTTAATCCCTCACAGCCGTAACGGGCAAAGTAGAAAGAGGGAAAGTAGCATTAAAGATCAAGGAAGTGGCGTTCGGTTGCGAGTACGCTTCGCCAGGAAACCGTGCTCGAAGAAACAAAAGGAGGCAGTCTCCTTCCCTTTGTCTCGCAAGGGCACACCCTCCCGTTCTGTACACGTGTGCGAGCATTATTCGCCCGTGACTCGACGCGAATCCAACGTGAAACCATCGACGGCGAGAGAGATTCTGTCGTTCGACCTCTAATGGGACGCCGGTTTTCTGAAAGCGGTCGAACAGTCGAGGATCTACTGGTCCTCTGCTAACCCGGCAATTTCGGTGCCCCACAATCTGCCAGATTGCATCCCGCCTAGCTGGCGAATTATCCCTCTCTGTCTCCCTTCTCGCGGCTCCGTGTATCCACGAAGCGGAGATTCGAGGAAGGGCAACTCTCTAGCTCGATGCTCTATCTTTCCGCCCGCCACTTTTGCGTCGCTTGTAATTCAGAATCGAGACTCTTCTCTCCGTCAATTTCCATCGACTGTCTCTCTTACGCGGAGGTCCTCTTTGTTGTCGAGATAATGACAGAGCTGTGTCCCACTGGGATTCCGGGAAAGAACAGATTTGAAGGCTGAAGAGCGGATCGATTGGTCGAGGATTTCAAAGATGTGCGGGTTTTTAGAAATTTGAAAATTAGACGAGTGGGTTCGATGAAAGAGAATTCAGTAGGGACTCGAGGGGAACCTATAAAAAGGACAATAGACCGTAGGGAACCTTTAAATTTCTTAATTTAAAAATTTATGATTTTTATACCTATACCAACAATAATATTTTATACCTGTACTAGCAAAATTACAATAAAAAATAACATGCAGAATTATCTTAAAGGGACGGAAAGTTAAGTAACGCAAGATCGATTCGGGATGATTTACAGAACGTTAAGGTCCGATACGGTCGAAATTGCTACCGGACCACCTCGAATCGTTTCACGATATCACGATACCGTTTTAAATCAAATAACGAGGCCATAAATATTATCTGAACGCGATTGAATCCTCTCCTGTCGGGAATAAAACAAAAAAGAGGGTCAGGTAAGAGTCGTGTAGAGCGTGTGTACCGCGTGCCGGCGAGGCGTTATCGAGCAGGGAGGCAATCGTAACTAACGAAACTCATTTAGCACGTTCCACTCGTCGAACAGTCTCATCGGCCCGTAATTAACATAATTAATATTCCGGCGACGAGTGGCTCCCATGGTTGGGAACCAGCCGCGGACCCTTTCGGTGGCGCAGCGTGTGGCTTTACCTGAAAATACCTGCACGAACACGGGGAACACGAAAAACGTGCAGCTCACGGAGCCGGAATACGTTGTGGACGCCCCCTGGAGCGAGTGGTCGTGATCGATAACGACCACAAAAGATCGGATTAATAGACCGATGGGGTTGCCTCTCGTGAGCTTCGTCTGTCCCTTCGGAGATTCTTCTACGACGCAGAAAAAGGGGATGACCATTCAACTTTGTAACTCGCGAGTTTTAAATCGAGACGAGCATTGTTCGAAACTGTGATCGCTATAAGAGCTTTAAGTATCAATGGCTTCGGTAGGATATTAATCCTCTGCCTCATCATTTTTTCCTCGGTTGTGCTAGTCAAAGGTATCAAAAGTATGAACCAGTTAGAGCTTATAGGTTTATAGGTATTGTGGGCTAGTGTCATCGAAACATCCTCAGAACCTACATCGATAAATAATGAACTGCATGCTCCCTTAAGCAGCACCCACAGGACAAATGGACCCGCAGGTCCAATCCGCAGGTGTGGATTTCATCCATTTCGCGCATCGACGACGACCACTCTATTAGACTGTTGCAGACCACCGCACTCTTCTTTCTCTTTTCGGTTCCACCCTCGACAAGTCCACCTTGACGTGTCCCCACGGTCCAGAGGATTTCGTGCCACCGGTTTCTTTTTTCTGTCCACTTTTCTCGGTCGATTCAAGAGGGCAGAAACTTGCTCTCTTGACAGTCCCGGTGGTTTCTCGTGCATCGAGACACGGGGCTGTTGCACAATGCATCGAGCAACACCGGGCCCTTTGTGCAACACCGACGGATAGCGTTGGTCGCTCTTTGTCTCTCTTCGGCGATGGTAGCTGACGTGTTTCGTTTCCTCATTCACGAGGCTGCAAAAGTGGAAGAACCTATCCAACCTTAATTCGTTCGCCGGTGCACAATGGGCGTCCCGTTTCCAGCTCGTCGGAGACGATGGAAAAGCGTTGGTTTACGGCCTGGGATTTTCTTCTCATTCGGCTCCTTTCACCGACCCTGTTGTCTCTATTTTCCTTTCCTTCCGACCTCGCTCCTTGCATCTGGCCCTTTGCGATTTTTCCGCGTTCTATTTTCCGACTTCAATGCGAAACGCGTTCGGATGAAGCTGTAAGTATTCGCGTGCTCCTCGCCTTTCTGTTACGAAAATCACTTTCAATTATTTTCCTCGCATTCGTCATTCCTATTCATCTGCAAACTGGATGGTTAAAAACTCATCTCTTTTGCCCTTTCAATCTCTCAATAATTTTTAAACGACTAAACCATAATTAAAACCCGGCAAGAACATAATAAGACTCTAAAAAAATTAAAGAGAATAAAGAACATAAAACTGCATGGTGTACAAGCTCATGTCTTTTATTGTTTCTATCTCTCAATAATTTTTAAACGATTAAACCATAATTAAAATCTGGTAAGAACATAATAAGACTCTAAAAAAATTAAAGAGAATAAAGAACATAAAACTGCATGGTGTACAAGCTCATGTCTTTTATCGTTTCTATCTCTCAATAATTTTTAAACAACTAAACCATAATTAAAATCTGGTAAGAACATAATAAGACTCTAAAGAAATTGAAGAGAAAAAAAATTCTAAAGAGAATAAAGAACATAAAACTGCATCTAATATGACTACACAGGATATTAATTACGTATCCACTGTAGTATTAAACAGAATATAAAATTGTGTGTCTACAAGCTTTTTCTATTTCCCTAATAGAAGATTGTTTGATTGTTTGCCGCGACACATGATATCCCATTAGCATCCGCTATTAAATTATGTATCCATCTGAACGATGAGATTCATGTGCCCGTAGTAAGATTCAGCAAACATGGAGCAATTAATATCCGACCGGGGATCTTGTTGCGGTTCATCTTTCATCGAGCGTTGTAGCTTGCTAGACGGGTCACGATCGACCAGCACTTTTTCATCCATCAATTCTAATTGATGCCGCTCGATTTACCTCTCGGCGAGATGGTTTTTGCGCGCGACTGGCTATGCGAATCTCCATAATTCACCTCGCAGCCCCACGAATCTGTTGAGAGAAACAAGGTGTCTCTTACTCTGCTACCCTCCGTACGGACATCTTTGTGAAAGGGATATTCCGAATTTCAGATTTTTGTTTCAAGCAACAATAACTTTCACGTGTAGTTACACTGTAAAATTACATGGAAATTTTTTGAGAAACCTCTGAAAGACTTAGGTCTGTAAAAAATATCTGCCTAAAGAATATTTCATTCTAAGTATCGTCAGAGTCATTAATGTTATGTTAACACCGAGAGGAACACGGACAATGATAAATTACAAATTTCCACCCGATCGCACCTGTAATGCAGTGTTCGGTAAAGCGAGGGTAAAAAATCCGGTACAGTGAATAGGTGCCGTGAATGTTTGAGGAATTCGGTTCGAAAGAGGGTAGCGAAAGGCTCCGTGAAAATTAATGGAGGCCGGTCGCGGAAATTGATGCTTTAATGAAATTTAATTGAACGTCCGGCTTTTCGTCGCACGTCGTCGATCGGCTGATTTATTCGAAAGCGCGACAGCCCCGATCGTGACGTAATCGCTTATCTTAATCCGTTCGCGAGAGAGTAGGATGCCCGGAGGTAAATGACGTTTCTTCTTAATGACCGGGGAAACGATAATCGAGTCAGCCGGTCGACTTAACGTCAATCACCCTTCCTTTTTTTTACATTTTTTTTTTCACCCTCTGTCCCGCTGCTACTCCGCGATCTCGTTTCGTCGACACGCTTTTATTTGAAGAACGCGGCTCTTAACTATAAATCAGACCGTTTTTACCGTGGCACGCGGTTTTTTTTTTAACGACGGAACGAGCGTGATCGGTTGCGCGCTCGCGCGCAGCCTGATTAAAACGGGTTATTAATTACGGGCTGGCACGGACGTGAATGAATGCGGTGCCATCGATAGCCAGCCAACGGGGATCGAGACTTTTTATTTTCGCGAAATTTCCGTATCGGTCGTCATTGAAATATGCATCGGATTCTCGCGTGCCACTGCCGCGTATCGCCGGAAATTTGCGGCGGTTCGAGGCTCTCTGTATTTAATTATCCAACGCCAGCGTGTGTGATTAATATTGGCTTCTTCTTTCGAACCAATCAATTTTAATTATAAGCACATAAAGAGCTAGCGAACGATGCCGGGACAAAGAGGGGGAGGGCGGGCACACGGGGATTAATGAAAAATTCATGTCATGATCCACGCCGATAATTCGTGCCAAACTGTCCGTCTCTCTTGTACCTTCCTCGCTGCCGCCTCTTCTCTCCTCGGGCTATTAGACACGCTTTGAAAAGCGTCACGAACTCGTGCCAGAAGCTTATTCACGAATTCGTCGCGTTTACCGGGAATAAAAGAAGCGTCCGTTTAATGAATCACTGACTTTTACTTATCTGACCTATTTACTGACGGTACCATTGTATCTATTCTTTTTGATGTTTACTCAATGATAATCGTCGGACAATTAATTTTCTATAATTCACCAATGTGCATCTCATTTTAACAGGAAAGTCTCTGTATACTCCTTATATTTTTCTTTTTCTTCTTCTTCAGCAAGATATCAAGTCAATTGTTTCAAGAAAGACAAATAGCTAGATAAATAGTTGAAGAAGCAAATATTCATATTTGATAAAAAACCGTACAATATGTTTCTTCAGGACACTTACAATAGCTATTAAGTTAATTGCAATTGTTTATCAGTCAAAATTCTTCAAAGTCGAAGAAGCAAATAATTATTTCAATACCCTCAATGCAACCGGACTACATAAGTATTCAACGATGACCGGAAATAAATTTCTTGGCCAGCGCTAGAAGTTTAATCTGAAGGGTGCTCGCGGTTAATTGGCCTCCGATGCCCCCCGACATCCGGATGAATATCGTTTTCGTGTCTTCGTCACTTTACCACGAAGCAAGGGTTGAATCATTTGGTGGTCGTGGAGGATTCGGGCAAAAGAGGAAAAGGAGCCGCTATCGCTTTCGATGCTCGAAAACTTCCTGCTGCTTCCACGGTTCGCGGCAACTTGGGGAGGAAAGTTCAAAAAGTCAATTAACCGCTCGTGCCGCTTCACTCTCGATTGAACGGTAATAAGCGGGAACGAGCCAAGTTATGGACTCGAAACAAGCATAAAGCCAAGTCAGCGACACCCATCGTTTCAACGACGTCTGATTTGGATTAATGAAGTCGTATCGTGACACACCACCATCAAACGCCTCTCAACCGACTTCTATAGTCTTTATTATCGAAAATTATTCTTAGTTGCTTCTCTTTCTCCTTTCTTTCTATTTGTCCTCTTTTGAAGGATTGTCTTTTAGAACATGGTTTAATTGTTTGGTTACTTGGTGCTGTCTGAATTGTTAGACTCTTGAAATGGAACTAGTTAGAAAAGCATTGAAGAGGATGTGATCTAAGTAACTTTTATGTGAAGTTACATTCATAATTGTATTCATGATCATATGCAATTTATGTTATAATGATATTTAAGAGATCAATATTGAGCATGCAGTTAATAACTGTATGACAGTGACAAGATGTAGATGCAGTCCACGTCATCAAGTTATGTAAACTTGGACAGCCAAGATAGCTCCTATACTTACAACAAAGTATTATTGTCATTCTACGGTACCAAACGATAGAACCTGTCCTCTGAATTCCTCTTAAATCAAAAAGTCCAGCAAACAAAAGCATTTAGTCTGTGGTTACAGCAGGTGTCTCATACACAGCATGCTTATAATCCTCTTAAAGAGCAGAGTCTCGGAATGGCGACGTTGATTTAAGTGTAGCGGTAAAAGTTACGCCGAGAATCTTGCATGAAGAAACAGGAATATTTTCCGCCAAAGGGAATCGGCCGGAAGTTATTCTTCTCGCGAAGAAAGAAGTTTCCCGACCAAAGCTACTTTCAATCAAGACTATTCCGAACTTCGCCAAAGTAATCTCGCCAAGTTGCTAATCTTACTGTCCCCGGCAGCAACAATCGCTTCCTTCCTTGCGCACTCTTCTCCGTTCCCGATAAATGCTTCCTCAAAAGTGTTTCAAGGATATTATACCGTCTCGATAACGGCGAGTGCTTGCACGTGCAGCAACGATCCTATCGTGATATTTAGAGTACACTTGGTCTATAATCTATAATGTTCTTTCGATACTGAAGGCTAGGTTACCGCTTGATAGGTTTCCAAGCGGATTTCGTAACAACATAATTTTACCATCTTGCGTTTCAGCTGAGAATTCGTACTTCTCGCAGAACTGTGATGTCATAATTATTTCACGCGTGACAGTTCAATGATGATACGAGTAAAGCGTGAAAATTTCCGAATGCAAAATTAACTTGAGAAAGAAACAGTGAAAGTTCAAAGTCATAAATCTGTCGAAAGTCTTGTTTCATAGAACACAGCTTAGTAAAAACTAATTGAGCTTTCAAAAGTTTGAATATTTGTTGTACATAAGAAGTTCGTAAAGAAGTATGTAGTAAGTTCGGAAATTAATTAAGTTTCACTTCGTTTCATTCATTATTCAAACTCCTGTACGAAAAGATGTCTTCCTCGGAAGACCATCTAAGACTTCGTATCTTCCGGACTCGTTGAACTTCGGTGCTTAACTGTCCGTATTATCCGAGTTTCATTAAGCAGGAGGTATTCGAATGGAATGAATTAAATCGTCTGCCATTTATCGAACAATGATTCGTAACCTTTCATATTATCTGAACTTTGCCTAGACGATAATGGCAGTCGTTCAAAGCTCGTATATCGTCTGGGCAACTTGTTAAACTCCTCCTTCCTTTCGTAAGATTCGAACGGCGTAATTATTAGCTGATAGTGCTTCGATTATCGTAACCTAATTATAGCACGGCTTCTTGGATAATGATTCATCGACGTGTAATCTTTAACCTTTCAATCTGGCCTACTTGAAAAGCTGTGGCTTTTTTGAGCTGAATTGAAGGTTAAAATCGATGTTCTTTTTCACTCCTTTTACCTTTCATTCAATTTTAATTCTTGTTGAAATAGTGATAGTAAGTTGATGAGGTATGAGGTAGAGTTTTTACAACGTTCAAGATATGCGTACACTTACTCTTCTACTATGGAATTCCATCACGAAAAAAATCAAAAGCATTCATTTTAAATTTAGAAATTTAGGATCTCTCATTTTATCAAATAGACAGATCAACCCCTCCAACACCTGACATCTCAGAAAATTCGCCGGAGCCTTAAGTGATCGACTAACCTTTACCCTTTCGCGTCCTGGAACCAGTTGCGCTTTTCCACCTCTCGGCACCGCTCGCAGAGGTGGCGCTGGCTCCGGATTGGCGTGCAAATCCCAGGCGATTATCAGCGCGGCTCGGGGCGTAACACGAAACTGGAAAGACGCGATAAAGAATTTTTCCGGTCGCCCGAGGGTCCAGTTCTCGACGAGGGACGAGAATTTACGCTGGCGGACGCGCGATTTCGTGGAACACCGCGGAACCAGTTGTCCGAGCCGATAAAACCGCGGCTCTTATTCCGTTCACGTTCGATTTAGAGGTATCGCACGTGCGAGCTCGCGGTTGCGCAATCTTGTCGACTGCGAAAAGGATCCGCGCGTTTATTCGCTCGTTTCGATTCACCGCTCGAAATCCAGCCTGATACCGTGTCCTGCGGCCTGGCAATCAGCATTTCTGTCCGCAACAAGGAATCCCGTCGATATTCCGTTTTTTCAGCTTCGAAGCGCGTGCCTCGACTTCGAGCCACCTTTTTGCTCGCGGCGAAGCATGCGCGGTTACAGCGCTGAGTTCCGCCACAATTGTCCGACATTCGTTCTTTAGGCCAATTGCTTCGCGGAATTCGAGACTCGGGTCGCGGACAGAAGATGCGAATTTCATTGGGCTTGATTTTAACGGGGCAGTTTGATGGATAGATCTGCTATTAAGTACGATTGCAAGGGACCTTATGTGTCATCGAATGGTCACAAGTGTTTCTTGTAATTTGCTGAAATAGTTCAAGAGATGATGGGAACATTTAGGGTGGGTTGACTTCTACGTGCACTGTGTGATATTCGAGACGTGAACATATGTTAATTAGATTCAGTATCTTGTAAGTAGGTTTCACAGTGGATCTGCGTATCTATTTCTGAGTCAATGATATTTGTTCAAGGAATCTAAAGATAACTCGCTGTCATGAATTTTTAGAATGTTAATCGGAAGAGTTGACTCGTGAATGGAAAGTGGTATTGCAGCGAGCAGTCACGTTTTAAATGAATATTAAAAACCGATATATTACACATGTACTATGGACTAACACACCTCTGCAAGTTTCTGATGATATGAAACACTTCATACTGACAAGAGAACAGACCCTTTAAAACCAACAAATAATTCCTTCACTACCAGGTCCCTCCAATATGAAATACTAAAAAATAGATTATAAATTTTTTGGACACACAATGTATTCTTCTGAAAATACCTTCTTCCTAGGTAATTGTAAACAGCAGCCATGATCAAATGACCACCGTAAGTACAAAGTGAAACGCATCAGCCGTTGCTTTCCCACAACACGAGTAGAACAAGGTTCGCGATCTGGTCGAGCACGAGCGTTGCAATTATCACGAAGGAGAGACGGGAAGAAGGAGCAATTTGTTTCGGCGACAAAACGCGGCAAAACTACTTGGATTCGATCCAGAAGATCCCCCTGAGGAAATATTCGGATCTTTTCTTCCTCGCGGAGGAGAGCCGCGTCTCTAGCGACTGTTTCGTTCGACGCCGCGGCGCGAGAACGATGGCCCCTGTTTGTCAAGAGGCATCAAGGGCGGAGGCAGCCGTTTGTCAAGGGGATTACACGGGCTCCTTTCCTCCCACCGCCAAGGAATATTAAAATTCCGACGTATCTTCGTCGCGCGTGGCGTACCGCGAACCCACCGAAAACCCCAACGTTTCGCGCCCTCCTTTCGATTCCCTTTTCCCACCGTTCCGAATTCCTGATTCGGTCCTATTCGCGGAACGCAATAACGTATTCGAATACTTTCCGCCTTTTACCACCGGATACCCTCGCCTTCTAGTAACTCGAAATTGTACCTTTTGTTCGGGGCAGAAAATGGCGATTACAAGATTCATAGAAATTTGACGAGTTTGGAATTTGGGTATTCGAGAATTTGAGGATTTGGGAATTTTCTATTAAGGCATTTGATAATTGGCGAAGTTGAGAGTTTGGAACATTGGAGATTTAAAAATTTAAGAATCTCAAAGTTTGTAAATTTGAGGATTAGTTACAAAGTTGGAAGTTTAAAGGTCAGCAAAATTTAACAATAGCCAACAATTTCTTAAATGGAGAATCTGCCAAGATGTGAGAACCTTGAAATGTAAAAATTGAATTCGAGGAATTGTAACGGCGAAGAGAATGGAACATCAAGAAACAACGTGGCTGATGATTCGTGGACGTCCACCATTTCGAGCAGTGGATACAGGGCCAACATTAATATCACGGAATAGAGCCGCGTGGCGAGATTCCACCGCGATTCTATTTCCAACTTGTTCCTAACCACCGTAAATCGTAGCTGTTTTGAACACGTCGCGTCGTTGCTCAAAGAACAGCTGCATTTCGCGTGGAATCCAACAAGATTTCTTCGTGGCTGAGTAACACGGTGTACGTCATACTCGAAGACGAATCACGCGTGTTCGTCGATGAATTTCGCCGTGAAACGCTCGGCTAATCGACAATCGGATATCGACGAAGATATCCATCGGCGCGGCTAATGAAAGAGGGAGGATAATCGCGCCGTTATCGACAAGAGGGTCAACGCCGAAGAGGAGGAACGGTTTGATCGAGGAGCCACGCGAGTCGTGGTAAAACCAATGGCGTAACTACAATTTTTATGCATGGGAATTAGTCTCAGATATAGACGCCTACGCGCAAGGTAGGCTGTATGTTAGCTAACTGTATGTTAAACTTTAATATGTTGGAACACTATGTGTTTGCTACATGTTGCTTTGCCATATGTTACACTATCATACTTTGCTACGTGTTAAACTTCCACGTTGTACCACCATGAGATTACATTACTTTACTATATGTTATCATACATGTTGCACACATGTGTTGAACTTCTGTATCTACGTGCGAGATTGTCACACATTATTACATAAAGTACGCTATACATTAGTATGCGTACAATATCCACGCGTTGTTTCCTCGTGAAGACCATCTTCCACATTCAGACCGTCCCACATGAAGGAACTATGTCCACCCCTAGTTACGCCGATGTATAAAATAAAGCGTGGAAGATGGGAAAACACGAGAGGGGGTAAGAGGATTCTGTACAATTAATTTCGAAGCGTCGCGACGAGGGAACGAGCCGGGGCGCGCCTCGGTCAGGATCTGCATGCAAGAACAATTAGCTACACCTCCTCGTGGCTCACCTCCGCGATAAATCAGCGGACCGCATTACCGCAACGACCGGCGTGCACAATGCCTGTAATTCTCGCCCACTCTGGCAGCCGGAGACGCAACAGACCTGGCCGCTCCACGCCGATCTTTCCGCGTGGACAGCCTCGAGAACGTGGTAACGAGAGCCGTGGTCTTCGCCAGGGACGCGAAGACGCCTCCGGTTGATGATGAACGACGCCGAGAGACTCGGTCATCGCGATGAAATCGCGCTTAGGGGGATGAGACGCTGGAAACGAGGACAGCCGAGCGTTTTCTGATCGTGACGGGTCGTTTGCGGTGAACTGAGAGTCCGGGGTGGCTACGTTTCGCTTTGTGATCTCTGTGAACTTTGCGTGAGACGAAGTATTATGGTCGGTGCCTTTGGAAGCTTTACGGCTGCGGACTTGGGTAATTGAATTTTGAGGTCTCGCGTACTTGTGTCTGTTTTCGATTTCTTTTCTTGTCGTTAACTTCGAAAATAGTGGCTTCTTTATGGAATCAGAAAAGTTAGCAGTAGGTACTTAAACCTGAATTATGGGCAGACACGAATGGGGATATTTATGTACATTTTATTCTTCTGAGAAGTTCTCTTTCTTTTGTTTATGATCTTCATACGAGGACTTCATTCTTCTTTAATAGTAAAGCAAATACTATGATTTAATTGCGTTGATCAGGATTCCAGCGGCAAGGGATGACAGTTGATGTCTTCATTAGTGGACTTACCAGAGACCCTGTAGTAATTATTATTACAGTTTATTTTGGTCATTAGCAGTATGTCATTGGTCATAAACTGTAGCTCAAATTTAATTGCACAAATGTACTTATACAAACTAAAGGTTAACAGTTAGTTAATGTCTGCTACGAGTTCAATCGTGAATCTAATCAATCTCCTGGCAATATCAGAGCCATAAATCAAAGGCAAAAAAATAAATCAGAGGTTGACAGAGTAAAATATCCAAAGCAGGAAGGAGTTTATTCGATGCTCGTCCCATGGGCTCCGATCTTCTCCCAGAAACGAAGCAACACAACGGTTGCTCTCGTTTCCACGAAAACCACTCGCGCCCATTATCTACGGCATTGTTCTTGGTCCGGTCGTCCGCGAGACGATAAATCGTCGCGTTCGGCAGAGGTACACCTTCCTGGCGGCCACCCCCGTAGGTAGGATTCCTCCGCGGTCGTGCAGCAGGCCAGTAAATAAAATCGGTAAGCGCCACGACGATTTACGGAGGCGGAGGCAGTAAAGGTTTCCGCTCGATCGGCCGTAAGCGCGGGTGCTCGATGTACCGATACACGATAACAGTGCTTCCTCGTCGTGGCATGGCTCGATAGCTCTCCCGTCGAGAACGCTCGCTCGCTCGCTCTGCTCGCGACTCCGCTCTTTTCGACGAGGTTTTATCGCCCCCGTCGAAGTCCCTTCAGCCCGGTTGCATTTACGAGCTCCGCTCCATTGTTCCATCCAACTTCCCCGGCCGATTTATTAAATATCCACTACATATTTCGCGACCCCGTCCAACGGGATACCGTGGGCATGACGAGACGTCTGCCGCGGGACCAACTAACTCCACGATGCTTGATTTATGCTCGCTATCGAACCTCGATTGAGACGTACCTCGCGCGACGCGTGGGTGGACGAGGGGATAATCGCCTGCGTGATTGGGAGAGCAATTTTGGGAGATAAGACGTGTTTGTACACTTCTGGATTTCTAATTTTGGAGATTTATGGATTTGTACATTTATGGATTCTTGGATTATGGAAGGAGATTTATGGATTATGATAGACTTGTGGGTTTGTAGATTTGTAGACTTGTAGACTCGTAGAGTTGTTCATTTCGAGATTTGTTGATTTGTAGCATCGCAGACTGCTCATCACAATTCCTAAATTGTAACATTAGCACTCAAAGAGTAAAATTAATAATTTCTTACAAAAATTTATGTCCAAGTTCTATACAAAAAACACCTACTACTCACATATGCATAAATAAATATCTCAAAATTCTCAAATACTCTAAACTTCCAAATTTACAAGCTTAAGCATCTAAAGGATCTCTGAACGTTCGATGAATATTTATGGCACTGAACCGAATGATGCGCCCCATTTCCAAAATGCACTCAAGATATCACTTACTGTACAGCAAGATTCACGCGCACCGATGTACAAAGGGGAATAAGAGGCGATGGAATAAGAGCACGTACAACGAACGGTTTTCGACGGCGCACCGAGATTCCATCAACGATCCATCAAACAGATAAAGGGCGGATCGATTTGCCCCGAGGCAGGGAACGGGTTAAGACTTATACATCCCTGTGGCAAGAAACCGTGCCGGACTGGATTCACTTGATCAATCATTCCGGACAGTTGAAGGATGGATCGACTCGCTGTATTTGCGGATAGCTATCCGCTTTAAATTCTTCTCGTTACCGCTTTTCCCTTCTCCTTTGTACAACGATGGATTAGCGGTTCAGGAAACGACTTTTACAACTTATTAGCAACATTGCTGAAGACACGTTCAGGGTTCATCCTTCAGGGTTAACTGCTCATTCCGAGTACCATTATTTGTAATCTTCAACAAATCTTATTTTCTCGATCGCATACGGCTCTACAATATTTCTCTGTTCATATGCATCTCTACATTTTTTTGTTATAATAAATTTTTTCTGATAAATAGATTTGTTAAATCAGGTCATGACCTAACACACATGTGTTTTAGCTATCGTTATGTATTTTTGTCCAGACTATGTATTCCCATTTCTAGTCCTAAATGACGAGCAGAGCCGAGAATAAGAGCGACAGGCAGCGGGGGCGGTCAGACGCATTAAAACGCGTCTTGCCAGTGGCACGAAGAAGTCCTTCCTTCCTCGTTCGCGAGAGAGAGGCAACAATTGGAGCGTAATTATGAACAGGGACGGGTGACTCATATACCGGTGGTCGTTTCGTGGGCTCGCTCTTTCTCCGAGCCCGTCTTGCGCCACGGGCATGGAAAAGAAGTGGCTCGTTGTCGGCGTTTATCCGCCTCGAGCTTGCGGTTTCTGACCGCACGTTGCGACAACCACGGATCTAGGGTTTCGCTGGGACCCATATATGGAACAGGCCATGGTCGCATGTCGTTCCGGCGAATTTACCGGGACCTCGCTCCACTGCAGTCTCTTGGAATCTTCGACGATCGATGTCCTCGAAATCGCTTAGAATCCCGTTATATAAGTCCATCATATTTTCGTGTCACGAGCAACTATGAGAACATAACTCTATAAGAATACATTCATTTGAACTATTATTGAAGTTACAGATATTTCATCTAAAATTTGTAAATGGAGGTAAAATAGATTTGTAATGTCAACCGTGATTGCATAGTTCACAACACAGACACCATTAATCTATGCTGCAAACGGAACATGTTTCACTCGACCTATATTCTGAAAATCCAAGTTTATAGCAGTTGATGATCTCATTCTTAGCATCCTGAAAAAGGAGTTAGTCAAGAAGGCAGTACAATGCATTTCTATTGCGGACTCCAGACGAGGAGATTAAATAACGCGATTACGGTCTTGATTGCGCGGTATTACCTCGCGGAGACTCGTTTCCTAGAATCGTTGCCAAAATCCGCTTCTTTTCTTCCGGATGAGCGGCGGTTAATAATTAGCGGTTCTCCAGAGGAGACGCCGTCGCGGAAGACGCCGGGCGTCCTGCCAGACGCGCCTCGCCATGGCCGTCTCGTTAGACTCGCGTTTCGGGCGATTTCTCGGGGCTCGATTAAAATACGTGGCTACGATGAAATACGCGATCGCCGTAGGAAACGGGAAGCCCGTTAATGGAAACGTTTCCGATGAGATCTTCACAGCGTACCGCATCTTCCACTTAGAGGTTAATTATTCATTTCCACTGGCTGGATAACAAGTTGAATTACAGTGGAACTTCCGACGCTCTTCGGGACAAGATTCAGCGAACTAGATAGAAAGTCGAAGGAGGTCATTTCTATAATTGCACCGAAACATTTCGTACTATTTAATGACTTTGGTGAACAGTAATAAATCACTGTTTCAAAGTTTATTCATAAGTTTAAGTCTCTGATTGTACCTCTTTTGCACGACAATTAACCCTTTGCCTTACAATATCGTCTCCCGTACGTGACGCATGTAATTCTTGAAATGCGACGAATTTGGCTCACATTTTCACCACGATTCAATTTCGCGTTTAATTTCAATTCCTACCCCTCCACCAATGATCGCCATATATAAAATGCCCCTAACATTTGAACATTCTCTGTCTGTCTTAATGTTACAACAATAATTAGGTCGCCATGTCTGACGCACTTGCTGAGAAAATCATAAGTTAAGGGGTTAATAGATTGCACGAAATAGAATGTAGTTTAGTGACACAGTAAATGTATCATAAGAAACATATGTAACATATGTTACCTTCGTATAGAGGGTGTACATGTATACACTTCTCAAAAGGTTAATAAATTATGCAATTTTTTCCTGATCAAACACGTTCTTCATAAATATGGACACAGTATTGCAGACAAAATCCTTATCTAATATGAACTAGTACATATATGTAACATTACCAGTACATATGTGGAATATAAAATATACACTTGTAATATTTATTCCAAATATTCCGCAATGTCACCAATTATATTTCAAGCATATATCCAAGACTCCCAAGAACGAGGAGTAACCAGAGACAATTTCGAATTCACAACAGTAAACTTGGCTGGGTCATCGTGCTCGCGAGAAAAGCGAGCACGTACACGTCGAGGAGGTGCGTGTTTGCGTTGCGTCTGAGAGGACATCGCTGTCTCCAATGCCGTCGAAAGCTGCTCGTCCGAACGTGGACGGATGCTTCCTCGACTCCTTCCGGTTCCCTGGAGCTTTCCGTTTCGCGATGAACCCGTACGCACGGTTTGCGTTTCCAGGACGACGCGATCAAACGAGTCGAAACGGAAAGGAGACAGATACACCGAGCTCACGATTAGCATAGACGCAATTTGGTTACGTACAAAGATATGACAACTGCGACAAAGTAGACCATTCGCAAATCTTGGAGTACCAAGTTTCAGAATTTGAAATTTTTGATAATTTCTAAGTGCACAAATATCTGCGGCGAATGGCAGGATTTCGTCCTGCTCAGTTACCAAGTTAAATGACTTAACGCGAAACGATGGTCGCAGAGGAGGCGATGCGAGAATGAAGCTGAATAAGGAACCCCTTTTCAAAGCTTTGAGCCGGAGTCGGTGCCGTTGCTGCTGGGAATGAAACCGTAAAGCGTTTTCAAGAGCTACGGCAGAGGAAACATTAAAGTTTTAAAGTGGCGGCAACGTGGAAGCGCCCTGCTCGGTAAACGTTAACCTTCATTGCTCTGCGCAAATTTGTACGAATAATAGAACTACTTTATAAGAATTCATGTTTCTTTCTGTGGAGTTCTTGAATAACTAGTTATATGCAATTTAATTAGTACATTGGCAAACTTGTTATACAAACATTTTTCTGTAGAAAATAATATTGGACTTTGGATAAATATTTTCATATAGGATCCTGTTTGAACATATTGACTGTAATACAATGTTGACTACACATTGAAAAACCGGTTCCAATCAACGATCGGCTATAAGATACATGAAAGTATGAAAAAGGTACTGGTTGGAGAATTTATTACCAGTACAGAAATATCCTTCAGAACTTCGAATATTACGAAACTACCCCGTTTTTACGAGCAGACGATCTGTCGCGACAGAAAAAACAGCTCGATCGCGACAGTCTTCTTCGCTCTAATCTCCTATGCACCCCAGCAGCACGATAATGGCGGGAGCGTGCACCTGGCGATGCGAAATGGACGTTCGAAATGCGCGTGACGCAGCTTGGTCGATCCTTGCGTTTTCGCAAAGTCCGGAAAGTGTTTAGCAATTTATGGGGACGGTGAGCAATTGTGCTCGTGAAGGCGCAGCTATGGAACTTGTGGACACTGATGAAAATCAGCATTAGGAATTTTGGGAGTTAGGAATTTCAGGCTAGGTGGATTTGAGAATGAGAGAATTTGGGGGTTTGGGAATTTGGGGGTTTGGGAACTTGGGGGTTTGGGAATTTGGGGATTTGGGAATTTGGGGGTTTGGGAATTTGGGGGTTTGGGAATTTGAGGATTTGGGAATTTGGGGGGTTGAGAATTTAGAGGTTTGGCAATTTGGGGGTTTGGGAATTTGAGGGTTTGGGAATTTGGGGGTTTGGAAATTTGGGAAGTTGGGAATTTGGGGGTTTGGGAATTTGGGGGTTTGAGAATTTGGGGATTTGGGAATTTGGGGGGTTGGGAATTTAGAGGTTTGGCAATTTGGGGGTTTGGGAATTTGGGGGTTTGGGAATTTGGGGGTTTGGAAATTTGGGAGGTTGAGAATTTGGGGGTTTGGGAATTTGGGGGTTTGGGAATTTGGGGGTTTGGGAATTTGGGGGTTTGGGAATTTGAGGATTTGGGAATTTGGGGGTTTGGGAATTAGGGTGATTGGGAATTTGGGGGTTCGGGAATTTGGGGATTTGAGAATTGGGGGGTTTGGGAATTTGGGGGTTTGAGAATTGAGAGGTTTGGCAATTTGAGGGTTTAGGAATTTGGGGACTTGAGAATTTGGGGGTTTGGAAATTTAGTGATGTGAGTATTTGGAGATTCAAAGATTTGGGGATTTGAGAATTTGGGGATGCAAAAATTTTGGAATTTGAGAATTCGACGAGTGGAGCATTAGAGGATACAAGAATTTGGGAACATAATAATTTGAAGATTTGAGAATTCAAGGATGTAAGAAATCTTGGACGCAAGGCCTTGGATATGTAGTAATTTTAAAAAGCGTTAATTTACAATATAAAATTATAATTTTGATAAAATTATAGTTGATGTTATTGGAATGCGGTGAGAAGCGAAAAAAGACCTCGTAGATTTTTTCTTAATTCGTTTCTCACGATGCATTACAGTATTCCTTCTCCCGTCGATCGCAATTAATCGTCCGAGGCAGCGTAAAGACAAATAAATATTCGCGAGCATTGCCCGCGAAGATGAGTCTCGCGTGATTTACGCACAACAAATCTTCTAACCCATCGGTACGCGTAGGTCGAGCAGAGAGAAGCGGTAATGGGCCAGTGGCCGACAGAGAATAACAAATCATACGTACTCATGGCGGGTAGGTTAAAAGTGCGTTTAAATCTCGCTGAAATAATGGACTTCCCGTCGGTATTAATAACGATAGCTAGCCGTATCTTCGTTGTTTCTAATGGATTTTTAGAGACGAAAAAAAGAAACACACGGTTGCGTGGAACAGGATCTACGAGTCTCCTATCCTCGTTGCTCTTTTGGTCCTCGCTAGGACATCTTTGTCTAACTTCTTAGGAATGGTACTTGGGGTCGCAGGGAACACGTGGCCGGCGTCACTTTAAACAACTTCCTCGTCTCCCCTGGGCCGTGACGCGAGAGAAACGCATCTTCTTTGCGGCTTCTTAATGCCCTGCCAGGCTCATAAAGGGTCTAATTGTTCCGAGGGTTCGTCGGAAAAGGGGGCGGAAACGGTGCTGAAAGTAAATTGCTTCAAGGATTGTTTTCGATTTGGCTGTTTCCTGTATCGAACAGACTTCTTCCGAGAGAAGAATAACGAACTGTTTGGGGCGGGGAAAAATTGTGGGACGCCTGGACGACATCTGGTTAAATTTAAACAATGACAAATGAAATTCTGTTCGTACTTCTATTCATACGATTATCACACGTATACGAATGATTACATGATTAATCTGGTGTTTCATTTCATGATTGATACGATGAACGCAGTCGTTCAAATTTTTAAACCTTCATAATAACTAAATATATTTTCATATCTAAATATATCTAAATATATCTAAATCTAAAATATATCTAAATATATTTTCATATAGTTCAAAGAACTATCGATTTATGCAATATTGTGCAGCGAAACATCGGTCCTTCCCAAGTTGCACTCCATCATTACCAAGCCGTTAAATCAACAATTTTAACAAGCTTTACAACCCCTCCGAGATTAATTGGTAATTCAATTTTCAAGGATGTAGAACATCACCGCGGCCATTTATCTTCTCCTTCTATCCGCAGGCTGATCAGCTTCGAATCCCCTCGTATCCGCTAATCTGATCGATTCTTTCCCTCCCATAGCACAAACCTGTTCTATCCATCAAGAAAATTACAGGATACCTAGAAAACCGTTGTCGCGTAACAGTGTACATTCTGTAATGTAACTCCTGAACGTGTGTCTAACCATTCCATGAAACAGTTCTCAAACTTAGCCTAAGGGTTAACCGTGTACACAACTTCCCCTTTGATTCTCCGCTTCCTCTTGATACACTTCTGGTTCCTTGCTACCAAGATTGCGCTCGCAATCAGTCACTGACAGGCTGTCATCACTGTACGGATAGCTGCGTCACTCACGAATGTGGTTATAATATCAATATGGTGGGTAATGCTCTTTTACGTTGCGAACGATGGATTTATATTGTGTATGATGCACGGTTTTATGGCTGCATTATACTTGTATATGATGTAATTTAATGCGGGAGACTTTGACTTATGGTAATGCAGTGTTGTGGAATAGTGCGTAGTGATGTAATGCCTGGTAATGCAATACGTGGAAGGTTAAGGTCTGGTAGTACAACGCATGATAGTGCAGCGCGTGGTAATGGATTGCGTGCAAGTGCAGCGCGTGGAAGTTTAATGCGTGGTACTGCAGCGCATAGTAGTGTAGCGCGTGGCACTCCAGCGCGTGGTAGTGTAACGCGTGGTATTCCAGCGCGTGATAGTGCGGCGCGTGGTAGTGTAACGCGTGGTATTGGGGCGCGTGGTACTCCAGCGCGTGGTATTCCAGCGCGTGGTAGTACAACGCATGGTACTCTAGCGCGTGGTATTCCAGCGCGTGGTAGTACAACGCATGGTACTCTAGCGCGTGGTAATGGGACGCGTGGTACTCCAGCGCGTGGTAGTGGGGCGCGTAGTACTCCAACGCGTGGTAGAGGGACGCGTGGTACTCCAGCGCGTGGTAGTGGGGCGCATGGTACTCCAGTGCGTGGTAGTGGGACGCGTGGTACTCTTGCGCATAGTAGTGAGGCGCATGGTACTCCAATGCGTGGTAGTGGGACGCGTGGTAGTGAGGCGCGTGGTACTCCAGCGCGTGGTAGTGGGACGCGTGGTAGTAGGGTGCGTGGTACTCCAGCGCGTGGTATTCCAGCGCGAGGTAGTGGAGCGCGTGGTACTCCAACGCGTGGTAGTGGGACGCATGGTACTCCAGTGCGTGGTAGTGGGACGCGTGGTACTCCAGCGTGTAGTAGTGGGGCGCATGGTACTCCAGTGCGTGGTAGTGGGACGCGTGGTACTCCAGCGTGTGGTAGTGGGGCGCGTGGTATTGGAATGGATGGTAGTGCAATGCGTGATACTCCAACGCGTGGTAGTGGGACGCGTGATAATGTGGCGCGTGGTAGTGGAACGCATAATAGTGCTGCGCTTGGTACTACCACGCGTGGTAATCTAACACGAAATAATCCAACGCGTGACAAATAATCCTTGACATCGAAACGCCTTAAATATTATTTCAACAACGCAACACGTTGCTTAATTAAAAGAAATGAACAGAAATGCAAAGATGCAACGAAACAATTATTCGTCAAGAGCGACCAAGTAAATTTTGCAGACCACAATAATTCTTTTCCCTGTGCTTTATTACACCGTTCTATTCTCCACTGTTTCCGTGTTCCACTTTATTTTTTATTTCATCCTAGCAGTATATCGTTCTTCACTGCTCTTATACTTTATTCCCTGTTCCTGTTTCGCTCAACCTCATTTTTCATTCCTTTACTGCTCCTCCGCTCTCCTACTACTTAACTGCTCCAGTTTATTCTCCGCTACACATTTTTACTCTGGCTCATTCTTCACTACTGTTTTACTCTTATCGTACCACTTGTTTTTCTATGAAAACCCTCGGTTTACGTACGTTTTCCTCGTTGACACCGTTTTCAAATGCTAGCTTAACCTGCGCGATGCAGATTGAGAAGGAACATTTAAGTGTGCAATAAACGCAGCGAACAATGCCGCATTGAGGTCGCTCTGTAATGTCGCGTTTATACATAAGCAATTACAACACATTAAATATCCTACAGTTTTCTGCGATATAATCTTTACGTGACCTATATTTTCAGGTCAACCTCAAGGTTGCAGAGTTCTTGCATTACAACCTTGTGAAGAAAAAACCATTCGAAAATCATATTAAATAACATCATTCAAAAATCATATTAAAATTCAAAAAAACGAACTTTTTAATATAATTTCTTATAACATGTGGACGAACACAGACTGAATTTCTGCTTGAAGTATCACTTGTGTTCATCGTAAGAAGGATAAATCTTACACCTGTATTTACATGACTCCACCATTAAATAAAAAATAGTGAAAATCGTGGAGTATTTTGCCCTAAAACTAGCGTCAAGTTACCATCGTCGGCCGGTGCAATGTCATTATCACTCGGTCGGTGCACGCCATGAAATCGCTTCCTCCCATCAGCATCCGGTGGACGAGAGAGCCGGGCGCAGTGGAGCATGACAGGATCGGTTGACCAGATAAAACGACTACCTGTTATCTCGGCCATTTCTAATCGAGCAGCCCTCCTCCTCGCGGTGCGGCCCAGCGACGCGTATAATTTACACCAAGCTAATGTAATCATTACAGAAGTAACTATTCGCCGCGGGACGTCGGTTCGATCATCCTGGAAGGTTTGTCCAGCCTCCTGTTTCACCCGGCCACCAGTCACCAGCCGTCTCAACCCTTGGTAAACTGGTTTCGAGCATAATTGGACGCGACTCTAAAATGACGCTCGTCGCCACGCTCGAGCCAGCCAATCTACCTGCCATTATTTTAATTCATTTCGCTGCTCCTTTAACTTAAAACCCGCTAATAAGTTCGTACATTTAACGACCCAGCCGCAAGATCAGCTTTAGGAATGCGAAACCTTTTCTTTTTCGATATTTATGTGACCATATGCAATATTTCGTCCTGAAAATATATGTCAAGACTTACCGCGAAAATCCTACTAGAATCGCTAAAGCTCTTTAAGGTTAATAAATTTTGAGAAAAGAAAAGGAACAAAGCAACATTGCATCGAAAAAGCAGTGAAAAGTAGAACCGATTGGAGCTCAAACAAAAGAAAAGGTTCTCTTGTATAACACTCGACCCAAGCTAATTTCTTGACTTTCTTTTAATTCTTGGACTTTAATTCTGCACTCATTCATTCTTCGCAATTCTTTGACTTTAATTCTCCTTCGCCCTCCTTGATTCTCTTTGTCCTTTGCCCTTTGACTCGACGACGATTGAATTCGACCCAACCAATTCTTTCAAACGAATCAGAAAACTTCTGAAACCCTCAACCAAACAACCGTCTGTGGTTAACCCTTTCACCACCACTTGATACTGTCAACGGGACTATTATACAGAGCGTGGAAATACAGCGGTTATACAATCAAGCATCTCATTATACGTGTACAAATCTATCTCGTAGGTTAACTGGTGAAAATATGTAGGTCATGGGGAGTATCGGTTAACTCGTGCAAATTTAATATATAGTTATACAGCACATAATGATCTAGGGTTTATAAGTCCACAAAATAAGACGATAAAAGGCCGAAAGCCCCTGTGACAAAGTACAATGATCACCTTTCACCAGAGTCTCCAACGGGTTAAAAACATCCTATCATCGATACGCTTCGTCCCGTTCGATCGGAAAGAAGCGTCGTAAAGCGTATTTCCAAAGAACCGAGCCGGCAGAAAAACGTGGAAGAGGGAACAAACTGACGGCTGCGTCGATGCTCGACGGTCCAGAATGTTGGAAGCTTTTTAGGACAGCTAGTCAGGAGGGGTAAGGGGCGACGATGCCAGTACAACTAACGACGTGGCAGGTCGAGTAAATCAGGAGGGAGAGTGACGATAAGTTTTTGCTCGTTACAACCGGCCTGGGAAGCTCATTACCCGGCTCCCTCTAACCCTGAACGGAAGGGTGAGGAACGACGGAGGGAGAAGGTGAGGGAGGAGAAGCCAACGTGGAAGCAGGCTTCGACCTTTCACCCCCCGACCGAAACTTTTACGCGATGCTCTCCCTGCTTTACGCTCGAAAATTAGACAGTTTCCGCAACGTCCAGTTGTCAACGCTCCTTTCCAAAATAGAAAAAATTTCACGAGTGTTTACTCGTCTACTCGACTGCAGTCGTAGATCACTTGTTTGACGAAATGATTTAATTCAATTTTTATGTGATTTCAATCAATCAAAGCTATTCTCACATCGTTGGTATTTCTATAAATTAGGAAACTACCATAAATACCACACTTTAAGGGACAGTTAACTTGTCCACTAGTTATCTGTACATACACTATTATATCTATACTATTTATTATTAAATTTGAACTAGAACATATATTACTATGTTATATTACTCTAGGACATATATTACTATTACAATTACTATTCTGTATAATCACATATTTATAACACAGCTAGTCTCCCAAATCTTTTCGAACGAATCTGTTATCGAGAAAAATTTCGATCAGACTCGTCAAATATCCCCGGAAAATTGTCGGAAACCATCTGCCCCGTTTCATTTAGATGCAGGAAAAAAATCGGAGTTCGAGGAAGCGGTCTTTACGTCAGGGATGTCAGCGCAAGAATCTGACCCTGTTTCGCTGCACAAGTCACTGATAACCCTGTTAGAAGAGCCGTGCGCAGCGATGGCCTCAGTAACGCGATAGTTTCGACGGATAATAGAGTATTTTATTGAACAAGAGATGTAGAGTACAGATCGTAAATATCCAACAGATAAGTTCTCGGTACTAATTGGTGACGGATGCGGCGCTGTGCAACCGCTTGTCTTACCAGACCATTTGTGATACTTTTATTGCCGATAAAACCGGTCCCCTTCTTCCTGGAAAGAGATTTATCGAAATTTTCCGATAGATGGATTGAATAAGACCTACACTCTTTTTGTGTACACATGTCGAATATTTACAACGATGACGTGTCAGACAGTTTTAACTAAGAGGAAACTGTCGTGAGATTTTAGTAGGACAATTTTGAAATTTTTTAAAGATGAACTTGCTGTATAGACTAGATAGAACTGGATATAGCTGTTGTATATCAGTCAATAGTTAATGAAATATTCCCTCGTATTTATTCGTTAACGAGACATTGGATTATAAACACTTTGTATCAGTTTCACAATATCTACCGAAGACATTTTCCATACGGTCCGGCACGTGATAGGTTCATCTCTGTCCGATGGTTTCTTGGAATGAAAACTGACCCTGACATGATGCAGTATAATAATAAAGAAAGATGCAGACACGTTTCAAACATTATTCTTGCGGATGACAAAATATCGACGCAACGTGAACGTCACTTCCCCAAATACTTGAAAAATAGTTGGACCCTCTTTTTTCGGACGCAGCCGTGAACCGTGAGTTATTTAACTCGTTTGTCTTAATGAGAGTTACTTGATCCCTCGTGTCGAGCTGTCGCTGCAGGAGCTCGTAACGCAATAAAGCAAAAAGCTAATGGTGCTCGTTACCGCATTGTTCGGTGATAAAGATCTACACAATGCCCGCTCGCTCATGGCCGCGTTCGTTCGAATGCATTTCTGCCGTCGACACGTGTTCCTCTCTTCGTTACCCTAATTGCGTAAATTGAGTGTAATCTGTCAGGATGGACGTATCGGGCGTCGCCCTCAAATCGTTTCTTGATACTTTGAGCCCCGCGTGTGCCATCACGATTCATGGAACATTTCTCGAATCGTGGCGACGATTGAGCACGGAGCAAATGGAACGAGAACATCTTTCAACACCGATGGACTCGATCCAAGAAACTCCGTTCAGGTTTCTGTTTCCTACTTCCGTTCCGACGCTGAACAAATCGCTCTCACCGTGATTTTCGAATGCATATGCTGTTTTCACGGTTATCTTATCTTCACGCTGCCAAGACTATGCATTAAATTGTACATCGCATACTGAATTTAAAAAAGGCAGGAATGTAAGACTCTAGAGATTCGCAGATTAATTTTAATGCATAAAGTAGAAAATCGAATTGATTGTGTGACATCGATAGGAACCATGCTAATAAATAAAGAAGTAAATAGTTTCAAATATGTCAGTATGAAAATCGGAGCGAAGGCGGATCAGACCGATCGGACACGTCCGCTTTAAGGCAAACATCGATCGTTCGGCCGACAATTAGCGGGCCAATCGAATGGAAACATTCTCCGCGTCTACTCTGCGGTCTGGACAACATTTTTCTGCGGCCCGCCACAGATTCCGCGATCGGACGTATCGAGCAAATGGAGCTTTGTGCGGGCCATTGGAATTCTGACACGAATTGCGATCCGTCTTTCCAGCCATTTGTTTCGCGCGATCGTAATCGGTAACGAGTGAGGGGCGCGATAACAAGGAACGATGAATTCAATGGATTAAAAATCTACCTTTTACGACTTTAACCCCTTGACTTGTAACGACGAGTCAAACTCGTGACGTACATTACAGTGACGTACATTCAGTATTCTCCTTCATACAGTTACTGACACCCTTTTATTGCACTCCCTTGGTCCTGGTTCTTTCTGAGCTGTTAGTTAGCCTTCCGGCAAAGAACAGAATTTCTATTAATTTTGTAAACGTTATCCCTTTAAATATGCATTAAATATGCGCAAAGTCTGAGGTTTATTCAGCAAATAAAAATTCAGCAACTTGCGAGTGTTGCAATTTAAATATCGCGATCGTAAACTCTAAAATTACAGTAAACCCTAAAAAGTTGTAAAGGGAACAATTTGAAGGAGTTACAAGGTGACGAGAAAGTAGTAGCACGTAACGACGATATAAACCGTTTCACCGAAACGACACGTTCAAAATATTTGCCATGAATCTTCGCGCCCCGAACAAGAGGGAGCAACACGTTTTAGGGGTTAGGTTGTAGTGTAACGCGCTCACGTGTACGTACACCGTGCTCCTCGAGTTCCCCACTTAACGCGTTCGAGAGCGCCGCCAACTTGGCCGTCGCTAGCGCAATAAAAATCTCGAAACTTGGCGAAACTGAAACGTCCCGGGGGAACTTTACGAAGGCGTCGCGGCAATTTCCAAAAGCGACATAAACGTCGAAAGCGTCGTTATCTTCCGCGAGAGTCGTAAACGGGAGCGTCGACGATGTAAACATCCGGATAGTCCTCGCTTCTTCCCTTCGAGAGATCGAACCGACGTTTCGCGTGGCCTCGAGATCCGAATCGAGTGTTCGGAACTTGGGGACTAATTGACCGTGTCGGGGAACTCATTAAAAGCGCGGCCCGGAACTCGAGACGTCGCTGGCTCGTAACGAGTGCTGTAATTCGAGCTGGATCCTTCCGTGTAAACGTCGTTGCTATAATATCTTGATCCTTCGGCTACTCGTTCCAGTTCCACTTTCGAGAGCTCCTGTAATAAAGGATCTTCGGGGTCGGAGATCGCCGGAGATTCAACTCCCCGATGATTACGAATCATTGTTTTCGAGGTTGCAATTGCTGGAATTGAAACTCTGACTGAAATCGATACGAACTTTTCTTTATTTCTTCTGCCTGTAATTGTATGTTATAAGGAAGATGAAAGTTTCAGCTCGTAAAATAGAACACTGAAATGATTAGCTGCTTGTACAAAAATTACGAGTATAGGTAATAAGACTGCTGTAGTTCACATTTAAATTATAAATCATGTTAACGGACCTAATAACACGATCGTTACATAACCTGAAAGAGGTCATCAGACTCGTAAAGTATTAATTTCTCTAATTAGCCAGAACGTCGATACGTTCCAGGAAATAGTTGGCGTAACGTGACACGAATCGAGGATCGATGCACACGAGTTCCTCGCGAAGAATTCCGCACGCGCAAACTTGCACGCTCGTGTCCACGAGCAATCGATTACCCAATCGAATATCGTCTTTCACGAGCGGTACGGTGGTCTGGTCCCTCGGACGGACGTTGACACGACACGACTACCACCGCCACGGTTGTACGACCCGAACAGATAATATTACGTATCGGGGATGTTATGGAGGTCATCTTTACATACGGAGCCCTGACAGCTGCGTAATCGATGCGACCACGACTACCATGGAAACCATAGTTTTCCAACCAACGACAACTTTCTCTTTCTCAGTCCTGATCCCTGGTGCTCGCTCGTCGATCCGTTTCGCAGTGGCCGATCCCATCGATGGAAAAACTCGACACGGCAACTCGCCTGGGGACCAACTTTTCGCTGATCTAACGAAGCCACTCGGATAAGCCGATTACTTTCTCGACGAGACACGCCGAACCTGGGGAAACTCATCCGTTACGCGATAAACAAAACTTCTGCTGCAGGACTCGATAAATCAATTAATTTACCTCTGCTGGAATAATCGAACGGAATACGCTACGAGATTTTCATTTACGTGGACGCATATTCATCGATATGTAGATACATCTTTCGTTAATGCAGGGATTAGTAAGATCAGCACAATCACACAAAGATTGTTTTATACCTTCTGGTAAATGGTTTGAAGAATATCTTGCTTTGACCATCCCTTAACTTGCAACTTTATCAGACTGACTTTTAACGCCTTTTTGACTTTTGACTCAAAATTGTTTTAACTTCTTCAACTATATAAGGTGAACGGTCGACACAGGCCATCCGCTTTTTGTCATTGCACTTCCCCTTCCTCAGGGAACTTCGCTGAGTCCAAGTGCCCTAAGCAGCCATGCTGACGGGGGTGTTCTCAAGACAGGATCGTGTCAATGAAGACACTCTTGTATTGGCTTTCGCCGTGAAACGTCAGTAAAGAATTGCAGTTACTTGTTTTAAAATCGCCCACATATTATTTGATACCTCATCAATAACCTTTCCAGATTTACAGAAGATATTTCACAATCTCTTCTATCATCATACGAATCTATCAACCGGAAAATGAAATCTGTCAAAAGTCCCACTTCTAAATCAAGTTGTCAGTAAATTTCCAGTAATAATTACTGACCATTAACCCCCCAATTTTCGTCATAAAAATGAAAAACCATAGGAGAAGTTGAAAGAACCCAGTTCGTTAATTAGAGAGTAAAGGAATAAATCGTCGGTGGTGAAGGGATAGCGAGAGAAATAGTGGAAGTCGCAGGTGCTCGTTCGGTATCCGGAAACCATTGTTTTCCCATAACCCGTTCGTAACCGCTGGCGCCTCGTATGTTTCTTTAGGATCGAACGGTGGTATTCCAAACGACGTCGGCATCGAGGCGCTCGCGTTTCATTCGGACTCGACCTAAGACAACAAACAGACAGCTTCCTGCCGTGAAAAGTTGTTGTACCGCTCGTAGAAGAGATCCTTCCGATGCCACCCTGGCAAAATTTTTCCTACCGTGTTGTCCTTAGAGCACGTTGCTAATGTAAAATGCATTTCTACGTAGTGTTTTATTTTTAAGTAACTCGGAAATTTTTACAGGAGTTCTTGTTTCAAATTCTAGTATGCTTCGTGGTCGGTACTTTCAGCCCTTAAGGAAGGGAGGATAAAGAGTTTATATAAAAATTCTTTAATTCCGAAACGTTTTTACTGTCTAGGAGGAAGATTAGGTACGAGGGTTTCAGAAGTTTGAAAGTGGAATTGTGTACTTCATTTATATTTTTTGTGTATGAAAAAAGTCAAAAGTTTTGAAGGATGAAGTGTTGAAAGATTTTGCAAAATTAAAATTGTTATAATGTGTTGGATAAGATGTATTCTGATGATTGAGAACCGCTGTACTAAACAACTAGAGATTAACAAAGAGCGACATAGATAAACGTCCAACAATCCACCACTTCCAATCCTGTTGTTTTCCCTCGTCTTTAACATTCACCGAGCACCCTCCCCATATACCAGCGAGTAAACGTAAGAATTCCCGTTTCCACAGAAATTCCCATAGTCCCTCATCCTTATCTGTCCACGGAAATCTCGCGGAGCCGAGGGAAAATCAATAGAAATTCTCTGTCTGTTTCCACGAGAACGTTCCTCATTATCGCACCTCGTCGACACCGGCGCGGTGGATATTTACTCGAGGAAGCTCCGACCGGAAGCGTTCGCCGAGATAGCCGGAAGGAAGGAATCGTCGCGGTCGTCTTAAACAGAAATTAACAGGGACATCGATCAAGCTTTGGTGTAGACGTCGTCTCAGGGGAGGGCCACTTCTCGTGCTCGGTAAACAGCGGTTTACCACGGGGATCACGTTTCCTCGGACTGGGGACCACACCCGGCAGCCTCTTCGTGTTTCCACTGTACGTTTACTCGTCCCCGAAGTGCACGTGGGCCACGCACGTGCGTGTTCCCCGCGAACACGAAGCTTCCTGCCGCGATAACCGTCGCAGATAGCGTCGCCGATGGCATACGCGAGCCAGGAATTTTTCCTCGAGCTTGGCCGTACCTGCCAGGACGATCGTGAGGCTCCCAGGGATTCCACGGGAATACAAATACGAGGCTGTTCCTTTTACGTATTATTTTTCCCTTCGAGTTTCTCCGTTTTCCTTTCGACTTCTTTTTTTTATCGGCTACCGGTGTCGGATTCTAGGGGATCCGCAGCTGGGGCTCGACGCGTTCTACGTTCGTAATTCATTAACTCTAGTCCGCTTTTTTCTTGGATCTATGAACGTGGATGGAAGTCCAAATTGGGACCCGTCACGTGGCTCGGGGAAATAATTTACTGGCTGCATATCAACCTTGTCTAGTAATGCTGCGTGGCAGGGGGGTGCGAAGTGGATCCTTCCGGAGGTCCTCGGTTTTTAACAATTTTTATTGAAACCAAGTAAGAAATAATTCTGAATATAAAATAAGATATATACTATAATAAACTTGCGAGTATTAATCTTATAAAAAGACAATTTTACCACCAAGTATAAAACATGTATGATGCTAAGCAGTTTATTTACTACTTCCTTCAAAACATCTAAAAAACATCGCACCGACAAAATGCATAAAAAGTAAGAGATTGAAAAGGCAGCAAAATGCATGGAGCCAAACAAAAGTATATATCGAAGGTGATCGAGAAAACGGCGACGTCGTTATAAAGTCGAAAGACAAAGGCGTAGTCAAAAGAAGGAAGAAAGTTCGCTTGGCCGGAAACGTGACCGCCCCTCACGGTCCTTATATCCTCTTTATACCAATGTCCCATTGAATGCAACTTATGGAAGTCCATTCCACAAAGTTGCCTCGCGGATTTTCGTGGGGACCGTAAGCCCCCACGTCGTCGACAATGGCCTCCTACCTCGGTTCGGGCTCCCTTTACCGACCACAGCAGTTTCTCATTCCCTCCACCTACGTTCGGACCCGAGAGAAAGGGTCGCGAGTAGACGGGCGGGGGTGAAGCAACCACGGGGGGTGCGCTACTCATTCCGGCCGCAAGATTTAGAAGCCAATTTTCGCGAGCATTGACCAGACTCCCCTCTTTGATCCTCTCGCTTCCTCCTACGTCGTTCTTCTTCCCGTCCGCCTCGTTCTTTTCCTCCTTTTTCTCCTCCAAAGTGCCGTGGGCCACGCTGAAAGGAAGCCTCGAAAATATAGCCGACCGTTGACTGACCACCGAATCGTCTTTGCGCGACCCGTCGCAGGGGGCGAATTGCGGAAGGAGGATTTCGATTCTACCGGATTCGACTGATCTGAAAGTATAACGCCGCAGAGGTTTGCTGTCGTTTTTAGCCGGGAAATGCCCTCGTACGCTATGGAATATCACCGTTTTATAGCCGGGAATAGGGAGGTAACAGCTTCTGCGGAAATGTGTTGTTTGCACATGTGTATGTTATTCTGTGTGATTTCGTGTCGTTGGAATTCGCATTTTCGGAGATCAGTTCTCTAATATATTCCTATGTCTCCATATCTTTTCATCTTTAGAACACTGGACCATTTCTGAATTTTGGGGTGCCTGGATACCCAGATACCTAGATTCTCGGATATTTAGACGTACACCTAGTTCTCTACGTCTGTGTATTTCTAAATCCATAAATCTTTGCAATCCTATATTCCTAGATCTCTCCATCCCCAGAACACGAAATCTCTACAAACTTCTGAGTTTCTTCTGAGATCTGTCTCTATATCCCGAGATATGAATCCACATTTCGATCCTCCTATCTTCAAAGCCACATATCTGCAAATTCCCACATTCCGCATATATCTATACTCTCAGATTCTTCACGCCCATTATTACTTTAAGTAATCACCCTGACCCCTCCGAGGTATTAAAAATGCAATTTAGGTTCTCGGCTTAAAATTCCGCGTTCAAGATACAGCGAAAGTCTTGAGCGTTCCATCGTCGATCGTCAACGGCCAGGCATTCCTAGGCGTCTACCAACGCGAATGATGGCCAACGGGGATCAAAACAACGTCGTCGTCCTTGGTGGCTATCTATTCGTCGGATGCCAAACGGTCCAAGGATGAAATTAGAGTGGACAGCCTCCGGAAGCTGATGTCCACGCAGGGACGAGAGACGGACGAAGAGGACGTGGATGGATCGTCTGGACACGCTGTCGGAAAAGACGGTCGCGCCAAGAAGGACGCAGAGAACGTCCTCGCGTGTACGCAATTATTCTCCCTCGTCATATCCGACGCCGGTCTTTTCATTACCCTTCTAAATGGCGCATGAAGTGGACCCCCTCTGCGTCGGGTCTGTGAAGTTGAAATGCCGCGGATAGGTGAGCTCCTCTCGTGCCGTGTGACGCGAACCGGTCGGCTCGCAACCCCGATAATTACTGCTACCCGCCGAACAATGCCTCCTGGCTGTCATAACTGTCAACCGACGCGATGCTCCGCCGTTATTTAAGGCTGTTGGCTTATTAAATGTAATGACTGTGGCGGGCTAGCTCTTTCGACGGCTCAGGAACCGTGAACACAGGATTTGGATTAGCTGCAACATTCGTCTCGTAATGAGCGTCGATGTTTCTTTTTTATTAAGGGATGTCACATCTAAACTTATAACTTATTGCGCCAACTTTAGCAAACTGACGGGGAAATTAATTTTCATGTGATTATTGTGGTATGTGTTCTTAATGAGCCACTCAAAGTGGAGGAGACATGTTCTTTAACGAGTGACCCTTTGAATCACATTGTGTTAGGTGAGTGTACTTGAATATAGCATTCGCCATTTACCAATGAATCACCCATAACTGGTAACCTCCGTAGCAATTAATATATAACAATACCTAAATACTAAAATATCTGACGTATAAAATTAACATAGCAGAGAATTTTCAATACAATTCTGATGACACCATTTGCCTAACCGTTTGCTAGCTAAAGTATTTGTCACTAACAAATACACCAAAAAATGTAATAGCACGATTCCAAAGTTTTATTGCCAAAAGAAATCACTGTCCGTCCAGACAGAGTAATCTTTATCGAGATTCGCGAAGACCACTACTCAAGGACGATCGTTTCGCGTTTTACGAAGCTGTAGCGGATTCCCGGTGTCCTCGCTACTGTAGCAACTCGTTTCGAGTTATGATAACGTATCTGAAGGCATTATAGCACTTTCACGGGGATATCTTTATTGGCTCTCTTACTTAATGGTTCGTAAGAAGGGTAATGTATTTCTTTTAATCGTTTCGCGGTAGCGGATCCAGCGGTACGAATGTTCGAAAGCAATCGCCTCTGTACCTCCAAATAAGCCTTACGTTCTACCGGTAGGCAATATTTCACTGATAAAGAAAATCTGTTTCTAAAAAGCAGTGATTTTTTTGCTTAAACTGAATCTACTGTCAAGAACTGCTTTATTGAATCATTATTTCTTGGTGATTTTGGATGACCTACTGACCGCAGGTGGCTTAACAGGTGGTAATTTTTTGTTTTATCGAAACATGTTAATTTGCAAAATTTACAGAAACTTGAGAAGATTATGTTGCACATATCTCACAAACGTCCACCGGGGTTTCATGCAGCTATCAGAATGCAACGAATGCACGCGTCCAGTTCGGAAACAGGGTGCAGAATTCGCGGTGTCCCGCGTACACTCGAAATACGTGGTCGTTCGTGGAGGAAGCTCGCGAGTATCTTCTTCCGGAGAGGAACTGGATGATCCGGCACACGTTCCAGAAGCCGAGGAACTCGATCCTGCACGGAGAGGACATTCGAATCGGTTGGTAGCCGGCGCATGCCTGGCGCTCGTCAGATTGCTCGAGCACATTCGAGGCAACCGCAAATCGATAAGCGGTTATCGTCGCGTTCGAGCTGAACCGTCTGGTTCTTCGTGGACCCAAAGCGTTCCTGTAACTCTTCTTTCGTGAACCCACTTGGCCGCGTATCGCTCGAGCACGCCGATAACGCGCCAGGTACGCGCTCCAGACAGCCACGGGAAGGAAGAACCGATAAACCGAACAGGATGCTCGTAGCTGCAGGAAGGCAGCACTTTGCTATCTTTTAAAGTTGCTTCGTGATTTTTAGCCTCGTGCTTCAAGGTACGTGTCTCGGACTCGAACGTGGGTTGAGATTGTCCAGCTCTCGTTTATCGAGCTTTGATGTTTCCCTTTGTAGGTGTTGTTATCCTCTCGAGCTTCCGCCTCTTTGCCTTTGTGAATGTATCGTATTTTTATGCCACGTTTATTTGCTTTTACTTGGAATCCTGCAGCTGCATGTGTGATAGTGGGAGTTACCAAGGTTTAACTGTGGGATAGATTTTGTCTGTTGTAATGGCGATAGTACCGAGGATAACCTAGAGGGTTAGGCAAACTGTTTTAGGTCTGAACCCATTTGCGATAACGGGGAAACTTCGAAATTTCAAAATTTCCCGAATCAATGAATTCCTCGAGTACTCGAATCCTATAATTTATTAATTCCTACATCCTTAAGTCCTAAGTCCGCAAATCCGAATCTCTGAATCCAAACTCTTGAAACCTCCAAATTCTTGCACCTCAAGTCTTAAACCCCTAAATCTTAAATTCAATTCCATAAAGTTTCCCCGTATTTTCCAAGGTATAAATACCTAACACCTGATCACCAAACGACTTATTTGCAAACCACTATTTACACAACTTCTTTCAAAAGAACATTCAAACTATATTTAGAGATGGTCATCTGAATTTATCAAAATGCTGAACATACAAGTTCCACCTATAATGCGAGGAACATTCTGGTTCACTATGAAAGTTTTAATTCAATTCGCACTGCATCAGAGGGGTTGCAACGACTGTTACCCACTGCTGTTGCCAGAAGTTCAGCTACGCGACGGATGACCGGGATGTTAACTCGATTGGTTACCATACCCTCTTACCCTCTAATGCGTTTATCGAGCGGCTTAATGTTATCCTAACTAGCGGGAACGAGAAATTCCTTTGTAGATTCCGTGATGAAATATTCAACGACGAAGATCCCCCGGTGATAATCGGGTCACGAAAGTTCTTTCGTTTTTGTGTTAGGCTGATGAACCCTCAGGGTATAAGTAGCATTTGGTTGCGCCGTGCAAGTGAGAAGCACTTTCTGCGCTTGAATATTCATGATGTTCGTGAGAGATTTTTTCTTATTGTTACTCGAATGTTGGCAAGATTTCTTCGCAAATATTATACGTTGTTTATCCAAAATTTAATCTTCGTTGATTACAAAGTTCAAAAGTTATTGCATTCGCCACAAATTAATTTTGATTGTGAGCTTGAATATTTCACAGAAATTAATTCGGTAACAGGAGGGAAGTGGTTGAAATTTGTAAATGTAACTATGCGATCAAACAGAATGTTTCGGGGTGCTTTAATTTAATCGGATAATTGTTTCGTCTGTAATTTCGATATTATCAGCTGCAACGTGGTTGGTAGTACTCTGACTAAGAACCGCGCTTCTAAATTCGCTAATTACACGATTAAATTACCAAGTTAAATAGGAACTTTTAGTGTCGTTTATAACAGACTCCACGGCTACGAATCAATTTCCAAGCGCAAAGTTCTATCTCCGTTACACTCTGCCCGATTCCGGCAGCGTGCTCGCGCGCATTCATTACAACCAGCGGGACGGAAACAATCTCCAAATTCCTCGCACGCTTCCAAACACTTAACCCGCGAAATACAGCCGGCGTTATCCCCGGTTTCCGGCGGGCTAGGCTCGTTAATCGGCCGCGTTTCGGTGAAAGCATCGGCCGCCAACACGCGCCGCCCGGATAATGGCGTTATTATACTCGAGAAATAGATCGTATCGTATAGGACGAGAAGCAGACTCGCAGAAGGCACATCCTCGACGGGTGTGTTAGACTTTGCCAGGATGCTCCTTTTACTGAACGCTGCCTCTTGTTAGCGAACTGTGCCACTTCCGTTTTATCGTTGACTTCGTGTGCAACACAAAGAGTCTTCAGTAGGTAAACGATGTATTCTTGAAGAAACACCTCAAGGAAGTGTGTAGATGCCGAGGACAATGATGTCTAGGTTGAGACCCAGATTAGCTTAATTCACTGCCAAAGTTCAAACAAGTACTATATAGAGTGAGTATAGAAGAGCTTATGTGGAGAGCCTCGTATAGTACAGAAAGTGTACAAATAAAAAATCCAGGACAATGACAAAAATATTTATGAAATTATCTCGGTGATGTCAATTAAAATTGATCACATAACACAGAAGCAAATTTATTCTTTCTCCAATATTTTTAGAACGCGAAGTTTCACGAAATACTTGCACGATGCCATAAAAAGTATAAACGATTTTTAAAGCCACTTCATTAAAAAAGAAGACTGTCATGGGATTAATTACTTCGTGGCTATCCAGACCTACCGTGCAATAAAACGCAGCCTCACCGAATAAATTCATCCCCTCGTCAACATCCAGCTCAAACAACTTCACCGCTACCAGTCCGACCATCAAACATGGGCCTGTTACAAGAACCATCCAACATTATCCGCATATAGTTCACACAATAAGCGATCGTGAAGAAGGCCCGGAGGCTCGAGCGTCGGGAACACTCTCGAGCAGATTAAGTTTCTAGCTCGGGGGTATCGAGCCGGTTGCGATCGCACCCCAAATTCGCGCGAGAACTCGCGGCAACTAGCGGAGAAAAGAAGGCTGGACGTAAGCACGTCCTCGTCACAGCTTGGCTCGTGCACCAGCTGACGTGCTTCGGGATAATAGTCGCATGCATTAACTTTAATTAACTGTTTCGCGTAACTGTGGAGCCCATGGCGACTGCAAAATATGCTTCCTTTTCGTTTCGCATATTCTGATGCAAAGCAACGCGAAGCAAAATATGCTTCTTATTGAAATAGGCTGACTATTGGCTGTATCTAATAGATATAGAAGGTCCTTCTCCTCGAAGTTTGCTCAGAATTGTGTTATTCCAGAATTGCATCTGCAGAAATTTAAATTCGCCCTTTGTTTTAAATTGCGAGTGGCATGGGGGCCCTACAATTCCCGGAGGCGAAATTTCGGCCGCTTTAATATGGTGGTCCGCCAACGCAGACGACGTGACTCAACGATACCTGGACTCACGATTCTCCCAGAAACGTTGCCCTCTTTCATTTATCCCAGGCCTGATTTACGACGGTCGTCGGATAAGTGGCTCGCCTGATGAACCAAGTCGCTCTCTTTCTCCCACGTAATGCATTGTTTTGCCCGACATTGGCGTAACTATTTTATGAAGCCGTAAAAACTTACTCTGGGTGGCCAAACTGAACAGCAGTGTTTAAACAAGGCTCAAAAATTTATTATCCAGGTCCAAAACTTCATTACAAAATTCGATGCCATTTAACTGAACCTTAAAATGTGTCTGTGAATAAAATTCAGTTGAATGGCGTTCCACGAAACTGCTGCCCTAAGCGACACACGATACATCTAAGATGTGAAAGCGTGTTGACGAATATTCACGTTAAGAGGGCCAATTAATTCGACGAGGCGGTCGATATCGTGTCGAAACTACCTTAAACGAATCTTGTAAGACATCCGGCTAGAGACGACGGTGGCCCAGTGGGGCTTCACGGTTCCGTTTTCTTCGTTGCCTTCTCGACGAGATCGTGTACAGGAGGACGACGACCCGACCCGTCTTGCCTGTACACCCTATGCGCTAGGTATAATAAGATGTCGGCCATAAACGTCTTAGCACTTTGCGGGATGCGCTTAATTGATCGTCGCCTCGGTTCTCGACAATGCCCGTTCTTCATGGCGAACGAGCCATATCGCGGCTCTTCTCCACGCAGACTTCCTCGTTACCGAGGATCGCGGATTCCTGCAACCGGATTCCTCGAATCGGTCGATGTTGTCTCCGAACTTTCCTGCCGTTTTTAATTAGACAACCGTTGCGATAGTATGGTAATTACGGAGGAAGCTGCAGATGCTAAGGTTTCATCAGGAATGACGAAACGTGAACAGGCTGCAAAATGTTTGGAATTGTGCAACTTCGTGTTGCATCCGTTGCATCAGCCTGGAGAATAGAAAGTGATTTAACGCCGATGGAGGATCTTTCGGTTTCTATGTACGGGGATGGTGTAACTAGGCATGAATGAAACAGGGAACAGTTGATCGATCACACGATCAGGAAGTTTAACGATTTCCAGCTTACATTCGACAGACAACTCGTATCCTAAATTATCTGTGATTCTCTGTAACTCTGTATACCCTACTATCAGTGCACTTTCTATACAGAATTAGTGCAGAATTTTTCCCTCCCCTATATAATTATATTCGTAGAAAAATCTTGAACACTGGTTGGTAATAAATTCGTCTGGTCAGCAGCAACGAAATATAACATTTTACGCGAAATTAGACGAGTTGATGAAGCGTGACAGAATAAAATATCCAACGCGTCGGGTGCTGCTCGAACATTCGATTACGTCGCGTCAATGCAGACAGCAATTACAGAGTGGAGGTCTCCTCATTGCGAAAAAAGCGGTGCGAGCGTACGCTCGATGACACGTCGCTGGCAAATATTTGGCAGAAAATCCATAGGAAGCTGGCAAACATTTATCTATTCGCGCCCGCTCTCGTCAACGGCGAATTATCGAATATAAAATTTCGCGGTATGAACGATTTTTAACATCGTCGACCGCGTGTGATCGATGGTAAATAAAGAGCTCGACGTGTAAATTGGGGAAATGTTATTGATTTCGCTCGTCAGTCGCATGACTGGTCCCCAATTCAATCTGTTCCCATCAAAATGGAACAATTCTCGAGCCTCCAACGAGGTTTCATGATTTTCATGGTTTTCGATCCGACGGAGGGGACCGGGCAAACATGTGCGGCTCGTTTGGTTATCAAATATGCACAAACCGCAAGACGCGCAACCGATTGCACTTATTTTCTCGCCTTTGTTCTTTACTCCCTTTAATAATTTACATAAATACATACTAAATTATCTCTTTCAAAAATTATGCAGAGTCTTTGATGGCATAAAAATAACATTGGCTTCACGTGGATTTAAAAATTGAAGTTTGTCGAAAATATCCGAGCACATCTTTCGTTAAGAAGTTTTAATACGTTGACTGCCACGTCACCCATATATGGGTGACACTTAAGTTGATCTACCATGAGTATCATTAAAAATTTGTTCACTTTCCTCATAAAAAATTCTCGTATTAATTACATGGATCTATGGAAAACAAATGTAATAAGATATTGTGAAAATATTTGGTAAAATTAAAACACTACTTGATGCAATTTTCAATTGTTTCAGTGTGGCAGCCAATGCGTTTATTACAAGATTGCAGAGAAATAGTACCTCCGAAAATTCTTTTCCCACACCAGCTTCGAAAAGTAGAATCGACTCAGGCGTTGAACACGAGCTAGCAGTAAAAAACGAAGCGAATCTCGAGTGGCTACATCCTCGGCCGGTCTCTCGACTGCAGCAGGCATGGTTGTTGGAGTTGCAACAAGGAGCAAACGCGTTCTCGAGCATCTTCATCCGAACATCCACTCAAGGTGTCCAATTATTAGGCGCATACGAGCGGGCCGACATCGTTACCGAACCGGTCTCTGGCTGCCCGTTTTATTACGATGCGCCAGCCTAATTTTAGCCAGCTTTATTTCTGTACATCCTCGACAAGTATCCTCTCGCCGCCGGTAGCTCGAGCAGAGGCTGCCTCGAACACCGATTGAGTCTGCCCGGACTCGCGAACCTACACGTGTTCCCATATTCGAGAGGCCGGGCTCTTTCTTCCTCAGATCTTGGCGTTACGTTGTCAAACACATGGCGTTTAATGCTCGCGGCGTATTGCTCCACGGGTCAGAGAAGCGGGACCCTTTAATCTTCGGGAGCTAACCGGGTTTTTCTGTTCCGGCCGAGTTAAATGCTCGCGAACCGTCGCCATTCTTTCGATTCGTTGTATACTCTTCCTGGAAACATTCTGTAACTGTTACCGACTGCTTACAAATTCATAGAATGTGTTCTTAGAACTTTTCTGGGTGTAAAATTCTCTTGTAGCAACTCGGAGAGTGAATTATACAACATTTTATTTGGTGTTCTTCCATGAACATGAAGTAGAACAGTATAAAATTACCAGTGATATTTTAGAAGCGTCAACACGCAATTAAAGCATTACATTTCCATTGAAATGTCATTCGAAACAACGCGACACGCCTACATAGAGCACCAGCATCGAGAGAGATTCAATTATCGCGACGATTTATCAAAACGATTCCCATCCAACCCGTCCTATCTTCCTTCCATCTGCTTTAAGAACGGTCTCTACTCTACGGCACCTGCCTTTCGGAATCAGGTGCGGTCCCATACCAACGTAAATCAGAAGATATAGCTGTCCATGGGAAACTGACCTTCGAGGAAATCAATATCCTCCGTAGGGACCGTCGCCTTCGTCGACGACGTGGATGTCCACGAGGACATATATACTACTTCCCTTGAGCTTTACGCACCGCTCTATCTTACGAACTAACTCTGCTGCTATCTTGTCGTTTCGTTCTATTCGATCACACTGATAAGCTGGCAAAATATTGTTTTTTCTTTATAATGAAAATATCAGATAAGATTCAAGGTAGAAAAGAGACTTTTACCTCTATTCAACGTAGAAGATTCAGATTAAAAACCAACGAAGTTATAAATTAAATTTACTAAAAATTAAATGATGAATTTATTTAAAATTTGTATGAAACAGAAATTTTCCCAATTGATTTAAAATAAAAAACTAGATAACCGCAAATTAAATTGCTGTTGAAAGAATTAACCGCAATTTATCAAAAAATCAGCAACCCCAGAAATTACATCCCCCAAGAAATATACGACAATATTTCGCTTAAAATACCAACAAACCCGCAATAAAATGAAATTTAAGGCAACCCCCGCATGTAGGGTCGTACACGCGTGGACGCAAGGGTGTATGTTGTTGGTTTCATCCCTTCTCTCGTCGCGGAGGGTGAAGGATGAGTTGATCTATGACTCAGTCAGGAAGTTCGCCTCGACGATGGCACACAAAGTGAAGTGAACCTGCCACCCTGGATGCCCCCGTTCGAGGAAACCCATGAGCCACCCCCGTGTCTTTTTCTCCTTCACCCCCGTATCGACTTTGTTTCGGGGAACCGGAGCAGCCCGGGCCGGAAGTGCGATCCACAGGGCCACGTGCCCTTCCACGAGAAGTCGCGGAACTGTAAAAGTGACTGATGGCTCGATCGATGCGGATGATAGCCGGGGTGAAGTGGTATCCGGAGCAAGGCTTCCTGATTTCGAAGAGTTGGCGAAATAAAGTATCCATTAAGACCACGTTTTTCTATGCGATTCGTTGCTTGATTGGGGATGGGGGAGAGATTCGACGGAATTGATCTTACTGGGTTACTGCTAGTTTTTGGAAAGTTTTTTAGAGGAGCTAGTCATTTAATCATTTACTTCGGTAATTCAACCAGTTTAGTATGTTGGAAGGGTACATTTATAAGTAGACTGCAGATGTTCATACATTTTATGATATATTGAAATCTGAAAAGTATAGAATTATATAACCTGTTAAATGAGGACCTGTAGATGGGTGTATAGTTTGTGGAAAATGTATAGAATTATCTGAAAAATATAGAATTATATAACCTGTAAAATAAGGACCTTTAGATGGGTGTATAGTTTGCAGAAATTAATATACCAAAAACCTAGCAGTCTACTTGTAATTTATTAAAATACCTACTGATAATTAATTGTCAGCTCCAAGAGTCCATTAAAATTAATTTTTCATATCGCTCTACTTTCTGCAAAGAATTACTCCTCGCAAATTAAAATTTCCCTCCGAAAGTTAACTTTGGTACCGTTTCAATTAATCGCCGGGTAATATAGCGTTCGCTGTAAGCGAACCGGCGGCAATTTCATCAAACAACATCGCGACTGTTTCAGCTTTTCAATTTGCCCTCTCAATGGAAGAGTGAACACCCTCGTAGCCGCGAGAAAGGGCAATAAGCGATAATATAACGTATCAACGTATAGATTGTCAGCGTGGAATGTCAGCGATTCAAAGTGGCCTCGATTCTCTTTCTCCCCTTGCTTGCGACTCGATAAATCCTGGTCGTCGTTGTCACCGAGAACGTTCGAACACCCTGAAAGACTACTCGTTGGTCTTTAAAGGTCGGCCAACTCGTAAATTCTTATTGGTTCTTCGGGAAACGAGGCTATTGCACAGTGACACGATTTCCGCGATTCATGATGGGGAACAGGGAATCTTGGAACAGATTAAATCGCTTCGGAATGAGATCCTTTGCCGGAACGTTTCATTAGTCTTCGTTTCCGGAAATTTGTGTGTAATGGATTAATTCGCAAATGGAGACTTAAGACGATCGATATTGTCATTACGATATTCACTGAAATTGTGACCACATTTACAATGTGGACATCAAGTCCCCTTTCCAAATTTTCTCAAATGACCTATTCATTAAATTTTTAATTTTAATAGAAGTGTAATATAAGTTTCTTTTCGTCCTAACGTAATTTCAATATATTTTTCATCGTTAATTAACCCCAGCTGTTTCTCCGTCTCAGCAACGGAAGCGGGTAGACGATAAATTAAAAGGGAACGAAGTTACAGCATCGAGGCTGAATCGGTTTTTCTCGAATATCGCTGATTTAAAAGGTTGCTAGTTTAATTTGACAGTTATTCAATTACGGTTATCCGGGATCTCGTGTTTCGCGTGTCGCGCGAAAACCTTGGCTGCCTTCTTCGGCCCCGGCTTGAAAGAAGTTAAATTGGCTTTTCTACGCTCGTCACTCACTCTCGCCCTTTCGCCGTTTCACTTTCCTTCCTGTTTTTTTCGTTCGCGTCCAGATGCCGTGAAAAGATAGAAAATAATTTCGACTGGGACTGCACGCGATTCGAGCCTGATCTTCGTCCAAGTCTTCTTACTATTATTGATAGTTCGATATACTATCTTAATACTATTGATATAATTTAATATACATATAGTATTAACATACATATGTATTATTATACATATGTATATTAATATTATTCATTATATTATATTATAGTATTATTCATTACATGTACGTGAATGTTATATCTATGAAGTAGTCCTTATTTTTCAAGGATCCTTTTAATCTGGACCATACAGTAAGATTTTTTACAAGTGCCCTCGAAACCCACATACTTCTTTCAAAAAACGCTAATAAGAAAATGAAGAAACAGTCGCGTTTGATTAAACAGAATCTTCTCAAGTCCATCTTACATGAAAAGCTGAATAGAGCTTCTCGCCGATTCAATATAGCTCCTCCCGCGTGCTCGAGCTATACAACAAAATGGAGGAGAATACAAACAGCCGAAAGCGGAGGACAATGAGACTCCCGCGAGGATCAATCGAAAGAATCGGCCGCAGGAAGAGGGTCGTCAAAGGAGGTCTCGAAATAAGCCTAGCGAAGCAGTTGGGAAGGATCATTATATGCACAAAAGAGGCAGCAGCGAGTTTTCTGCCGATTCGCAAGAAACGCTACAGTTGCAGAAAAACTGTGACCCCTCCACAGTACCGTCCTTACCGCTTGTCGAACTGGGTGCTCAGACATTTATTAAATCTTCAAATTTATAGATTTATTTATTCTGAAATTTTTGAGTTAACAAATTTATGTATTTTTAACTTTTCAAGATTTTAAGTTTATATTCTCACATTTTTAAGTTTGCAAATTATCAAATTTTTTAATTTTAAATTCTTGAATTCACAAACTCTAGAATTGGCAAACTATTGAGTTGTTAAACTCTCGAATTCTCAAATTTTCAAGTTTTCAAATTTTCAAATTTTCACATTTTCACATTTTCACATTTTCACATTTTCCCATACTCACATACTCACATTCTCACATTCTCACATTCTCACATTCTCAAATTCTCAAATTCCCACATTCTCAAATTCCCACATTCTCAAATTCTCACATTTTCCCATACTCACATACTCACATTCTCACATTCCCAAATTCCCACATTCTCAAATTCCCACATTCTCAAATTTCCACATTCTCAAATTCCCACATTCTCAAATTCCCACATTCTCAAATTCCCACATTCTCAAATTCCCACATTCTCAAATTCCCACATTCTCAAATTCCCACATTCTCAAATTCCCGCATTCTCAAACTCCCACATCCTCAAATTCCCACATTCTCAAACTCCCACATCCTCAAATTTTACATTCCCAAAATATGTAAGCTTTCAACCCCTAGTAAGGTCCTCCTCTGACACTACTAATCGCCACCCCATCGTAGCAACATAACGAGGTTTAATCGAACTCATCAGCGTTCATTGATCCAACATCAAGCATAATGTCGGTTTTTGCCCGGGGCGCCATAAAGTTTAGGGGCGGTTCTGTCAGCGTTCGTGTCAGAAGAAATCAGATCGATCGGAAACGTAGGCAACACTCGTCCACTCGCGGATTTCAATCTGCTCCGCTCGCGGACTGAAGACGTCGTCGAAGCGATTTGTAAGCTGATTTTAATGTCGCGTTTACAGACCCCCCTAGGGAACTGCTTGCAGTCCCCTTCGTTCTCCTTCGTCCTAGTCGGCAGATTTCGAACGTTTCGAAGGGTTGCCACCCCCTCTTACCCTCCTCTCCACGAAACTCCTCGAAAATTCACCGTTACCTCCCGCGTTTTTCGCTTTGTCACCCAGCCTAGTGCTTTTTTTCGATAATAAATCACGTTTCGGCCGTTTCTTGTCGCCGGCTGGGATCACGCTGGGTCATTAAGGGAGGGTCATTAAGTAGATGACAATGAATGCAGAGTAGAAGGATTGATTCTTGGTGGCCGGAAGAAAGGAAATCTACCGTGGCCTCGCTTGGATGTTGTCTTATCACTTCCGACTCTCTTTTCTTTGTTCCCTCTGACACCATGATCTATGGCTAACACGTTGGAGACGTGCTTTCTGGCGCCTAGCTTTATTACTGGAATTATTAACCCCTTTGCCGTGCGTGCAGCTCCCAAGTTTTTCTGACAAATCGAACGCTGTTGAAAAAGGTGTAATTAAATTACATGGTTAATTTACATTTTTTAAAATGTATTTAAGCACGTGTTGAAGAATTTATGATTAATGATTTCCTTTTGGTGCATCGCTAAAGAATTTATGATGAATACTTTTTGTTTAATGTAGGTCATGTTATAGAACATTTGTTTCTATAGCTTGATATGTTGTATATTTTCTGTATGATAATTAACATAGGGATTCTTAAAAATGAATTTGCACATCGTTGCCCTAAAGCAAACTGTCACCAAGTTTGCTCAAATATCAGACTACCCGACACAAAAATCCATACGATTCGAAACAGACCTCTCATTGCGATTAAAATCTTTTTAAACCGTCTGCGTTCTATTGACCATGGCATTTTATCCGACAAGCAAGACGTCCGTCGATTCGAACGAATGTTTGCCAGCCGGATCCAACCGCTCCGAAAGATACCGTTCCCATTGAAAGCTGCACAAGGAGTCTTCGTTTGTGGCTTGCTCGAGAACCGAGATAAGTAACTGTACGTAATCCTCGGTTACATGATCCAGCTTGTTCTCCATTCACCCGTCTCGCTACGGTGGCCAGGCGGCTCTCTTTTATTCCAGCTTTTTGACGCGCATTTTCTGCTCGCTCCGAGGGGCTACTTCTCGAATACCAAAGCTACCCTCTGCATTGACCGAAGGGCTCCGAATCGAGATGCTTATCGAAGAGCTTGTTGCGAGTTGGATATATTTTAAGTCAACAACGCAATTTTTTTTAGAAAATTTAGTTGAGAAATTTTTTAATTTGGGAGTTTGGGGGATATGTAATTTGAGGATTTGTAGGTCTCAGGATTTGGTAGTTTGAGGATTAAGTTTGGAAGTTTGGAAATTTAGAGTTCGTAGATTTTGAAGTTTGAAGATTTGGGAATTTGTGAATTTAGGGAATTGAGAGTTCGAGGACTCGGGATATTTCAGCAACGTAAGAATTTGAACATTTGAGACTTTGAAGAGTAAGAAGTTTGGAATTTGAGAGTTCGAAGATTTGAGAATTAGATCCTTCAGAAACTTAGAAATTGTCTAATCTGGAAATTTAATATCCACGAAGTGCACGTGACTTTTCACTACTGAATCTTTCTGTTTCCTTCAGTTTAAGATCTCAGAAAATGAAGTTGAGATTTCATTGTCGCAGACCAAGTTTCGAAGCAACAGTGAAACGACAATAGTCTCAAAAAGAGAGAACGAAAGGAAACGGAAAGGAAAGCCGCAATCCTCTCGAGAGTCGGTCGCTGAAGCTCACGAGTGCGCGTCTCCATGAAAAAGGATCTCGGATGAACACGCGACGCTCTTAATACGACGCGCACAAGGAAGCTTAAGAGCTGATCCGTAAGCCAAACGACCAATCGGCGAGCATTGTGGCGCGGATGAACGACGCGTTGCCTCGTCGCGCTTAGGATTCGGAGTTATCCCGTTCGCCTAAGAGTGATGGGATTTATAGTTATGCCGGGATTGCATCGTTCTTTACGAAGCTATCTACCGAGATTCGTCGAATCCTTATTTCTCGTACCTTTCGTGGTGATATGAATTGGATCTGGAGTGGAATTCGGTCAAGATATTTGGAAATCCTTATTATGGATAATTTCATTAAATTAATCCAACCGTTTCTAACATTTAACGTTCTCTTGATTACTAAGAGCAAAAATCATAAAAATAGTGACAAGCATTTTCAACGTACGTAGGCACTTAATGAGATCTAAAATTTTATGATATTAACAAAACCAAAAGTGTTTGTAACATCAACCCCTTACACTATGATTTATTTGTCATAAGTAATAATCACATTATAACTAATGTGACTAATCACAGCTCGAATATTAAAACAGGCAAAGAAAGTTGAAATATTCTGTCAATTTAACATCAGTCGTTTACTATGCGAATAATTGGACTTGACTTCCAAATTGAAGCGTATAAAAATTCGAGTAAAATTGATCACAGATCAAACTCGTCAAAATAGTGCAAGGGGTAAAGAATATCGAAGGTCCAATTTTTGTTGGAATCGATGAAAGCAATCAAAAGACAAGGTTGAATGATTAAATTAGAATTGATCCGGACGATCAGAACGATCCAGCCGAAAACCATTCCACGGTTCATTATCCGGTGCGGGGGCGGCCGTAGCGTCCAACGGATTACAGGAGAGAAAAAAAGAAGAGGGACAAGAAAACGGTCGGGTCGAGCGATTCGTTTCTTTCGGCGTAATAAGTTAGTTTCCCCGAGGTTATCCCGGGCTTCCATTTAGCCTGGGACCGGCTCTTTGCTCTTCCATGCCGCTCTCGCGCAGGTCGACTCGAAACGAAGGCAATTACGCGGCATGGCACTCCACATTATCGCCTCTCGGGGGTCGCTCGATTTCCTGTGCCCGGCTCCCTTATTCTTCTTCGTTGCTTTCGCTTTCGCGACAATCGATACAGAGTCGAAGGTCTTTCTCGTTCATTAAAGTGTCAATCCAGTCTCGTGAGGGTGGACCCACCCCCTTCCTGTCACGATCCAGCCGGAGGAGACGGCCGTGAAATAAAGCGAAAACTCTCTCTCGTTCTTCTCGTGGCTGCCATCATCGCCACCCTCGTGGCGCCCTGCAAACTTTGTATCGGCGAATAAAACGCGACAGGTATCGTCTTAATTCGCGATTGTCGTCCTCGCTATTGATGCCTTACACACCCGACAAAGAAAATTTCTGGCTACTTTTAAGTGATAATTGCCAGGTAAGTCAGGAGAGCGTAACGAAGGAGGGCTCATCATGTTTTCATTATCTTCAATTTTGTCGACATGGCCAACAGACGAGGGAATATAACAAGGTTCGCATTTTTTTACACATGGAAAGCTCGTTGCAAAGAAGCTTCAATTTTATTTGGTCCAGGGACTAAGCCAAAATTCGTGTCATTTTACATCTCAAGTATGTTGCAAGAAATTTTTAACCTCATTGATTTGGCCCAGAGACTAAACCAAAATTCCCATCATTTTACATCTCAAGTATGTTGCAAGGAATTTTTGACATCATCGATTTGGTCCAGGGACTAAGCCAAAATTCGCATAATTTTACATCTCAAGAGTACATTGCAAAGAATCCTCAACAGTCGAATGACTAAAACAAGATTTATTTTGCATCCCGAAAACCCGTCGCAAAGAAGCTCGTATTCTAATGCTAATGTAAGAGGTCTAATGGGGGCAGTTTTGCATAAATTTAACAGGCTTCTCGAATCGTAGGACCATCTTTCAGGCGAAATGAAGGGATAAACGGATTTGCAACGGAAGAAGGTTCGTCCAGCAACGGAACACGTCGTTTGGTAGGGAATTTTCCGAGCGAAGGAAGCGTCGCGACGCCGGTAAGACAGACAGAGAGAGGGAAATCGGGGAGCACGGTCGGCTGGCTCGGTCAAGTTGCAATTAAATCGGCGGGTTTCCCCTCCGTGCGACGGGAATGGGGCGACAGGAGAAGGCAAAGCCAGGTAGCACCCTCGAGGCTTGCAAATAAGGTTAGTTAGCGGCAACGCGTGTATAATTGGGACGCCGATGCCGTCAAAACAACGAGATCTCGCACGTCCCACGGCCAAGTTATAATGAACGGGGAGCAAACCGCGCCGTCGGAGACGCTGTCTTTCGCGTGGCTTCCAGCCTGGAACATCGGAAAACGCGACGCTGCTCCCTGCGCGTGCGTACACGGCAACCGGAAGAGGCCTGCTGCAACGCGCATTTGCGAACTTTGACAAAGTTCGAGGAAGTTATGCTTCGTGAAGCGAGACTGCAACCCGTAGAAAAAGTAGGTGAAAATGAAGGAGCACTCACGTGATGATAAAGTCATTAACTGTAAAAGAGTCATGGTAGAGGTGTAAAGAATATGAAAGTCAGATATATTACATCAGTTCAAGGATCAATTAGGATTTAAAATGAAAGCAATTAAATACTGCTTAAAAAATCACTTAGTCAGGTTCAGACTTAAATGCACTTAAGTACCACCATTCATAAATTAAAGACCGAGAGAATGCAGCGCGGGAAAGTTTGCGCAACGTTAATTAGCGCCTCGGTGCTGAATGATTAGTCAGACAGATATTGCAGAGCTCGGTTGACTGTTAGTGATTCGAGCAAAGTGGCACCGGACGTACTCGTCGGACGTCTTACCGGCATAAAAATCGAGCCTAATCGGAAGTCCGTCGTTTAACGTGAGATTGCGCGGAGGCCGTGCCGCGTATTGTTATTCGAGTCACGAACCACGCGTGTATTCAAAGATGCCTACAATGAGTGCCGCTTATTGCGTAATTGCTGGCGCTACCTTCTCTCCTTCCTGCTTACATGCCGCGTCTCTCGAGTGGATAGTCAAATTATAAAATTGTCGTAGGGGAACAGCCCTGTCGAATCTTTTCTATGAATCGCCTTTCCTGGTTAGAGTGAAGTCACGATAGGTTGTGTATCAGGTCAATGCACTCTCAGTTAAAGGAATCTAGGAAGTATACATCGGACTTAGATTACACTGGTACATGTAGATTAGGTTATATTAGCCTGTACTGGGTTAGACCATATTAAGCATTATTATGCATTTGGGTAACTAGGCTACAACAAGCTAGGGTAATATTAAGCTATATTACAGTAGGATATGCTAGCTTACACTGAGCCATAGGTTACCACTTGAAGAAATCAATTTATGCTACAATCAGAGATTTCATCCCTTAATTGTATAATAAAGTTCACTTATTTCAGCTATATTAGTTTATATAGATATTTTGAAATATCTAAAATGTACAGTAACATTTAAGAATGGGTTAGAGATAATATCGCAGATAGGTTACCTATCGGAAGTTATTCGGCCGCTAAATTTTCCCTAGCCCCGTATTCGAAGGTAATAACATAACGATAACGATATTCGCCGCTACTAAAGGGGACTAATGACTTCTGTGCTCGCCGGGCCGAAGCCTGCAAATTTAAATGCAATTTGAGCGAACTACCCGACGGGGTCGTGGTCGTCGTCGCCGGCTGCGCAACCCCCTCGTTCGGGGTGGCGAAATCCCTCGGCGGATGTCATATTTCGCCGTCAGAATGGTCGCGTTACGACGAACTTCTGGCTTGCTTTTGGTCAAAGTAACTGTCTACGAGATGGAACGAATTTCTCTCGCGACGATTTTGTTCTTCTTTTTCTACTCTTCTCGTCTGCAGTACAGCTTTTACGGCAATCTAATCTTGCGAGCGCTGATTAATCGCTTCTTTTCTCTTTAACCGATTTTCGAGCGATTGTTCTTTGGAAAGAAATTCAACGTCGTTTTTGCAATAATCGCTCTAAAGATTGACGCGGTACTTCCATGTTAATTTTACTGCATTAGGTACATTGCTAAACGCCTGTGCTACATTCGGTTTATAATAGTTCCGATAAAGTTCGAGACCATTAACCTGCGAAGTAGTGCACTTACCGATGCATTTTCGTACTCACCACCCTTTAATTTTGCATCGGTCTAACGCTCGAACGAGTTATTAATTGCACTCGATTCGCGGATCTTTAAAAGGAAGACTAAAACGGGGGTGAAATCGTTGATTCGGTAGAATCAACCGCTGCTCTTCCTTCTGTCTCGACCCTTTCGTTCCTTTATTTATTTTTTCTTCTCTTTTTTTTAGCTCGACATCCGGAATGGCGCGGAGGTTAATATTTCATGTGCTCGACGGTTCCGGCGCTGAGAAAATGGGAAGGGCAAGGCCACAGGTTCCAGGCGCGGTAAAAAGGGTGCCGGAGAAAGGGTGGCTGGCTGGCTGCGTGAAGTTATGAGGCCCCTTCCGGTCGGAACAACCGGACTACCCGCGGCGTGATTTAGCGGCAGAAAGTGTTCTTTCACATTCAATAAAACCATCGCTTTTCCCTTCGTGGTGTCCTCCCACGGACGGGGATGGCGACTCGCTCCCGGAGACTGGACAGGAACCGAAAGGGGGCGAGACGGCGGTAATTGCGCGAGGTGTTCCTTGGACACGCTATTTGTCACCGACAAGATATTTTCGTAATAGAATATACGTTATCGCACCATTTCATTATCATATAACGGATATTATGTCGCCGATCATGGGGTGAAAATAATATTCCCCACGGGCACTCTGCTTGGTGGGAAATGTTTGATTGATGAGGCGCTCGCTGCACCAAATGGAGTCGATAAGTTAAGCCGAACATGAAGATTACTTATTGTTAACTTATTGATTACTCTCGTGTCAACACAGTGTTAACTCGCTGTATTTTTGTGTAATTGCAACCATTATGGTATTATTGGTTTCCTATCATCGACAAGATCGAATATAAATTTATTTAACACTGAAACTACCAAACCGGTCAAATAACCGCTCCACAAGTTTCTTATTACAGGGTACACATTTTGTTAAATTACATTCCTTGAAATCAGCATTGTTTTTCATCAAAGTAAAGAATAAATGTGTGTACTAATTTATGTTTTGTCATTTGTTCATTTATTTTTTAACTTCATTTTTAGTTGAGTACACATTATATGTCGGTAGGTGTAGTGTTAAAGAAAAGTTACATAATAAAAATTTTTATGAAACTCCTACGAAGTACATGAATCTGATAAAACGTTTCGTTGAGCGATAATTTTAAGCGAAGGGTTGAAGAGGTACACCACAAGAAAGCCTCTCCAAAATGCGTCAGTTCATCCAGTATAGCCCTTCAATCCTCGATCCTGAAGTCGACCTTCGATCACAGTCGTCGAATCGTCCCCTAGCGCGGGGTCTTTTCATCCCCGCAATCGAGACGCGTGTATTTCTATCCGAGTCGTCGAGTGCCGGCTCGTAAAAGCTCGACGACGAAGGCGTCGGTTCGCGAGCCTCTCGACAGAATAATGCCTGTACGTAGGAAGGACCGGCTTCCCCCACCTTCGAGCTTGTGTCTCCTTCAGCCGGTAAAAGCTTCTGCCGCAGTCGCGTTTCCGAATCGCTCCTCTCGCCTGCTGCTTCACCACCTCTCGAGGATGTGCACTCCGACGCGAGAGACGGATGTGTACCTCCTCCAGGGCCATTTTAACGGGCCCCCATTGTACACTGGCGCCACCAGCCAACCGTTCTATAGACTGTTTCATAAATGCATGCCACAGCTACGCTAGGTGTACGCAGAGGTCGCGATTCTACCCTCGTGGATTCTATCTCTCTAGAAAATGAGGGACTTCATCGCATTTCTAGCCCTAACGCAATCACCTATTTGTTCTTTCTCTTCTCTTAGCATCGAAAGAATTTGTGTATATTTACCTTGTGGGTTTATGAAGTAATTTTTGAAACCACCCTGAATTTGTGAAACAACCTGTGCGTTCGTGATTATGCTGTAATTACGAGTGACGTGACACGGGTCTGACTGGGTAGCTTCTCCAGGGTCGAAGGACCACGTGGAAGTTGGATTTTGATGATTTTCTCGAAACTGAACAGACGGACGGAGTTATTACGCGTGCCATTGTGTCGGGCGTATGTTAGGGGCTGATTTAAGGGGTTGCAAACTATGGCAGGGTCGAGTTCGCGTCTGTTTGGCAATTTGGTCAACGCGAGGGTATACGCGTGAACGTGCGGATCGATTTGGAGTTATTGCATGGTTTCGTAGCTTGTTTGTTTGTTTGCTTTTCTTTCTGTTTTATGTTGGCAAGGGGATGTTAGTTACATTTTATGGGGTGAATTGATGGCATGTTACGTGATTGAATGAAATTGAAAATTTTTCACGAGCGTTAAAATCAACGTATCTTGTTTAACTCTCAAATTTGCAAGTTTGAAAATCTTGTAAATTAAAAACTCGCAACGACGTGGAATTAAAATTGCGAATTTTCGAGATACCGAAAATGCTTGTACTTCAATTAAAAAAGCATGCCCCAATAATTTCGCTTCCATTCGCAGTCACGTGAATTAAACAGTCTAACAGCAACCAAACGATCCAACCTCTAAGCGCTTCGCGCAGCAATCAGCGCCGACCCTCACGTATTTCCCCAACCGTGTCGCAAACGTTACGCCGTACACCAGAATTCTCACCCTAGAAACATTACACTCCCTTGTGTTTACCGCTGTCATCCCTTAAGTAGGCTCTTGTATACACTTTGATTCAATAACCACACCGGAAACCCACTATTTCACGACGGGGACTACTTTGCAAGTCAAAGTGCTTGCGAAAATTTATGTTCCTATTTATAAATATTAAAGCATTGTAAAAGTGTAGTATCGAACGTCTCATCTAGTCGAATTATATTATATTCTGAAATCTTAGTAGTCTCAAATTTATAATAGTTTCTTGGTCCCCGACAGTTTACTTATTTCGTCCAAAAATATCCCCTGCACAAACATTTCCAGGCATTGTATATTAAATGAAGGTTCTGGTGGACACTAGACGGGGTCCAGCATTAAGAAAGTTGGCGATTCAAAGAGGCGAGCAATATGAGTCGGCCTTCCCCCTTAAATTTAATCGAAATCTCATTCGTGGCCGTGTTTGTCTTGCCGCTACCTCTTGCAGCTTCCGCAGCTCCAGCCCTGATTATGAGTTTCTTAACGTTCAAACTTCGTTGCTTTGCTCGCTCCTCTTGCAGGAGGATGAGGAGGTTTGGCTTTATGTCTCGAAGCATAATAAACCCATTTCCCTTCGTCCGTCTCCCTTTTCTCGTTCGTTCTTGAAAATTCTACGAAAACTTCCAGTTTGCGAAAAATTCACCGGATGCTATTGAAAACGGATATCTATCGAGCGTCCACGAATTACTTTATCTCGACTGATACGTCGAAATTTCCTTGGAGTTCACGAATGTTGAAGACAAGCAGAGAGGAAACCTTGTTCAGTATTTATTTCCCTGAAGACCTTGTAATGGACTTTTTTATCGAATTGCAACTTGATTATTGATCCTTGATTGGAGCGAGAGATGCGAAGGTTCCCGGAAAAGTTGAATCCTTCTGGTTTGGTGAATAGTACTGTATTAAGCATTTGCAATGCATAATTTTTGGTCTTGCAACGTTTGATCAAAGTTAAAAAATTTGTAAAGTCTAAAGCACATCGAAGTACAAGTCGAATGTAGATCTTGCAGATACAAATTTATAATTCCACATATTATGTCAATTTGAAATTGCAGCGTCCAAGGATATCTTATGCATTCGAGAGTTTCCACAATAGAAGAGTCTTTCGAAGAATCGAAGAATTCTTGATTGTCTGGAATCGAGGGAAACGTTGCACGCGATCGCGATTATCCATTTGAATATAAATGGGAGTGCAAGTTGGCCGGATTAAAAGGTGAAACGGAACTGGGTTGACCGGCGGTCGCTGGGGTGAAACGAGTAATTGCGCGGCGACAGTTTTTGGCCCCCAAATGGAACTTAAATTCAATTTCAGCACGTCGAGTCTCGTCGCGTTCGTTCGAACGTATTTATAGCGAATTATCGAAATAAAATCACTTTCCGAGGCAATTTCATCAATTCACTCGCCGGTTTCGCATTATTCCCCGGTTTCGAATCCTATTTTGTTCCGTAGCCCAGAAAAAACTGCCGCGCCCTAATTGACGGATACATGCGGGAAATAAATTTATCGTAATCAAATCCAATTATCGACACGAAAGAAACCTATCGATGTTACGCTAAACCAATGGCTATTCAATTCTCTATTACTCAATTCATTTTGATCACTTGAACAAAATTCTAAATACATGTATGCTGTATACTAAATACATGTAATACATCTGTAGGTTTTATATTTTTGCGCCAGACAATGTTAGCATATTTTGTGATTACAAATAAGAGAATGTTGTTAACCCTTTGCACTCGAAGATAATTTTATTGTTTACAAACAGTAACTCTAAAATATTAATTAAACTGTTAAACGAGTTTTTTTGATGAGGACTATTATAGAATTGACTAAATAATGCTTACTTCAAATTATTGTATTAAATCGAATGGTGCCTGTCAGGCACCTCTTGAGCGCAAAGAGTTAAACCTAGAGTAGTGGTTTCATATTTGATTCTGAGAAAAAAATGACAATCAAGAAGAAATTCGAGATGGTAATATTTTTTACCTTACTTCAAATTATTGTATTAAATCGAATGGTGCCTCTCAGGCACCTCTTGAGCGCAAAGAGTTAAACATAGAGTAGGTTTCATATTTGATCCTGAGAAAAAAAATGACAATCAAGAAATTCGAGATGGTAATATTTTTCTCATGACACTTTTGGTAAAATAAAAATGCACCATCCTCGCAATGATCATAAGCAACGATTATGAAACAAGTAATTCAGAGAGTAATTTGATCTAGAAATGTACATTGCTGATAAGTAGATTAGTGTTCGTGTACAAAGAGCCCCCCGACAGACATAAAGGTGGAAAATCAGCGCAGCATGATCCTGTATCGCTGGCGAGGTAAGCGACTATCGATCACGAATTAAGCGACGATTGTCCCCAGGATTTGGAGGCTCTCGCGGGCAAATGAAAATATAATGCCAGGAACGTTGCGTAGGCAGTCGCGAATTTTCGGTTAGGGGACCTTAAATCTTCCTTCTCAGCGGGAAGTCGAGACGCAATCTCTTGCCGAGGGCCAACGTCTCTACCCCTCGTTTCACCCTCGTTCTCTCTCTATCCGATCCCCTAGATACGCGTGTCTCGCGGACAAAAGATTTATCGAGAATCGCCGAGAAGAAATGGAATAGCCCCGTCCCGTACACGCGCCTCTTTCGCTCGTCTCGTCACCATGACGATCCATCCGTAATTCCGAGTATGCTCGAATAATAGACGCGTCCGACGATTTAAATAACGCGCGTTTTTCGTTCCGTCGCATTAGAATATTACTCTCGCGATGGTCGAGATATATTACTCTCGGACGGCATTGTTGGAACGCCAGTTTCGATGGCTACGGATTATTTATTAGCTGGAAATGGAATGAAATTAGCCGAGTTTGTATCTTTACGACGACGTTGTAAATTTTCTGGGATCAACTGCGACGAGTTCGTTAATCGAGCCTAGCTTTGTAATAAATTGCGAACGTCTTACCTGACACGTTTTATTTTCATTCGCTCGGTGATAAAGCTGCGGGAGGCTCGGAATGTTACTCTATTTTTAACTTTGTCTCCTTTGTGCAAACCTTTCAGTTTATTCGCGGTGTCACAGGGGTTTAGCAAATTTACAAAGCTTCAAAATATCGGCCGGTTGTTTTATTATTAGTGATCTATGATATATCAAAGTCTGCAAAGTTAACGAGAACCGTGTTATACATAGTCTATGATCCTCCCAAATTGTGTGAATTATTAACACTTTGAAACCTCGATATATCACAAATGCATGAACATGCAAAGTCTAATTGTCACAATTCTATTTGATCTTCATTCAAAAAAAGAACTAAAAACTGCATTTTTATCTCCAAATCTGTTGAACCATGCTAACCCACATGCCTCAAATCCAAAAATATTTCAAAGAAAAGATCTTTCAATTCGTCCAAAGAATTTTCTCAGAAACTAGCTCCATTTTCCAGCGTCGACGTTTGCGTCCACAATTATGGGTAGACCAATTGCGATACGGATTTTAATCCTGGACGTGGCAATTGCCGGGTGCTCTCTTTTTCATTTTTCGCAGAAAACACGGTGGCAAATTATCGCGGGCCACGTTAACGCTAATGCACGGGAATGGGTCCGCCTCGGAAACAAGTATTCGCGGCCGAGAAACTCGAGCTCGGGAAATTGCTACATCGTAATCGACACTGTACTTACGCTGTAATCGTTTATTTCTCGCGAGGGGATCGTCTCGTCGAGATAAGAAAGCAGACGTTGATTATGAAATCTTCGCTCCGTGATTTCTCGCGAAAGCTTTCGACTTCTATCCCTGCGACGTGTAATCGCCCGGATATTGCTGCTCGCCTGTTTTGTTCGCGACGAAGCTTTTAATTATGTCGTTCGGGATCCGGTGATTGATTCTTGATAAACGGTGCGATCAAATTATGCTGGTAATAAGGCATTTAAGAAGGCTAAGAAGGCTTAACAGCTTTGCAGGTGAATCCTAATAAGACGTTCGACATTCTGACGCGTTAAAAATCGAAGAAAATCCTTTGAGCCTGATGAGTATATTATTCTTCTGCTGATTTCTCAATGGTTAGCAAAATTCTATTCTAAACTTCATCGTATCAGTTTACTTTGGAACTTACGAATAACTGATAAAATGTTGCTAATTACACAGCCAGAGCCGCAGGGAATTGAAACATGGAAAGCGCTGATGTCGCTCATTAAATTAAATGAGCAAATAAGTAACGCTAGGGGTATTTCTTTATTACTCAGCAGAATAAAACTTAGCAATAATAGAAGTACATATTCCATCTTTATTCGATGATCACTGCAACCGCATTCATGTACAATTTCGCGCGAAAAATCTGCGTTCATGAAAATCGATGCAGTACGTGATTCGAAATTATTTAAAGCAGCGATTTGTTACGCGCGAAGCAATCGAGCTGCAACTTCTTGATTTCGAAAGGCGCGTGAAACGATTGCAAACGACAGACACGATTACGGTACACGTCATTAATGATCTGCGAAACCAATAATTTACAATCGCTGGACCAATAGCCCTCGAAGGTATTCGAGCTATGCAGAAATTCAACATTTTCGATACGATGAAAATACGACATAGTAAAATATCGGATTAAATATTTACGAGCGTGCTTATGCATATTTCCACGGTAAATTGAAGGTAAATAGCGGTACACTTGTCGCCTTCGTGTCAGACAACCCTGCATTAGTATCCTGAATTATCTAATCCACTTCGATTCTCTGAAGAATGCAACGCTTGATTGCTGCCTTTACTTGATAGTCCATTAATTTATTTATAGGTATCGTGATACGCGTTTCATGCCTATTAGCAAGGTTTTTTTCTTCACCACTTTTTATACGTAATTAATGTTATTTACGATACCGCGATAAAAATGATATTATGATAGGTGTAATGCGATAGTTCGAAGCATTTTCAAATGGAATTTCATAATTTCTACATTTTTTCAGGTTAAAAAAATTTGAAATATTCCTAAATTCTCAAAGCTTCAAATTGCAATCCTTAAGAGTCCTTAACCCGTACACCAGTATTTCCCTAGGGAAGTCTGTCATGCTCGTCGGCGTACAAACGACCGGTAGCTCCATGGCAATTACGTTAATTCTTCGTACGAGGAGTCGCATCGCACAGACACCGGCTGTTATTCTTTTACCCTAATTAAGTTAATCGACGGCCCGCGAGACGTTGTCCGCCACCGTAACACGGGAAGCGGTGTATTGAAATTATGGTCATTAACGGGGTGATCGGCAATTTTTCACCGTTACACCGGCCAGGTAGCCCCGCTATGATTACCAATCTCCGTCAGATGGCGACTACGAGGAGCGGACGGCGGAGGGGAAATTGATATGCCGCGAGTACGGGCTGGTAGTTATTGTCATCTACGGTCGTTATCCGTACGTGAGCTGGAAGCGGAGGACCGGCTCCGTGAAATGTCTTCATGGTCTGTCATCAAAATCTCGTGTAAATTGCTGATGGATACCTCATAAAAATGCTCGTTGTATCCTCGGGCCCCGATGTGCCGCGTTCAACCTCGGTCGTCGATCGTTTGACGGAAACACCGTCCAACGGATTTTATTGCCGACCATCAACCAGCCGACTATATATGCTTTAACGCCCGATCGTGCATGCATCACACTTGCCTGACATGCAAGTATGCCGAGAATGCGACGATATTGACGCTTTTTCCTTCTCCGACACCTTCGGTTTATTCTTCTTCGATTAACCTTTACGGAGTCGATAATCAGTTAATGAATATCTTAAGTTAACTAAGGAAGTATAATCATTTTAACTCGTTTCAACTTTGGTATACAATTTCATATCCAAATACCTTATATATTTTTAATACAGTTCACAGTCTTCAAGTACACCGAGTCTTCCTGTTGCAACCACCTAAACCGGAAAAACAACCCTCTTCTTAAAACTTCCCCGAAAATACATTCACGAATCAAGGTTCCGAATCGAAACGACATATCGGACCCGAAAGTTTCGTCGCAGTTTTCCCCATTACGTCGTTTGGTTCTAGGAAAAGGCGTGTAGAAACGTCGAAGTGCAAGAAGACACTCGCGAGCGGAACCTGAGGCGGTGCGAAGCGATCGCGAGCGAAATTAGGACAATTTGTCGAAGTCACGTAGATACGCAGGGCGCCACGCGCTTCTGGCGCCGCCCCTGGGGCCGCGATTTCGACCCTCTCGAAAAACTCGACGAGTTCCGATGCGATTTGACGCAAATTAGTCCTAATGGCCGTGGAGAGAGTCCCGTGCTCGACGACTTTTTTCTTGCTACTTCTCGTCACCCTCTCACGCTTCGCGTTCCCCGCTCGTTCCAGCCTCTCGACGAGCCCGCCTCGCTGCGATCGGCCCCCTGGGGCCCCCGAATCCCCGCGTTCCTCAGCGTCGGCCGATTACGAAAGAATCTCGAGGATTCAGCAGACACGACTTAATAGCAGGCCGCAGGGTGTCCCGTAAATCGCGTGCCCTCGCAGCCACGCTCCGCTGAGATTTAATTCCTTTTAATTGGACGTCTTCAGCAATGGGCGCACCTTCACACCCTTTTCACGACGGCACTTTCGAACTTGTGAATTCCTAGCTTTTGAAATTTTTATTTTCTAAGAAACGTCCAAATTCTATCTGAATTTTCAAATGGTTGAATTTATAAATTGTGTCACTCGTAAATGACACTCATTTTGTCACACTCGTGACACACACTACAGTTTGAATGTGATAAATTAAACTGAAATCAAGGATTTCTGAATGTATAACATTTTAACTTTCTTCAGTTGTCAACTCGTTGTAGGAATAATTAGTTGGTTCTGCGTAACGTAGCTATTCAGCAGACTGTAGATTATGGGGTTAAATTTTAAGTTTGCCAATACTGGCCAGAATAATACCTAATAAATTATCACAGTGTCCTAAAAATATCTTGACTGCAAATTCCCCTAAAAGCCAGTAATTAACATCATCGTACATTAAATAAAGTTAGCAAACGTAATCTGGCTGGAATTTTCATGTTGAACACGCGACAACGCGCTTGTTCCTGCCACTTAACGCGCAATCACCGTACGCGCGAGTTCGCGTGTGCACGAGTTACAGACGATTAATCACGAACACGAACTATTTGGCAGGCCGTTTATGATAAATCGCCGGCGACTAACCGCGGGACACTTTAACGCTCGCCAACCTATCCTTATTCGGTAGATTAACGTCGAGACTTTAGCGATTTCGATGCGTGCGATATATCGCTGCGCCGCGGTGAGTTCATACGTAAGCGACCCTAATGCCTCACCGGACTGTCGGCACACGTTGACTTCGGCTTATCACGATTCAACAGAATTAATGGCGATACCTGAGCTAATGTCTGCGTTCCATTTGCCCCGTGCACTTCCTCGATTCGCACGGCTATTAAATCCATACCGCCGACTCAGCAATCTCGGTTCGTCCACTGCTTTAATTAAAACTCGCTTCACACGTTGCGCCGTACGAACAATGCGATTAAAACAGAAGAGTTCATTCTTCAACTTCTTCGCCTTCTGTATCTTCTCGGTGTCGGTGCAGAAAATGGATAGACTTTGCCTTATCTCTCATATCTTTGCTTGAAGGTTTATAGTACTTGAGTACTTGAGTATGTGACAATTATGGAGCATGTACATTTTACGAGCTTCATTTAGTGTATGCTAACTTTTGGATAACTTGATGTAACCTGACTTTCACAGACGGCTACTAGAAAGTTTTCATACTTTTACATACCCTGGCTAGCAAGGATTTATATTCAAAATCCAGTTATCAAACCTGTCCGATAATTGATTTCAACCTAAAGCAATAATTTTGCTAAGCCTGACTCCATACTAATTTACCTGACAAACACGTGTCAAACTGTGATAAGATCAAATGTTTCTTAAATAACCCAGGTGTTAAACCTTGTCCATCATTACCCACACTGTCCTTCCAGCAACCATAACAAATCAATTGCAAAACATCCCCATTCATCTCTCCTATTCTTTCCAAGTTCGAAACTTCCAGGAAAATCCATAACTCACTTCAGTTCAAAGAGTTCCAGCAGGTTCGCTCTTCACCCTCTCGAAGACGAAAGTTCGGGTTTCGTAAACAACCCTGGGTTCAGGGTGGTCGACGAAGCGATACAACGATAACGTCACGAGCAGGTTAAATGAAAGATTCGTAAACGAGAGACTTTCGCGGTCCCATGAATACTGCATCGCGAATGCTAGTCACCGTGTTGGATAAGAGGGGAGACAAAATTCTCCAAGGACTTCCTGAATTATTCCCTGCGTGTCGTAGGGCTGGCGAGCGTCGCCGTGGCTCCAATCTGGTGGACACGACGCGAGTTCGCTTTTGCCTTCAACAGATTTTATAGCCTTCGCTCTCTGCCGACGTTATTCACGAATAGAGCCGCTCTAGTCGAAACCATGCTCGGCACGTTTCGGAACTATGCACCCTATGGATTTTTAACGAACCGCCTCCTTTCTTCCGGATGTTTCTCGGAAACAGACGCGCCATCGCTGCCCCCTGATTTACGAGCGGAATGAACAGGCGGACAGTTTTCACCTGCCTTTTAAATATGCATCGAGTACGGCTCGCGGAAAATTGCCATCTTCGAGACCTCTGAACCTTCAGATCTTCTTGCTATAAAATTGGTATCGTGGACTTGGAATTTGCAATTTTGAGACATCATGGAGTTTTGGAATTTTTGGGACTTTGAGACTGTGGAATTTGTAAGTCTTTCAAATTTGGAATTTTAGGATTTTCAAGTCTTAGAACTTTGGACAATTGAAGTCTTAAAACGTGGAGAATAGTACATGCAAGTTTGCAGAACTCCTATTTTAAATATTAGAACCTTGGGACCATGTGATTTACAGGTTACACGAGTGGTTCAACGAATTGATGGATTCTGGTATCCTTCGATTAGAATTCGAATGTAAAGAGGCAAGCGTGATTAGATGTCCGGGCGAGCCAATCAAGCTAATTGCCGTTCAGTTTGAGGCCAACACAGGTGCATATGGGAGTCGCGGAATGTAGAGAAGCTGCAGAGAGACGGTAATGGAGTTGGAGTGTTTAGCAAGTACGATGAGTGTAACAGCTACCCTGTGTACCACCAAATAGATCTGTTTGATTTGACAGTCTTTCTGAAGAATCCTAATACATTTGCACTGTTAATCTATTTATAAAATTATACGAAACAATACCACCCTGAATAAAAAGTTTCCTTTTAAACAAATAAGTCAAATCCAGATTTTCCAGCAGAGCAGTTTTAAGAGACGACGAAAATCGACGAACAAAAGACATTACGAAGAAGGAACAGCGATATCGCAGCAGAAAATCGCGTGATACTGACTCGAAACAGTTCTATGGTGGCCCATAAGAGCATTAATTCGCGAACTTCTCGGTGGCCGAATCTCGCAGGAACGTTTTCCTCGTAAGACCCGTACCGTCCTGGAGAAACTTCGACTCTCACGATGAGATCCCGGTGAACTCATTAACCCGGAAATCAGGGGCCGATTCCCGAAGTTTCAGGGGAGAGCGGCAAGTACAACCGATGCGATGGGAAACTTCCATCTGCAATAACACGACCGGTGACAAAATTGCCATTGTTTAACTTCCGACAAAGCCGTGGAAGAAGAATCTAGCACCTTGGAGCGTGAAACTTTTGGATAGAGTCCTTCCATCTACCGTGATGACACCCCTTTCGACTAACTTTCAAACATCTTTTCCGTTCTCTGATAAATCACCACTTTTACGGATGAATCGGCGCGAACTTTGCACTTCCATTTCTACGGACGAACATTTCAACAGATGTTTAAATTCGAGATGTATAAATTTGTCGATGCAAAAATATGAGGATTTCAGAATTATAAAGCTGAAGTTTCGGTCATAAATAATAAAATAAGTCTGCTCGGAAAATTCTTGTCCCATAATCTGCGCTTAAACATCATCGAAAGTTGCATCGCAATAAAGAACATGCATCACAGAAACTTTTACGACTCGATTTGCCCTACGAGTTTCGTTAGAAGCTACAAAGTTCGTCCCTGCGGAGGAAACGAAGATTCGTTCACGTTGTCGACGACAGCGAGGTTGAGAAGCGTTCCTCTGCAGCGGACATTACATTTATCTCCGTTCGAAATTTTTACGGCCAGCCCAACGAATACATTCATAACGCATAAAAGACAATGGGCCCCGTAAAAGTCGATGTCCGTTACCGGTGATCGCTTACCGGAGCAGAAACAAGACCCACAGCTAGGACGAAACTTCCACGGGAGAAATGGAGTGTAGAGGATAACGGCGGGAGGAGAACGGGACGCGAGCCTCTAATTTTATAGCCGCCATTATCCGCGGAGACACGAAGAGATGCGTAGTGTACTCGGCATATTGATCCCGGGAGTAATACATTATCGATCATGCTTGCATTACCTGCACTCGCCTTACTCGATGAATTTCAATCTACTCCGCTTTTAACACTCTGATTTTATACCACTGTTTCTATATTTTCATTTTACATTAACTCTTTAATTTTGCAGGACTATTTTCTTTTTATTATTGTATTTATTTTGCTGTTTTTCGCTTTGTGCTAAGGTTGTAAGAAATTGATGTTTAGCTTGGTGGTCAAAATTCATTTATTTTTGGCTAACTCACTGTTGACATCATTTGTTTAGATGTGCAACATCTTTTTAAATGTACAATAAACTATTGTATTTTCATGGAAAGTTTTCATCTTTATGTTGAACAGCACTGTATGTATAAAAAGATCATTTGTTTACAAGTTAATTGTAACAGAAATTGTTATTGAAGTCAAGTATCACTGAAGTCAAACATTGTTTAACATCATAGTACTGTTAGAAAGTTGCTGTTCATAAGTATTGTTCATAGTGGATTAGCAAGACCAGTTCAAAATGAAGTTAGCTAATTCCGGCCAGCAGTACCAAAAACATTTTCATGAATTCTTGGAATTTGTCAGAAGTACAAGTAGATTAGCAAGACCAGTTCAAAATGAAGTTAGCTAATTCCGGCCAGCAGTACCAAAAACATTTTCATGAATTCTTGCAATTTGTCGGAAGTACAAGTTCAGATAAAAAGAAAGATAGAATTTTCCGGACTTCTACTCTTCCCTCCATAAATTCTGTGATCCCAGAAAATCGTACAAGTTTTGATTTTTGAAGTTATGTGGTTCGATAAGCCCGTACTAAACTACCCCAGTAAAAGTACAAGTTCGCAAAAGTCTCTGATTCATCAATTTTTCTATTCCCGAGGGAACTGCGTGGTAGTCGAAAGTTTGTAAAGAAGCAACAGTGATTGGCAGAAACAAATGTACCGTTCGATTTTTCAAGCCCATAACAAACGATGAAAGGGAGAACAATGCAAACTGCAAATTCTCGTCTCGCTTTCGTTAGAAGTTAATGACTTTCACTTCCACGGGAACGATACGCTACCGGATTAAGCCAGCTACACGCCACCGATCGCGTCACGAAAGCCCACGCGTTATCGCGGAACAAATCTAGCTTTGCTATTTGTACGCTCCTAGATCCGAGCTGACCTCACGTCGCGGCACTTGGTAATAGGTCACGCCTCGTAATACAGCTACAGGTCCGTGAGATCTATGATTTATTCCTTGTTCAACCAAAAAGTCCATCGACGACAAAACTTACGAGCAACTAATTCTCACAAATTAGTCGATGCAATGAACTGTCGGTATCTCTTTTAGTTCAAACAAGATTTGAAACCAGTTTTGTTCGAAAGTTTACAATCTTCTGTTAACTAATTCCGAAATTTTTATTGGAAATTGAAATGAAAGCTCTCTTTTAACCCCTCGCGCTATTTTGAGGAGTCAGACTCCTGACGCACCCGTGACGCACTTCATCTGTAATCAATTTTACTCGAATTTTTAATATGCTTGAATTTGAAGTTCAAGTCAAATAATGTACGTAGAGAGTTCAATTATAGTTTACTCTTTTAACCTCTTTTTTGATGAGACAAACTCGCGACGCACCCATGACGCACTTCAGCTGTGATCAATTTTACTCGAATTTTTAATATGCTTGAATTTGGAGTTCAAGTCAAATAATGTACGTAGAGAGTTCAATTATAGTTTACTCTTTTAACGTCTTTTGTGACGAGACAAACTCGTGACGCACCCATGACGCACTTCAGCTGTAATCAATTTTACTCGAGTTTTTAATGTGCTTGAATTTGAAGTTCAAGTTAAATAATGTACGTAGATAGTTCAATTATAATTTGCTCTTTTAACGTCTGTTGTGACGAGACAAACTCGTGACGCACCCATGACGCACTTCAGCTGCGATCAATTTTACTCGAATTTTTAATACACTGATTTGTAGTTCATGTTCAGCAATTTTCATAGTCAATTGCATAATATTAAATTGACGTATTATTTCAATTTTCTTGGGTCGTTTTAGTAGGTGGGTTAAAAATAGGAGGATAAAATTTGCAGGTGAAATCGGAGAGCACGTTTCGTTAGAGGCTCGTTGTTTTGATTGCGATGGAGCAGCAAGCGTCTAAGCGTATTCTCGCGGGGCCGGCATTGCACGTTCGGCTCGTATCGTCCGGGCAACGGTATCCAGGGACGATCCGACGAGAAACTTCGTTGAATAATCGATGACTATCAGTAACTGGCGCTCGAACGACGGCCAGAAGTCCGCGATAATTAATTCAAGAGACGTGGAAATAGAAATAGAGGTTGGCCGAGCGGAGGAACGTTACGGTATCGTAACGTCGTTCAATGATGCATTAACGCTCTGTCGCTCGATAGGAACGCGATATTTCGGCTCGCATAATTCCGGACGGAATAATGGCGTGCGTAAAATTAGAATCTGATTTTCCGTGTCTCTGTCGGCCGACTACCGCGCTTTGGCCTATCCCCGCGGCTTCCATAATGCACCGCGGTCGCTACAAATGAAATTTTCCCCGAATTAAATCGAGCCGATGATAAAATAATAATAGCACGATATTGCATGAATAAGAGATGCGAAACGGGGCTCTCTTCGGCGGAGGCTCGATAACCGGGAGAAGGAAACGAGATCAGACGGGAACGATCGAAATATGGAAATGGGAATGAATCGATCGTTCGAAATAATTGTATCCCGTTTCTGTTGATTCCTTTTTTTTCATGGCTCGTTGAATATGCATCGCGACCGTAACGATTGATCCCGCTCTCCGTCTAATCTGTACGCTTACCGGAATGATACCATCGTCTGGCACGAACGATCGCTCATCGCGATCGCGTTACCACGCTACGTCAATCTGATTCGCGTACCTTTCTTTTCGCTCGCTTTTTCTTCTTTGATGCAAATGGAGATAGGTCCAACTTTCAACTTTTACTTGGTAAAAGAAAACGAAGTGCCTTTAATTAATGAGCTTTGCGCCTGGTGCGAAACGAATGGTTGCTGATTATACTCTTCAGCTATTCTCTTATACTTTTATAATGTGCTATCGTTTCTACGAAAAATTACTATCTATTCTTTTACTTTTTTAATATTTCCTTCTCTTTACTAAATGTTTAAGATTCTAATCATGCTTGAAGCTGAAATCTTCAACGGTGATCGAGTCGTTGTGAATTTCATTTTTCTCTACGTTTCGAAATTCCGAGAATTTTACGAGCCAAGACCTACATTCAAATGTCATAATCTTTCGGAATTTGTTCGTAGTCGACGTCTCAATCGGTTTCCGAGATACAGGCTTTGAAAGTCTCCATTGAATACGGCGGACGCAAGGCGCCAGTCGCCATTCATAACGCGGAAGTAGCCTAGTGACCTACTTTTTTCCCTGGAAACCTGTACGTCACGTAGCAATAGTAAAAAACACGCTGACTCAGTGTCGTTCATTGACCGGCGTACAGGTACGAAAATTGCGATAGGTCAGCAGCTCGAGGGCCAAATACATTGCCGAAAATTAATGATCCTCTTTACACTGCAATATCTTAGCAACCTAACATGAAACAACAACTGATTTTAAACAAAATCATATATGAGATGTTATGTAGCTTTAATTGAGATATAACATGGTATATATTAACACATATGTTGCTGTACAATTTCAACTAAATTTAATCAATACTTTCAATCAATACTTAATTGGGGTATAACATGATATATATTAACACATATGTTACTATACAATTTGAACTAAAAACTTTTGTTAGGAAAGAAATAAACCAAACTTCATCCAAACCTTTTCCTCATAAGAAAATAGAAAAAATACATTAATAAACAGTCGTGTTCTTTCGAACTATGTTTATTTGCATAAACGTGTGTATCAATGCAGGAACGCATCGATCCGGTTGAAACGATTTCAGCAAATCCGTGAAAGGGCAAGCAGAGCGTCCATTCTTCGGTAAGGGTTCAACGCCTGGAACCGGTGGAGCATTCTTCGACGAAGGCAGGGCGGCTTTTAGGACGAGTTGTAAGTGGAGCTTGCATAAGTAATGACGTCGTCGCAACAGAAACGCTGGGATTCCGGACGACAGGGAGAGTTTCCGCCGCGGACGACAGCTGTGACGAGGCTCACGGTGGCTCAGCTTAAGCCGATCGACGAAATCCGTTCGCTCGTCGTTACCCTCGCGATACAGCCGCAGAATCCGCACTGCTTCTACGGAAGAATCAACGTTTTCCCTTTCAACGCCGATCCGACAGAACGCACGATTTCTCCCGATATCTTCATCGATAAATCAGACAAACAGTTTTATTCACAATCTCTTGCACGCACTGAATTTTCATCTCTCTCGTTTTTGAAAACGGTATACGACTTTTTTGAAGATAGCTCTTCGTAGCGTAGCATTCTTCGTAGCACTTATACATTAATAATATATGTAGCACTTAATTTTCTGAAGATATAACCTCTTCGTAGCGTAGCATTCTTCGAAGCACTTATACATTAATAATATATGTAGCACTTCGTTTTCTGGAGATATAACCTCTTCGTAGCTATAGCATTCTTCATAGCACTTATACATTAATAATATATGTAGCACTTCATTTTCTGAAGATGTAACCTCTTCGTAGCTATAGCATTCTTCGTAGCACTTATACATTAATAATATATGTAGCACTTCATTTTCTGGAGATATAACCTCTTCGCAGCTATAGCATTCTTCGAAGCACTTATACATAAATAATATATATAGCACTTATACATAAATAATATATTTAATTCTGTATATTGATAATAAATTTCTTTAACAATTGTCATCTACTTTAAGAAAATTGTCGATGTGCTTGTGTAGTTCATGCAGGACATAACGAAGACAAGTCCCTTCTTAAGTAAAGTGTAATATTAACAATGTAACAAAATGTCTCGAGTATACTTTAATAGAATATATAACTCTTTCGTTCTCCCCTTGCTCCTCAAACCATCTCCGTTCGCAAGAACAAACTCTTTGAACTTCCACTGTCACGCCACTTGCTGTCACCCTCAAAAGGCTCACCCCTGCACTCGTGCATACATCCACAAGCTCGCCGTTTGCCCACGTTGAAGCTCAAGCATCAAAGTCGCGTTTTATTCTTAAAAAGTCTTCCCGCTCTCCAACGACAAAGCTCACGAACAAATCTCAGACGAAGTTAATTACAGTTGCGCTGCTACGTTCGAAAAAAGAATTTCGCGCGACATTGACCGCACCAGAAATATGATTATTAAACACAGTCGGAGCAAATAATTAACAAGATAAAACAATCAGATTATTCTTGCTATTTTTCGACGAGGAATGAGTTGTGTTCGCAAATTCTTATTTCATGAACGAATTCATCTTGCGTGGAAATCGAACGAGAAACAAGACTCGTTCGATTTCACTCGGTCGAAGCAGGCAAAGAAACAATCATTTGTCGCCGGGTCGATTAGTTTCCGGCCTGGGTCGCAAAAAGCGAGCGGAACGGCAGGCGTGTCGTGCCGTTCCGCGCCAAATTACTCGGCCGATTACTTGGCCATTACGCGGAAGGCTTTATCGCGCGGCAAGTCAGCCTCGAAAGAAGCGGAACGCTAAAATACGACCGGTCGCTGCGCCGCGCCGATTCGATCTCGATAAGCGTCGCGAGTTCGAGCTATACCTTGACGAATGCGCTCGCTGCCGGACGTTGCACCGTCAACTACGAACCCAACTTGTCACTCGGTTCAACCAACATTTGTTTCCGGATTTTCAATACAACTATAACTCAACGAGCTTAGAAATTGTTATGCTCCTTAACCGACCTATTCTGACCCCTTTATAAGAGGTCAAAGAAAGATTGAATAAAAAAGTCAAGATAAATGTTATCATAATGTCACTTCTTAAACAATTTACATGTTGTCACAAATTCCATCGGTTACTGCAGGTAATTTAATTTCTAGAAGATTCTCTGCCTAGATAGAGAAGGGGGCAAGTGGTGCAGGTTACGGACATGAAGCGATTTCGCGAGCGGAGTGCTCGCTGAACCCGTTGTTGTTGGCGTTATCGACTGTGCTGTTTTTCGAAAGGCTTTCGCCGAGTCACGCGATGGTGTGCGCGCGTGAACGAGTCACCGGCCACTAAATCATCGAAACTCGTCATTAATCACGAGGACCGGGTTCGAGCGGGTCCGACGCGGCCGTTACAAATTGTGTTACGCGAGATGCGCGAGAGATAATCGCGAAACCAGCGCCGATTGCCAAACCCCGCTCCCTGCTTTACGACGCGTCGTTTGAACGTTTCTGGTGTCGTCATTTTTCTACATTTTTCATCGATTTTTTTTTGGCTTTTATTATACCATTGTCTTTGGAATTTTAACACGCGAAATGCACTTTGTTACTGCGGGACAGGGACTATTATATTTTTTGATTTTTCTGCTAGAAATTTGAGATTCGTGACAGCAGCCTGATTAATTACCGTCGTATACAGTGAGTTCGGGCCATGTTTCATTTCTTCGTGATATATTTCGGTGGTACCAGAAAAGAATAAAATTGACTATAAAAACATTTTTCGGTTGAGTACTTTTAGTGTAAAAATTTGTTATTTTTTGACGTTCCGAATGGATTTATGTAAAAAAATACAACAATACAATGTTAAAACATATACCACAAAGTTAACATACAGATGTTTAAAGTCTACTCGAAAACATGAAAATCGATAAAACTGCTGTTCTGTACTTCTGTAAAAACTCTCGTCGAACAAAATATAAAAATTTGCTATAACATTTGTCCATCATTTTTCAATTTGTCCATCATTTTTTAATTTAAAAATAAGTGTATATTACTTTCACGATTAGTAAAATTATCCATTTTGATTTTCAGGGTTTTCTGTTCCTTTTGTTACCACTCTCGAATCGAACAAAGGGTCTTAATAATTCAATATCTGTAGCAATAGCGAACAACATTCAGTCAAACGCTTTCTCCATGCGCACTTGTAACTAAATATTGTTGGAACTGGATCTCTCCCAACGTTTGGCGACTGTCCAATAACTTATAGCTGCGCCATGATTTAGGGGACGCGTCTCTGTTTCGACTTTCTCCTTCGTGAGTTATTCCGACTTTCTTCCCAATCAACGCACGGCGATTAAGTGTCTCGTATCCGAGCAAACGTGCTGCACAGCTGTTCAACATTTCTTTCCAACACTTTCTCAAAACCTCGAGAAACTAGTCGATACTGAATTCTAATTGAAGCGAAAACGATTCGAAACAATGTATGCTACAACTCTTTAAACTAGAGGAGCAAAGTCTCCAGGGTCTTTGACAATTTAGGGATTTGTGAATTTTGCGAAAATATAGAAATTCAGATCGATGACCTTAATCTCACCCAGTGGAGTTTTATCAAGTCCCCGGAGTGAGCTTATCGATCACATCCATTTCCAAATTCCCTGATAACTAAAAATCGTGTCCAAGCACGGGCCACTCGGCGAGATTTACTCTTTCATAATTTCCGAACGAGGCTGATATCGAGCTTGTTCTTCCATCTGTGACCGGGCTCGGCGACTCGTACTTTACCATTCCCTTTCCCTTTTTGGAAGCAGCTCGAGTCTCCCTGATCGTTCAGCTACTTGCTCCACCGTTTCTGCCTGAACCTTTGGATTACGTAAAGTTTCGAGCGTGCACGGGGAACGACGTGGACGGGGTAAAGGGTAAAAAAGAGCGGGTCGAACGCGTCCAGCGACGCGGAGGTGGCGAGGGAATCATGAGAAATGGCGGAAGAAGAGGATAGGGTCAGGAGGGGCGGGGAACGGTGCACGTAAAGAACTGTACGTCCGCATACATTAGTCCTGCGACCTCTGAGGTCATCCTTGCAATTTCGCGGCGGTGGGAACCCGAACCAGGACGACAGCTCCTTCGCTCCTTTCTTTTTCCTTCGCGGTTTCTCTTCTTCCGTTGTTTCATGCCAGTTCCTTTTTTCACGCTTTTTGGAAAACGTGGCCGACCAGTCGACCTTAATGCGCCGCGGAACGAGTTATTAACGGTTACGCGGTTGCAGAAAAACGCTGTAATTAGCGCGCTCGTGGATATGAGAAATCACCCCGTGCGCGGTCGGCCGAGAGGGATAAGGGTTTAATTCGTTCAACGTTCCTCGTGTTGCTTATACGTCGGGTAGATGCATAAAGCAATTATTTAGAGCGTTCTTATGTCGATGCAAGGTGTTGCAAAGTTATACTCGAAAAAACAAAGTGAAAGTTCCCTGCGGTAATGATGCATAAAAACCACCCCTAAAAATTCTGATATCGATGAAACCACCCCTAAAAATTCTGATATCGATGAAACTTAGTTGGTATATTGTAACGCTTAAAATAAGTTTGCATCGGTAATGTACGTCCAAAACATTCGTCTTGCAGAGTAATAAAAATCGGAGAAACCATAAAGCATGCGACTCACCGATCGTTGACTTGTACCACTGCCAGCTTTTAAAGTTGACCCATGGTCCGCTTCGCAATTGAAACTAGATATCCTGTCGAGCAGATTGCCAAAGGATCAGGAAACACGTTAGACGCGAACACTAGGGTCCACGGTGGACCACATGCGAATAGATGAATTTTCAACACGTACACCGTACGTGATTGCAAGGTAAATGCGAACTCCGTGACGGTCGCGATAGAACTGACTAAATCCAATTCGCTCAAGTTCAAGTTATAATAGCACAAATACAAGTCGCTCGGTTACCTGTTGACACCTCGCAGCAAGTGCTTTCGTCCACGTCAGAGTTTCAAATACTGACTCAAATTAATCGTTCTCCATTACTTTTCTTTCTGCTTACAATTCGAGGTAATTCGACCGGATCGTTTCGTATTCATAAATTTCGCTCGACGTAAATTTCCCGGGTGTTACATTTTCTTCGAGACTTCCATCGACCACAATACGCCGGCATTTTTCAGCGGCGGAATACATAAACTCCGTTTCCTTGGCCACAACGACGTTGCAGGTGGCTCGTTTCGTTCCCCGCTGCAACCCTCGCTGTCCCTTTTTTCGCACCGCGAGAAATCTCTTCCCTTAAAGAAGAACGAGCGTGCGGGAGAAAGAAGAAAACGAGAGAATACCCTCCTAATCGAGGAACTCTCGATCAACGTCTACCGCCGGAAGGGAATCATATTTTCCGCGAAGAAAGCGACGATTCCTCCGACGTTCTTCCTCCTCGAACGTTTGTTTCGCGATGTCTGTCGTTCCCCGTGCTCTTTATCGCAGAGAACTTTCACCGTTTCGCGGCATCGTATTGTTTTTGCTGCGATTTTCTTGCAGCAAACTGCGCCGATGATCGTCGTCGAGCTCTCTGGGATTGATAACGCGAGAGGATCCGTCGATTATTGCCTGGGACAAATCCGTACGAGGGTGCGGGTTGAAAAAAGCAGTTTGCGGGATCGAACGAACCGAGACGATTATTTATCTGGCGCGACTGGATCTGCGAGGGTGGATAATCGATAGGTCCTCGCGTGGTCGAGACACGTGACGTATTTACCGGCGGGGAGAAAAATTTTAAACCATATTTTCCCAAATTTTCGAATGGAAAACCTTGCTCCACAAAGTATTCCCATGCTCTCAATCAGGGATGTAAGTCTCGCTTATAAAAATAAGACATACACAGTTTTTGTTCGTTGAAAGTTTGATCCAGCATGGTCAGAATTTCTACAAGTCTGAAATAAACAAGCAACGAGGAAAAAGAGAAAACAAGCACGTGTCGTCGGTGGTAGCCAAGAAGCAGCTCGCGTACGCCTCATGGGAGTCGAGCGTTTCTTGTTGGCGAAGAAACGAAGAAACGGCGAGGAAGGAAGGGAAGCATCGGGAAAAGAAGGCGGAACGGATGAAGGCAGAAAAAGAGAAGCGAGCGTAGGAAGCGGGAATGGTAGACCGAGCGAAAAAGATTCCCGAGGGCACGATGACGAGGAGCGGGAGTCACGAGCAGGCCGGATTAAAAGTTCGCCGAACATCGGCCAGTCCGATCGCCATGGTCGAGAGCTAATTAATTGCAGCAGTCGGGACAGAGCGCAAACGTTCGAAGTAAAGTCGGCGAACGGGGAAGAGAGTCTCTCTCGCGGCGAACGAAGAAGGAAGAAGACGACGAGGAGGACGCAGCTGGTGAATGCTGAAGTTAGTCAATAGGACTAGGAGTCCCCGGTAGTCGGTTTACTTTTTGCCTGGACCTTCGCGACGTTGGTCCTTCGTATTCCTTCTGCTTGTCCTCGATCCTCCGCCTCGCTTGTTCTCCTCTTTCGTCGTTGCTTTCGCCTCCTCCGAAGACGGTCCTCCGCCCCAGACTCCGTGGCTCCGACAATGGAGAGCTCGCATTGTCTTCGTGGTTTATCGCTTCCTTCGATTGCCAAGTACACGCCGCCGAGTCGGTCCACCCCAACCCCCTTTTCACCGACCGAGCTTTTCTCCTCCCCTCCGCCTCCTCTCCTCGCTTGTCGTTTTCTGCTCGTGTTCTCCGTGGTTGTCGGTAGCTCCCTGGAACCTACGGTGGTCCTGCTCGTGATCGGTCCCCGACGAGCAGCCCGCTTGGCAGCCACACGCGGTCCAGCTTTTTCGATGTTCCCCGCTTCGCGAACAGCTGGCCAGTCATCCTTCCTCGCAAAAACTCAGTTCGACTCGGTGCTTGACTCGGAACCGCTCAGAGAGGAGCTGTGTTTCGACGTGACTCGAGAGCGACGCTGTTTTTTATGGGACTCCGATGAACCTGCTGGCTGGGGAGCAATTGTATCGGGAGTTCGTAAAAGTAATGCGACGGGCTTGTCCAGTGGAGGAAGGTGAATTCACCTGTCGCCATTGGCGTAACGTTGGCCAGTGACCCCACCCGTACCTCTATACGGGTCGTCGAACGGACTCTTCAGAATCCTCGTTACGTCAATGCCTGTTGTGTTTTTTTCGAGGATGTCGATGCTCTGGGGATACTCAAGAATTATGACGAATGTTTTAATCGATCACCAGTTCCCATTAGTTAATTCACCTGTCATGTATTTTTGCTAATGGTAGGCTTATACAAACTTCGAGGATCAAATGATTATGATATATGTTCCATATTAATCAGTTGCAGTCCTGCGTTTTTACCATCTTTTAAGATATATCCAACTACCAAAATCTTGTTAATTCAGCAATTAACAGCACAAAAGGAATGTAATCTTGAAGAAATCGAAGAATATCGAAACTGAAGGAGGCGCGTGTTTCGGTCGATCCCACGAGGGTTGCTGTTTTTTCGCCGCCGATGACATGTGTTGCTCCCGAACCAATTCCGGGATTTCTAGAATCAGTATCGCGTTTTTCTGGCGCCCGACGAAACGTTCGTTCTCGCATGAGTCTGGATGGCAGCCACACACGCGGCTGGCGACCGACTTTTTCGATAGATTTTCGGCCGACCGACGTCGCCGATAAAAACGTATCTCGTCTGCCCGACAAGATCCCTCCCTTCTTCGTCGAAAGAACCTTAAGCGCACAACAATGTCTCCTTCGTCAGATTTCGCCATTCGTCTTCCGATTCGAGGAAACGCGCCGGCTCATAAGCCTGTCTCCCTGTGTGCAGGATCATTTATTACGGCCAATGAATTTACTTTCACGCGGATCGCATTTTTTGCCGCTTCCTTATGAATCGGGCGATCTGTACGATCTGTTAACTGTTTTGTTCCGTTGTGGCACTTGGAAAAATTGCTTCAACATGTTAGTTAAACACGCGAGTTTGGAGATGATGGATTATTCGTACGTTTCTAATGGTGTTTGTTCAAATTTTTCTACTGTACTTTTCAATTTATACAGGCTTGGTTGAACTAAAAATTGTAGAATTTTAAATGCTCAGAAATTTGCAAACTTTTAAATGCTGGGTAGAAGAGTTCTCTTTATATTACCAAGTTCTATACACACACAGCGGTGTTCAGGATAATCTGCCATGCCGATCGGTGGAGTTGGCTCTTAACTCAAGAGGAAAATGTCCAATTTGCAAGGAAAAAAGGAGGCAAACGTCATCGACGCCTCTCGTCTCCGGAAAGTTGGCCGATTAATTGAAACGACAGGGGTGTCGTCTCGCGGAGCGGATACGCGAGCGCCGACCGTTTCCGAAAGTCGTTAACGAGAGACTGGAAACCAATGTCTCTCTCGACGCCCATCCGCTTAATGAACCGTGGTTACACGGTCGATCTTTTATTTCATCGTCGATTCCTGCGGCATCCTCCGTTTTTGCGGCATCTCGTGGTCCCGCGACGATCTCGCCGCATGCAATTTGTATTTTCGGCGTCGTAAACACGTCCGTCGCGTATCGTGACCGCTCGACTCGGCTCGAACGCTCGGAGCCGCCACCGCCGCTCGCGTATTTCAAGACCCGTATATAAATCCGTTATTCAACACGCCATTAAGTGTTCGGCCCGCTGGAAAGCGCGGGCAGGGCGAGCGGAACGAAGAGCAGAAACGAGAGAGGACCACAGTCGTAAATCGCAATTACGAAGCGGCGCGCTTGAGAATTTGTCGCGCGGGATCTAAGCGTTCCCGAGAGAAGGCTGGCGAGCCACGAGCGTACGCGACGCGACGTGGACGTCCTGGACCACCGTCGCGAACTACAACCACGTTTTTGCACGATTCCACTGGGAAACATGTATATATATCCGGTCCGCGTAAGCGCCGGTTCTTCCTACGAGCAAGATCAAATTTCTTCGAACGTTCGTGTCTTCCACGCGGTTCGCTTCTACTTTACGCTTTTTTACCGGTTCTTTACCTCCGATACTTTGACCGCCTAGCGATACAAATCTTCAACACACGATTTCGCTCTTATCAATTTTATACTCCAAGATCTGGGATTCTATTTGTTTCGCCCTCCTCCCATCCAAACTCGGTGCTATATGTACTCTCAGATTTATTGCCGAAATTTTCGTCCGGAACTTGAATAAATCCACGATATTAAAAACTGTCCATAAAAAACCTGTCAAACCGCGATGAAAATTTAATCGCTCGAATGATCTAGTTTACTCAAAAGCCGGTACGCTCCGTTAAACGATCCCCTTCGGAAAATAAATTTTTCCGCAAATAAAAATGGTGTATCGTTTACGAGGGGAACCGTGCGTGGAGATAATTCGGAAGGAGACAAGAATGTCTCCGGTCGCGTTCTATTCCGCCTGCCAGACGGCCATGTAGCGAGCACAAAATCAATTACGCGCGGCATAAGACGCGAGGCGGACGAGCAATGACAAACATCCCCTTAGTGCACGTGCCATCGTGAACCACGGCTGCGATCGGTTAAGCTGGATTATGGTTTCCCGTCTACATGTGCCGAGGGAAAGAAACGAGAAGCGGCACGTCGTTTCGACGGTAGACGGTCGTTCCTCTTTCTCGCGATCTTTCATTTCTCGCCGCCTAGCATGTCCCGAACGAACTCCCGCGCGAACGAGATTTCAAATATCCGCGACGCTCTCAAACGCTTTCCCGCGACGTGGACGTCTCTTCGGCGAATTACTAGCATGAAAAGTAACCCGATATGTTTTGAAACGAATCGCGCTGCTCCAGAATTGATGATCTTGCGGGTGGCACTGGTTCTGGGAAATGGAAAGTGTTTGGACGATTAGGTAATGTTTCTTCAAGGTGAAGTTGATTACAGTCTAGGATAATTATAGTTAACTATTGATTATATGTACTGTATTTGTACGTGTATGTTATTTAATCTCTGTTAAATTTGTGTGTACATTATTCACTCCGTAAATGTTACAATCGAGACCGGCAAAAGTAACATTTACGGAGAGAATACTGTACATTTTAAATTTATAAAAATAGAAGCTGCATATGAACGTAAAGTACTGAGTTATTGAAGCTGATCGGGTCATGAATAAAGAGAATGAGACATGTTAAAAATTCCATATATTGAGTCTATCCAGCGATTTACATATGTGCAATAAATGGAGAAGACCGAGAGCAGTCCTTTCGATAAACATTTCAATTAGAAACATATTAGGGCCCGGCACGCGAGAGCCACCCACGTCGAAGGGTCCACCCCCCGGGGGCATTTCGCGGGCCAGTGCCCGTGTATTTTCGTGCCGCCTGTGGAAATAAAAGAGTAGAAGAGAAGAGGATCGTGTAGACGTCGAGGGACCACCCGCGAGTGGCTTCCAGAATCGATAAGGTAGAAAGAAGCTTCGCTCGAGACCATCCAGTTCATCCGTCTTTTCTTCTGTCCCCTTCCATCCCTTTCCCGTGGAACGTGTACCTTTTCCCGTGGTCGACTCGAAAATCACCGTTGGACGTGGATCGCGAGTCGGTCAACTGTTGCTTCGACTCTTACAAATTACAGATTAGAAGATCTACGCAGCCTCGAAGTGATCGCTGAAATTGCCGGCTGCATTGTTCGAGGGTGGATGAAAGTTTCGACGGAATTACACGAATCGTATTATAGGAACGTCCCGGGGCCGATGGAGCGGGACAATATCTGTACGGAGCCAGCAGGCAGGCTGTTTGCTCGTAATAAATAACTGAACGAGCTTTTTGTGTCGGTGAATTACTTCCATCCCGATCGATTATCGCGAGCGGATAGATTTTTCGTTTGAAAGAGGCCCGAGATACAACAATAGCCGCCGAGAAACTGGGGTGGTTCTTTCAACCTTCCCCCAATCGCCTCGTATCTCGCGGTTATTATTTGCTGCGCTCCTGGCGCAGGGAACAAGCGAACGTATCGTGTCTACACGATGTTTGAAAATTACGTGCCACGATCACCGTGGTTAATGTGTTTATCTTGCCATTCGAGGTTTCCGCCATAGATATTTCACGCTCTAATTTTATTACGAAGACGGTACTCGCTTCTCTAAACCCAGATTCCTAAGATTATGTTCTTTGTCCGTCTTCTAGACAAACTTTGGAATTAATGCATCGATGAGAATCGGGGATTAAAAAGTTCGGATTACGTCAGCAGCAAGGGTATCGCGAACTTTCCTATTTTTCGACGGATGACACGGAGGAGTTGGTCGATAAAGGGGAAGAAATATCGGGGCGATACGCTCGAACGATCCCATTGTACAAACTACCGTGACCCGGTGTCGAGAGCAATGGGAATGGCGGATCGAACGATGACGAAAATCGCCCCGAAAGGAGCGGACCATTTTCCCTGAAAGAGTTATGAATTCGCCAATAGCTCACGGGCAAACCTTGCAAACTCCGTGACGTGGCATTACTCAATGTTTATCTGGTCTTTGACGAAAAAAGGCTCGTGGCGATATTGCTCCTTCTCCCCGGTAAAATTACAAAGCACACGGGCAATATGTTCTTTGTTGTATTATTTCTGTGCCGAAGAACGGGGAATTTTCATTCTCTCCTTTCATATTTTACGTTCCATATTTATGGAACACTTCCATTCGTCTATTTCAATGACTCGGACCTTATTACACTAGTTGTCTCTTAAATGCATAAAAAGGATAAACGTATAGCAATTATACTCTGCTTAATAACGAAGAAGACGTCTTAGCCTAAAGCCTAACCAGGGCTAATTTCGTCCCGTTTAGCCACGGTATCCCTCCCGGCAATTATTCCGTTTCATTCCCCCACGTTACGCGGTTAATTTGAAGAGAGGAAAAGCGTGGAAGAACGTAGAACGAGTAGAAAGAGGATAACGTAGCGCAATTTCCACGGCAGCAACTGGTGAGATCCATGAAAGAGAATGGTGTTTGAGCACGTTTCATGTTATCGAGAAACGGCGAGGAGCCGAAAGAAAGGACGAACAAGAGGCTTGTTTGGCTACAAGGAGGGAAGTTCAAAGAGGGAGGAGGAGGGGGATGTATGCGCGTAACTTGTGTCCGACTAAAGCCAGCCGGTGACTCCTATCGATCCTTCCATTTGATATTCCGCGTTGAAACTCGGTTAAATATTTGACATACCGACAGAGAGGGAGGCAGAGAGAACCGCGAGGGCTGGCTCGTAATATGTACTGAGCAAACGGCGGCTCGGCTCGGTAATCTGCAGCGTCAATGTAATATCCGCGAGATTCGGCTTGACACGGGAGAGTTAGTGGCGCAGCAAAGTTTTCGAAAGCCGTGCCAACGATCGTCGATTCGTGGTAACTCTGCTATTTCTCGGTTTGCATCCGCCGCAGAAAAAACACCTTTAAACGAACGTCCATGCAGAACGAAATCTGGCATGCAATAACATTTTATATATGAATAGATATGATGTAGTTTTTCAGACTACAAGTTGGTAATTAACCCCTTAACCTACAAGTAGTTGCGTCACGTACAAATTATTGCTACGACATGAAGACAAATAAAGGAGACTGAAAAGTCAGTCACGTTTTGTATTTCACGATCATTGATCATGAAGATTAGGATTAAAGTTGAACTCAAAATTGTAGGGTGCTAATGTGACTCTAGAAGTATAATATTAATGAAGCACAATATTTAATATTAAAAAAGAACTGGATTAATGGACCAGGCATTTGAGGTTGATATGTGTAAAAGGCGATGAACGTATGAAAGTAGAAGCGATCGAATAAGTTGCAAAATTGTAGGGTGCTAATGTGGCTCTAGAAGCATAATATTATTGAAGCACAATATTTAATATTAAAAAAGAACTGTATTAATGGACTCTAGGCATTTGAGGTTAAATATAAGTAAAGGGTGATTAATGTATGAAAGTTGAAGCGATTGAATAAGTTGCAAAATTGTAGGGTGCGTATGTGACTCTAGAAGTATAATATCAATGAAGCACAATATTTAATATTAAAAAAGAACTGGATTAATGGACTCCTGGCATTTGAGGTTAAATATAAAGGGTGATTAATGTATGAAAGTTGAAGCGATCGAATAAGTTGCAAAATTGTAGGGTGCGTATGTGACTCTGGAAGCATAATATAAATGAAGCACAATATTTGGTATTAAAAAAGAACTGTATTAATGGACTCCAGGCATTCGAGGTTAAATATAAGTAAAGGGTGATTAATGTATGAAAGTAGAAACGATCGAATAAGTTGCAAAATTGTAGGTTGCGTATGTGGCTCTAGAAGTATAATATCAATGAAGCACAATATTTAATATTAAAAAAGAACTATATTAGTGGACTAGGCATTTGAGGTTAATAGTAAGGTAATTAAAGTATGAAAGTAGAAGCGATCGAATAAGTTGCAATTTTGTGCGGTTTTCGTTTCAACGAGATTTCGCTGAAATACGAGCACAGATTCGCGAGCTCAGTGTTGCGGACCAGAATATCGCAGTTGAGCCGCGGTTGAGCAGCTCACCGCAGGTATATTCATAAGCGACGGGTATAAACCTCATAAGCAATGCAATACACTTCAGGGTATAACCCGGGCGAACGTGTATTTCAGTCGGGCGAAGACGACGCTTTACAATGACACCGTCGCGTGAATTAACAAACACCCTCGCTGTACGTCGCGGTCTCACGAGAAGTTAAGTGCACCACTAGCGATACGCTCGCACTCGTAATCCCCTTTGGGCGCAACATAATTCGCGTTTTGCGCCCCTTCGTCGCGTACACATGTCTTGCTTACCCTCGCGGCTCGTCTTCCGTTGACGTTCCCGAGGAATGACGAGCCCTCCAGGCGTCATCTTGGATAAAAACGAAACGCTACTAGTTGCGTCGCTGATTGCGAACCACAAAGCTGCTACGTTCCCAATTTCCGCTAGGAAATTCAAAGGGTTACAAGCAATGCTTCATACGAGCAATGCTTCAATTTCTACCGTTTATGTTATAAGGAATATATTTGTATCTTGACATAAATTAGGTGGTTTAATAATTTTTGCAGCAAAATCAAAAATGATGATCTGGGTTAGCGAGTTATACCGAGTTCATGAAATAGGGGTGCATGTCTGATTTTTATGTATCCCGTATAGAGATAGCGAAACGAATTAACGAGACATTGAGTTGAAAAAATTCGATGGAAGTTGCAGATTATTTTACTTTTTATCGTCAATATTTTGGGGGTAAACGATCCAACGCTAGCAGCGAGTATCGATCTGTAATTAACGAGCCGCCATGCCGTGAAAATATAATTCACGCGTTAATTGCCACGGCCGCGACAAGTCCGACGGAATTTCAGTATAGATCCGATGAAATACGGGGCCGGCCGCTTCGCTTGCAATTTATAAATTATAATAATCGTATACCGTCGACCTCTGTGAATCGCGACACGGTAACTGGCCAACAAAATATTTGATCACGAGCCATAAATTCGATTGTAAAAAAAAAAGGAAAAAAAAAGGAACGCTGTTTTTACCCAGCGACGCGTCGCCGAACGATACGATCTAAAAGCTGACGATTTCGCGTGCAAAAACCGAAACTGAAAACGGGTGGTAATATTTTCTCGCGGGGGATCTCGATTTAGAGAAAATTGGTTTTGAAGGTGGATGATGAAAAACTCGGTTTAGCGAACGAAGGCTGTAGATCTCTATCGGGTTCAATTTCAATTTTAATTTAAACCCGGCAATTTTATTCGTTGATTGTATTTGGTAATTTATTTCCAGACCGATTATTTTATTCGTACGCATGGCGCGATGTTAATTTATTTACAAATCTGCGTTGTTGCGTTTGCATGCACAATTTCGAGCTTTTATATTCGCGAGTTCCCTCTTGAGTACTTACATTTTTTTTACGGATTTTTTAATTGCTGAATTTTTAGTTTTTAGGTGGACTTTCTGGGCATTCTTAAATTCCTAAATTCTCAAAGATCCACCTTCTAAATTCCAAATCTCCAATTTCCCATCGTCAAACAATAACTTTGTTCCGCAATAAAATAATCCAATATTGGACTTGATTATCAACTAATCATGAGAATCGAAAGTGACGTAATAATGAAGTCTTCAGCAAAGGTATCCGAAGTTGCAGAGAGAAGAATCGAAGACAGTGAGCCGAAGACCAGAGCGCACGTTTACGTAGCACGCTCCTCTCTTCAGGTGTGTACGGGTTCCCGCAAATATTTGCCGAGTCTTCCCGCACTATTTATTTATCTGACCTGTGCCGGAGGATTGCGCGTGACTGTGAACGAGTGTGCGTGACTCGGTGTTTGCGAACGCTAGGAAAAGAGAGACAAAGAGCGGACAGCAATCTAACCGTGGCCAGGAAATCAGCTTTTGAGCGAATACTCGTCTCTAACCCTCTGAAACAACAACGACACGGCACTTTGCAAAGAAACCCACCTGGAAACCTCTTGCAATATTTATTCGGAAAAATGACTATCGATTAAACGATCCTCCAGGTACTCAAGCTGCTTCAAAATCGCTCGGACATCGACGACCGAGTGTGTTCATAGGTGATACGAAGAGGATTTTATTTACGGAACTTATCCTGGGGAACAACCTTTAATGGCTTAGTTGATTTAACGGTTTAAATTTAATGGTTTAGCAGACATAGGGATGGGGTGATTGTTTTTGCTTGCGCTTCTGGATTGAGCTTCTATCGATTTTACCGAGTGTTTTCGTAAGAAGTAACTGGATTGAAGTCGTGCTGGAAAAATATAAGAACTTTTCTATAATATTGATACTATGTTCACCTTCATATCCTTAGTTTAATCTTGAATTAACGAACTCGTGCGCAACCTCATCAAATGACCTGTATTCTCCAGCACAAGAACTTCATCCATAACAATATCTCCCGAGCCAAGGAAACTGCTCCAGAGTTTAGAAATCTCTTCCACTTTGTCTCCGTTACCGCGATACAAGAAAACTAGTTGATCCCGCCTTATACGTGAAAATATATCCACCAAGAGCCTTCTTCCTTCAAGATAAATTCCCATCAAACAACATAAACCAGACTATTGCTCAGCGTTTCAAAAAACAGATACCTTCTTCTAAATTTCGCAAAACATTCTCACGAAAAAAGGTACGATCCGAACGACTATGGTGAGCACGTGGGCAGGCGCCCAAGAAGTTACTCCCTCATCGAAAGACAAACTTGTTCGTAAAAACGAATCCAGCCCACCCGACATCCTGCATGTCACTCCACGGAATCGTAATTTATCGGAGATGCTATTTGACTTGGAGCCTCGAACATCAGGGTTACCATGTTCCTACTGGCGCCTTGACCGAATAAAAATTATGTTGGGATTATACGTCGAGTGTACTGGGGTGTATTGTATTTTTTGGGGTTAGGGTAGTTTTTTGTTGGAGGCAGGAAGGATAGAAGGATACTTTGGGAAGATAGCGGGTGAATTTGGGGAGATTTGCAAATTTGCAAATTGCCAAATTCCCACACTTCCAAATCTCCAAATTATCGAATTCTCACATCCCGAAATTCCCACATATCCGAGTCTCCACATTACCAAATTCTCACATATCCAAATCTCCACGTTGCCAAATTCTCACATTTCCAAATTCCCACACTTCTATATCTTCAAATTACCGAATTCTCACATCCCGAAATTCTCACATATCCGAGTCTCCACATTAGCAAATTCTCACATCCCGAAATTCTCACATATCCAAATCTCCACGTTGCCAAATTCTCACATATCCAAATCTCCACGTTGCTAAATTCTCACATTTCCAAATTCCCACACTTCCAAATCTCCACATTACCAAATTCTCACATCCCGAAATTCCCACATATCCAAATCTCCACATTACCAAATTCTCACATCCCGAAATTCCCACATATCCAAATCTCCACATAACCAAACTCCCACATCCCGAAATTCCCATATATCCAAATCTCCACGTTGCCAAATTCTCACATTTCCAAATTCCCACACTTCCAAATCTCCAAATTATCGAATTCTCACATCCCGAAATTCTCACACGTCCAAATCTCCACATAACCAAACTCCCCCACTTCCAAATCTCCAAATCCCCAAATTTCCAAATTGCCAAATTCGTCCCACAAGGTACTGGCCGCTAGACAAGCATTTGATCACGGAACGTCGGCTCTCTAATGAAGACTCACCCCATTGTTGCCGCGGTATCTCCATTATTTTTGCGCCGTTATTAAAAATCCTGCGCAGAGACCGAGACAAAGAATTCGACAACCATTGTCCCCTCGTCGTCCGTGCTTTTTTGTTCGCCACGCTAAATGTCAATGAATCTTCCTGCATCTCGCTCCACTCCTTTCTCCCTTTCCTCGTCGTTTTCGTTTCGCGTTGTTCCGGCTTCCTGCCGTTGTTTCCAGCCTCGTCCTGCTCCTCGGGCGTCACCGACCGAACGTTCTGCACCGAGAGGAATCAATCGTAAGGGTGGAAGGGTGTCGTCACCCTCGGAGCCGATTCGACCGACGTTGACTTTTCACGTAGTTGCGTTTCACCCTACCCCTTGATAAAAAAAAGGGGGTTATAATAAGGACAGGGACATGGAAACTCGGGTACCGTGTTCGATGGTGTTTTCGGGGCTGCTTGTTTGCGGCTGCGAGCGATGGGACGCAGTGATTTCCGTCGCGATATTGGACCTTTGTAATCTTTCGTCTACGGGATAATTGAAATACGGGGAGAGTCTGAAAGGGTGTGATTGTGCTACAACGGGTACTCGGAATTTTGTTAATGAAAAATTTCTTCTTTGGTGCAGGACTGACTGACAAGCTAATTCCACAGATTTTTTATAAAAAATGTACCTATCTTAAACGATTACTGATTTCATTCATTTATTCGTTTATATATAAGGTTCATTTTTATGCATGCATGTTACAATGAACATATTGCTTAAGGACTTGTTTATTTTGTATTAAATTAAGGTTCTTTCAGGTGTATTATATTAAGTAAATTCTATATCAAAATGATTAATGATTTCACTAGTTTATTAATTCATAAATACGTTTCATCTTTATGCACATATACTTTAATGAACATATTGCTCAAGAACTTATTGACTTTATATTAAAGTTCTTTTATGGATATTATTATGATTAAATTCTATGTCAAAATGACTACTGATTTCACCAGTTTATTAATTCGTAAATACGTTTCATCTTTATGCACATATACTTTAATGAACATATTGCTCAAGAACTTATTGACTTTATATTAAAGTTCTTTTATGGATATTATTATGATTAAATTCTATGTCAAAATGACTACTGATTTCACCAGAGTATTAATTCATAAATACGTTTCATCTTTATGCACATATATTATAATGAACATATTGCTGAAGAGCTTTAATACAAAGCAGTCAGGTGTCTTATAATGTAGAGAAGATAGCGGCATAATATCAGGGCTCAGACGTAGATTACAACGCATTAAAGCGACAAAATCTCCCGTCGTTAAAGTATCATCCCTCAAATGTTTCGCGAGATCACAAGATCAGGAACTCGTCAGAGAATAAACACAGTGTAGGACGCTTCAAAGAGTTATCAACAGATTCTGTTCATTCGTCGCGATAATCCAGGTCTTTAATCTCATCCCTGATTAACGGTATTTCATTTTAGCAACGTCGAAACAAACGTCGCGTAAGCAAAAGTCGTAAAATCGTGGCGCCATCGGAAACCACTTTAATCTCGCTGTAGCCGAGCGATCAAGCGTTAACGAATTTAATTTTAACCCCACGGATCGAAATTCTATACGTTGTCGCCGCCAGAGCGTCGGCATTTCCCGATAAATTTCCCGTGAAATTTCCAACTGCCGTTAAAACGATTATTCGAGCTGCAAAAGCGAAGGATCCGGGGATAGGAAACCAATCGATCGGGCCGTCTCGATCTCACGACTTCCGTCGTTTATGAATGGTTATTAAAAGCTGCACCTTACAAATTATGAAACTTCGCATGGCAGAAATGATATTTGATTTTCTGAATTATTGAAAGTTCTTGGAACTTTTATGTCTCGATTTTGAGATTCTCGAGGACTTCGAGAATAAAATATTTCCGATAAATCTCCGTTGGCAGATTAAACAGTTGTTAGAACGGGAGATAAGGACGAGTAGAAAATTCGAAACTGGACGAAGGAGGGTGAAAAGAAGAGGGAAACAGAGAGGGAGAGAACTCGGTAGTAGAGGATTGCTCTATGGGGGTGGTTTCAGGGCATGGATACCAGTCTCTACGGCCGCGGTAATGGTTATAGCACCATCGCGTGCAATCCCATTAGCACCGATGCAATTTACCCGATCTATCACACCCTATTAAGCGGTGCGCTTTCCACCCCCCGCGGCCGCTCGATCGCTTAACGCTCGTTTTAATCGAGTTTGCGCAACCATGCTCGTGGCCCTGCGCTTTTGCCCTTGTCGGACAATGTTTTTCCCGGAGAAAGTTCGACAGGATCGCCAGCTGAATCTTCCTTGCGTCATTGGATAAAAGACCGCCCAGAGTCAGCGAAAATCCAGAAAAATTCAGATAATTAACTCTGCGTCGATCCCTGCTAGTTCACAAAATTTTATCTTCATTCTTAACACGTTAAATCTATCTACGTAATTGTTATATCATTAATTACATCATAGTTACAAGATATTAATACGTTCAAATCAATAGGGGTGGATTCTTCAAATAGCTGATGCAAAATATCTCGTCAGAGATTAATTCGACTTAAAAATATATTTTACTTATAAAATAATCTGAAGTTTGAAACTAGGTATACTTCTTCCAAGTCTGATTTTGCAACTTGTATTAACCTTCTAACTTCTATTAACATGTGAACAAAATATGATTTCAAGGAACTCCTTCAGTCCACAGTAAAATAATTCACTCGCAACTTCATAAACTTTATTTATCACAATGAGAACTAAATATCGAGAACAATTAGAACGCACCAATCGGTAAAAATTAAGCAGCTCAGAGTCGGTAAATCGGATTGGCAAATCCGTCGTGCCTTTAATCTACGTCCACAGAGTTAATCTGGTATCAAGCGGCAAAGAGTCGTTTCATGAACATTGGTCGAAAGCATTCTAGCACTCGCTATTCCATACATCGATGAGCTTTCATTCCGTAATTGCCAACATCTCCCACGGGCGTCCTAATGATAACGCTTCCGGCAATAGGACGGTTGCATTGTACATTAGCGGATCAGGTTCCGAGGTAGCTACCCGAGGACTCCATGATTGTTCCCGCGAAACAAAGATCCCGCTTTCGCATCGACACCGATTACAAGCGACTCGAACACGATCCCAGCGTCTTCATTTTGCGAACAATTCCATCTGGTTCCATGGAATTGCTAATTATTCTATTCGGAGCGGTTTGCGCTCTATACCTGTTAACTTCGTATATAATTCGATTAATTCGGTTACTGGGCTCATTCGGATTTTATATTGGGTTGTCCGGAAAGTTCGTGCCGATTTTGAGGGGAATTGAAACGCAACTCATTTAAATTTGGTATACATTTATTAAATTACATAGGTGCCACTCTATTCTATAACCTTTTCCCATCTTTTATGCAACTTGAGAAGGCCTTCCAGGACGTCTCTTTTTGGTGAAAAATTATTCTAAATATAATTTCATGCCGTCTACCGAAAATCGGCACGAACTTTGACAACCCAATACTTTGCTCTGAATGAATTACCAAAGAAATCATAGGTTAACACCGATATTAGTCAAACGTGATTCATTGCAGTATGTGGATTTTGCAAAAGAACTCCATCTTCAAATATACTTATTTCGACTAAAATTGTCAGAAAGCGGATTTGTCTTCTTGTCACTGCAAGTCGACAGTATTCAAAAAAGTGCAACTCTTGTCCAGCAAGATGAGATGACCGTTTCGCGCAGAAATTACAAAGACATTACCAAGAAAGGAGAGAGAGTTGTTCGCGGAACTTGGAGTTTCAACAGAAGGCACACAGGATGTTGTTCGAAAAACAGTCTTTCGGCACTTTGCACCACCGGCTGTTGGAATCTGGAAGACGAGGGTAGGCGGATCGGAGGGATATAAGAGGGGGTGTATCCGCTCCTCCTCGATGGGGTCGTAACGTCAGCTGGTTCCCCGTGTGAGTTGCGACGACGGCGGTACAGGTCCCTCCGTCGATTTCGTCGAAACTGGAAGGACGGTGAAGGGACTTCACGGGAAGGGATATCTCTCGTTCGCGCCAGCTGTTGCTATCCGAAAGCGGTGTTCCTCGTTTTATCCTCGAGACGAGACTCCTCTCTCTCCTCTTCCTTTCGCTGCTCGCGAAACGTGACTCGGATCTATCGGGCCGTAATTCGCGACTGTGATTTATCGACTCGCGATGGTGTTCCTACGTTTCGTTGGAATTGAATCGATCGAGCACGGAGTTAGCGAGATCGGGTTACCTCGCTGAGAATAGGACGTAAGGTCCTTTCGAAACGACGATTTATGAGAAAGTAGCCTCTGTTTGAGTATGCTTTCAAAGGTCAACGTTGGAAATCGACGAATCTTTGGGAACCATCGGCTCTCGTGTCAGATGTTTCTTAAAGCCTCCGAACACGGAACTGGAGAAAAATAACTTTGACAGCTATGAAATTACCCCTATCGATGTTTTGTACTTCGTGCTTTTCATTTTTCTCTTTTCAGGACGGAAAAGCCTTTGCGTGTTCACGATCAGTTTATCCGAAAGAAATTATATCGCATTATTTTTTTCCCTACCTTTATATTTTTTATTAATTCGGTAACATGAAAGGCTAACAAAGAATCAATACTTCCTGAATGAAATACGCTTTTCTTTATTTGTTTAACAATTATAACGTATAACAATTTTTATACTTTATATAAAATATATTTTTATCTTTATGACGCGCTATTTTATGGACATATCTCGCGATGGAAAACAGCGATGCAATATTAACGTAGCAATTGGGTTAAGTGTTCCAGGTCCACGTCAGAGGTCGAGGCTATTTGCCGACCACGTCTGACAAGAATTTCATAATTTTAAGTTCCAAGATGGGAGTACAACAGCTGTATACTTGACTCGAAAATCCGCGGGGCTTATGGTTTCCTAAGAACAGGGGGAATCCCCTTGCATTATCGTACAAGGTGATTTGTAATTCGTGGTGGAGCGAGGGGACGTCCTCGCTGGGAAATATGTATGAGTTAAGGAAGAAGAATAACATCTTTGCCTTCGACCCTTTTGCCAACGCGAAAACCGCTTTAGAGTTCGAAACACGTGAGTTTAATGTTTTCTTCTCCCCCTAACCGTGTCTCGTTACTTTTACTTAACGCAACTTTGATATATTATCGTTGCGTAATTAAAGGTACTGAGACAAGGATTTACAAGTCTGCTCCATCAATTTATTTCTTAAAGAAAACTTTCACTATGATAACTTTTTTATGAGACAAATATATAATTTTTTTACTGTAATAGCTTACGAGATTTGCACTTTCATTAGTATTTCCACCCTTAACTAATAAAAGATGTCAGATATATTTTCACTAATTGCGACACGTATCTTATAAGTCAATAACCAGTTCCCAAGAAATAAAAGCAAAAACCTAGTTTCCCATCGAAATCCCGCTTTCCAAGACACGTCGTGTATCGGAAGCGTGTTATCTCAGCGAGCAGCAAGGGCGAGTAGAGTATCCAGGAGTGGTACGTAACCGGAATACGAATGTTCTCCGTGTACAAATCCCTAACGTTTAGGCTAGCACTTAAATCGAGCCAAGCGGAGATCCGTTGTCAGGCTGCGGCCTGGAATCACGAGCAAAGCGGCTGATCCACCGGGATCCCGAAAGCGTCCGAGCAACGGCTGTAATCATCTCGTTACAGCCGCATTGTGCTTCCCCGTAAAACTCGGCCGACGCTAGGCTCGCCCCTCGCGGCGCGGAGCGGAGTCACGCTGTTGCCGCCCGGAGCAGCCCCGATGATTACACGGAGCAAGGTCCAGGCCCGTTGGCGCGCGGTCCTAATCAGCTGGCGCATTGTGAGCCACTCGAAATTACAGGAGACGACGCGGAGAGATGACGAGCGGCGATGAGATGACGGTAACGACGACGCTCGAGACCGCTCGCGCGTAATTAGTAGCGACGCTGTCGTCCCTGCAATCCTGCCACCGATTGCATCCACCGACAGGTGTCTCGCGTTCTTTCGTCGAACAGGAGTCCCTGGAACCGCGATTTCCCCCTCGATCGAGACAGGGATCGGTACGTCGTCGGGAATCGATGCGTGATTTATCATTCAACGTCGCCGGGGACCGACGCTCGCATTCAGCCTGTGTCAAGCCAGCGAAAGTAGATCCATGCCGTTGATACGAACGAGGTATTAACTTACAAAGAGCTACAGGATAGAGATGTATACCACTTTATTAATATATCAGCTATTCCGAGGTACACGCTGACGTCCCTGCTGGAGCAGCTCCTATCGGGAAACCGGTGTGATGTTGCAAATTATTTTATTACGCTGATAGGTGTTGGGGATGTTCGCCTTTTGATCGTTTATTTAATCATTGCTTGCCGATTCGATCGATTGATTAATATGTAAACTTCGTACAAGATGGATGGGATAACTTCGTCAAGAAAGATACCACTGGTACACTTGGCAAATAATTAATTGAATCGGAATTATTGAGTTTGACGATCAATCCAATACCATCATTCATTCAAGGATAACTTATAAATAACTGTCTATTTGGTACTCGACAATCAATTGAATTTCAAGATCATCGTACAAATGGGAGTTTATTAATATTGCATTACGTAGCATTACAAGTATTTCTGTCTGACGAAATTCAGAATAATCGAGAGTGTTCCCCTCCTCGAAAACCGAGCGTGAAATCCAGTTCTCACAAACGCTATTGGCAATCTCACGAATTCGGTTCAGCACTCGGTCTCGCTGAAAATGCACACGAATCCGAGCCGCCTGCTTCAATATCGTTATCGAGCGGTTTCTCGTGTCGGAGAAAGAGGCATCGAACGATCGGGTATGCTCGAGTACCAACGCTGAGTAACCGGTATCCTCTGTTTACACTCGGATTTTGGAACTAAGCCCAGGTTTGCCCAGACAGATGCACCCACTTGCCGTCCTTAATAGCATGGCTTACGCACCGCGTTGATCGCCTACCACAGCCAAACCTACTACGCCTCCTTTCATCCTACCGGATTGCTCCCTTCCCACCAGAATAGGGAGCTCTTTCTACGATTGTTACGAGATACGATGGCTTTTTATTTCAATCGAGCCACGCGAGAGTTAGGGTAGAGGGATCAGGCGAGTTAATCGTTCGTCGATTCTGAGGCACTAGGGCACTTCCGTACAACGGAAAAACATACCGAGCAGCTCCAGAAATCTACAAAATTTTACTTTCTCTATTTTCTGATTTATGTACACGACTATACAGACAAGTCCTAACCTAAAAGATCCAAGTGTTTTAACTTTAAAATGTCACATTCCTTTTTCTTTACTGTACTCTCACGAAACAGGAGTCTAAAGTAGAAAGCCTAAGTACCGTTGCCGACTTTCTGGATTCCCGATATCTATAAAGTACACACTTTTCAAGAGATGTAGATAATTATTAGCCTGAGATTTCCAAACGGTGGGATTCCGACTGTAACCGTAGTTTTCAGTTTCGCGAGGAACACGCAGTAATACCATATTCAGAAGAGAAGTTGGAAGTAAGAAATACAGTGAAGACTGTGCAGGTCGATGTTGGCGAAATGTCACGGTACTACTTGGAAAGAAAGACAAGGCTTCCAGTAGCAAGCTTCAAATAAGAACATTCAGCAACTTGACAGCTAAAATACAGTTTCGAGAACGAATTACCATACTGATTCGCTAAAGACACGCGACGTGGCATGCACGACCTGCCAGGCATCTTTGATGTGTTCCGACTGTTCTGTTGATGAAGAAACAACTTGGAAACAATGTCCTTCACTGTGTTTACCGTCGATAACTACCTCCAATCATCATCCGTTGAAGTACACTGTTCTGAGCAACTTTCTATTTCGGAAACTGAGAGAATGAGCGAAAGCGAAGTGAAAATCGACGATGGAAATTTTATCGTAATTAATTACCGAGTCCTCCGTTTCACCAGGTTTTTCCATCCGGTAAAAGCGTCAACACTGTCCGTATAATTGGAGGAACTCCGTTGGAAATAGGTTTGTTAAAGTTCAGCCGGGATCTCGAGCGAGATTGTTCTTAAAGAACACGGGGACGATAAAATCTAGGCGCACACCGAGATCTCGTAGATTTTGTCCTGTCGTTTCTCCGCTGTCCCCTCGTGTTGATTCCCCTCGAGCCTCGCCACCCCCTCAGCCAGTCTGTGTGTCTCTCTGCCCCCTCTCGCAGGAGTTTAATTAGGCCCCGCTTCGAGATATCGCGAGATCAGCAGCTCGTTAGCATGTTTTAATTGGCGGCTGTCAGTGAGATCGTTGGCCACGATAAAGCTCCTCCTCTAACCAGTCTCCAGGCCGGTGACAAGACTCTACGTGTAGCCTGGCTACTACTTACTACTCGCGAGAACACGGCCAGAGGGGCAAAACGGTGGCACGAAGGTGAGCCTAGGATGGTACCAGCATTCGTACACGACTTTTTGCCGCTTAATTCCGCGGCGAAACGAAGTGGGGCCCATACAACGTACGGAGGATCCGCTTTCGTACCCTTCATGTTCGCTCCGTGTGATGACCGGCCTCGACAGAGACGTGACCACTCGGGAGATTAACGAGACGTCTCGACTGAAAGTATTTCACCTGCTGCTTGCCAATGGCATGACTCGCAACTTTGCGCGTCCGATCAATTATGTAAACTTCTGTAGACAGTAAATGTAGCAACGGAGTTACATGCACGAGTAAAATCATGTGTAGTCCGTTTTCGAATATCAAGATCGATACGAAGCTCGTTAAAGTGGCAACGAGGTACTTGGCAAGCTTCGCTTGTTAGAAACGTACGAGTATCAGATAGTAGCAATTGGAACACATAGGTACTCGCGTAAGATCTATGTGTTTCGAATTAGCTACCCGGTGCGTATTTGAATCTCGGCCTCCGATGTAATCACGATAAGTCGCGGTAGATGGTGATTGGTAATTGGAACACGTATGAGTTCGCGTAACACCGGTGGATCTCGAATTAACATCTTAATTCGTACATGAATCTTATATTGCCGTGCCACGACGCTAACTAAATTAACGGCAGTTTATCAAATTCCGATATATCAATAAATTTAATACACGGTCTCTAAAATTGACGCGATTTTTCATCCTCTTACAAGATTTCTTCAAGGTGTAAAATTGCAATGGTACAAAACATGACGAGAAAGGTCCTTGAATTCCCACGTAAAAGTGGCAAGGGTAATTTAAATTTCGACTCGGAAGTCCTCGGAGCAGAGCACAAATCACCTGAAGCCTATCTTTTAAGACCTAAGATACGAAGTAACGTTAAGAGAAGGAAACGAGTCCGCTTTCATACACAGCCCCCTACGTTTCCAGCGATGACCAGCATGGATAGAGACGTGACCGGCTGCGAGATTAACAAGGTGGCTCGGCCTCATTGCTCGCTATTGATCCAGCGTGAACGTGTACTTTTTAACGAGGCCGGTTCGTAATGACGCTCCCGTAGAGTACACACGTGCCGAATGATGAAACTTCCCCTTCCTGTTGAGCCTCGTCTTTAGCTTCTTTCAGCTGGTATCATTTTGCAGCAGAAATACCCTTCTTATTTCTCGGGGCAGCCTCGGGACCGGAATGATTCCGCAGGCGGCCGAAATCGAGGACGTTTGCTGCTCGACCATGACGATGTTGGCCTTCTCGCCAGACGTACACAGCTAGTTTCACTCGGGTTCGGATGAAATTTATAGGTCGGTGAATTTGATCGATAATTTAGCCGTTTTAAATCATCCTTCCTCCTCGTGATATATTGGGCTATAAAGCGTTCGAGGATGGTGCTGCATGTTTGAAACTCTGACGTGAAAGTGATATACTCGGAGACGCATAGAGCACGTTTAACAAGATGGTGTATCTAAACGGCCAGTTTCGTCGGTGCATTGACCCCGGGCTTTCCAAATTCGAGTCTAGAAACGTTTACTTTTTAAACAATTGCTCGAACGTTACGTCAGTTCTTTATGTGATCGCCACTGAAAGGTAATAAAGACCGAGGAGTTATAACGACGAAGCTACTTTATTTCGAAACGAATGAGAGATGGGTTAATCAGATGCAAGTTTCTGAAGCAATCGAGTGTAGGTTCTCCGTGAGAAATAAAAGTTCTGTCATTCCTCTTTCCTCGATACTTTGAACGAATTATTATGGAATCCTTTTATTACAAAATTTGATCTCATTAAAATAATCGTGTACGTTTCTTTCGATGTTTCATAATTCCAACTGAAATCTTTCCGCAAATGTTTACTATCACCTTCCATTATTTATCAGAAATTGTTGAACGAAGCTTGGTAACGGAATCGTTTCCCGTCAAACGCAAACAACTTTCTGTTGCATAACCATCGTTTACTCTCGATAAACTGCCACGCGTTGGAAATGATTGCTTGTACGCTCTGTAGTTTGCAAATTTGCGATCGTAACTAAAGTGGCTGTCCGTTAAACGAATAAACAAATAAAGAGACACGAATAAACAAATAAACTCGTCGCTGGCACAGCAAACGATCACGTACCCTCTGTCACGATTTAATTCAATAACCCCCATATTCCCGGCAACAAACAAATTCATTTCTCCGTTTTCCGTCACCGATCGATCTTCAATCGTTGGCCCATTGATTTGTACGGACACACGTACCGTTTCCAAACGCTCTCGTGATCGTTCGCGACAAAGTTTCGCGACGTTTGTATTCGCCCTTAAGCCCCGCTACGTGACGACGAGTATTTGCGGCCGCGTTACCGCTCTCGCTCGCGCGTGATCAGATTACGCGCGGCGCGAGCGGATTTTACGATCCGCCGGGACAGTCCGCGCGAGAATCGCTCTCCAGACCCATAATCGACTAATTAGAGATGCGCCTGGTCGCGTTGCCAGCCTTATCCGGAGACCGGACTTTTCTTCGTGATCAGGTTCCAGCTGCTGTCTCCGGCGTTGTCGAGCTGGCCTAGTCTCGTTAATTGCTCGAGGCTGATGAACCTTGCCTCTCCACGACAAGAGCTGAAAGCTCGAGACTGTCCGCGGCTGGAACTCTTCTGGAATTTTCCTCGGGGCTCTTCGTTTGTTCGTCACTACGTACGGACTTGAAGAGCCGCATTGTTGACGCTGGTTCGCGATTGTAATTTTTCTTCAGATTGAACCCGCGGGACAATTACGACGATGCGCGTGTTTCTTGCAAAAAATTTAGAGCACGTGAAATTCGATGAAAATACGTGATATTGCGTTAACAACGATTCTGTATGCAAAAATAAATCAAACACATTGAATGAAATTTTTGCGACCATTCTGAGAGAATTGCAAATTCGTTTGGTATTCAAATGAACTACGTAATTACCGAGTAGGTATAGAATTATACGAACGTTTACTCCATGGCGATTAGTTAATCGAAGCTCGTAATTTCTAATGAATATTTCTGTCTTGTCCTCCGTAAAACCTCGGCCAGATGTTGGACGTTATTTACAGCCGGAAAAAGGAATACCTTGGGTGAAAAACATGGGCCAAGCGCAACGAGCTAGCTCGTCAGGGGGTAATTTTAACGATCGCGCGGGGGGCCTGTGCTCGAATTTTATTAAGGGCGGAGGGTGATGGGAAAACAGTTGCATATGCATGAGGAGCGCTCGTGCAACGAACATGTTTATTGTAATACTGACATAGAACGCGCGAAATTAGCACGGGTTAAGACGACATTTCCATTCTGCCCGATGGAATATGCATGAGAGAATGCATCGAGGCATCTGCGCCGTAAGATGGCTGCACTGGGTCAACTGTACCCAGACGCAGAAATATTTGATGCCGCCGAGTGGAACTCTTGCGGCGGTTACGACCCGTGAACGTAACTGTTCGTGCACTTGCCGCGACCGAGACCTACAGTATTAAAAGGAGACCGGAAGCTCCTTCGGCAAGCTTTCCTACTGAAAATTGCAATTCTAACCGTTGCGAGCTTTTCGAACGCCGCCTTTCCATTGTCCTCCGCTTTATCCACTTTCGAGAACGTACATAATGGCGCGATTGAAGGAAATTTTCGGGAAAACTGGAGAACACTGATTCGAGCACCAGAATTTTTGTCGGATTGTCCGACAACGTGTAGAGCAAAGCGGTATAAAATTATGCTCTTTAACTCCTTGAATTATGATTTTTTTCACAAGTGCGTCAGTCAGAACTGACTAATTGCAGCTATAACATTGAAACAGACACAAAAAGTTAAAATATTATGTCCATTTGGTATCATGCAGTCGTTGAGTATGCACATTATAGTTTGACTTCAAATCCAAATTGAAATGTATTCAAAATTTAAGTAAAATTGGTCACAGCTGAAGTATGAGTACGTCACGAGTCACTCGTCAAAATAGTGTAAGGGGTTAATAGTTTCGATATGATTTGATCAAAATTATAAAATTTTCCTATTTCATGAACAAAGAGGAGATCACGCGAGGAATAAAATTTATTCCACATCAAGCAGTCACCTTTCGAGCACTTTGTATTCGATTTGCGCTCACGGTACATCTGCTGATTCACAACATTAAGACATAAATCACGATGATTCATCGAACTCGAGAAACATGTACCAAGAAACGAAGCAGAATATTCTGCTAAAACTTTCTAAATCGCTATCGAGCACTCAACCTTTCAGTTCGCGATAAAGATTGTTCTTAATAAAATCCAAATTTCTGCACGCGAATAAGGGGATGCAAGGACGATCCGTTTCGGCGATGTCTCATTGCCGATATCGTTGTCCACTCGCATCCGTGGCAGATGTCGAGAGGACAGAGAGAACAAGAAGGGCCGTTTCGTATGCAAATCCGGCTCCGCCCTGAATAAAATATTAACCGACCAATCGAGGATCGTGGCGGGGATAGACGCACGCGAGCCGCCCTCGATGAGCTCGTTTCCTTGTTGCTTCCTTTTTTCCATTACCTTCTGAGTAGATACAGTTGACTTTCGTTATATTCACACTTTACCTCTAGGAAATTTGACTGAAAAAAAGCAGCAACGCATTAGGATATAATTTGACCGCACAATCGTTAATCGCATTAACATTGCAAAATTGATAAATTTAAAAAGTTTCGAGATTAGAGAAGCGACGATTGTATTGATCAATGAGAAAAAATATCAACGTTGCACATTGTGTACCACTGTACCACTGTAACAGAAGGACGTCACTGTATTGTAAATGTATGAAGAACTCGTTCGGCAGTATAACGAAGGTCTACTGTACGACGCATACACGCTGAAACTAGCTTACCATATCAAAGAAACATCTTCCTATTTTTTTTTATACCCGTCTTCGTTCAAAGATGTGCTTCCTTGGTCCAGCGCGTAGCCCGAGGTCTCTTTAAATCGAAGACCTCGTTATCTCACCGGCGAACGGATTCTCGTTAACGAAGCTTTAATTATAACCACTCAACTCTTCGTCCAGATAACCGTGTACATTTGAGCACGGACGACAGGGAACGGCAGCGAAATCACGCTAACAATTAACGTTCCGTTATTGCGATTTGTTTTCGATGCTCTTGGGTCTTTATCTTTAGGCCGGGTACAGAAAATGATTAGTTACGTCAGTGGGTGTTGGAAACGGGGGTTGCGTAATGGGGTAGGGCCAGAAAGCACGAAGAAAACGGTGGCAACGGGTTTCCTGATCGCTAACAAGCATGCAACGCTGTTGGGTTTCCTTTCCGCTTGAAATATCCCGCTTTTATTTCGTGGCGATTGTTCGTTTCGCGTTTGAGAGCGCGCCGAAGGAATTCGTGAGAAACGCTCGGGAAAATAATAAGGAACGTTGAACGGCTAACGATCGCCACGTTTCTCGCTCCTTCGAAAGTGTTGCCGAAGCTACGAGTTTCCAAGGGAAAATCACCCCGAGAAAGAATCGACACGGGGTCGTTCGGGTTCGTTTTCGACGACTTTTTTCGATCCAACGACCGCGTCGCGTTTCTTAGGTTCCTTTGTTGGTCGATCGCGTGCACGGTTTCAATCTCGAACGCGGCTAAGAAGAGAAATGCAAATGAACTCGCAATAACGAATGCTGCGTGTAATTAAGAAAGTTTCGCAAGAAACCGCGTATTGTATCTCTTTATTAACTCCTACTTGCCGGGCTATTTGCAAACCTCTTCGTATAAACCGTGTCGAAAAACCGGTTCCGAGAGTCCCGAGAACGTACTCTTGCCGGAGAAAGGGTTAATTTTCCGACTTGCCATTTAGACGTTAAAAATACGTACTTGGCCGAATAAATAGTAGAAAAGTTTCGGTTGAAAATATGAAACAACGAAGGAACAAAGCGAAGAAAACGAAAGGTAGCGAAAGAGACGACACTAATGGCGAAACGTAAGCGGCAGTACGCGTCTGTAGCGACACTCTGACGCTTTTCACCTTTTGTACAAGGGCCGTACGACGCTTCCTGTTTAGCCAGCCGCGAAATTACGTAGTTTCGTGGTCGAGGCGAGGCCGAAACATCGCGGCTTCCAGGAACAAAATCAGGATTCTAACGAGCGACTCGGGGAGCAGTTGTTCGATACGAATTCGAACGAACAAACAAAAAAAGGGACCTCGTTAGAGGCGAACATTTCGCTCGGTGCATCGTTATTTCGATTAATTATTAGGCAAGCACTCGTTGGCCGGCCATATTGTTCGCGGTCCGACGACTTCGATCGTCTCCGCTGGAAAAAATGTCGACTTCACGAGGCCTCGATCGCATCGTGCTTCTCTTTTTACGCAATTAGCGTGAATTAATGCGACCTGACGGCGTGGCTTCATTCCACCGGTGGATGGGAATTGAACTAACAAACTAGCGCGTTTCGCCACGTTGACAGCGAGCCAAACTCCGTTCCAATTTATGCACGTTTGTTGCGTGCCCGGTAAGTCCAACAGTTTCGTTAAAATACTGAAGTGCTGTATAAAATAAATGAAAATGAGCTGGGGATTACAGCTGAAACTGGTATACCATTCCCGTGAAACGCGAACGGTTCTTAACTGCGGTTAATTTTTAATTTCGCTCCGAGATTAGAGGTCAAACAGAGTCACGTGTCTTACTACAATACTATTCAATTATCATGAGAATATTGAATGCATTGTCGTGAACAACGCGAAGTCTATTATCTCGCAGCACATTTCCTCCCCCTAGTAACATCATTATGATAATTCGATTCACTCGAACGTTTATTTATAAAACAAACTTGCACGTAACAAATACAATGGACTCATTATCATCGATTAATTAAAACTCGCTGAAAGATTTGATTTCAGAGTTCATTGTATGTTAAACGCACCAGCGTGGGAAGCTCGATTAGCATGATCGGTGTGTGCGTGTAATTTCCGGTCGCAATTAAGTCGTCCAATGTTAAACAGCCGGCGATCGCGAAACCGACAGAGGCATTACGCGCACTTTTCCGCGGTACGAGTCTAATCGTAATAACGATTAACTCGACGAGCGATAATTAAAGAGCCTAGCCGGGCCGGCTGTGCGATACACACGATTCGATTGCATCTCCGGCGATAATCTAATGAACGATCAGCGCGATTCGTCTGGAGAACTGGTCAGCCATTCGCGTAGCTCGTAACTCCAGGATAATCGAGCTGCTCCGACGAGAACGAACAGAAATTGCATCACCGGACGAGACTGTCCTTAAAAGGGGTCGATCCGTTTTCTCTCGCTGTGCCGTGACCACCCCGGGGATGCGACGAGAGGGGTGCATCGTGGTACGGAATCGTTTTCGGTGCCCTCGGGACCGATGACGAAGGCAAATTCCCGGAGAGATACCCGAGGAACCTAATCCTTCGGGGCTACAGTGCCCGGCGAATTGGGTAGTAAAGCGATCGCTGACGGAACGGCTGAATTAACGTAAGAATGGTGGGTTTTCACTGTCGTGAATCGCTAATAGAAAAAGCTTCGGTACGTTTCGAATTTTTTGTCGGACCTCGAAACCTTTCGCTGAATTATACGCTCCAGGGAGCCGTTTCAGAATACCGAAAGCTTTCGTCCTCTTAACAAAATTACAATTCTTAATTCAATTTTTTATTGTCACGAATGTTAGTTGTAAGTAAGGGATTCGCGGGACTAACTCCTAAATAAAGATATTAAAGGGAAAGGGAAACACAGGTAGAATATGACGCATCTTCGCGAGTTCACCCTACAAGAACGAGTGCCTCAAAAGCTTCGGTCGTGATCATGATTCAAGCAGGCGGGTCGCGTGTGTCGCGTGACTCGCTCATTAAAGATCCCGCCGTGCAAAAAGTAGATCGCGCGTGCTCGTACGAGATTCAAGCAGACACGATCGCAACGGATATTATTACACCGGCGTCGACAGTAATTCCTATGCTCGCCCCTTTCGTGCGACACGATAGATCTGTGTAGAATTTTGACAAAAATTCGACCCGCCTGATCCCTGAACAGACTCGATCTCGGTTATAATCCTCAAGGATCGAATAGATTACGGGCTATTCACCGACGGATATTTGCGTCCGTCAGGAATTGAATACCAAATCGTGGGAAACGGAGAGATCGTTGTGACCGTCCGTGATCGTGGTAGCAAAGCGTGAAAATGGCCGAGGAGGCGCGGTTTTTGTAGAAATTAACGAGTAAAGACAACACCAGGGGGAAGACGCGTCGCCGTTTCTTCGTGGACACGGGGAGGAGCCGATAAATATGTATAGTCGCTATTCTAACGGCCATAAATATTTATTTGAACATCGAGTTACTATAAATATTTATCGTTGCGTCCGATACACGGCCTATGAAAACCGGGGGATAATTTATGAGCAATGGAAACGCGCTGGTGGCGAGTCTTTTCTATGCCGTAGTCGCGTGTAAATTGGTAGAACGATCAAGGAAATTCATTACCCGTGAGCATGGTCTTTTTTACCCCTGGTTTATGGACACCCATTTTGCGCTTATTTTATTCCCTCTTTATTAATCGTGGTTAAGGGGTTAAACTGAGTTCACATAAAATAAACATTGATAGTTTTCAAATTTTTCTTTTGTTTATTATTTTCGTATCTCTGTATCTCTAAATACTTTGTAGATTGCGATATTTTCATATTCTTATATTTTCACATCTCTATGTCCTTAGATCATCATATTCTCTCAGACCTTCATTCCTCAGATATTCTAAGATTCTCAGATTCAGCATCTCTATCTCAAGGCTCTATTCCCAGATACCTATATCCCTAGATCTCGATACCTCCACATCTTCATACTCTAGTATTCTCATATTCTTACATCTCCATCTCCTAAAATCCACATATCTCTACATCCATATATCTCCCATACTCTTGTATCTCAAATACCACACCCCAAATCCTCACCAATCGGGAAACGAGGTTTAAGAAGGAGCAATGGAAATAACAGTCATACTCGTAATTATCGATCTTTAGCAGCACATAATTAATCAATTTCCGATTCCCTTAATACGGTAAAACAAACAAGAACTTTCTATTTGTCCGAAAGAAAATCTTTCAGGTCAGGTATTTATTTTCAATTTAACGAATTGACATTTTTATCGTCGCCGCAGGGGGAGAGAGCGTGGCGGTCGATGGGAAAAAAATAACGAAAAGTCGGGGAACCGGTGAGTCCGGCGTTCAAAAGGGGACACCGACGACGACGCCCACATGGTGGGTTCCAGCGGGAGCTGAACGTGGTAGCAGCACGGGGGCGATAAATAGCGGCACGGGGCAACGCATTAACAAGTACTAATACACCGTGTCGATCGCGCGTCCGTCATGTAACGCACGTGAACGTTTCGTGATCCGCCACCATAGATCTCTTCCGCGCCCGTGGATTTGCCTCCACGCAAAAATTCGCTGGCTATCGCGATTTACATTCAGCCCGATCCGGTTCGCAATTAATCAAACGTCCTGGCCTGGTTGGCCGCGTCGATACTCGGGAAAAGAAGAGTCGCTGACAGCGAAAACACAGGATCGTCTTTCAGTTAAATGGCTGTAATTGTTGCTTTAGTAGCACATGCTTCGAACTATTTTCCATATCAAACTACATCAGATTTTCCCTTTGAAAATTTGTAGCAAATTATAGATGTAAGATTGTTTTAAGAGAGTTATAACCAGGGAGCATGGGAAACTGCAAGTACGATATAAATTTCCATAGATAGGTTGGAGGGTGATAACGCGAATTTCAACGCTTCCCGAAAATTCTCCCCGCAAAATCGCTCTTACATCCGAAATGTGTCGCATGTATACGTAATAAGTCGTATAACTAAATTCCGGAGCGGGCCATTAATACCGGAAGCGATGTCGTTTGCATGGGAACGAGGTCGTGGAGACGGTAACGCGGAAGAGTGTCGATTCAATATCCATCGAACTCCTGATGGTACGAGGGTGAAGAGCGAAAAGGAGGGTGGGAGGCGAGATACGGAGTTCAGGTGAAACGAGTTTCCCGAGGGAAAATTCGAGAGGCGAATCGAAGGAACGAGGTCGTCTAGGTGGGTACGGAAGTTGGTCGAAAAGGAGAAAATAAAAATAAAAAAAGCCCGGCTCATTTTGCAGAGGGAAACGATGAAATCTGGCACGATTACCGAAACCGGTAGACCCTTGAAAACTATCGCGTCTCGTGGATCCCGGGGAACGGGAGGGATAAAACGGCCGGTGGCTGAAAAGAGACGGAGCGTATTGAAAAGCAATAAAACAGCGTAATTCGGTCGGTGCCGCAGTCGATGGCAGTTTAGCCGGAAACGCAATTTAAACAAATTGCTGGACCAGCCACGGTGGCGCCATCGTCTCTGTTCCTCTTTCCGCTCTCGCGTACATCTCTGCCCCGGTGTCTCTATCTGTTCATCCATCTCGGTCCTCGTCCCGCTTCCAACCGATAGACGTGCTCGGCTCGTCCGGTCTAGGCGCCTTGCTCGATTAATCGAAATCGAAACGAGCGCCGCCGCTCTCTAACGGTCGTTTATCGCCCGTAGGGCAATAATTCGATTTTCGGTTAGCGCCGATGCTGGCTCGGTTTTCACGCCGCGAAACGAGTCGCTCGTTGCTCATACACCCAAAACTCCCAATGAGTTTATGGATTTTCGCCTCGACGCTGGATGCTCACTTGGACAATTCGAATTACTGAAACGCAGGACAAGATTCGAACTTATAAAAATCTTACCAGGTACCTGCACATTCATTTAGAGCTTCGAGTTTCAAGAAAATTACTACTTCGAAACTTCAGTAATGTTCTTAATTTAAAATCATAAGTTTTGTATTGAAACAATGATGCATCAACTGACAGCTTAATAAAAACGTAGGATGCTAAGCAAAAAGCCTACGTCTTTTAAAACACCCTGTAAACCATGAATAAAGAAATATGTACACAGATTGATTGGTTCGTTATTTCAACGAAGAACCATCTTGCCTAAAGAAAATTCATGATCGCATTCAAATCTTAAGCTTTAAATCGACATATAAGCATTATTCCCTGATACTTTTATGCCATCAAATCGCATGAACGTTGCGCCATCCTCTGTATTCTAGCCCGTTGCTCTGTCTGTACATACATTTTCCTTTGTCGTGTCTCTTCAATGTCATGCGATTTGCAAAAGAATTCCGGAAAAAGAAGACGAGGAACGGTCCATCATAATTATCCGCAAGCTCCTTTCAATCTTCCTCTTTCGCGTTTTAAATATTGCTCCGGTTTTAACTGAATCTTTATGAGACTCGACTATCCGCGAGCGAGACCAGAGCTTGAAAAGCTCGCGCTGGAATTAGCGGGGCCGGCCAACGTATTTCCGACAGAGAGTTTCTGCTCCAAATATCGTTTTGATCTGCGCGGAAGTTTGCATGAAAATACTGGAGTGCACCGATGGGAGCTTTCGAGAAGTTGCTTGTCAAGCTTTCTCTTGTCCGTTGCTTGCATATTCATAGATTTGTAATGGCGCATTTCAACACTCGCCTTATGATTTTCCATCCGGTACAAAGCGTATTTGATTCGAGAAATTATGCGAAAGTTTCAGACATGCACGATAAAATAAAACTCGCGAATTTTTACGCGTCGAGAACTTTTTTTTGCGAGTTTTTTTTAATTTCAGCCTAATTTGATCTACGCATAATCTGATGTGTAGCATATTACATCGGTGATTATGCATGCACCAGAAAATGAATTTTAACGACACTTTGTTTCAGATTCCATGGCAATTAATTTCGCGCGCAGATTGTAATATTCAAGTTTGAGCGTGAAACGCAATCATTTTCTAATTTAAATAGCAGCGAACTGAATTCATAAATTCGTTTACGATTCATGCGAGAGCGGAAGTTCGCGACAGGGCCGGAAATTCGACGCGTCGATGAGTCTGGGGAGGCGTCGTCTATTCGAACAATGTTTAGCCGCGATTAATAACTTTTGTCGCGGTTCCACGCTCGCACTTTCCTCGCGGATGGAACGGGGGAAAAAAGCGATTTCTAACGGGGAGTGTACAACCACCGGGTGACAACGTAGTTTCCCATGTTTTATGGTCAGTTCCGTGCGCTACGGTATCTGATTGCGTCATAAATCGAACGAGAAACGGGGCGAGGGTGCAGGCGCGCGATACACGACCTACGAGATTTCGTTTTGCCGAAATTTAGCGGTCGTGTTCGGTCGTTTTTTTATTTTTTCTTTTTTTTTTTAACGTTCGTCTCACCCCATCGACGATATATTTTTTGCTCGTTACGGATGGTGGCGCGAGAGACATAACTCTTTCGTGACTCGCTAAAATAACATCGATCCCATTCGATGATCCTCGTTCAACGAAAAATCGATATCTTCTTCAATATTCGAAAAGTTGACTTTAGATTTAACTTATTTTTTACGCTAGTCCGTTTTTTCTATCACGTTAAACTTTTTTTTGAAATATCTATAAATCTGGAAATTGTGATGTACTTTCTTTTTTGTATAACAATGTGTCAAGCCACATGAAACAAAATCATTGTTAACAGCAAACTACAAATTTAAAGTTGAGGTACAAAATCTGGAAACTGTGATGTACTTTCTTTTATGTATAACAATGTGTCAAGCCATATGAAACAAAATCACTGTTAACAGCAAACTACAAATTTAAAGTTGAGGCACAAAATCTGGAAATGGTGATGTACTTTCTTTTATGTATAACAATGTGTCAAACCATATGAAACAAAATCACTGTTAACAGCAAACTACAAATTTAAAGTTGAGGCACAAAATCTGGAAATGGTGATGTACTTTCTTTTATGTATAACAATGTGTCAAGCCACATGAAACAAAATCGCAGTTAACAGCAAACTGCAAATTTCAAGTTGAGGCACAAAATCTGGAAATGGTGATGTACTTTCTTTTATGTATAACAATGTGTCAAGCCACATGAAACAAAATCGCAATTAACAGCAAACTACAAATTTAAAGGCAAGGTACAAAAATCGATTACAAGTTTAGTCAGTTAATTATATTCTATTGTACGTGAGATAATTTTTCACCCCTCCCAAAAAACAAGCAATGAGAAGGTAGGGAATTTAATTATCGACTTAATAGATGAAAGGACAAGGTATTAAACGTACTCGCGAAGCGACCCTTTCTTTTTTTAATATTCGATATTCTCGAATACCGAAGCTAGGTTTTAAAATAGTCGACGAGGACGCTTTTAGTTCGCTGAAGGTAAAGCTTCCCGAACGGGTAACAGTTGTTCCATTAAAACGATTTGAGGCTCGAGTGGCGCGGTGAGTCAGCCGGCTCCGTCGGTTCTTTCGTTCTCGAGAGCCACTCGAGAGAGCCTCGCTTCGTGTAATTAATTCGCCGTGAAATGCTACATTAATTCGTAATGGGCCATGTGTCGTGTATATACCAGGTACCCCGGCTCGCTTACAAGTGCGCCGGATACGGCGTGCCTATTAATTGTTTCCCTCTCCGCGAGTAAAACACACTGCGAGGATGTGGCCTTTCTTGTTCTTCCGATGGAAAAATCGTTACAGGTTCGGAAAATAGTCACCGATATTACTGGATCTTTTACATAATTGATGTCTATATTTATACAAAAGCTACCGACAAGAAATTACCATGAATCGAAGAACATTATAGTCTACATTTTCTCAATATTCTATGAACTTTTAGAATTTATTTTTTGTGACAGAGTTTGCTCGCAGTCAAGACTGTTCCACTCCATTTTAATCAATAATTTTGAACAACAGAATCAAGGAGGCAAAAGTTAGTGGAACGTCGAAAGGAAGGAGTTCGGATGGATCGAGAACAACGAGGACGTTTAAATTACCGACTCTGTGGAGGTCGACGAAAGGAAAAAGGGGGATTCGAAAGTTTGTTGAATGGAACGCGCGGCGAACGAACAGCTACATTGTCCCCGTCGTTTAATCACGTTTTTCACAGTTTCACCGAAACCTCTTTACACAGTCAGTCAAAGGTGGAGGCTGGTTGGTTCCCTCTCGAGCGAATAAACTTTGTCCCCGGACGGATCGGGTAGTCCGGACTGTGAGACCACGAAAAACAGCGGAAAAGGAAAAAAGGCGGTAATCGCGACGAGGTGGAGCTCGAACTTCCAAACGAGAGCGTCTCTTCTCCCGCGACAATTTTCCTCGACCGTTCGCTCCAAGTCGAAACTTTCGGCTCGTGTCGTTTGCACGCAGCCTGGAAATCGTCTGAAAACTTCGAGTCGGTCCAGCCTCGAAACGAGTCGACCTTTTCGCGGCTGGCTCGACTTCGTTCCGGATGTTCCAGTGCCGTTCCCACGGGACCTCCATCGGGACCCGCTGGCACGCCCGTGAAACGTATTCGAGGAGTCGAACCGGTTACGAAGGCGGGTCGAAGGTCATGCAGAGTTCGCTTTCTTGCCTCGTTTCAGACGAGTGCATCGCTCGCTCCAAGTGGGTCGATCTTGCCCTATCATTGCTGTGACTTTACGAGTATTTATTGCGGCCGTGTCCCGGACCGCCAGGATCGCCCGCCTGTAACCGGCTCGATCTTGAAATATCAATTTCGTGCCTGTTATTGGGACCTCGATGCGCGACACACGCGTGATAGTTCGCTTCGACGAACGAATGCTGCCCACACAAGTCGATATTATGAATTGCCTCCTCCTTTTTTTATGTCCGTTTGTTGTTCGGCTGAAATTACGTGCTCCACTTTCGTCGTAAAATGGTACTCTTTCGGCTAACGAATCGACCTTCGAAGCATTTGGTCCAAGTTTAATACCGTTGTAGAAAAGTCAAGAATTTTGCTCGAGTTCAGCACTTTACCGAAACGAATTCTTAAGAGCTGGTTCTTATTGTTAGCCGTAGGAAGATGCACTTTGGTAGACTTCGATCTTTGACCAGTTCGGCAACAAACCACTCAGAATACCCGTCATCCTGGGAAAAATGTCCGTCGGGGAAGTTCGACGCGCTTTCACGCCCTTCAACCTTCGGACGTCGAAAGGCAACCTTCGGAATTTCGTTCGCAGCAAACTTCTCCCCTTTAATCCGTATCTCGCGTTCACGCCTCGATTGCCAAGCTACGCGGCATAGTTATTAAGGGAAACTTTCCCCCACGATTTCCCTCCTTCTTCATCCGTCTCATCGTCTGTTCCAATCTTTCTTCGTCTCTCGCGCTAACTGCCTTCTTCTTCGGCTGATGCAAGGGCTTCCAGCGGAATCCTTCGCTGACGGCGGCGGTGCGTTTCTGCTGCTTCGGTGTCTCCAAACTTTCGAACGTCTCAGGCAGACCGTGAAATCTGCCCCGACGAAAATTTCCAGTAATTCGTCGCGAACGCCCGCTGAACGTCTACCTCTCGATCGAGCTTCCGCGGCGTGCGCGTTCGCTCGCGACGAGCAGACAATAGGCGGAGAATTCGTAAATCGCCGCGATAATTCCGGCCTCGAGGATCTGCGCTCCTCAGTCAACCGAGAATTATCGCTCCACGCTCGTGGAGTTTGAAACATTTTGGGTTGGATGCACCTATGTGCGCTCGGAACTTCTGTTACCAAAGCACCTCTTCGCGAGGAAATCTCCTATTCACCGTTTCGCTGTAAAAGATATTTCTATTCACATTTTCATATTATATTTATACATAATTTCAATACATAACGTTTCGTCAAAGTTTAGTGTTCAGGGGTTATGTAAAATAAAATAGACGCGTAGAGTACATCAGATCGATAATTATATTTGTAAAGGAAAAATTAGGTGAAGAAACTATTGAAGAATTCGGTGCTTACAAGACGGGCGCACAGTTAGAACTAACTAACGACAGTACATGCGTCTATACCTGGAGTACTCGCAGACCCTAATTAAACAATAACCTCGAAGGATGTGGGGTTTTCTAAAAACGGTATAAACATGGTCAATAACTTCAACATTTAGGAAGGTTGTTAAAGAAAGAAATTCAACGACGTATTTTCGAATAAACCACTAACTTGATCTATCAGTATTCTCGGTTTACCGGTAAAGGATATTTTATCAGAGTTATTTTTCAATGATAGAATTATTAGAAAGAGAAACCGCAGTGAATGTATCGACTCTGAAGCACTTAGCACTTGATCCGCTTATCGGGGTTTAAACGCACCCCTGGTCGAGCAACGTAACGGGTAATTTAGAAGGCTCGTAGCCACGGAAAGGAATCATAGGGCAACGAGTTAAACAGCGATTAAAATCGAGATAGCAACGCGGAGGAAAGTCGATTAGCGACGGTTAGCCAGATTATCGCGGCGGACGGTCAGCGCGGAGGAATCTCGTTTGAGACGTAACGAGGTCCAGTGGTGAACCGGAAGAATTCGATTTTCCTCGCGGCGGTATCGTTCGATGTCTCGCTGTAACGGGGCGAGAACCGCCGATGGGGTCCAAAGCCGTCCAATCAGCAACACGCAGCAACAAGCCAGTTACGGATAGCCTGGCGGTAGCAATTACATACATACGTCGCCCGTTGCCGAGCACAATGGAAATTCGCCAGACTGTTTGAAATTCGAATTACCGCACGGCTATCTTGATGCAGGCGAGCGTTATCGTGCGACGCGCACACCCTTGTTTTTCAAGCGCGATTTGCAGATAAATTTTTAATTTCGCCGTGCGTACCCATAACGCCGATGGTTTCCGCTCTTTTTGTTTCGGGAGGCCCCTTTAACCGAGAACAAACCGTGCATCGCATCGCTTTGGATCAACGCGAACGAATTGAATCGTTAGCTGGATCGCGTTCGTTCATCGTAACGCGTTAGATACGGCCGATTTTTATAGGGGTCGTACCAATTTCCACCTATATAAACTATCGCCGCAACGCGCGCATTCAATCCGAGAAATTAATATTTTTTAATGGCGCCGTGAAGTATTATCGTTCATTCGTTGCCGTTTCCATCCTGATTGAATCTTTATGGAGCATCGTGTCACTTTTGCAGCGTGCTGCCGGAGCTCCATTGTTCGCTGGGCTTTTCATTTTCGGTCGCGTTAACGGGATATTGTTTGATTTACGAAGTGTTTATTCCTTTGTTTATCGTTCTCGTAGAGATACTTGTTTCAATTTTTTCGCTTTAACTCGTTCGATGAGTGACGAGCTCAAAATGTACGCGTTTAGCGATAATTTATCAAATTGCGAAATCGACCTCGAACCGATCCTACAATTTTATAAGTCTCGAGTGCGAAATCATAATAATGCCATTCCTCCTTTTATTGTACGATTCATATGTATATTAAACAGCTTAGAGTCAATAAAACGCGGTTTCGTTCGACCAGTCACGAGACCATAAAACCGCCAGCTCGGAATTTGCATTTAGACGCGTCGTCGATTTCGAGCTTCGATCAACTCGACAAGCACAACGTCTCGTATTTCAGTTAACCATTCTCCGACAAAACACACTTTACCGGGCTGACCATTTCTCTCTGGACGTTCAATCAAGGCTCGATCAAGAATCGATCTACGTAGCTGCCGTTGCTCGCCAGACAAATGCAAGTTCCGAGGTTAAATGGAGCCGATTTAACGCGTTGGGGAAACAGGATAGAGATAGGAATTTCGTAACAGAGCGATGGTCGACTCTTTTATATAAAAAATTTAATATATTAATTCTTTCGAAATAGCTTGTAAATATTCTGTTACGAAAAAATAAAGCTGGAAATTGCAGAAGAAATTGAACTATAGGAAGAATTCGAGGAACGAAACGAAACAGGAATAAGCATTTGTTTCGATGTGACGTGATTCGGTTGGCCAACTTGGTGACAACTCGACTCATTAAATTCCTGATCGATCGTTCGATTGTCGACTCGACAACACAGGCAAAGCAAGTAGTAGTGGCTCCGGTCGGAGAATAATTCGCACGCGAACAGGAACGAAGTTGGAAATCCTGGGAGGCCATTGTCGCGACGACAAAGCCACCGCCGGCAGAGCTGACTTCTACACAGGATCGACGTTAAGGAGTCGACGATGGATCGTCGCGGTGACGAAGAGGCCGGGAATTTCGCTCGTTGAATATGGAGAGGCCACGGGCCTGTCGATCGCCCCTAAACGACGTGCATTCAAGCCCGCGTCCCGTTGTCATGGAAATCGAAGGACGACTTGCTCTCGTTCACGACGACCAAGGGACCACGCGTTTCCGACACTACGCTCCACGTCGCTCCGGAAAAATCCTCGTCGTCGTTAAATCTTCCACGCGTCGAATAAAACAATGCGCCCTTTATCGCTCTATCTTCGATGAAACCTCTCTCGTTTTCTCTCGAACGTTAAAAACAAATATTTCTGGAATATAAACTTTCAGGTTATAAATTAAAAATCATCATTTTTTAGATCTTCAATGGCAAGGAGTTGGACGATTTCAATTTTCGTTAAAAATATTCGTACACGACAGTTTACATTATTATTCGTGTGTGTGACATACTGAATTCGTCACTCTGACATGTACATGTAGGTATATTATTTTTATAATATAAATTTTTGTGTTCAATTTATAAATATCCATTTAGAAATGTAAATAAGAGCTTATAGATAAATATTGAATAAAGGAGATAAACTAGAAAGTTGCATATACCTTGAGGTAAAAAGGAAGTCTTCTAAGGTTTAAGAATCACTACAAGCGTCCATGAAGAAGTTATCGACTTCAGAATGCTCAACTAGATCGCTAACAATGTCTGACTAATTACCTTATAACTGGAGTAGAGGATAGTCCGGAAGAATCTGGAGTATCCGCGATGGAAATAGACAAAGTGGAACACTCCAATTAAGCGAAAGAGAGCGCGCCGTTTCGTCGAGAATCGTGAACGAGTTCCTCTTTCTTACCGACTTCCTCGAGCCTCCTTCGTCAAGAACGTATTATTTCGATAGCTTTAAACATCGACTCGTCTAAGCGTTCTTTACGGCTGGTCCATTCTTCCGATTCTCCTGAATCCCTCCGGTTTTAATTGCACGCTGGACCGCGATAAATTTAGACCGGCCGTTCATTAAAACGAACCGTTATGTGTCCGCGAATTTTATCGTCTTTCCCATTCGGCGAAAGGGTGAGTCGCCACCCCGAACTTTCAGTCGCCATTGTTTGCGGTGACTTTCGCGAAATTTCGTAAATCGTGACCACCCCCTCGTTGAGATCGTTAGCGCGCCACGAACCAGGGGTTGAACTCACCCTTTGAACGGCAACTTGTTAATTGCCGGTATAAACAGAGCCGTTTCCGGCCCGAGGCGCCACCGATTCGATCCGTCCTGAATCGACTCGTCGAAATTCGCGCCACCCCTCGCGATCGCTCTTTTATTGCGCCAATAGCGACACGTTTTACACCGGGACTGCTGATGAGTTTCGATCCAACGGTCGTCCAGGGACCTTCTTCCTTCCTGCGACTGCTGTGCGCGCGTAAAAAACGTAATCTCGTCGTAAAGCCACACTTTTGCCCGGAGATCGGTTTCCGTTCAAGACTCGAGGAACCATTGGCGAAACTGAGATTTTCGATTCGGCAAGTTCCTTCAGAAAAAACCTGATCTGCGATCAAATGGTACTCGCACCATTTCTTTTACATCGAGTCACTCGATTAGTTAACATAAGAAACGTTAATATTTAAAATGGCATTACAATCGGAAATTGTAACTCGGCGATATTCTCTCGAACCCTGTATCGCTTTATGAAAGCAAATGTTACCGCAAGTGCTTTCAACGGCAATTGTCGCTCGATTCTCTTCAGGGCGATTACGGTGGCGGTTTCAAAGGAAATCGTAGGCGGCAATTAACTTCGATTCAGCAGTATTCCGAGACGCTGGTCTGGCTTCGTAACAAAAACCAGAAAGAGAGAGTTGACCCGATTAACAGATGCGGCGGTCGCTATCCTTCGCTCTCTATTCGGTCCTTCCGGCCGGAACGAACTTAATCCGGTAATCTACTTTCCGGGGAAATCACATTCGCAATCAGGACCGGGCATATCAAAAAGGTTCTCGCGTGAACGACTCGCCGAACAATTATATTTCCGTCCATCCCGTTTTCCATCCGCGTTTCTTGCGGACCCAGCCACCCCACAATTTTGCATTTTGCCTCGCGTTTTCCATTGCTCGCTCGGGTAGCCAGCAATTTTCTCGCGAGTCAGCCGAAAACTAACGAACGACCGTTGGAGAAAAAAGCGTCACGATGACTTTTCCTCTGGCTGCCGAAAGAAACTCGGCTGCCGATAAGAAAGCACGTACCTTTTTATCATCGCGAGAATGTTTGCGACCAACGTTTTTGCCCCTTATTACTCGAGAAGGGTCGTGGTCCCTCGAGTAATTAACAGACTCGCAAGTTGAACAGAGTAATAATCAAACTTTTACGAGGCGGGAAAAGCTACGAATATACTCGCTCTTTATACATATTCGATAAGCAATGGCGCAAGGGCCAAACCTTCAACTACTCTACCCACATAGATCAGCCTTTGACAAGTTGAACACAGAATCTCGTGTTAGAAACACAAAAATCTGAAATTATTCCAAATTCCAAAAGCATATTAAAGCTATGTGATCTAAGCTATAAAGCTAGATGATGTAACGCTACCTCCAAGAAGATCCCTAGTTACGCCAATGACGATAACTCATCGAGTATGCATAAGACGAAATAAAATAGTTTAAAAACACAAATCACACGGTGTCCCGCGGTGACTTCGAAGCGTGTTCGAAGATATTTCTAGGAGCTAGGAGGTTGAACCGGAGAGGCCAACAGGCAGCGTGTACAACACGTAAAACGAAAACACGTGCAATCCTCTTCGATGTTATCGTCCGTTGGCGCCACGCTCGAGACACTTCCCGCTTGTTCTTGGCGGAAGTCCGCTCAGGGGAGGCGTAATTCGAACCACACGTCGCGAAGAACTTGCCCCGTTCATGACGACCGTGTACGGTATCGTTTTGGTCGGTGAAATCTGCTTTTAGAAATGCTCGACTTCCCAGCTACCTTCTCCTCCCTTATCTTGTTAAGTGGCCACGTTTGGCTTCTAATTAACGCCATTCACTTTGACTTACGACGAAATTTTCGGCTCTGCTTCCTGGATTAATGGCCGCCTAAACGGTTGCCTGCCGGAGACTCTGCTGGAAATGATTTCTGTCTGAGGTTGTGTTTAGAATTGTTATTAATAGCAGAAATTGGTGAAAATTTCTGTACCATTATTTAAAGGAAATTTTACTCAATTTATATGTACGTCAAAGTATTCTGCAATGTATGACTGATCGCTATTATCCTTAGTAGATCTCTAAATTCCTAGATTCTTAACGTAACATCGCTTAGTCCTTAGATCTCTAGCTTCCTCTAATTCAAGAGCACTTGGTCCTTACATCCCTACATAGATACGTAGATCTCCATTTCTGTTCACAATATTTTTGTATGTCCCGAACTACACACATCCAGAATTCTATATCGCCCGATATGTAGAAAATCCCTGTGAAACATGTAACGAGCCTGCGGACAGTGACCGAACTCGTGTAACGCGGTTCTAAAACCGCCACCGAAAAGAATCATTCGGTCGATCCACAAATCACTGGAATTCAATGGCCACAGCCGCTACGATACGCGGAACATAGGAGCGTTGGCGCAGAGAGGAGCCAGCCGCAGAAGCGGTTCCTTCCGGTCTGCGGCGCGTGTAACGTGTAAGCGCAATGAATCTGCCGCGGACCGATGAAACAAACGCGAGCGAAACCGTCCTGGTTCCGATTCAATGCGGCTCGTTAACGCGACTCTTAATCACGATCGTCGCCACGGACAATGAGCCCAATCGAGAGAAAAAGTGGTCGGCCCTGGCCGGCGAATATAAATCTCGCCTGTCAGAAACAATGCGAGCCGATGCACGGGACGGAAAGAGGCGCAGCCTCGCCCACGCGACCGATCGTCGATATTTGACCCGTCCTCTTCGGCCCGCTTCCGCTTCGTCTTTCACATACCCCCTCCGTAATTTTTCTCATTTTCCCCGATCGTCCCATTCTCGGGGATTTCTGGATGTTGTCTTCTGTTAGAAAAATTGGTGGCGATCAATTCTCGGGCGCCAATAGAGTTGGGAAGAATACTCAGCTTGGTGCTACATCTTAACCTCATATGTTTTCGTTTCGATACAGAAATAGGTGCAATGTCCAGAGAGGAAACTTTTCGAAAGATGTCGAAACGAAAGATTAGACATTGGAGTGTGAGATAATTATGATCTTTCACAATGTAGAATGTCTGACACGAGTTATCTGATGATTTCCCAGTAACGGAATACTTGTAGATGAAAAAGTAGTGGAACAACGAAGGAAGGTTCTCACGTTATTCCACTGGTAAAGAAATTCTCAGCTTCGTTTACAAAGTAGAAACGAATTCCGTGCACGTCGATGAGAGTAAGAGTTTAAGTTTCACGTTTTCAGCTTTCTCGAGGAAAGCAACTTCGACGATCTACTTGTTACGCGAGCTCCTAATCACCTTTTAAACCCAGCTCGCTAAACTGAAAGCCGTTTAACGACCAAAAAGAAGTTCGGCAGCGAGGAACATCGCGTTCTGAATACGGGCCAAAGTCGTTTAAAGAGCGCATCTGCCAGCATTAAGCCGTTACAGATCCATGAACTTCTAATAAATTGGGGAGCACGGTTAACCGACACACGATATTACTTACAATTAGCTAGAACGAGCAGGAATCCGGGCCGTTCAATTGCGACCTCAAACAACGACCATCGCGCGTACGCAGCTACGATACATACGTGGGATCGTTCAATTAGAGCGAGCAGAGCCGCAATCGCGTTCCCTCTTCGTTGAAAAGCTTGCGGATTAGCGATCGCTCGCTGCCAGGAAATTGTCTCAAGAGTGACCAGCTCGCGGAGGAACGCCAGTCACGCTGTTCCCCGCGGATCGATAATCGATACCGAGAATTCCATAGGATTCCGCTTGAAATTGAATCGTGAAACGTGGAACCGGCATAATTGGCTCGAGTCGGTACCGCTCCTCGGCACGAATAAGGAGCGATTAAGACGGTACATGTCCATACGTGCTTCATTTACAAATTGTTTGTCTTCTAATCCTACTGACAATACCAACTTCTAAATCGCTATTACACTATCCCGCAAATTGGACTACAATATACTTCATACAATATATAATCCATGTGAAGAAATGTACAGCTGTCTTGTGTTAACAATACCAGAGCCATCAACTTCATGTACCATTTTTCGCTACGCAACAATTCTCCGATGGACAGTTACAAAAATGAAAAGCGTAATGCTGAATTTTTTAGCATCCTCGAAGAGAAAGTGATGAAGTAGCGTGGTCCAGAGGGCGCGGGAACACGAACAAGCGGAAGAAGAGGGAAGAAAGGAAACGGAGGAATAGGGCCACTCTTGCACCGACGAGACAGGAAGAATTTCATGCTCTGCGAAGCGGCAGACTCTACCCGAGGGATTACCTTCAATTGATCCGACCCTGTTGCCTCCTTTCTCGCTCCTCCAGCGTCGGATCCTCTCGGCATTCGACGAGAAAGGAAAAGCTTCGCGGGAAGGAGTGGGTACTTAGCCCTTGTGCGCCTTCCTTCGTAACCGCCCCTCGCCCACGATCAGCAGGCATTGTTCGCGCGAGAAACCGATAGCGGGAAATACATCGTTACGAGGCGACAGGAAGGAAGAACCGAAGGACTATGGTAACGACTTCGACGTCGCCTCTTTGTGCCGTCAACTGGCCTTGCACAGACAGAGAGCCCGCTCGATCACGCTTGATTTCGTTCTTTGCACGGTTTGCCGACGACGAACGGACTGCTTCTTGGTTGTCTGACTAGTCCCGTCGAACGATTCCACGGGACTTCCTGCCGGGAACTCTCTGATCAAGACCGAGTCCTGATTGTTCTTAGATGTGGACTCGTGAGACGATACCGGGAGACATTCTCTAACTGCTACCGCTATCGATCAAGTTCAAATTGTGCGTGCAAAAGTCACATGAAAATGATTGCTGGAAAATTACTGAGCATATTGTTTATTTGAAACAATGACCCAACAAGATCATCTGGCTAAACTTCATTTTTATTGATCTTTAAAAGCAGCAAGAAATATGTTACCACTGATTGCAAAAATAAACTGAACGTCCGTATAGGTGTTCGTATACTCCAAGAAGTTAAATACAATTTGAGAAAGTAGTCCGAAATCCCGCCATTCCGAGCGGTATAAAAATACAAAAAGAAATATGTTACCACTGATTGCGAAAATAAACTGAACGTCCGTATAGGTGTTAGTATACTCCAAGAAGTTAAATAGAATTTGAGAAAGTAGTCCGAAATCCCGCCATTCCGAGCGGTATAAAAATACAAAAAGATTTTAAGCCACCGAAAGAAGCGTATCCCGTGAAACTTCAGATTCGAGTTGAAATCAAGGAAAATCCGGAGCTCTGGCAGAGATCTGATTCCACGATGAAAAAGCATCTACCGCAGGAGCAAAAGGATGAAAGTCTCGAAGAGCTCTCCCACTAATCCGCCCCCGGTGCACCCCCTTTCGTTCTGTCGCGTCTTCCACGATTCCTCGCGTCAATTAGAAGAAGTGACTGTCTCTCACGCCCCGGACGAAAGCCCCTCGGGCCAACGACGAAGCACGTTGACAAAGTGACAATTACGCGGAACGCACGCACGAGTGGGGGGCAGGGTAGCCGAACGAGCGGGCCACAACCCCCCCTGCGTGTTTCGTAGTCACGTGCGGTCTCGTGTTACATTTTCATTCGGCTAATTGCCTTTTCATCGGATCCCCGCGTTGCCACGTTCTTCGTACGCGTGGATCAGCTTCGTTCCCTCGTTCCGTCCTCGTCGCGACCATTCGTCCTCTCTGTCGGCACGAGGATACGTCCCCGAGATCGTCGAGGTTCAACGCAAATTGGAGGCTCCCCTTTGGCCCGAACCACGCGATACTTATAGCTCGAGAAGTGCGCTCTTTGCTCCGCCGGGAAGAAAGGATTGATTTACAACGAGCGCACCGCGGGAAAACGCTGCTTTTTGTGTCGAGTGTTTCTTGCGATCGCGTCGGAGTCAATAGACGGGTAGCCGAGCCGTTTAACTCGAGTGGATGGCTTCCGGGGAAAATAAATAATAGCCGGTAGACGAGCTTTTTACGCGACGGTGACGAGCGAACGGCTGCAACGACTGCTGACCGGAAATTGGATACAGATGATCGCGACGAACCAGTGAATAGCTCCTAATCAACCGTGGACGATAAACAGTTAATGGTCGAGCCTCGCGATGACTTTGATGACTTGATTATTTTATACGGGATTAACGACGAGCGAGTCATAATAACGTTATTGCAAATTTTTATAACATCTGGTGAACTTAATTCCTAGTATATTACTTGGAACATAAATCCGTAAATATAGCTACCTGTACTTAAATGTCGAATGGCTATTTGAACGCGGATTAAGTGAATTCCATTAGATTTATAATCACACAGTCTTCTTCAACTATTTTTAGTCGGTTTAAAAATCTTGCTATTTAGTTTTTCTTTGAAAAAACATCTTGCCAAATAGTTAGTGGTCCGCCATGCGTGTACGTCTTATGCGTACCTGTCTTCCGCGTACGTTTAATTACCAAGCATATTCAAAAACCTTCTTGATATTCCAATTTATCGGAGGGGTAACCTTTTAATTAGACATGTTTATTCGCCCTAAAGTCCTGTTGCCGCAGGATTCGAATTCTCGCGCAGTAAATTGCGAAGGATCCCAAAGAGATCACGCGAAATACACCAGCGTGAGACAAGATTCTTTTTGCTCCTCTTTTTCGTGAAATTCCTTTTAGTAAGCTCAGCCGCTAATTGCTTTATATTTTAGGTAAATTATTAAGGTTTTATTAAAGAGCCCTCGGCTAAAGTCCACCGGTCGCAATTGCTTTCCGAAGAGGAGTTGTAATGACGCTGCCCCTAGGGACATCGACGCGTTCCGTGCAAATTAGAGTCGCCTTCGTCTCAGCCAACGATGCAGCGTGATAATGAAGCTGCAAAATAGATATTGAAGCGACGAGATTTTATCGTCGCGAGCTGGACGAACGATAAATTTGAACGGCACTGCCTCTGTGTATATCGCTGATAGTTAACTCTCAGCAATTAATGGTTAATTTAAGCAGAAATCACGAATTCCGTTTCGTTGCGTCAATTTCCTTTTTATAATCGACGCGTAATTGGTGCGGGGAGATAATTAACCGAAGTCTAAATAGCTCAGGTTTCAATTTAACCTGCATGTCGATAACCGGATACCTATTCTCATATTTCCTTTACGCTTCTTTCCAAGAGAGAACACGAGGGTTAAATAACTCCAAGCTTCGATAGTTGGAATATTTATCGGCAGTCGTTGGAATGCGACTCGAAGGTTGATAGCGCTAATTCCTGCTTTCCTCGATATTTCAGCTCTCGGTTCCCATCTGCAGAAGCTCGGCGGTTTCCCAGGACGTCCTCGAAATCTTCGGAGCTAAAGCGTACGATTACCGGTTCCCGCGTCGCAAGGAGAAAAATACTAGCAAATGGACCGTTTCCCGGATAAAGACGCAGCAGACTGTCGCATAAACGCGTTCGCGAGCACTCAAGTCGGCTTCATCTGTGATTCACTTGGTCCCCGGATGATCAAAGGACGAGAAAACATTTTTCGTTCCGCGGTTTCGGTGTGGCTCATATAAGGAGGGATCGAGACGTTTCACCGGGAGAAAAAAGAAGACAACCAGGAAGAGCCATCTTTTTCCGACAGTCTTCGAGGTCCTCGCCATTTTCTTCGGCGACTCGGTTCAACTCCTCTTTCGCTTCGAGTGGACTCGATTATCTTCTCGTTTCGGCCCGGTTGGGTCATCGCCAAGACAATTTCTGCCTGGTCTCGCCCCTCCGAAGGGGTGGTCAGGGGGATTCACGAGTAATAAATGCAATCTCGTGGCTTGATTCCTTCTTACCTTCGCTTAATCGACCGTGCCGCAGAAAGTTATAACTGTTTCGAGCGAGATGTACCGGCTGCCTAGCGGATGCCTTTGGAATTCCCTCGAATTCCGATCAACGACCGCTTCTTCGTTGTCCCTTTCTACCCTGGCTATCGAGCAGCGGTGTCTAGTAATTTAACGGCGAAACGAGAGCGTTGCGAATATCGATACGACCCTGTCTCCGAAGTCGCCGCACGTTTTAATTTACTATTATTACGAACACTCGAGAGGGGGATCAGCGGGCCGGATGAAATCTTATTTACGTCGCGACGCTCCACCCAGCCGACCAACCCTGGCGAGTTTGTCGATGCTCGCGACGCGGAACGAGAATTTATCGAGAAATCGACCGAACCAACGACCCTGGCCAGCGAATGTTCAGTAATTAACAGTCTTTAATTGAACGCGAGCTCTTAACGGAGGGAGGGGAACGGAAGAGTTAGGGTGGTGACAAGCGAAACATTCGAAGGGTCAGTAACATCGAGATTAAAATTCTGTGAATTGCTTTCTTCTTCTATATTGGTCTCTTATCTTAAAAAATACCCAATGCTCCTACTTTAAAAAAAATACACAATTCATTCGATATTCGATTCATTCGATCCATCAGTTTTTTATTTCCTTCGAACAAATTCTGAATTTACAATTCTCACGATTGTCCAACATTTTCTCTTCGTGTGGGCTACGGTTCCTGTTTGCCCCGAACAGCGAAGCAATTTCGGCGACGATGTTGGTGGTAGCTGGTAGCCGATGACCTTGAGCAGTTCCATCGAACGGGGGACACGGGAATGGAAGAGAACGAAGGGGCGGGGATCGTTACTTTGGTGAAAAAAAAACGTTTAACGATGCCGGTGGTTCGGTTGCTGGCACGGCGTCGTTGCCGAAACAGCGAAAGCTTGCGCTCGATAATTTGTGGCTCGCGAGCCACCGGCGTGGAACCGGCCTCGGTGTAATTACCAAGGTAAATAATGCTCGCCGACCATCCAATGGCGTAACCCGGTTCGCGAATAAATTCGGCCGCACATACGTGGCCGGAGTGCGGAATGTCGGTTTCCGGGACCCGGCGAGCACTGCGCCAGTTAAACGAACAGATCGTTTACGATAATCACGGATCGGTTTTTTGCCGGTCAAGAGATTTGTTTTCAGCGAGGTGAGTAGGTTCCCGACGTGAGGCAGATAGTGGCAGACGATTCTTGAAATCTGAAAGGCACATCGCTCCACAACGAACTTTGAACTTCGGTGTTCGTTCTATGATCGCATGATGTGGATATAATATACAGAAAATCTAAGGTCTCTATTAGAGGTTACATTAAAATAATAAATTTTTGTAGACAAAGATAAGGATCAACTTCTTTAGGCTAATAAATAGTAGCTGCGTTCAGCTAATAAAAAGAGGCTGAAGATCGAAAAGAGAATTTTAAGGATTCCTCGCAATACAAAGTGTCTGGTAGCATAGTCAGGTGGCCAGCAACTCGATAGCAAACTAATGCACTTGTGACAGATGAGAAAATTGCAGAAGCCTGTGCATAGTCGCGAGCGATTTCTCGCGAACAACTCCAGTCCTTAGAATTGCCAGAAGCTCGAAAAGAAATCTTACCACGGCGTCTAATTCCCGTAGGAACGTTCACATGCCGCGGGAAGACCCTCGCAATCGTGGTGTAAGTTTTTGCGTGCGATCCCGGGTAACTGGAGACGACGTTGTACGTGGGGCGCGAGATGCGAGGAAGTCTTATGAACTCGCCTTAAGCTCGGCCGTGTGCCTTCTTCCTCGCTAACGAGCCACGAACGAAGAAACAGCTAGTCGGTAATTGGATCGGCCGATCTGCTGCTCCTTTATGCGGCGACTTGGCCCGCTCGATGAGCAAAGCGGTCTTCCTCAAAACCACACCACCGTGGTGCGCACCAAGACGAAGCCGAGGGTCACGGTAACGTTATTAACCCGTAATCGAGCTCCGGGCAAACAATGAAGGCGACTCGCTCGAGCGGCCTCGTCTCTGTCTGGCCCGCGATCGTGGCCCGGGGCTAACCCTCCGCGTGGCCAAACTTTGCCACCCTTGATCAGAAGTTTCAGGCCACCGCGTTATGCAAACTCCTTGTTTCCGATGTGGGAAACCGGCGTGCTTCCGAGTCCCGTCGAATGCCTTCTTACCGCTTCGACTCCTGGCAAACTTGCCCGCTCCACCCTCGATTCGCGGCAACTTTGCCCGCTGGACAGGTTTAATTTCGTTTTCTTTTCCGAGAGAGTACGCCGGAAACGGGGTGGGGTGGATACCGCCGCTTTGTTCACGGTGCTTCGAGCTAATTTCTCCGGAGAAAGTCGATCCTCGTTGCACGCTGAATTCGGAGAAAGGATTGGCTAAATTGGCCCGTGAATCGGTAAAATGGTGATCGATATCAGCTTTGTTGACTCGAGCCTGGTTTATGGATATTGGAAATTGGGACCATGTTGGTATTAAACAGATTGCGATACAAGCTACGTTGTAATATACGTCCATAGACTGGTTTGTACGGCCGATACAATTGTAGAATGGGCCATACAAGCGGAATTCTTGTTACGTTGCGTTTAATTACCAAAATCGTGCCACAGGCACTGTGGCTCATGAATTAAAAATTTCTGAATTGAAAATTTTCGTTCAATAGCAGTTTTGTTATCTCTCTATGACATTATGTTGTGGTTATTAAAACTCTCCTGATTAATGAAGAAACCCTATTGATCATTCATAGAATGACCCGAAAAATGCTTGAATGACTTGCTTTATCTCAATCGATTTTCCTCCTGCGTGGGTACAGTTTGTTTTACGTTAACGATTGTTAGATTCCTCCTCGACTCAACGAGGCGGCGCTACAAGAGAAAGTCGAGGCAAGTTAAATTGGAGAAATACACGCACGTAGTTCTCGATTGCTTAATTAAGCGAAATCATTGGAATTCCCTGAGCATTCGGTGGAATATCCTACGGACGTCGTTGAATCGTCGATGGAGAAATTACTATGATGATCGATGTAGCAAACTCTCGAAACGGGGGACGGAAAATTTATGGGAAAACTTTTGTCCCCTTCGGAACTCGGGGATACGACTCTCTTCCCTGACCATGCGAACTAAAAATTGAGTCGTACATCGACGAAGTGTTTCCTTGAATATTTTTATTAAAGTCCCTTTTCTGTGATTTAAGATAAGCATATTTCGTGTAACAATCTGTTTATTTAATGATAACAAATCTTAATGCTAGAACCTAGTATTTAAAGTGGATTATATTGGGGAACATATTAGGGGTACTGAAAAGTATTCAAAATTTCTTCAATGACTTCAAAGTTTTTCAATGAAAAATCGAAGGACTCTTTTTAAGAAGGGAATCGAACTATTGCCTTTACGCTGACAAAAAGCGTTAGAAAATGATGGAAATTATTTTGTTAATTAGCATTTAAGATTTCTTTAGTAAATAAATGCTTTTTGCCAGTAAACAAAATTTTGATTACTTTTCGGTACTCCTAATATATATCTTGTGCAATTGTTCATATACGTATCGAATCGTGAAAGTATAATCGATCAATAGTAGTACAGGCAGAAAGCTGGATTACTAGAAAAAAAAAATAGTTCGATCACGAATGAGTTAAAAATAAATCGGTAGCAATTCGAGTAGGCCGTCAATCATAGGCGACCGATAACAACGCTCGCAATCCGCGGTATCGATTCCGGAGCTGCGGGAAACGCCGCGTTCGAATTACACAGGGAAACGTATGAAAAAAGAATAAAAAGAACGATTGGGCAAAATGAAAGGCAGAGGGGCGCGTGTATCGCAAGCAATCAAGGTGTTTCGATATTACGGCAAACGGATGCTGAACACGGTTTTTCTCGTTACCGTAGACGCGGCCTGGAATAACGAGATTTCGCTATTGACTTTGAACAGGGTTCCAGGCAGGAAGTGAACTCGCTGGGAACGCCGGGACGCGGTATAGAGCAGAATAGAGCAGCGACGCGACGCTGATGAGCCGATGCGATGCCGCCGAAGGGATTTCCATAACTGAGTCGACCGGACGCGGAGTTGCCTTGTCGGCCGAGCTGTCGCTGCAACCGGTGCAGGCGTATTCGATTTTCACGGGTCACATCGCGGGAAACTTATTATTCTCGGACAGAGAAGCGAGAGGTTATATAAAGGTGAAAAAAAGACGGGACTAGCGATCGTCGCGTCGTCGATGGAAAACGATCGTCACCGGAGACCGAATCGCTCTTCGAATAAAAAGGCTACCATTTTCGACGCGGGATCACCGACGGGATCGCGTGTTATCCCGATGGAATAATTATTGTTGTCCATGAATTCGAATTTCTGTCCCAGGATCGACGTCGGAAAATTCGAGGTGATTGCAATTATTTTTTTATGAACGCTGCCCGGTTTGATGAGAATTCATATTCATTTTCGACCCCTCATGTTTCGCTCGATATTCCGTGAAGGTTTATACGCGTGCTGTCTAAGCGTTACCATCGTTCTGACATTTATTATTATTTATGCTGTAGGCATTTATTGGTTCTTTATTAATTGTATGACACGTTAAAGTTTTATAATTATCCCTTGGAGTGAATGAGGGTTGCAAGTGATGATGAGTGTTCATTGAAAAACGCATGAATGTTCATTTAATTTATAACCAGTCTTATGTTATCCTCGAACTGTTGTGCGTGTAATTTCCTTGAAAGATTAATTAAATATTCAAACATTGTTTCGTTGATGAATGTTTTAATTAATTTAAAGTACTACAATGTACTTGCATTTATCTTCAGTTTACAAGCTGGTCAATTCAATTTATCTATTCGAGTCCTAAATTATGACACCGATCAGCATACAATCAGGACCTAAATGAAAGAACGCGAAATAAATGAAGCTGGGCAAACGGAAAAATCCGAAGAGAAAATAAAGAAGGGAAACAAAGACTAGAAGGGAATTAGTAGAAGGGTTGGCGAGGAAGTAGAGGGTGTAACAGAATCAGGGCGGAGAAGAAGCGACCGGTTCGACTTATATAAGGCGACTCAATTAGGATTAGCCCGTTGCCTCGGAGCCTTTAGGTCTTTGCTCGCTGATCTCCGACTTCGTCTCATCGGCTTAGGATTTAGCTAAGGATCTTATTGGCATCGAGAGCGAACGATCGATACGCCCACCGTTCACGAAGCCGCGCTCACGAAGTCACGAAAATCGTGATCTCTTCGTCGACAATGGGACATACGATGGCCACCTACCGGCGTCCACGGACTCCGGAATGACTAAGAAAGTTCAGAAAACCGTTTCCATTCGAGCGAACGTCGTAAGAACGTTCCGTCTTAACCCCCCATCCCTCCAACCCCCCTTTTCAATCCGTTGCCTTCGATAGGGCCGACTTGACTGACGAGCCGAGCGGAGTAATTAAAGCGGCTTAAACCTTCTTCAATGAAAATCGCCGACTGCCGACTCTTCGAACGAAATAAACTTTTCTCTACAATGAAATCGTTTGCTTTTTCTCCGTCGAGCACCTTTCATTCCCTTCGTTATCGGAGGTATGGAATGTTTGATTTTAATTAATTGCTCACAATTTTTGCATTTTTTGTCCCTCGTTACTCTTGTCTGAAGGACTCTAACCGTTTCAAATAATTCTCTGAATTAGCTGCTTTTACTATGTACAAGGTACTTATCTGTTTAAACTTTAGTACTCTGTCTAGTTACTCCCAAAAGTTTTATACGTTTCACATAAATAGATCAGATGGGTCAACTACCTCGTTCTAAATGATCTAACTCAAAAGCATTTCGAGTGCTTTCCAACTTTCTTCTCGTTTTATTTCTCCTCTCGGGTTCGGCAAAAAGCGAGTTTCCGTGGTAGAACGGCGACTTTCAGCGACCGATTCCGAAATTGATTTCACGGCTGCACGACGAGGAACGATCCGTGGCCGGGGTGTCGTACATCAAATCCGGAAAACGAGGCAATCGAGCGGGTTCGTGGCATCAAACTCTTATATCATCCGACCGAACGCTAGCGTTGCGACGCGTGCTTCGATTAAAGTTCAATCGGGCCGCGTTATCGAGGATCGTTTTATACTCGCTGCTTCGGCGAAACACCAGAAACGTCGAGATTTTCGATAATGCTCGTTAAACGTTTTACGACCTTGCGCCGAGAGAATTATGCACTTATGCAACGCTGTAACTACCGCTTAAAGTCTTAAGGCTCCACTTGAAGGATTACCTTGTCTAACTTTGAAACCGACTAGAAGTTCGTTCTTAATGAAGCCACTAATCAAGGGATTTGATACTGTGACGGGAGAAAAGGGTAGAAGGGGTTACCCTGCATATTAATCATTCTTGTTATGTATATCATTATTTTTAAATGATTGGGCGATTTAAAGTACGAGGGGTATCAGTAAGATTACAGCAAATATTATATATTGTAGATTATTTTTAAGACGATAGTCCATGAGAATGTCTGTTACGTTCTATTCATTGAGATTACTAGGTGGATGTTGAATAACTGATATGCGAACGATGAGACCGTGTAATTGAGTGATCCTTGATTAATCGGATAACATCAAAATCCTCGGTAATCAAATAAAGAGTTACAATGTCTAATGAAGATTGACTTCAAGCAATTAAGACACGGGTGATTTAAACGGAAACGAGAGAGATCCTAATCACACTAGTAAAGTTTAATCTCGCATCTTGTTACTACGTCTGTGCTGCAAATTAATTTTCCACCGAAATAGTCTCGTTTAATTTTATACGAACGGATTGTATCTATAAACTTGAATTTTTTGACGACCAGCACATGAAGTATATTTAATTATTATATATCTGTATCGTTTGCTTCAAGATTTAAGACACCATATTACATGGATACATATCAACATAAGTATATTGTAAACTCTAAGACTACAATTTCACCCTTCTCGACATACAGTCCTAGTAATATAATACGGATGCTCATGTCCGAAGTTCGCAATAAGCTCCCCAAGTACTCGAATGCAAGTAAGGGTTGTTACCACTATAATATTCGAGAGTTGGCTAGTTTGCAATTGTATCGGGGTTGCAATTATCGAGATTCTGTGCCCGAGAACACAACGATCGAGTTGTTTTTTCTTTCCTCCGCGATCGAACGAAACTCTTTTGTTTCGTTGGGAAACGTTCCCGAGGAGCAGAAGAGAGCTGGCGTCGATCACCGCAAAACTCGAAGCAATATTTTCAAGAATTCCTTTGAATTTCTTCCCCGTTGCCACGACCGGTTACGAGCGTAGACAGAGAAAGGCTTCGTCCCTTACTTTGACTCACAGACAGACTTCCCATCGACGAACGACAGCGTATTTTCTTTTTACTTTATCTTTCTTCTCCTCTTTTTTTTTACATATCGTAATAGCTCCCTGGTTCTTTGACGGTCTTTGTCGCGCACCCGCGACCATCGCGAGTTTCGAGACATCGCTCTCCTTGAAACTTTCTCATTCGTCAAATTAGAATTCGCCTTTCCGCCGGCGCGACGCTGCCGACGCTCCCCGGAGGCTCTCCGACGCCTCTCCTCTCCTTCGTCGAGACAATGGATCAAAGGATCACACACAGAACGCGACGCGCGTCTCTCCTGCGCCTTAAATTCCATCGCTGCTGGCCTCCCAAGGAAACATCGACCATGGGGACACGTCGGAAAGTCGAGAACGCGATTGTCGCTCTTCCCCTGGAAAGATCAAACGACCAGCACCAAAACGCGTCTCGTTTCCTCGCTGTCGTCAAGCTGGTCTTTCGAATTATCGTTCACAGCCACGGAATTCCTTCGAATTGTCTGCGCCACGTGTTAAAACTTTGAACGATATCTCTGAGAAATTGGAACGATCAAAGATTGCCAATTTTTCAAATCCTCAGAAGTCATAAAGCATTATACAAAGCCGAAACTATGCGTTTTCATTCCTGATTTTACATAAATCGGGGCGGAGAGGTTGGAATGTCCAATTGCCGTGATCGAGAATACCTACGTAATTTGCACTCGATATTGTGGCAATTAGATGAAAAGCTTTTAATTTCATGGTCACTTGGCCCCGATGAAAAGGGGTCCACGCGGTCTGGTTTTACGGGCGGACGCTTTTATCCAAAACTCCATCAATTTTGCCTTGATTTCATATAGGTGATCGATACTGGCCCGCTAAACACGCGAAACTTTCCAGCGTTTTAAAGGTAATCGCTTTCATTCAAAATTACAATATTGAATTTTCAAACTTTGCAGGCAATCGCTATCTACAGAACCGCCGCACAAAGGCACCAAGTTTCACCGGCGTATCGGTTTCACCGGTAATTTCGGCGGTGGCTTGTTCGATTATGTACACGGTCTCATTTTCGTGGAACTTGGACATTTACAAATTTCTTCGTTCGTTGACTGGGTGCTATAAATTTTCAAATTTCACCTTCTTCCATAGAAACTGCTCGTCCTAACTTGGAAGTCGTTATATTCTCGTGTAGTCATAAATGTTACACGTCGAAGGCTGCATAAAATATTTTATACACGGATCCCATGTTTCTAATACTTCGTAAATAGGAGAAACTTGTTGGGACTTTGTAGCATGAAATTTTATGAACCACCTAATAGGATATTAAAATGTTCGTGTCTCTCATCATTAATATCGATGAGTTCGACTATCATTTATTCTTGTACCTTTCAGCTGGGAATTGTTCTAAAGAAAGTTACATTAACGCGGTACAAATGAACTACAACTGTTAAATAATCAGAATTATGGAAAATAAAAAAATTAATAATACATTTTTGAACATAACAAATTATTTAATAAAGAACACAAACAACAAACATTTTAAATGAAAGATTTAAACAGGGGTTACTTTTTCTTTTAAATCAAACATATCACGAACGCTTACATTTTATAACGACAAGACGGAAGTGCAATATTCAATTATTTTGTTTTGTTTAAGATGTCGCTATAAGCTAAATTTATTAATAATTTAACAGCAACTGCAGATGCAAATCTGCAAAATTAACATTTAACCTGTCGACAAAGATACGGTTGTAGTACGATACGTGCCAACTATACGTAAATCTAGTAGAGCAGAGAACAATAAAAAGAACAAAGCATCGAATACGAATCGCACCCCTTAAATATCATACCCGTCTCGTGTTTAGAATTCATACCCGTTTACGGGCAGCGACAGGTCGATAAAGAACGTTCGAAGAAGTTATGGTGGCATTACGATGACGATGAGCGAGCAAGAAAAACGAAGAGCGGCAAGAGAACAGGGGGTGGAGATGCCGGACAAGAGAGTGGCGTTGAAAAGCGTCGTCGTCGCTCGGCGACCAGAGGAACACGACACGGAGCAACACGGAGGCGGAGAAGAACACGAAAACCCGGTGCCTCGTAATTAATAACCGTTCGAGGTGCGTGCACGTAGGACGCAGGGCGTAGGCGTCGCAAAGTGGCTGTCGTTAGTCGCCTCGTTGAGACGGCGCCTTGCCGCCCGGACTCGTTTCGCGCTTCCTACTTCTCGCCAACCCCTCCGAAAGCCGATTTCGTCAGATTTCACGCCGACCAGAAAAATCCCCGCTAATTATCCCCTACTTTCGGCTATCTTTCCGCTCGTAAAACGCTCAAACTTTCGACGGTTTCCATGATTTTTTTTTTATGGCGGTTTCAAGCAGCCGGTTTCTACCCTTGTTTCTCTTACTTGCTCCGCGAACGAGAAGCGATCGGGGAGCCTCCGCGAAACTTTCTTGGGAGATCATTTATTTAATGATGTTGGCGAAGCGAACTTTCTTTTAGGCAATTTTACTGTGCTTTGCCGGATGTTTGTATAATGCAGCTATGAACTTTTCTTGCCTTGGGAAATTCCGTTTGGGGAACGACTTGAGTTACGGCCGCAAAATTTGTACAAATCTGATGAACGGAGTTGCTGTATAGGCTGAAGTTATAATGAATGTTCTTATATTTTAGAGCCTGCGTTATAATTCAACATTGATCAGGATATATTGTTACATGTAGAAAAAGGTTCCATTCATTAGTAGAGTGTCATATGATTTAGGGGTTCAACTTAAATCAAATATATTATCTCAACGAAAGTTATTTCAATAGTATGTATAATTCTCGACATCATCGTTTCCTCCATAAAATCACAAAAGACAAAGCCGCGAAGAAAGTATCGAGTGACACGACCGATTTCGAAATAAATTTCGACGTCCTTTCGTTCGCACGATCCTTCAGATCCTTGAACGAATCTCATTCCGGAAACGGTGAGCCGGTATTCCGGGCCAACAACGAAACAACGAGTGGTGAGTCCGCAAATTGGACGAGACCGAGGACACGTAAGCGGCTTCCTCGAGCAGGAGAACCGGAAGAAAGCCGAGCGGATTTCGAGGTCGGGCAATTTTACGTCTGCTGTAAGATCGTGGTCTCGATCTGTAGATCGGATCGATGCCAATCGCGAAGGAATCGATGCTCGTCCGTCTGTAAAATTGATTCTGTTTCCATGGTCTCTCCATGGTCGCGAGACGCGAAATCTCGTGGGAAACGAAAGGTGATTCCTTGCCTTTTCCTTCCCGTTCGTCTTTTTCCTTCCTCCTTCAGGACACTTCGACTTTCGTGTTTTATTTCTACGTTTCGACTCGCTCTTTACCCTTCTCGGGGATGTTGTTTGCTTTGCCGAAAGCAACCCAACAGCTCGCCACCACCGATAGGATTTTTCCGCACTATTCTCCGCTACAATGCCAGCCTTTTTTCGTTGCTCGACATTTTATAAACGATAAGATGACCGACTATTTGCTTTTCCCTGCTTCCATCGGTACCGTTAACTTTGTTTGCCGAGACAATAAAGCTGCGAGAACGCTTTGGCGATTGGTGGCTGCAAATTAAAAATTTATTCGCTTTACCTAACCTTTAATTTCCACGCCACGCTGACTTCTTGTTAGTCACCAGAAATTCTTTTCTCACGAAAAAGTGCAACCATTTAGAATACTCTCATCATCTCATTATACATAAATTACTAATAATTGCACTCACGAAGTGCAATATCTAACAAGTTCACAAAGAACAAGGATTCTACTGAAAGGTCCTATTGAAAATGATAAGGTTCACCTGCCAATTTATCGAACATACGCAGTAATTCTCATCTCGCGCATATAAACTTGAGGATTCGAACAAGCCTTGTTCCCAGAAATTGAAGTGAGTTCGAGGAGAGCTAAATCTCGTACAGGCAGGTGAGAAGGAGTTAAAAAGCCCCCGGATTATCAGACAAGAATGGGATATGGTACATTAAAGTCAGTTGTATGCAAAATGCCTCTCGAAATACTCGAAGAAACGGCAGCTTAAACGAGCGAGAAAATACCCATAAAACTTTTTCTGTTCTCAAGTGTCCGCGTGCATAGATTTCGCGTTGAATGAGCAAGCTGGTCAATCGTATACACTTTCAACATCGAACCCTAGCTCGTAACTCAACAATACGATTCTTTAATGATAGTTTATGCGATCGTGAGACTGTACAGTGGTAGGTTGCAATTCGAAAAATCCTTGGCTGAAGTTTGTGAGCTGTTACGTGGAACTGAATGGTCGGATAAAGAATCGTTTGTGGCGCCATGGGTCTCGTTGATTTTTGAATTATTAGGAGTAATGAAGCGATCGTTTGTACTTTAAAAGTGAAATAGAACAGTGGATGCCAATCGTTCGCAGAAAGTGACTGAACCCAGCAAGATAGTTATGAATCATTCGCGTTGATTGAAATTTTTAATTTAACACAAGTTACTACTGAAATCCCTTTGAAACGGGACCAAATAGTTTGCAACCTAACCAAGCTCGAAAATGTTTTGAGCCATATCTTCAAACACTTTTAAACGCGGAAACTCATTTACATTATCATCACAATATTTTTGCACCTTCACGGGTTCGCCGCAATAAATTTTCATGAGTTGTATAATGCAAAATCTGTTTGCCGACCAGTTCCATGCAAGGGTCCCCGGCTGTCGTTTAATATTCTCGCGTTTAAAATGCAGCTAGCATTTAATGCCATTCATGACTCTGGTTATGCCGCAGTTAATTTTTCACGCCTTGTTAAGTTTCCCGTAACACGATCGAAAATAATTTGGTCGATTTTCTATCCTCGGGGAGCAGAAAAAAACATTGGTCAGTTTAAGTTTCAGCAACGTTTACCCGCGGAAACCGTGGCAAAAAGGAACTGTCCTGTATAAACAGGGGGTGGTCGGTGGCTGCAGCGAGGATTCTGCAGGAAATGAAAAAAAAATAGAAGAACCCGTGGTGGATACGCAAGCACTGCGAATAAAGTTTCACCGAGGCTAATTCGATCGGAAAAATTCTGTGGGGGTTCCGGCAACCCCATTCACGAGCAAGGGGGTGGCGCGTGAAACTTTTATTTTTCGTTCGGTTCGGTTGAGTTCGGACCGGACGCCGTCCATTTATATGATTAAATTCCACCTGATACGCTTTCGTCCAAACTTTACAGACTACCTGAGGAAGGGATCGAAGGAAGACTAGGGTAGAGAAAAAAGGCGAACGATATTCTTGACGAACGACAATTCCTGCGTTGTCACCTATAATGCCATGTAGATTTCGCATAGTCCACTTAGATCTTGTGAAAACTAGCGATACGAGACCGATACCAGGCTACACAGGAAAAGGTATAATTATTTCATGTTTCGCGTATTCTTGCAGACAAAAGTTTCGTACTGCATAATGGAGATATAGGCCTCGAGGGTAGTTCGATGAATACACGGTGTCGCGATACATCCTGAACTTCAGCGACGTAATCATAGGTGCTAGGGGAAAGTTGCGAAACTGCGACTTCTGTGAGAAACGATACCGAGTTGATAGTTTTCCCGGCACAATGTCGAGCAAGTTTATCGCGTGCTCGTTCGTTGCTCGTACTTTTCGATCTTGATAAGGTGAAATTAATAACGCGGCGCGCCAGGAACCGCGACCCCAAAAACCATCGACTCGCCCGTTCGATGTTTTAATTACCGGCGAACACGGAGGCTGGTTTCGGAAAAAAATTAACATACTGCTTTCATACTTCGCGTTATTGTTCCCGCAATTTTGCTATCTACGTAAGCATAAATAATGTATTATACACCATTATTTAGAATATGTTCTCTCCGACCCATCCACGGAAAGAAACATTTCCCGCCATAAACAGACTGTCGTTTCGTTCCATCACAGTCGTCCAAAGAAACCTCCCCCGGGGCGAGCAAACAAGACAAAGCAGAGCACGTTAACCCCGCAATCTTTCACGAAAATCGTGCGTCAAAAAATGATCCCCCAGCTCGCAATGAAATGGCTCATTACGACCCTTCTGGTTGCGAAACGGTACATCAAACCGGTGGCGAAGGGTGCAGGGCCGACGGTAGCGGGGGTGACACGTCCAGCGCAAGGCACGTTATATTTTCTTACGAGTGCACTCGCCTGTTGCGGTTTCCCCGGGTGTCCGCATCGGTAACGAGCCACGTTATGGCCAGCAGTCCCGGTTGGAACGAAGCTTTCGACGTAATTCACCGTCGAGAGGCCACTTTGCCATCGACTGTGTCTCCGTTAAGTTCGACCAAGCCGCAGGGGTCGCTGGGGGGTGGCGCAACTAATAGAAACGTGGAGAAGAGCGTGAACGACGCTAGAAGAGGAGGAGAATCCTCGAAAAAGGAGATCGAGCATCGGGATCGGGGAAAAGCAACCCCTGAAAAGGGGGCGAATGTCTCTCGGCCAGGTTTTAGCATATCGTTACTCCGGTACTCGAGTACGGCTGCGTTTAACGACCGGCATCGCGGCGCCCCTCACGCTGCCACCGGTCGACAAAAACCTGGCAACGACGGGGCCCTGGACGCGAAGAGTGCTCGCGACGTCTCAATTGACTCGCTAGCTGCTGATTTATGGCGCGATTCGTCGCTCGATGTCCGCTTCTACGCTCGTCTCGAGTGCCGACGGAATGCTGCGGATTCCGCGGTGGCGATGTCCCTTGCGAGTTTAACACGCCTCGATCGACCCTCGCGTACCGGAAGTTGCTTTACCGCCAGATTTATGGCAAGATCGTGAGGCAGTTTGCCCGAGAACGTCGAACCGCCCTCAACTATTGAATTACGTACACTATCGACGAAAAATATCGAATCGCTTGTTAGTTTCCATCAAAATCGAAGTTTATTGTCCCGATCAACCACCGTTCTTAATTTCAACAAAAAACAAAGTCAGCTTGTAACAGGATGTAAAATTTTAATTGGCCCCTAACGCAACAAAAGAGTTATCTCCGCTTATTCGAACGTGGCGATTCAGCAACGTCAATTCGAGTCAGGATAAAAAAGGGCGCACAACCGCGTATAAAAAAGCAAAGGTTCACGGACAACCATTCGTTTATCATACTTTTGTCGAGCGCGGCTTTGAAACCGGTAGAAAATCGAGCAGGATACAACCGTCCGTTCAGTTTTTTTTCCGATATTTCTTTTTCCCGAGCGAATTTAACAGCAGCGTGACGACGCCGCATCGCAAACCAAGTTTTTACGAACGCGGAAACGGGGCGGGGGTGGATGGCGCGTCTTCCGCGAGGAATTACGAGCGAGCTTAGTTCAATATTGACCCGGGCAAACGTGTGGCGAATATTATTACACCATCTGCATAATTTCTGTATTCAGTCGGTGCTCCCTGAAACGCGTCTGTAATTACTTCGGTTGCCGCGAGGTCGTCGTCGAGGGTGCCGATGCGCGCAAGCCTCGTCTCTCGCGAGAAAGGGGTAGCGCGTGCACGGGGCAAGGGCGCAGGGGGCTGAACGGTTGCCAAAGGTGGGGAAAATGCGTGTGTACGTTATGTAAATGCTGTATACGGGGGTAATTGGACGATCGTGCGCGTCCGAAACGACGATTTTCTCGTCGCGAGCGGAGCTCGAAGCCAAACCGCGGCGATTCCGCTTCTACGCCGCGCAACGCAGCCGAGCTTACTTATCCGTTTCTCCTGGATTTCCCGCGTTTACCGGAGGAAACGCCGCTTTAGAATCTAGGGCCCCCTGGGGAAGCTCCTTTTGGTATAACAGCGAGCAATTGGGTGGTACTGTTTCGGTACGTGTAATCCTTCTCTAATGATTCGGGCAACGGGGCGAAGGGAATCGCTCCCGAGGAACTTGCTGGTATTTGATTTCCGGATAGAAGGAAGCCAAGCGAGAGCCTTGTTTATCGAGCCCTTGTTTGTACATTAACAACCGGGAACTTGTGCAGCCATCCTGGCGGATTTTCAATTTCGAAGCAATCTTTGAGGACCTATTTTAATATTTTGGAAGTGGTACTTTATGTCATTCTTTCATCCTTTATTGTCAAACAGTACACCTGCGTTGTGGGTCATTCTGCTTCCAATTAATAGTAATTTTTGTTCTTCGCGTTTCCTTTTATTTTAATCAACTTATCGCTCTCCTCGATATGACATCGCTTTTCACGATATAGACTTCGTTATGGTGCATCTGCGAGATAAGTACCGAGCAGTTCAATGGAATTTGTATTTTTTTCTAGCGAATCGTGATTCCCTGTTACGCGTATTCCCAAATTAACTCTGCATTCGCGCGTAACTTCCTCTCGCGTCGGATCGAGCCGTCGGGCAACGCGTGCTCAATGGACGGAGGTGGAACGTTCACCGTTACAATGGAGATCGTGAACATTTTAATTCATGAACCGATGAATTAATCATTACTTGCAAATGTGCTCTGTCTGGAATCTCGATTAAGGCCTTGAGCTATTCTTGCCGGGCTGCAGTTTGTCATACCTTCGTTCACCGCCCAGGACGTTCGATAATAAATTACAATAAATTCGGCGACGCGATTACGCGACAATTGACAATTCTCGTGCGTGAACCTCGTTGCGCCGATGTTCGAAAACTTGTTAACATAAATACATCATGTTGTACAAACAAGTCTACGTGTCCAAATTTGATTAATAACTTATACGTAACTTTCGCGTTAAACAATGTGCATAAATCATGAGTTTTAATCGATAATTTGCCATAACGACGAGGTAGTTGATGAAAAATTCTCTGAAAATACTTTTTAGTAAATTAATCGTTTAATTTTTCTATAGTTTGAATTACAAACTATGACTTGCAAGGGTTGTTCGAATAAAGTTAGATCTTGTACGCATACATGAATTACACATGTCTGTTCATTAAAAGATATAGTAATATAAGTTGTCTGCTCATTAATATGAATGAGGATCTGAATAGATTATATCTCCGCAAGTCAATGTTAATTTACAACATTATAACCTTGACCTCGGCGAGCAGTTCAATAAATCAAACCCCTCACGGAATCCCGTATCGATGAATCCTCGGCTCCGATATTTGTGTCCTCGAACAATTCAGCCTCGAATAAAATCATCCAAGACTCCAACATTCCGCAAGCAAAGACACTCGCCCGTTCCAATAAATTCCATCGAACAAATCGAATTCCCACTAACGTTGTCCACACTCCTCCCCACGCGCATACCGCCATGAAAAAAAATTTGCATGCGAATGGTTCCCCCGTGCAAAATTCGTTTAAAAAAAAAAGAAGAGGAAAGAAGAAGAGCAGCGGTAGGAAGGTCTCTATCCGCCCTCGAGCACGCAGGATACGCGTTTAACGCCGATGCAAAGATCAGCCCCGATATTCGCATTCTGGGGTGTGCGAAAAAAGAGTGGAGGGCCGATTCGTCTATTGGGGAATCCCCGTTGCAGGAGGACTTAATCGCTGAGGAGAGGCGATTTCCGTCGATCGGCCGCGACGAGACACGAGGCGACGCGACGCGGAAAGTACGCTGATTGTGAATCGAGCTGATTGCCCGAGTGCCGGCGGCGTTCAAACATCGTCCACAAAGGCGGTAATACCAGGGCCGGGTCTGGTGGCGCCCTCCCTAAAACGATTATCCACTCGACGAGCCCTCGCTCAGGGGAGGGTTAGCCACCACGTAACGACGTATTGTGAGGACCTCTCTCGCTGGGAAAAGCCTGCGGGCCTTTCCTACCTTCCACGCCGGAAAATCCTCCGGGAGTATCCTCTCGAGACTCCTCTTTCTCGTCCGACTCGTGTCCTCCAGCTCCGTTCCTCCTTGACAAAGTCGCGGGGTCTCGATCAACTCCGAAAGGTTCGACGAGTTCCAGCCTTCGGACAGCGACGTGAACAGATCCTCTGAAGTGTCCTCGAGCAACGGGGGATTTCGCATTGAGCAAAAGTAACCCTCCAAGCTTGCAGGATTAATATCTACGACATTCTGCTCGGTACCGGGTCGCAGAAGCGGTTGCAAGGTCATTTTAACCTTCTATTACATTACGGATCGAGATCATACTTCCCAATAGAACCCATTGAAAATTTCTCAACGCTAAACCTACCGGCATATAACGTGTACTTAATTTGAAATTAAAAATGAAGTTAAAAAATAAATATACAAACGACGAAACATAAATTAGCTCACACATTTATTCTTTATCTTGATGAAAATCAATTATGATTTCAAAGAATGTACTTTAATGAAATGAGCACCTTATAACTTGTGGAGCGGTCATTTGACCGGTTTGGTAGTTTCAGTGTTAATTTAATAGTACAATGAAATTATAGAATTTAGCAAATGTTCAAGTCTCTCGCAATCGAACCGCAAGTTAACACAGAAATTACTCGAAACGCGAGTTAATCGACACCGATGTAACCGAGAAAGTTACGAAGCGCGTGAAGCGAACGCTTCGCACGAGAGCTGTTTATAGAAGCTTGTGGGAAAATATTGTATAATGCAGTTGCGTTTGACCATAAACGCGACGCAAACGGAGGAAACCAAGCCGACTGTGCGGCTGTAAATAAAACATCGAAGCAGCGATGCATCTATGGCGTATATCTATTTTTTTTCTTCTCTATTCTCTTCGTGTCGCGAACGAATGCATCGGACGACACTATACGTTCGCTTCGATCGTCGGAAGCCGCATATTTTTTCCGTACGAGAAGGAAAGGCACGATTCAGGGATATACTTAGAGCGATATCAGCCATAATAGATGAACGACGAGGCAATCGAGCGGTCGGTCATGCAAACGTACCACCGTCTATCTGGAAGAAGCAACCCTTCAACCTCGTCTCGTGAATTTCACTTCCGTGTCGATGGTGCACGTTCTTCGTATATTCCCGGAACGTGTATCAGCATATTTGCCGTTCGAAAAAGCTTGCTCGCGAATCGTATCGTAAAGTACGAAAATCGTAGCTCTACGACGAAATGTTCGCGATATTTTGGAGTTTCTTAATCGTCGCATAGAAAAATGAATCGAGTGAAACAGCATCCAAGAAGCTTGTGCTTCTTTTTGGGTTGCTCGGTTAAATTAGCATAACAGGATTCTACGGAAGTAATTTGGAGAGTTTCAATGGAGATCTCAAGCGAACAATATATATCGTTAATATTTCGTGCTTTGCTGAAATAACGACAATATTCGCGATATTCCATTGGCAATTGACGGTACATGCACAGTGGAATCCTGAAATATTAATAATATGCATAATATTGATCCTCCGAGGTTTCCATAAGATCGTTGCATTATTCATTGAATTTAATTATTATTGAGACTACATCCTAAGATGTTTTTAACGATAAATTTCTTGCCGTAATAACAGCTCAATTTCGCATGTACATTACTCATTGTTTATTTTTTATCGACGTTGTGTAATCGCCCTTATTGCATCGTTAAGGAAATGAATGTCTTAATAAACTCTCAAGGTAAAATGTTATGGCTATTACTTACTCTTAGAACCTGTAATTCTGCCTACATTTATTTATAAAACCCCCCCGTAAGAATCTACCAAGAACAGCAAGTCTCAAATAAAATATTTCAACTGTGTTAACAAACTGTTATTAACAAAATAGTGATTGATCAACCTCTCAATTCAGCGTTCGATTACACTAACATTTAACGAACCACTTATGATCTTCACGGCAGGCAACATGCTAATCGCTCGTCTTCTCGAGTGAATATGCAACAGCGAACCGAGTACAAGAACTTTCCCCATGAATAGCTGATGGCCAATAAGTATCTGGTAGAAACGTTTCGTGGTCGAACCGCGAACCCCTCTTAACAGAGGTTGAATTAATAATATTCGGTTTCGCGTTTCCCAAATGGGCGACAGCCGCTTGTATCGGTGATAGCGATAGCCGTAGAACAGCTTGCAACCCCCTGCTACCCTCGATCAGTTACATCTATCCGCGTATAAGAGTGGAGCAACGCTTTTCTTCAGTTTGCGAAGACAACAGCTGCAAGCTCGTTGCAATATTAAGTAGTTTCATATGGAAGACAGAAGAGTGCAACCCCTTAAAAGGGCCACGATCGATCTGACGTACTGCTACCTGGTTCCTCGGTTCCCTTGATCGATGCTGTTTCATCCGTAAATCGATGTGTTTGTGCAGCTGTGGCAAAAATAAACGCTTCATGTAACTGGTGCACTATTTCCAGGAAGCTCAGAGACAACGTTTCACGTCTACAAACAGTGTTCTTTATGGACTCGTAGTTCATAGATGAACTCGAGGAGAATCGATTTTGCTGGTGATTTCTGTAGGGTGGTACGTCCATTGGGTCACGAGCTAATTTTAGGCTTACGTTGTAGATTTTTAGAATTTGGGAATTCGAGATTTGAACTTTGGCAATTTTGGCAATTTTTTGATAGTTTATGGATTTTGTAGTTTGGAATTTTGGGAATTTGGAATTTTAAGAGTTTATGGATTTTGTAGTTTGGAATTTTGGGAATTTGGGATTTTAAGAGTTTAAGGATTTTGGAGTTAGGAATTTTGGGAATTTGGGATTTTAAGAGTTTAAGGATTTTGGAGTTAGGAATTTTGGCAATTTTTTAACAGTTTATGGATTTTGTAGTTTAGAATTTTGGGAATTTGGAATTTTAAGAGTTTAAGGATTTTGAAGTTTAGAATTTTGGGAATTTAGGATTTTAAGAGTTTATGGATTTTGTAGTTTAGAATTTTGGGAATTTGGGATTTTAAGAGTTTAAGGATTTTGTAGTTAGGAATTTTGGGAATTTAGGATATTAAGGGTTTATGGATTTTGTAGTTCAGGAGTTTGGAAGTTTGTGATTTTAAGAATTTAGGACTTCTGGAGTTTACGACTTCGAGAGTTTGGGATTTGCAACCTTAGAAGCTTGAAACTTCAAAATTTTGGAGCTTCAGTTCGCAATTTCGCAGCTTCCATATGTTCGAACATTGGAACTTCGAGGTCCTCAAACTTGGACCTCCATAATTGCAATTTTGCGTCAATATCCTATAATACCTTCGCTTATGTAACACCATCTAAAATCCACTTTCTGGCCCTTATACACAATATCACCCGCCATCAAGCCGTTTTTCAGTCCAGGGCATTTTCATCAAGGCTGAACGCAAGAAAGCAAATTGTTCCAACAATGCAGTAAGATAGCTTCGGTATCGACCACGCATTCTATTCTCGTGCAAATTACCCTAATTCACCAGCAGCCACGATAAGCTTGGTGAAACTAGAATTACAGTGAAAGCAGTTTCGCGAAAACTGTGGATAGAAGAGCGGTTCGCATGATAGGAGGCCACATCGGAGCGAATTAAATAACGATCAGTCAGCGACGAAAGGGGGTTATTCGCTGAAACTCAGTCTGGAATCATGAAAATAACGTCTTAACGGCGTTACGACTCGTCTTGAACAGTTTTACAGATTTCGAGATCGAAGGATTATCCTCGTTTAATGATCGAGTTGATCGTTACGCGTTTCGTCACCGGTGTTTATCGTTCCGGGATACAATTAACGGGTCCGATTTAAACGAGATCGCCGGTGCGCGTGTTTAATGACACGGAACGCCATTACATGGTATAAAACCGTTTGTTTGCACGTAATCATTGCCGCGTGTCTCTTGACGCCGCGCGATTTCGTTGTTTCAGCGGCGCGATGATTTTAATCGCGTCCCCATCGGTTTCGCTGCGTTTGCGGCGAGCTTTCGCTATCGGGAACATGGGAATTTTGTTTCTTCAGCGATTTTAATCTGCGCGGGATTGCCCGCCGGGGGAAATTTAATCGAATGAAATCGATTGGAAACGGACGGAATTCCTTTACTTTATTATTAGCGCGTTTACAGCTGGTTGCCGATTACTGCTGTTATATTCATAATTACTGAATATTATCAATTATATTAATCCCGTATTATATTATATTATTCAATTTGGTAGCGGATTTCAACAGAGGTGTTTGTTAATTTAAACAAATGTTTGTGAATTGTTAAAAAATAATTGCATGATATACGAAGGTTTAAATATTTTTTGCGCTCGAAGATAATTTGACTGTTTACAAGCAGCAACTTTAAAACTTACAAGGAAACATAACATATGAAGAGGTATAAATTGTCTAAAATATTGTAAAAGATTTTAAAAGTAATTTTTAATGAAAATGCTGATTGCCCCTCTTCACAGGAGACCATTTTAAATTATATATCTAATAAACATTGCAACAAACAACAAATTCCAAAAACACGTATCCTCTATTCTTGTCCATAGTTTACGTACACGAAGTTGCAAAAAAATAGAGCAACATTTAATGCAAAAATTTAAACAAAAATGATAAATTTTCAAAATATTATTTAAACAAATAAAGTTTATTGACATTTTTTCACGCACAAAAATTCCCTATTTAAAGACGAACAATTTACAAAAAAAAGAATCCAATTATCTTCTTTAATTCCGGAGATGTTCCTAAAAATATGATTCCAACCCCCAACTTCGAGGGCTACTTTCACCCCTTCAATGTGAACGATGACCGATAAAAAAAAATACGTGTCAAATATTTTCTTGAGAACTATCTTTCACATAAGTTTCATTAAAATCGGTGTGTCGAGGTTCTATATGTTTCCTTGTTAGTTAAAAAGTTAAACGAATTCTTTTGAGGTTATTGAGGTTAATTTTGAGGTTAGGTCTACTAATAATTTCCATTATTTTTTGTTTCTCCACGTTTATACATCACATGTGTCATATTAAAGAATCGGTTAAAAAATACTTGTATCAAATTATTGTATTAAATAAAATGGTGACCGAGTCACTGCTCGAGCGCAAAGGGTTAAAATGGAGGAATAGAATAATACTATTTCCAATAAAGGCTAGTATTAACGTATAACCGTACGGGAATGTATTTCGCAAGAACGAGTCTATCAGGGAGTCTTCAATATCCAGCATTTCCCGCAACTACTCTTCTATTCCTAGTTCCTAGTAACTCCAGTGGGACACCTCCGCAAAAAGGATATGAAAGCGAACTATGAAGTAGACGCGAAAAGAAAGGGAACAGTACCGAGGAAAACAATCAGTCGCGCTTAGCCCGAAGCGAGATCGCGGAAAACAAGGGAGATGAGGAAGCGTACAATCGCGCTTTCTAGCCGCGACTAATTGCGATCGCTAATTTCGCGCCCGTGAAAAGAGGAACAGTGCCAAAAGTGTAGTCTGTACGTGGCGCGGAACGAAAGAAAGAGACACGGATTGCTAGCTCGCGGGGCTGAAGCCTCCCGCGTGGGAGTAAGCCGTGCAGGCCCACGGTACGGTGTGCACGCGTTTGAATAAATTACCGCGCGCTTGTTCCGTGTATAGCACGTGATATATCATGCTAAATCGAGATAAGCGTTGCTCGGAATTATTAACGTGCACGGGCCTTCGGCTTGACGAGCTTAAACCGCGGATGCTTATTGGAAAGTAGAAGGACACTGCGGGGGAGGACAGTTGCGTGATTCGTGACGTCACCCTTTGTTCGAGACTCGAGTTTCTGGCATGTGTCTCGGATGAAATATTTACCTTCCGTTTCCGCTCGGAGACGTTCGCGACAGAGGGTGACGGTAAACTGATGAAGATCGTGTGATTTAATATTTTTTGTCGATATGAAAAAACGTTTCTGCGGTTATGAAGTGTCTTACTACTGTTGTAAAGGTGCTTTATGACGCGTGTCCATTTTCAACGGAGCACTCAACGTATAAACATTATGTGCATTGTTTTATGCAGGTGCTCGTAACTTTTTAGTTCTATACTGTGTTATATGACGGGGTTATAAAACTTGTTGGAAGATGTTAGGAAGAAGACAATGATATTTTTTATTTTATTTGACAAAGTTTGTTATACCTGTAAAAATTAAAGAGATTTCAACCACCACAACTGTGGCTAAACACTTTAGTTGTTATAAAACAATTACTATTAAACCGTGCTTTAAGAATGAACTACTCTTTCTTAATCAAAACCCGGTACCAGCAATAATGGAACCATAAGCGCAGTAAAAAAAAGCATCGATGACTCCAGTCATCATTTATTGTCCCTTTTCTTTCGTTGCCTCCATTGTATTCGCCATTTCCTCCCCATTTTACGTCCTCTTTGTCGCTCGTTCATTCTTTCTTCCCTCTATTCCACCCCCATAAAGGGGTTTCATCCCCATTCTTTTCCCCCACGCTGTCACTTTCCCTTTCCTCCTTTCCCCTATTTTTCGTTTCTTCCACCCCGTCGAGGCGCATCTCCCGAGGGCGACGTAAACCCTCGGACAAATTGCTACGTGTGTTTACGCTAAATCGCCGCTGCAACTTCGCTCCTCGCGATCGAAGACCGCTCGTAAAAGCGCGCGATAAACATCCCGGAGTGGGCTATCGGTGTAAGAGCATTGGCGTAACCGGGGTCCTGGGAGACCCTTCAAATATGAACTTACTCCTTCCTATGTAAAATGCTTCAGATAGCTTGTATTCGAAATTTAGGAAATTCTTAAGTGACTTTGGTACTGAATAGTCCAAGTCCTGAAATTTAAAAATTTTTCATAGTGTACACTTCTGAAGTGTTGAATTTCTTAATCGCCGAATTGCTACATGGTCAAAGTCTTCAATTTCTAAATTTCAGAAGACTTAAATTCCAAGTCAAATCATCCTGATTTTTGAAAATTGAATTCAAATTGTCAGATTCCTAAATTCCCAAACTATCAAAGCTCTAAACTCCCAAATCCTTAAATTTTCGAAATTTTAATATTCCAAATAGTAAAATCACCAAACTCTCAATCTCCAAATTCCCAACTCTCCAAAGTTCCAAATTCCCAAATTCCCAAATTCCCAAATTCCCAAATTCCCAAATCCTCAAATCCCTACATCCCCAAATCCCTACATCCTCAAATCCCTAGATCCCCAAATCCTTACATCCCCAAATCCCTACATCCCCAAATCCTCAAATCCCCAAATCCCTACATCCCGAAATCCCTACATCCCCAAATCCCTACATCCCCAAATCCTCAAATCCCCAAATCCCTACATCCCCAAATCCCTACATCCCCAAATCCTCAAATCCCCAAATTCCCAACTCTCCAAAGTTCCAAATCCCCAAATCCCTACATCCCGAAATCTCTACATCCCCAAATCCCTACATCCCCAAATCCCCAAGTCCCCAAATCCCTACATCCCGAAATCCCTACACCCCCAAATCCCTACATCCCCAAATCCCTACATCCCCAAATCCTCAAATCCCCAAATCCCCAAGTCCCCTAATCCCTACATCCCCAAATCCCTACATCCCCAAATCCCTACATCCCCAAATCCCTACATCCCCAAATCCCTACACCTCCAAATCCCTACGTCCCCAAATCCTTACATCCCCAAGTCCCCAAATTTCCAAATCCCCAAATTTCCAGAAACCACTCACCACCAAAGTTAATGAACATATATTTGTGATAAAAGTTTTGGCTACGCCAATGTGTCAGAGAATTTTGGACGGGTCAACGCTTATCGCGTCACGTGTACATACATTCATCCGGATTAAGACGACCCCAACGTCTTCGTGTTCGATGCTAAACGTCCTCGTGCACGCTTGCTAATCCTTCGCGGGAGGGTAACATTAATTATGGCAAGTAGGAAGCGGGAGATTGTTCCAAGTTGTTCGCGGGCATGTCTACGAGGTGATGGCGATAGCTCGAGAGGGGTTAGCGTAACTGTGGGCTACCAGCGCCTTAATTGTCTTGTGAATATTTTGTAGAGGGAGTTGATTCTCTAGTACCTGCACGATTATGAACTTCCTCTCTTCTTTTATTAGTACACTGAACTTATAGAATTTAATAAAAAACTTGAACAATTATAAACCCTTATGAACTAATTATGAATCTTAATTTAAAATAATATATTCATGTTATTTTAAGAGATTTTATAATAGATGAATATTTCCTAATATTTTATTCATAAGATGTAGATATCGTCTAGGATCCACTCTACCCCGCTTTTAATAAACGCAGACTGTAGTTCACTTAGCTGCTCAAGATACTGCGACCTTGAAAACAGAAGCCATTTTCCTGATGAAAATTCATGTAATAGCTCGTTCCGCGCATTACACTTGTTTTCTAAACACGTCTCCAAACAGATTTACTTGAATTAGTAGATGAAGATGTAGCATCGCAATTCCCAGCTCCCCTTTGTGTTCCATTAAGTAAAAGGCTCCTTGCTAACCCTATTCACCCCTCTGAGAATCACAATTATAAGAACTATCGCAACTAATCACCATACTGGCATACAAATCATGATTAATGCCAGAACAGCCGGAACGTGTAATTCTTTAATTCCAAATGGGGTGGAAAATAAATTAGCATATACTTATAATAAATTCACTCCTATTTTAAATTCGGTGCAAATTGAATTAGGTTAATAATTGCATTTATCACATTTATGTTAGATCATAATATAAAGGAGTATAATACGAGATACTAGAAGCGATTAAAATAAAAATTATTCAATCAAAGGTGGAATTATTTTGTAAGTTTAGATTATAACAGTGACTCTTTCACCATAACAATTCCCATGGAAGCTCATCAATCAAGCAGGTTCATAGACTGGAAGAATCAATACGACTAGAAGCATCGCCACGCGACCAACCATAGAAGTTAATCCGGCGAGCAAAGACGGAGCGGAAACGGATCCCCTCGACGCGATTTATTTACATCGAGGCCGGTATCGGTTTCTTGGACGCGTAACCAACCGATTCGGAAGCTAGTTTACCGTTACACCCTTCCCTATCCGTGGCGAAGACGTCGACAACGCCTGTAACCTCGTTCACCGTGGTTGGATCCGATTTCACGTTCGAGCAGGTCGCCGGTGATCGACCGTCAGAAATCCCATACCTTCCCGCGAGGATCCGCTTCGACGGTGATCTTCGCATCGGTTGCCTTCCAATGCAACCCGACCGGTCCCTTCAATGATATTCATTCGATCTGCGCTGGATCAACCAGCTGCTGGACGAACCTTACAATCCGGCTCGATAACCTGTTAAACTTGCATCTTAATTCCAAATTTGATCAAATACGATATTTGTATGTTATACTTTTTGCATTTAATTCAATTGCATTTACTTTGAAGCATACGAAAAGACATGGAGGCGTTCGACGGTCTTTCAAGACCTGAATATTCGTCACCGCTTATCTGTCATAACGTAATGAAGGTTATTTTAGAACCCTGTCACTGATCATAGATCGTAAGTGTTTATATAATAAGTGCAATTTATTATCAAGTTCTGGAAGATCAGGTCTGAGAAGATAGTGTAAGTGTGACTCTTAGATGCATCCCCAAACATTGGCAATTTTAGAAAATCACTCACTCGAGCCGAAACTACTCATTTCGTACACACTAGTTAATTTCACGGTTGCAGAAGTTCCACTTGAAATCCCCACAGTTCACGAACGTTCCACTATCAAAGTCGAAAGCGGGATCCCACCCCCGTCGGTCGAAAGGTTTCCGTAACCCGACGATTCGTTCGAAGTTGACTACCACCACCCCCGAAGGAACAACTAGTAAATAAGACAATCGAGCGGAAGTGGCCGGCGCACGCGAAAGAACGAGCACGCGTCTGATCTGTTCTAACCGGAAGGAGGACCGGCATTCGCGGAGGAAGGCGCAGCCTCCGGCGGCACGAGCACTCGGTTAGCACCGCCGGCAGCATAGTTGCCACCACCACCACCCCCGACGACAAGGGGATGAAGAAGAGCGACGCTATCGAAGCGAGACGTGTATATATGTATATATAGAGGTGCGCGCACGTCGGCAAGTTCAGTCGTCTACCGCGTGCCGAGCCGCGAGCATCGTGCGCTGGCAACCCTCACTGCCGAGAACAACCCACCCCCTTGTCTGCTTTCGTTTCGCCACCGGCACACGGTCACGTGTCCCTCGCTCATCCCCGTTGCACGCTCGAGCGGAAGTGCAGCCGACCGAGTGCACCGGCCCATCGCGTGGATCCGTCATGTAATTTAGAGCTGCGAACAATTAACGACCCGGTGTCCTTTCGTCCGATTGTTTCGAATTTTTTTTTCCTTTCTCTCTTTTTTTCACCAGATTTTTCCATCGTTTTTTTTCGTCCATTTTTGTAAAGCTTGTTTAGTGCCCATCGTGCGGATCACGGATGTAATTAACGACTCGGTGTCCTTCCGTTCGGCTGTTTCAATTTTTTTTTTTTTTGGAGGGAGTTTACGTAGTTTTTTTTCCCCGAAAGTTTTAGTGCGGATCAGGAATGTAATTTACAGCTGAAAACAATTAGCGATCTCGTATTTTTGCATTCGATTGTTCCGAACTTTCTGCGAGGATTTTTTCATTATTTTTTTCTGGAGTTTCGTGCACATCGGATGTAATTTACAGCTGCGAATTATTACGGTGTCTTTTCATTAGGTTGTTTCCAACTATTTTTCCATCGCTTTATTTTTTTCCGATTCACTACCGTGCAAGGTATAATTTACAGCTGCGAATAATTAACGACTGATACCTCTTCAGGGCTTTTTTTTCTCCAAATTTGTCCAGTGCCCGCCGTGAGCAGAGGTGTAATTTACAGCACGAACAATTAACAGCTCGATGTTACCCTGTTCGATCGTTTCGAATTTTTTGTGCAATTTTATTATTTGCTGTTTCCATAAATTTTGTTTAGTACGAATGAATCATGTAATTTAGTAGAACCGATTTTATTAACGATAGTGTCGTTGTTTCGAGTATTTTATTCTTTTTATTTGTTTCCAAACGAAAAATATATGGGGGTTGTTAGTTCAAGATGAAGAGATTGGCATGGATTACGGTACGTGATTTTGGCGCGCGTTTCGAATGACCGGAAGTTAAGGTGATCGATCCTCTGCTTCGTTCGTCGGTGGTTGAATGCAAAGGGTTCAGTGAGATGTGAGCCGAGGATGGAGCTGAAAACCAGCATACTGCTTCTGGCGCTTCTACGCTTAGCCAGCACCCTCGAGAGTAAGAATCACTAATTTATATTCTAAAGGGAGACTTTATTTACAGCACATTAATTTCTTAATCAGTAATTTGTCATGTTTAACAATGAGTTTGCCATACGATTTTTATTTTTAACTGCACCAATTCACTCACACTACAAAAATCTTTTTTCTTCTCTACACACATATAAATAATTATATAATAAATAAGCGAAAATATGAATTAAGATCTTCCGACAACGGTGACGTTACATTTTCGCGGATTTAATCTGCATCGAATTACCTGTACTTTAATTGTTATGCTTTGGGTATGTTTACAACTATCGAGTTGTACGCATGTATGTATTATTCATGAAAGGGTTCAGGATACCTATCACAAAATCTTCGTAGTTCAAGTTGTAAAATCGATGTTCGTGCTTCGGAAACTTGGGATCAAACAAGATTTCCTTCGATGCATGCAGAAGAGGCTGCCCAACAGACTTCGGCCGTTCGATTGTTGCGGATGTTAATGTTTGCTTGGCGGCGAACTTTTGGCGCGTTTGCATTGTGTTCCCTGAAACTTCGTTACATATCTTGATCCAAACAGATAGCAAAGATTTATTAAACCTGTCCTCTGTAAATAATTCTAAATTCCATTCACATAAAATTGTTCTTGCAAAGTAATTGTAATTAACAATCGTTATCTTGTTACTTCGAATATAAGCAGTGAATAATGAACATTATTTATTACCGTAAAAACTGTCGGACGCGAACATAAAACACATGGAGATAGCAGAATAAAAACATTTGCCGGTAATCAAAATTAATACATGGCAAATGCAAACGAAACGACAACTTATATCCGCCATATGCACAATTAATCATATTCTGAAAGGCATAATGGAAATACTCCACTCGCGTTGAATCACCAACCAAACATTATGGAACAACCGACAACACGAAGTGCACGACCGATGCACGAAGTAGTCATCCCCTTAACTCCAATGTGCATAGATATATTTTGAAGCAGGGCTTCTCAAACTTTCGCATATCGACACTCACTCGCAATTCCGTACTTTTCAAAGTTACAATGTTCGAAAATTCTGAAGTCTCAAGGTCCCTCAATCTACCAAATACAAACTCTGAAAGTCTGGAAGCCTCAAAGTGGCAGACTTCCAAATTGCCAAATCTTAAACTTTCAAACTTCGAAAGTCCCAAAGTCCTAAACTATCAAATCCCTAAATATGAAACTTTAAAACCCCTAAAGTCCCAAAGTCCCAGGCAAGTTCTCAAAATCGCAAAGTTTCCTACCTTCAAAGTTTCGACCACCAAAATAACAAAACTTCAAACCTCCAAAGTCCCAAAGTCCCGAACTATCAAATCCCTAAATATGAAACTTTAAAATCCCTAAAGCCCTAAAATCCCAAAGTCTCAAACTATCAAATCCCTAAATATGAAACTTTAAAACCCCTAAAGCCCTAAAGTCCCAAAGTTCCAAACAGGCAAATTCTCAAAATCGCAAAGTTTCCTACCTTCAAAGTTTCAACCACTAAAATGACAAAACTTCAAATTTCCAAAGTCCCAAATCCCATAATCGAAAAAATTGCAATCCCAAAAGTTGCATTGAGAATCTCTGCAGCGAAGTGCAACGGAGGCCACACCGAAGGGGTTAAAAGTGGCCGGTACACGAAAAGTTTAGAGCTCCGGTCTGCGAGTGTCCCGTAACGTTCGGGCAGCCCCTGCTCTACGCGGATAAATCCGCGGGGCGAATTTACGCGTGCAGCTTGATATTCTACAAAGCCTCGGTCTCGAAATCGTGACATGTTTTCCCGCGAGCGTGACAGCGTTGGTAATCGTCGGTCGGTTTACTGCTTGGAGTCAAACAAGAGACGCGATCGCCCGGTCGTGCAGGGCAATAAAGTTCCCTGGTGACTTAGCGAACACAGAGAAAAACGAGCGAACGAGAGACAAGAGAAGGGTAGAGATCGAGCGCACGCCAAGTGTAAAGACTAAGAGATCTCCTAAGCGAGCGAATCTCGCTGACTGATACACGACGTAAAACCCCGTACGCGTCGTTAAACCCGGCTTTACCGTTTCCATCGCGCGACGTCTAAATATACCGTGGCCGAGTCGAGAGTCTCGTCCGAGCGATCGGACGGCATCGTTCGGCTTGTTAACGCGGTTACGATCATCACCGAGAAGAACTGTTGGCAAGTGCGCCTCGTTTCGCCGGCTGAATTAACCCTTTGCACTCGAGATGCACGATCTTTATCGAACTGACATCTTAACGGGACCGAACAAACGTGCCTGTTTCTGAAAACTGATTTAGAAAGTATGGAGGAAGCGTAAATCCTCTCCGGCCTCGAAACACTCGTGAAATTTAATGAGCTATAGATGCACAATATTTGGAGATTCCCTGGTAACGCGTGGGCAATTTGTTGCGATAAGCTGGCCCTGACTTTTAGTGCGACACTGCGTAACTAGTAGTAATACAGGCTGATTTAACGGGGTGGTTTTTGTTCTCTTATGAATGATTGCTTTTAAAAAACTGATGTTGTCATGGTTCAGTGACATATTACATATTACCATGTAATCACATATGTTCTTCGATGTAAATGCAATAATTTAAATTACTGTGATGGAAAATACAAGTTATCGATTGTACGACCGTATTCCTATTAATAAACAGGTACTCGGGGCTATCTAATTTCATTCTAAAAATAAGTCTGACAATAAGTTCTGCACCTCTGTCTTTACATTCTCATATCGAATTCACTTTCTTCGCTTCCATTGTTTTCGCACCACGCGCTGAAACACGGTGATCGGCAAATTATAGGTTGCAGGAAACTTCGCCTTGTCGCAATTAGACTAAACCGAGGGTATAATCTAGTTAAAAAGTTTTGTAACACTTGAAATTCGACAAGTTGTTAACCGTGGGTCAAGTAAAAAAAAAATCAGAGAACGTCAAGATTGTAGATTGCGAAATTCCTGAGTCCTCGAATGGCAGTATATTTCATCTGTAGAGTCTTCTGGACACAGCTCACGCCCAGAAGCCTCAAACAGTATTAACTGTAACTGTGTTAAGCATATTAAACGCCGCCCTAACCGGAATACCAATTGAAACATCCAGAGCTTCATTCGGCAAACATAGGGCCAAGTATCTCCCATCCGAGTAGCTTAAATGAAACGTAACGTACCGTGAATCTCGTTGGCCGCTTTCAGACACGAAGGAGGAGGAGGATGCCGACGAAGACGACGAGGAGAATTATCCGGTGGACGACTACGACTACGGCGACTACGAAACCGCGACCATAACCAGCGATACCGATCTTATCGCCGGTGGTTCTTTGCCGATTTTCCTCGCGGAGCCCGTCGACACGTTCGTGGTGAAAGGGAGGCCCGCGACCCTTCACTGCCGAGCAGCTCAGGCTCTTCAGGTACGTAGGACCTCGAATAAACCCCCGAGACAATCGCGCAGATCCAAAGCGCCTCGACGACGCACTTCTCGCGTTCCAATTTCTCCGCTGTAATTGAGCAACAGCTTCGCTCGTTGACTGACGAAAAAAAAAGTGGCACGCCAAGATGGCCGGCGTTTGAAACTCGGTTCTTTCCGCGAGCTGCAATTAGCGAGAGATGCGTCGTGAAATTCAGGAACAAAGACGGCAAGAAACAAAGTGCGATGGCTTTTTGGCCCTGCTACGTTCCACACGTTCGCGACACGGAATCCAGCCCGTCAACCCCGTCATTTTCCTCTCCAACCTTATTACCCACTCGAAGCAACAAGCCCCGCGTGGACACGTAGTTTCTGGGGCTTTTCACGCGTCGCTAATTACCCAACCCTTGGTAGCTCGCGTTGGCACGATTGCAGGTGTATTTTCGCTGCAACGGTGACCGGGCTGAACGGTCGCAGCAGCAGGATTTTGTCGACCCTCAGACCGGAACGAGGGTCGTCGAGGTCGAGTTGAACGTGACGAGGAACGAGGTCGAGGAGTACTTTGGTAGGGAGAGGTTCAAGTGCGAGTGCGTGGCATGGTCGGGACCAGGTCAGATTCGAGGGCAACCCGTCACGGTTGAGGTCGCTTGTAAGTACAGAACACTCCAATCTCTTCTCTCGCCTGTCTTCCCGTCCCTTTTCGCAATCCTTCGCGCATATTCGATCCGTAGATCTCGCAAAAACGGCTGCTGTATCGATAAAACCCTACTGCAATATTTAGAATTTAAGTTTCTAAATTTATGAAAATTTGAAGGGTCGTGGAAAATTCCTGAATTCCGAATACGTTGATCAACATCGAGCCATTATCGAGGTGTGACTTTAACCTCCCGACACGTTTTCGCATGAAAAGCAGAGAGCGCACCATGGCTCGATTAAAAAGGGCGTCACCATCGAATAATAAGCACCATAATTTCGATTGTACCGCGAAAAAGAGGGGAACCTCGGAGCGTGGAAACGAATTAACGCGCGATTGTACCGTGGGGGTTGCGAAAGCAGGATTTAGCGGGGGTGGTCGAGCAGAGAAAACGGCCGGGAGCAACTGGCACCTGGAATCGGTCATAAAACGTAACTTCATTAACCCGATTAGCGCGAGCCGACTCTCGAACAGGGCTTTTCGAGATACCCGCCGCGAAATTCACTCTGGTAAGCTCGCTGTCGACGAGGGTTAGTCCGAGGGTAGCGCGGGGTTGTTCGCTTGTTTTCGTCGGATATTTCGTGACGCGTAAACCGAGGCCGAAAATCTAATCGATATTCTATTGCAACGCAAACACCTGTGAATACAGAATCGGTGAACTCCCTTTTTCTCGTTTTTCTTCCCTTTTTTTTTCATTTTTGCCAGGCAAACTCGTGTATCGGCACCATGCAAATTGGAATGGTAACCTGTGAACCGCGTATTCCAGCCGCATGACAATGTGCCTCGACTTTCGGTCCCCCCAATCTTTGTCGACGTGCTGTTTTCGTTGGGAAATTCGAAACGATCGTGTCGACGCTGATTCGCGATAAGAATAGAATATTTTTCGGAAATACGATTGATTTGGGGAGACGGATGGTGACAAACTTTACGATTGAACGTAGGAAAAAATTCTTCCATGAAATATTGTCACAAACGATATCTTCATACATATATTATTAAATAAAACTTGCTCAAAGTCTCTAAAATTATTTTGACAATCGAATATTTCACAATGTCTTCGTAAAATTTCGAATCAATGAGCGAATCGTAGCCGTAAGGGTGTCGTGAAATGAGCGCGAGATTAATTCGCGAATTCGCGAAGTTTTCTGAAAAGGATCGCGAATCGTGCCCCGTGGCAGTGCAATACGGTGACGACAACGATGTTCCGTATCGCGGCGATCGATACCGCGTATTCAATTTCGAAAGCACGTCCGTTTCCTGTTTGCGCGCAAATACGAATTTAATTCTGCATCCTGTTTGTCTCGCGTGTTTGCGCGTCGAGCCACACCGCGACGCGTCCCGTCTGAATGAATATTGCTCTTTCGGCTCCTGCGCGCGGTGGAACTTCCGTTCGCAGACTTCCGCGGGAACAATTTCTGCTCCCATTTTGTACCCTCAGAAGAGAGTAGCATGAATAGAATTCTCGACGGCGACGGGGGATGAGTCGAGAGGAAACTTTGAGAAACGGCACTGCTTTACGGTTTGAAAACCTCATCCCCGACTTCGGTAAAATTAGTTGACAATGTGTAATATATCAAAAATTTAATATCGTAGACGAGAATGTAAATTAGCTATCCGTAAGTCCGCGCTAAGCTTAATTCCTTTTCATTTACGCGAATTAAAAGTTACGAATGTTTTTTAATCAAAGCTGCGGAACGAGACCGACGTTCCAATTTTCGCGGACGTTAACCAACAACGCGGAGTATTATCGTAGAACGCATCCGGAAGATCCGCCTGCAGCAAAGCATTAATTAAACGTAATGATTCAGCACGGAGCCGGAAAATCCGCGGGAACGAGGCACAAACGGTCGTTCCATTTACCTACACGCGCTGCTAGACTCAGCCAACAGAGTTCCAACGATGATCAAGATGCCTCAATAAACGTAACGCGACTGTGCCGTATCTAATCGTTCATATTCTCCATTCACTAGCCGTATTAAAAAGCAACGTCCCAACGGTGCACGCAATGTGTGCATCGGGGTCAAAGGGTAGTCTAGACGACTCTAGTCGGAAGAATGTTAACCGGGCGCATCGTGGTGCACCGTTGCTTACCATTCCTCGCGAGCGATATAAAAGGCAGCCATTTTTCCGTGTATCCACGGCACACCGAATAATATAGCATGGTCGTGTAGCCGGACGAATAGCCGGGCCACCCTTCTCGTGGCCACGGATCGGGTAAAATCTTTTTCTGCCTTTCCTGCCGACAGCGCCGCTCGAGTGCAGCATAGACGCGGCTCATGAAAGCGGCCCTGCATTTATACGCGCGCTCTAATATCGCTGAGTGCCCTACTCCCTTGCTCTCTGCCGTTGTTACCTACCCCTATTCCTGGTTACACTCTGTCTCGTCGACCTCTCGTGCCTCGTATTTCCGGCGAATATTAAAAAAGCCCACCGTGGACCACCCGGCGCAGACCTGAAGAAGCACTTCCTGTCGCCGCCGTACTCGCTGTCCGTCGAGGCGGGCCGCAACGCCGAGCTGCGTTGCACGCCGCCGCTCGGGGTGCCGTCGCCGAAAGTCTACTGGTTGAAGAACGGTTCACCCCTCGGGACGATCAACGGCTCGACGCCACCTTCGTCCGGACCCGACAGCATCCCAAACGAGGTGTCATCCTCTGGCAGCTTCCTGCGGACCGCCGACGGACACCTGATACTGGGGGAGGCCGAGCTCAGGCACCAAGGGAATTACTCCTGCGTTGCTGAGAACATAGCTGCGAGGCGGGTCAGTGAACCGGCCGTGCTGACGGTTTACGGTGAGATCTCTCGTTGAATTCCGTGAGACCGCTCGCCCATGAATATTGCATCGGTCGTCCGCCTACGGCGTTACCGTAATTAGACACGGTGATCGCGTATCGGTGATAATTAGCCGTAATGTATTTTTTATATTGTCGAGAGCCGTCCGTTGCGTGGAACGGAACTTTGCTACACAATGGCAGAATCGGTAATGTCCTGTTGCGTGGGAGATTCAAGGTTCAGGGACTGATTGAGAAATTGATAGTATAGGTAGAAGCGGCGTTAGAAGGTTACGTGGCTTTTCTCGATAGCTTCGTTCGGGTACTTGAGTCTTCGACGCTGTTACAGCGATTATATGGTCGATGATGCGTAGGTCTTTTGCGCGCTGAAGTTCATGGGCATGTACGCTTCGAAACCCATTCTTACTCTATCGACAGTCGTTCGCGTTAAATCAGCAATTACTGATCGTGTACCAGTTTCGAAGAAATATAGAACAGACGTAGAATACGGTAATTTAATTCAATGTCCGTGAGAGTCCGAAAGGTACTCAATTTACCACTTTCTCGTCACTTCTCCCTACCTACCTGTAACACTCTCCTCGCTATAAATTCCCAGTGAACGGCGGGTGGTCTTCGTGGTCTGGATGGTCGGACTGCAGCACCCGTTGCGGCCGCGGTGTACAAAAGAGGACACGAACCTGCACGAACCCGGTGCCCATCAATGGAGGTCAAACCTGTCCAGGTCCAGCTACGCAGAGGGTGGAATGCAATCCTTCCTGCCCCGGTAAGCTGTCCAGCAGTCATCCAATTATAAAACAATTAAACGACAAAGAACACGTTCAGACTGAACTAGTCGCAGGTCCGAAGGAGACACCGGTTCCTCGTGTCACCGAGGAACGCATCAAAGACGAGACACTTTGTAAAGCGGTACATTGTATCGCAGATGTAACCGTTACTGATGGGACTAGCGGAGTCCGATAACCGAGATTTAATCGGGATTTTCAAGTTCACCCGTTGCTTTCAGCGGTCGACGGCAGATGGTCAAGCTGGTCCTCTTGGTCCGCATGCGGTCCCGATTGTTCCAGAGTAAGGAGGAGATCCTGCAACGACCCCCCGGCGAGCAATGGTGGTCGTCCCTGTCAAGGCAAGGACGTCATCGTCGAGTCTTGTTCCGCGGATCGATGTAATGGTGAGCTCCAGCTGGGCCCGTTGCCTCATTTTTTCTGCCTTTTTCTCCTTGTTCCCGGTGACTGGAGCCAGCTCGACGGCGGACAATTTATTACGAGCGAACGGGCTTCCTTTCTCCCGCGTCGCGTACGATGATCGTTGCCCGCGGTTCGAACACCAGCCCGATACGATTTAAATTAATAATGACTCGCAGAAAGGTCTCGATCATTTGTTAACTAGTCGGGCCACAAAGACGAATAGTGCAACGTAATCTCGTTCGATTAAACCGACCACGGGACGAGCGGAGTGTCTCTCGCTGTTGAGCGAAACGTCGTCGAGGTTAGATTAAGTTTTCGAGGATAGATCGTTAGATGGAACGGGCGAGATTAAACGCTGCACGTTCAGCTTGTTAACGTGCCAGATAAAGCAGCCGTGTTCCGCGTACTCCGTAAAATCACGTTTGCTCGAGTAAGTCACTTTATTTCTCCGTGCCGTTGCATGCAGCTCTCGGACAGGACGGACCTCGAGTATTCAAGGAAGGTAAATGCACCAGAAATGTCCCGTTTGAGGGAAGATAGTTTGCAACTCTGTTTGTCTGGTCGTAGCAACCAGAGCGATCGATCACAGAAACATACTGGCGCTGTGGATCACCCTGAGTCTGGCTGCCATCATTCTGGCCCTGACGACCATCTTCTTCGTTCGATTGATGCGTCGCAAGGAAAGAATGGAGGCTCTGTACGGTGTCGCGAGGTTAGACTTTCGTCACCCGAGCGATCTGGCGAAATCGGTCGTCTCGAAGAACGACCGTTCGGTCGTGTCCGTGGACAGGCGTCTGGAGCAGGTGATAGACGAATCGAACGCCGCTAGAATGTCTAGGTAAACGACCCTCGAGGAATTAAGCCCCGATCGATCCTTGTCCCCCGTTGAAAGTCTCTCTGACGATACGCAGATCTTGCTCGGAGCACCACTACGACGTTCCGCAACTTTCCTTGCCCTCGACGACCCGGCCATCACCCAGTTCGTCCGTGGCCAGATCATCGTGCAGAAACTCTCAGCGCGGTAGAGGCCTATCGGACAACGAGGAAGGTCGATCGTCTCGTAAGCGATAATCCTTATAGCTCTGACCCTTGCTCGGACAAGGGATAGCTCACTCGTGCGGTCCTCAGGTTCCACGTATCAGGCGAATCCGGAGAGCACCAACGAGGACGACGACGATCACGACGAGGACGACGAGGACAAGAAGATCAGAGAAGACGACAGGAATCACGAGGACGCCGGTGGTTTTATCGTCAGAGCAGTGGTCGACGATCAAGGAGCTCTCCTGGTGGTTCCCGAGGTCGGAGTCTCCATGTCTGTACCGGAAGGAGCTATTCCTCGCGGACGACGACACAGTCTGCACTTGGCAGTCCTCGGGGACGACGCTCTGAGACCCGGCCTGCCTCCTGGCTTGACCTTATTGTCGGCGGTGGTGGCGTGCGGGCCGAGCGGTATCGACCTGGTGAAACCGGTGATCTTACAGTTCGAACACTGTGCCGAGCTCAGAACGGGGAACTGGGAATTGAGTCTCTGGTCCACGGACCTCGACTTCGACACTCATTCCAACAATTCGAGCAACTCGTCCACCAGTTCCAATGTCACTTCTACGACGATGTGGCGCAAAATCCTGACGTTGGGTGGAGAGCCTATCAATCTTCCCGGGCAACCTTTCGCCCAGCTCGATCATTCTGGAGTGTTCCTGGTCACCGAGACACCCAACGTGTTCGCGGTAGCAGGAGAGAACTCTGCGGTAGCGCCAGGATTGGCAGTTAAGAGGATCTGCCTAGCGGTTTTCTTGTCAAGAGAGAGGGATCACATCCGGTGTCATCTGATGGAGGATACAAAGGCAGCTTTCAAACTCGTTCTGGAACAGGTTGGTTACCAAGTTGCACCAAAGGATTCGATCGATTGATCATCTTATTTCGTTATCTTGTTCAGGAGCGTCGATTAGGAGGCACCCGCATCGACCATGGAACTCTGGGCTTCAGAGCAGGTGGCTCTCCGTTGCGCATCGACCTGGAGGATAGAGAAAGCGGGTTCGTAGAACGTCAGGAGGTCCCTCATCGTCGTATCTGGTCGTCCACGCGGACGAGCGTAAGGAGATACTTCAGGATCGAAAAGACTGTCGGCGAAGTGAGACTCAGCTTCGAGCTACGGGCCTGTCAATGCGGTTTCGAGGAGCAAACCTTGTTCCTGAGAATCGACCTGGATCTGATGAAGAGAAACGGTTCCAATGGAAAGAGGACCACTAAGACTGAGTCATCGGTCATTTTGCGTGGGAAGAACTCGACCAGGTCAACCGAATCGGTCGTTCCCAGACCGTTCAGGTAACACCCGTACTTATTATTAAATATCTAACTGTTTAATCTATGTACAATTTTGTTAAAGATTTTCCAAGACGCTGAGGAAACAGTTGTGTCAGTGTCTGGACCCACCAAGCGCACGAGGAAACGATTGGAGAATGTTAGCACAAAGACTTCAAGTCGATAGGTGAGTTTGCGTGAACGTCAAGACGAAGTTTATATTAATTACGCATTTTGTCGCAGATATGTCGATTATTTCGCGACCAAAGCAAGTCCAACGGAGCACATACTGGACCTGTGGGAGGCGAAACACCAGGAGGCTACGGCTCTAGCCGATCTTCTGAATCATTTAAGACTGATGGGACGCGTGGACGCCGCCAACGTCCTGGAAAGTCGTCTGGGTCCATGGATCTGAGACGCCAGTCGTCACTGCCATTCCATCGTTCACAGTTTTGCATATGTTTTGTACATACATATAAATTTATATCAAGCCTAAGAAGGATCGATGTAGAAGCACGTTGCGGAGAGCGCAACGACCGTGTTTGTACATAAAGTTCGTTTATAGCAAACATCGTCTTTCCTAATTATTTCGTCACGCCTTCCTTCATAACCGCTCATAATAAATTAGCTTCACACCCTCGATTAACTTCGAGAACGACCCTATTGTGCCCATATCGAATCTCCGATTTTCTGGATACCCCAATAGAGGCCCGTTAAAGCTGTAATGGGTTTCCAAGCATCTGTTCGGAGATAGCCATCATCGTCTTTCGAATATCGTGCCCTCGGCATAGATCCTCCCACTGAAAGGACGATAATCGGGCGCGTGGAGGCCGAACGTAGAATCCCAGCCGTTCGGTTCTCGTCCATCGACGACCCTCGCAACAGTTTCGCGAACAATGCGAGCAGCCTCTCGACAGGAAGAACGGAAGTTGCAAATGACGTTCGCTGGGCCAATTTGCACCTGAATGCCGGGGGGTGGCCGCGTTCCTTGAACCGATCCGGCGTAGCCGGTGCCAGCAGAATGCTGTCGCGAGTGCATTTAGTCGAGCATTTGGCTGCCATTCGAATGGATCGTATCGCGATGCGGGCATTTCAGGTAGGCTCCTAGGTATCGCGTCCAAGAGCAAGGATGCGTGGGATGCTCGAAACAATGGGCATTATCCGACTAAACATGGGAATGGGGGTCCTGGGATTCTGGCAGGCTTCGAGGAGCTATAGGTATGCGTAGGATGCCAGCCCTCATATAGGTATGCATGTATCCCTTTACCTCCCCATCGATGTTGCTCGCCGCTTTGGCCTCTTCCTCCCTCCCCGGTTCCTCTTCGGAGGATCGGCCGGGTGGCTACAGAGGGATGGGATAGCATTTAATCACAGGAGCCCGCTGCTGGTAATTCCGTTGGACAATGGCTGTTGACCTGCGTCGCTAGGGATGCCGTACCGGTCACCCTTTCGCGCCGATACCGTGGATACGTCCTCTTTGTCGATCACTCGATAACAGCTAGATATCGGCTTTTCCTTTTCCCTTTTTTTCGACGGTTGAACGAAACTGATGAATCTGCTCGCGAAAGGAAGCTCGATCAATCGTGTCAAACGCCGTGACACCCGAGAGTCGATCGGAAACGTAATAAAAGTCAAACTGCGATCGCGTACCATATAGTTATTCGAAGATATAAGTTAAATGTCCTGCGGGGACATCGCGAATCATCTGTCTTACCGCGAACGCTCTGCACCGACCCTTCGAGATTGTATCTTCTCGGAAAGCGTGCAAACTTCAATTAAACACGACGCACCGTTGTCGGGTAATACGAGGGATGCATAATACAATTTCCAACGCGAAACTGACCCATTATTCTCGCGCGACCGCCATCAATCTCTCGAAGATTAGTCTGTCCTATCAAACCGTTGGAAAACGAAGAAAATAGCGATTTCTGATCATAGCCACTCGGTACCGATAACGTCACCGTAACGACGCGGTTATTGCCACGTTGTTCAACCGCATCGTATATGCATAATCCACGTCAGAGTCGCATAAATTCCAGCTCCAGAACCGTATTAATTTCCCGACTAATCGCGATTGGGATCTACAGGCAATTACGAGAAGGATAGGCCAATCAGATCGGCGGGCGCCGCTACGCTCGCTTCCGTTAACGCGGAAGCTCCGGTCACGCACACGCAACGCCACCGCAACCCTCTGCCACCCCGTCTGCCTCGCAACCCCCTTGTACGACGCGTACAAAACCGGCAGACAACGCGAGGGTGCCCCCAGCCGGGTTGCCTTTATGAATCGTCCAGAGATATCGCGATCGAACCGTGTGGAAATCGATCTGACGCCGCGCCGACTCGCCGATTCATGGCGAATAAATAGCGCAAGTAATTGCTCGGCCATGCGTGAATAATGCATTGACGAGCGTCGAATGACTCCTCAGCCGATGGTTAGACAACGAATCGCGTCGGTAATTGTCGTAACCGAAGCAATAATTGCTTCGTTATGCAGGTACCGGCCGTGCCTTCATGAATGACGATGACTGATCGCGAGTTTTTACTTCCCCTTTGATTTGCATTGACGTTTGCGACGTGCTTTGTATACCGCCGTCTGTGATTTACGAACTAGTTTAAAATTCCTATCGCTTTTCCATTTGTCTTTTTATTTTTCTTTTGTTAGAATCAAATGCGTGGACGTTTTTTATTTGTAAACCTTCGCCTTCGAAAATTATGGCTACAGATTTTCCAGTGTAATGTTTTTGAGATGCTGGATTTGGGATTAATTTTTTGAAGCGGAGATAAAGTTAGTCGTCAGAGAATTTCTGTTTACCCCGCGCTGTTTTCTTCGAGCCACTGTGGCAGAACTGCAGGGTCATCAATTTTCCCGTAATACAAAATGATTTAGGATAGATGGAACACACATCCGGGTCTTCCGGTACACACGGTGAAGAGAATATTTATTACTAGAAAGGGTTTAATCCGGCCAACTTTCTGTCAAAGCTATCGTTTTCATTGGACCAAATTTATCGAGCACTATGTAACGCTAGAACGTTTTCCGATCTCTATTACCACGCGACATAAATCTGATCAATTACTGCAAATGCTAACAGGCTTACAGATTCGGAGAAGGAAGAAAAACGAAGTTAGTGGCAAGTTGTTGAAAATTGAAAGATTCTACTCTACTCGAAAATAATAAGTTCTTCTAAAAAGGGTACCACTTCAATAGAAATTCTTTTCGTTTCAATTTGCTAACAAGAAATGAATGGTTCACCTCGATACTCATTTAATTCCACGCTTTACTGTTTCGTACGAGGGTTAACAAGATGAACGGGAGCAATTTCCCCGCAAAAAAAGAGAGTCTCGAACCCAGGGTTTCTGAAATAGGCGCAATTAGCATGCTGCAGGATGATGCACGTGCGTGTAACGTTAGAGACCAGGGGTCTTTCGAATAATTACATCGAGTTGAAGGGAAATAAAAGAGAATCCGCGGGAGCGTGGTCGACCATGTCAAGAGGGGAAAGTTACTGCTCGCAGTAATGAAAGAAGGATTGCAAGGAACGAGAACGCGATTGAGATCGTATCATTAACGATGAGAGCACGAATTCAGGTTCTGTCCCTGAAGTTCCTACAATTTAGTACCACAAACTGGGTCACACGTTTCCTACAAATTATTTTACGAAAGCAGAGACATCAAAGAGCAGAGGGCAAACTATTAAGAAATGTTACTTTGAAACATTTTAAGCTGATTAAATTTTGAATGATTACTCGTTTAACAGATTCTGCGAAGAAAGACCATAGTGAAAAGCAGCCACGAGGAAGGAAAACCTAAATGTCGACAAAATAAAAATAGACGAAATCGTTTCTAAAACGGCGTTGGATAAAACCGGTGTATTTTTCCGCTGTCGTCCAACCGAATTTTTGCAGCACCGTGGAAACAAAAAACGTGGCCGCATAGTTCCGAAACAATTCCGCCGTGGAATTCTACGAGATCCACGGTTAAAGGGCAGTAAATTTCCTGGGCATTTTGCACGCCATGCTTCGGGTACAAGAACGTACAGTCCTCGCAAATATTTTCATCAAAATGCAACTTGCAAATTGATATGTCACAAGTGCTGCTTTATGTCGTAGAATTGCATCGGGAACAATGCATGCTCTACATGCGTTCAAATATTTCCTGCTAAACGAAACTTTTCCAAAGCAAAACATGTCAGATAAAATTTACAAAAATGTAATATTGCACTTCTACTATTTTTTTAATATCACGATTTCAAATCAGTATTACACAATACACCTTCATGTCCAAAGAAATACATTTACCTTTCCACCCGTTCCCAAAACAACCCCCATCAACATCGTACGCTCTCCTGTCCAATCCATCCCGGCTTTCTCATCCCCGTCGTTCTCGTCAAAATCTAAACATAGCTCCAATCTGCATACATTTTCTTAGCGTGTGCAAGCAACATCCCCGTGAAGCAAACCCGTAAACCCGTCCCCGTTCGCTCCCGCCCTCCCCGGTGACTTTACAAATTGCGATGCAGCCGGTTACGAGTCGTCGAACGAACGTAAATAGCGCGCGACGCAGCGGAATAGGCGAGAGCGTTATTTGCGCTCGTCGTTCCGCTCTAGTCGCGGACGAATTTACACGAGGAACAAGGTTCCGACAATTCTCTACGCGAACGAGTATCAATGTCTCTCGATGCGACAGTCATTGTCGTAACTAACGATTTTATGCGGACGTCTCTCGGATACGATAATAGTGTCAACGTCCGCGGAGACCCACGCGTCTTTTGGGTTAGTAATTTGAAAGACAAATTTAAAATTTGAGATGCGAGGATTTGAGGATGTAGCAGTTTGGGGATGTAACAATTTGGGGATATAGAAGTTTGGGAATATAGGAGATGGAGGATGTAGGAATTTGGGGATGTAACAATTTGGGGATATAGAAGTTTGGGAATATAGGAGATGGAGGATGTAGGAATTCAGGATGCAGAAACTTGAGAGTGTGGAAATTTGGGGATGTAGGTATTCGGGATGTAGTTATTTGAGGGTGTGGAAACTTCTGGATCTAGAAATATTGGTGTGTGGAAATTTGGGGGTGTAGAAATTTGAGGATGTGGAAATTGGGGGATTTAGAAATTTACGGATGTGGAAATTTGGGAATGTAGAAATCTGGGAAAGTGGAAATTTGGGGAAGTGAGAATTGGGGGATATAGGAATTTGGAAAGGTGGAAATTTGGGGATGTGGAGATTTGAGAATATAAGAATTTGGAAATGTAGAAATTTGGGAATTTAGAAATTTAGGGACGTGGAAATTTGGGAATGTAGAAATCTGGGAAAGTGGAAATTTGGGGAAGTGAGAATTGGGGGATATAGGAATTTGGAAAGGTGGAAATTTGGGGATGTAGAAATCTGGAAAAGTGGAAATTTGGGGAAGTGAGAATTGGGAAATATACGAATTTGGAAAGGTGGAAATTTGGGGATGTGGAGATTTGAGAATATAAGAATTTGGAAATGTAGAAATTTGGGGATTTAGAAATTTAGGGACGTGGATATTTGGGAATGTAGAAATCTGGAAAAGTGGAAATTCTAAAGAGCTCTAGGTGCTCCGTATTTGAAAATTAGAAACATAACAAATTTCTAATGTTATAATCTAACTTATCACATATGTTACATAGAGATTGGGCCCAATGTCAGGTCCCCATCAAGCTACGCCAATGTGGACGAACCGTCGAGCGGATTCCTTGGGCGTCGCGAGCGGAATCTAGTTCGCGTCGCGACTCCATTTGCATGGGAACGCCCGGCTTTAATCCGCGAGCCGACGCTCTGAATTATGCTCGAGCGGAGTCGATTTGCATAACGCTCGAGCAGGCCGATAAATGACGATTTCCGCGGGAAAATTGGCTGCCGGCCGGGAATTAAATCCGCGGCTTAATTAAGCGAACTTTACGCCTCTGACGAGAATCGCCATCGCGGATCCTCTCGTCTCCTCTTCGTTCGTTCTCTACGAGCGTGCCGAAGTATACAGCTCGACGGATAATCAACGGACACGGCTCGCAACGAGACATTGAATACGCTTAACTTACGACAGTACGTGGTCTGTTTCAAAAGTAACGAGATTGTGTTTATGAAAATCATTTTGCTTCTTCCTTTTCGTCGGTGGTTTAAAATAACTTTGTAATTTGAAACACATGCGATCATTTATGATGGCTCTGTGCAGAAATATTCTGTGTTCGTGTCTTCGAGGAGAACAAGTTTAATTCATTGACACTTTATACTATATTATATAAATACTTGTGGAATACATATGTATGTGACATAACTATAAATATTTAATTAACAACATAGACTAAAACATATGCAATTTTAAATATTTATACAAGAATACATTGAGGGACTGTATAATCAGAAATATTTTAACACTTGCAACATGGTAACATGTCTAGCATAGTAAAAAATGCAACAAGACAATTTGTATGATTCAAAGCTCGAATAGTAACCAAAATTATGTACTTACATATATATACAAGGTACTCCTTTTGCAGACAATTATTTATTTTCCATTTGCCAAGGCTACTGAGTTATAAAGTGGTACTTGCAGAACGAAGCACGTAAACCTTCAGCCGGTCTCGCATCGCGGTGACATTTCGATGGTCGCGGAGTAATTAGGAGATGATTATCTGTCGATCTGGTTGTTCGACGAGCGACAGGTCGATCGTACACCTAAACGAGAGATAAGATCGCGAGAAACGTGGTCGTCGAGATGAGATGGTCGCACGACGTCGATCGGTTATTGCGCTTAGGTGTCTCGCAGCTTTTGTCTATGGCGTTTCGAACACGACAGACCGGTTGTCGGAGCAATAGAGACTCGTGACAGCAATCAGTTGCGCGATCGAGCGACCAGCGAGAGGATTTGTGTTGTGAACGCGTGCAATACGTCTGTCCCGTGCGACGGTTACACGTGTTGGAAATAAAAAAAAGGGCAGAAAAGACCCCCGGGGACCTGCTGGAGATTCGAATCTAGGTCTACCGTGCTGCGACTACTGATATCTAGTCCCTTGCTGCTCTCTCTTTCACCCTCCATTTTCTCCTCGAGTCATTCGCAATTGGTCCGAAATTCTGATTGGGTCGTTTTGTGCCGTCGAGAGGTAATTAAGGTAATGCGATTCGACTTCGAGCCGATAGTTTGCATTGGAAGGATTATTTGATCAGTTGGATAAATTACGCGGTTGAGGGGAAACGAAAGGTACATAATTTTAGACAATTAATGTTGGAGTTATATGTGCACTTAGGTGTAACTACCGGAGTCGTACAGGGGTTTTTCATTCAAGAATATTCAAATTTCACTGCTAACCAAATTAACAGTGTATCAGAAATGATAATACAGTACAATATCAAAATATTGAAATAAATAATATCTACAATAAAGCATAATAGAATTAGCAAAGTAATAGTATAACGAAGCAGTAAATTAGTGAAATAGTGTAACACTAATTCAGATCCGTGCAAGTTTCGTATCCCATTGTCAGTTTCTCACGCGAATCGAATCGCCTCAATTCCTATCCTTAAGACGAAATGTTGCGGTCGTTAAGCGGTAATCGCGGTGACGGCAATTCCTTTCCACCCTTTTTTTTCTTCCCCCTTTGTTTCCCTTTCACGAGCCACATCGATCCCGCCATAAATCGTGCACGAAGCCGATAGTTCGCCACGGCGCGGCCAATGACGTACGATCGACGTGGCCCATAACTTAAGGCGGAATCAAAAGCCGATTACCCGCCTCGCGTCTGCTTCGACTCTTCGCGAGCTACTCTCTCGCCTCGTCACCCTTTGCCGACCCCACCAGGCCCGCCGTGGTGGTGCAATTTATCGTATTAACAAATTACCCTCTCACCTCTTAATGTATGCGCGAGCGCCGCGGCGCTTCGCACGGACTTTCTCCTCGGATCCGCTTCGTTTCGTTCGCTTTGACCTTTCGCGAGGATACCTGATCTTTCGACCAGTTATTTGCCAGCTGTCTCAACAACTTGTAATTGCTGTTCAATTTTAATTAAATTGCGATTATCATTTTATGGAGATCGTAAACAAGTCATTTCTGAACTTTGCTTTCTTGATCTGTTAAACAGATAAACTGTATCATTATTTCGCAATGAACATAAAGTTCTTGAGGTATGTTTAAAGCTTTGATATTGTTGCAACATCTCGAATACTGTTTCAGAAACTGTCGTCAGATGACCTGCATAATTTCCATAAGTTAATTTTGATATTTTGCTGTATCCTATTTGACCAAATTGTTTTAATGACCCCTTGCACCGGCAAAGTGATTTTTCCATCCTTCGGTTCAAGGGTTAATTGGTAGGGTTGTTTCGGCCGGTTACAAAGAGCGATCAATTTCGGGGATCGTTGTTTGGAATATAATTAGCGAGGAGGGCACGCTTATCTGAGGCAATTTTTCAATTTTTTTCGAGCCACCTTCGGACAAGGGTCCGCCGTGATTGCCATCGGTTGCGAAAGCTACCCCATCGTTGGCGGTTTCGCTTTGTTTGCGGTGGTAATCGATTAACGCGATGAAACACCGCCAAGTGTCTAGGTCTTCCGTGTTGTTCGGCAACTCGTGACAGGAAGATTAATCGCAACTATAATTTTGATTTGTTTTCGTGATTCGTTTTGCGAAAAGTGTCGGGCTCTCTTTGAAATTGTTTCAGAGCTGCAGTTAATCTGCTTTTGATGAGTCCGTGGCTTTGTTGAGCGCGCTGGAACATCGGGTAATGAGGTGTTAACTTCAGATTAGAAAATGTGCCTGAAGGAACTGTCTGGATGAAACAAAATATTCCAAGAATGATAACATTCGGTACATTTGCTCATTGAAGATATTGCATTCATTGAGATTCACGACACTTTCGTTGCTATTAAAAATATTTTATGAATCAAATCTTAGAAGATGAAAGACCTTAAAACAAGTATTTGTAGTTGCACAAAATAAATCATTTTTCGTATAATTAAATTTTGTAAATACTTGTATACCTGTGTGTATATGTGTAGAAATAAAACGGACTTAATCCGAGGTTTAAAAAAGTGCCCAAAACATAATGTTAGCCAGAAAAACGTATTCCAAAAGCGTGAAAGCGATCGACTGATACGTGGTGACAGGAACAAATTGGACTGCAAACAGTAAATCGATCCGCGTTATATTCTAATAGGCGTGGCCATGAATATTCATTTTTAATCTGGCCCTGTCGGAAAAATAAATTCCCTCTCCCGGTCGACTGGCTCCTTGGGCCACTATGCGCCATGTTCGATCTAATCGGGCCTCCTTCGCGTTATTGAGAGCATCGTATCGTATCGACGATTTGCTGGTACCGTTCGATTCAGCCCGAGCTCACCGTCCGTACATCAGCCGAAACTTTAAAGTTCCGTGCACGTGCATGCTAATTCGCTCGCCTCCGTTCTCCTTCGTCGACCACGTTTCGCTCTCTGCCGAATCACCCGTGCAGATAAATGTTTTTACGACGGCCAACCGGCGAGATCGTTTACATCGTCTCGATACATTTATTCCTCTCTCCCTCTTTTTATCGACGGAATGTGCACACTGTAATATTTTAAGAAACCACCGTATGCAGCCGATAGCGAATTTAATGCGGTACTCCTGGTATCTAACGGAGATACCTTAACGTTTATCTGACCGGAAGTGCCGGAGTAAAGAACGTTTTAGGGGTGGCAATTTTTTGGGGTAGGTTAAAATTTGCAACAGTTTCTTTAACGCTGGTACTCACGAGTCATCGTAAGAATCCTCTGAACATCTTGCATTATACGAATCATTAATTATGAGAGAAAAGTGATGGTGTAGAAGGGTTAAAGAAGGTGATGTAGATTTATCGAATTTGCGTACGAGACAGTTTCTAAGCAGAAGATCGCTCTTTCGCAGCGTTTTGAATCGGCAACGAGGTGGCCGCCAGACGATCTTGAAGGTGGAGTGCAGGGGTCTGGATCGGGTCGCGTCCTATCTGCTAACAAGATCAAGGGGCCCGATCTGGCCGACTGCTCGAGGTCTCGATACACGCGGCGCGACGTGTCCGTGGTCGAGGTAACAACAACGTTATCGAGCACCCTCCCCGGTCGCAGCCTCTTATGGAAACGCGACCGTGCGTCCCGAACGTCCTACACGTAGCGGGGGTGTACCCTTCCCTCCTCTTCGACCGTGCTCTTCTTTTCATGGTCCGCTGCGCCTCTTTGTCGCTGTTCGTCGCTCGAGATTCAAGCTGGATCCGATAGCGCGACGACAACGATATCGATACCGCCGGTAACAAAGCTGGCGATTTATGGCGGCGATTTATTGCCGTATTTATAGCGACACCTTAGGCACTGCTGGCCCCCATAGGCAAGTTCACTTCAAGTTCGAGCGCATTCGGTTGCACCGAGATAAGGGTGTTCGATTTTTTCAGACGCTGCCTACTATGTACTCTATACTTGGAAAACGCTGTTACGCTGTCTTACAGTCTGAACAAAAACTGCACTTGCATTACACTTATTTACATTGAAGGACAAAGTGAAATTTTATCGAATTAGAAGTCGGAATTTTATCAAACACTGCTACATGTATAAAAATAAAACTAAAATTCAGCTTTCATTGTTTCACTCCGCAAGGTTCGTCACTCGATCTAATGAGATTTCATCGGACCTCCCATAGTTCCTTCGTCCTTCGAAGCTTCTGCACTTCGTCCGGATTGCTCGTGATGTTTACGAATGGGCTCGTTCCGCGATTCGATTTTCATCAAGCTCTTCCTGCCGCCTGCTTTCACGGCCAGCCGCGCAAAGATTTCTGTGCGGCGAACGACGCCGATTTTTCAACGGCCGAAACTAATCTTCGTGCCAGGATGGACGGTACTTCACTGTCAGCGGCCGTGACAATACAATACCGGATCGTCGAATCTTTGCTCCGTTTCATTTACGATCCTCTGCCTCACCTTTCATCTGTCAGTATCAGATCGCCGGCTTCTCTCCTCTATTTGTCTTCCCCCGTTTTCTTCCTTGAACCTTCTTAGATTTCTGACTCCGTGCGAAAAAACAACTTTATCTCATTTAGAGGTTGGGTGTTACGAATTGAAACAGTCGTAAAAATGATTTATGGCAAAATAACGAACGTGCAATTTAAATATTCGTGAACAAATGAAAATTATTAAATTTACAATGTAATATGCAAATATGTAAGAAAAGTGTCGAACAGCTAATTCTTATGATTGCAAAGAAATGGAGTTAAATTCCTAATTGTCCTGCATCACGATAGCACTGAATAGGTTAGGCTGTACAAGTTTGAGGGATACTTTTCAAGCCGTGAAAGTTTCCGATGTTTGAAAGCGAGTGGCGTAGTAAAACATGGAATGTGAAGTTTCTTATCGTGGGTAGGTGTACTACTTCTAGTTTTTACTTCTGTATTCAGAGGTTCGTATATCGTTCAAGTGTTCTACTTCTTGGGTTATTAGTCTGCCAGTGGATGAGTGTACGGAAAAAAGTGGTGATACATGGTAGGTAACTGTACATATGACGGTTGTAGAAGAGGTATGCTTATAAGTGGCACTTCGTGCAACTTGCAGCACATATACCCTTTTGAAAGAAGCAGATTTATGACCCTAAAACGATGCACAATATCTATTCATGTAAATGCAGAATGGCAGACTTCATAATCCAGTCGCACAAATACTTTCCTGTTCGTAATGTAACTGGTTCATACGGTACTGGTTTATGGAATCTAATTACGCTATGCGTTAACCGAATCGAAAGTAATCCGTGGATTAAAATCGGTTATCGAAGATTCGGAAGTTATTCGAGCTCGAAAAGAAACGAGCAATTAAGTTATCAAACGGGGTGCATTAAGCGCGATAACGCACAGTTTACGGAGTTTAAGTAATATAACACAGTGGCTCGCGACTAAACGCGTTTCTTCAATGAATCCCCCGTGTCCCGCGGGACTCTCGATTGCATTATCATTCGTGGCGGTCGTGGTGAACCGGCGCTATCGTATTTTTTCGTCTCGGTCAGATTTGCATGGCCGCGCGACTGTAAGCAAGACCTCGCGATACCACGAACGGCTTAATCCCTCGAATACAAACGAGAAATTATACGGGACCCACCGGTAGACCGACGATTTAACGTCCCCTGCTTCTTACTCGACCAACGAGACGTGTCCTCTCGAAAATCGACGAAGTGCACTGCTCGGCCCCTCGGAACTACTCGCCGGATAGGCAGGGAATTAAATGAAGACAGGAACTACCTGCTAGAGCGTTGAAATTCTATTTTACGAGGGTAAGAGAAATTCGGGCTGCATAATCCGTTTCAAAAATCGGAGCCAACTGTGTCGTTCAACTTTTCCTGAAAATTAAAAGCAAATTTAATGGTTTAACGTAGATAGCGAATATTGAGTACATTTTTATGGATAAATATATTTCCTCGAAAAGACCATGTTCAGAATTTGCATAAGGTACGGGAATTGGAGGTACAAAAATTCCAGCAGGAAATTTTTAATTCGACAGGCAATGGTATTCGGGCAACAAGGCCACCGTCCAGCACGAAATCGCCCGATGACCATTCAGAGCCGAGCATTTACCGTATTTAATTTGGTATTCAAACGATGCCGCGTATGTAGCTGCTGGAAACGCGTGCGTTTCCTCAATGAAAGCCATATTCTATCGTATTCTTTCCCGTCTGCCGCGTATTTGCATGCCACTACTGCCGCGGACCTCGCGTTCTCGCCAACGACGGCTTAATCCCGTGAATACACCACGATAAATCGTGTTCCTTTGGCGACGCTGCTTCGGGAAAATAGTAATTCATCGGCGGGCCCCTCTCGCGTATTTATCTTCGTTCGCGATCAATACACTTTGCCACTCGCCGTTGAATGAGTCCGCATTCAATCAGCCGTTTCGCTCCTTCCGCGTTCTGTGCGCGGATTCGGCGTTGTTTCGAGTCTCAATGGCCGGGAAAAAATTGTTGTTGCGAAGATCGATAAATCCGGCGAATGATATATGGCTGAATTAGGAATCCTGACGCGTCTGAGCTGGAACTCAACGGCTTAATTACAACTTCACGAAATCCATCGAGTGATATTCGTGGTAGCAAGTTACTCGTGTACAGAAGGAAATGTACTCTGTTGGCTAACTACGCAATGAGCTATAAAAGCTTGTGTGTCATTCATGTGTATGATTATAACTTGTAATGCTCTTGTGAGGGTTGTCGCTGTTAATCATTGTAGTATCAACATGACAAAAGATGTAGACCAGCAGACAAAGTATCTATCCACTTATCATCAGATCGTGGATTATACATTTTAAGACTAGACTTCCCAAGATTTGTATCTTAGTACCTCCAAGACACTACATCGCTTGCTCCGTTAATCATAGAGATTTAAAATTATGTAGAGTGAAATTTCAGTCTGAATCTTCGACGAAAGAAATTCGTCAAATGGAAGATCCTCTCGCGATACATTATCTGGAAGGAAAGCAACAAGCCACTGTATCGTAGCACGAGGCAAGGAATTCCACGGACAAGTTGTTCACGTGCAGTCCGCAAATACCGTCGCGGACAAGGCATTAAAGCGGCTAATTAAAATGACAAACTACACCGGGAGAAATTAGCCGGTCCCGGTGGCGCGGGCCGGTAGGAAGCCGAATAGGAGGATAACCGCTCGCGTATATACCCGCAGCCGCCTGTTATAATGAAGAAGAAGAGGCAACAACGACGCGTCAGCCCCGGAAGAGGCAGCACTCTCTCGTTGAAGTCTGTCCTCGTGTACGTGTCCTGGTCGTGTACGCACTCGAGCGCGGTTAGTTGCGGCACGGATTAACGGTTACGGCCTCGTGTGCCCTACGTTCGCGCGCAAAACAGAAAGAGAGAGAGAGAGACAGAGACGGAGAGGCAGCCAGTTTAAATGCGTTTGTATTTGCATTTACATCGGACCGGCGGCCGACCAACACGACCGAGCGACCAAATTGCCACCGCGCGGACCGCGCGCCGGCTCGCGTTGAATTCCTCGGAAATAACGTCGTAAATAAACCGCGTCCGCCCTGCAGCACCCCTCGATCTCGCTTTTTTCCAACGGAGTTCCTCCTTTCCTTCGGCCCTTTCGATCCGGTCACCACCGTAATCTGCAGGAACCCTCGCGGAGACACGCCTACGAGACTGCTCGATGCTTAGGGGTGATTGATAACGCGATCCCGACCGATAACGCGGTTTTGAAGGATGGTAACTTTTGGGAGACTGCGTTGGGAAGGGTTGAGGGTGCATTCGAACGAGGTGTGCGTTTTACGAGCTGATACGCATTGGCGTAACTCTACCTGGGACGAGCTAGACCACTTGCCTCACCCTATTCGAGACACGATCAAGATACGGTTTATACAATTTTATGCCAGAGCGCATTTTTCGATCGTTATAATCACAGTGCGGTTACGAAGCTGTGTGTTTAAGGACGCCGTTAAAAATTCAACGATTAATTCGCAATCAGCTTCCCCTGCCATCCCTGGATAAAATTGCGACAGTCGCTTTCCGCTTAATGCAGATTATAAAATACCTCGGACGGGACAGAGAAAAGCGAGCTCGTTCGGCCAGTAAATTTACGATGCCCCGAAGCAACGAAACGCGAGAATCCAGCCTGAATTATCGCGGACGTTTCAATTATCATTCCTCCGAGAAGCGTTGTCGTCGTCGTACTCCGGCTACCTGCTGCGACTCGGTGCGAGAAAGATGTTGACCGCAATCGCGCGGAACTTCTGCATCCGCAATGATTTGCACGTAGCCGAGACGAACGATCAACGAATAATCGGCAAATTCACCGATTTCTCCGGAACACGGGAATCCAATTAACGGCTGGAGCTGTGTGGCGATCATTAAAATCCCGTAAAAGCCTCGTTCTTCGATCACCGACTAACGAGACGTCGCCGTTGGTAACCGGCTGCGAATCTGGCAGCCGTCAGAAACGTGCGGGTCACCTTAGTGCCTCCTCCGAGACGACTTCGTTTCCCGAAAGTCGTCGAAAAGAAACTTACAGCCACCCTCGTGGTGCCACCTCCTCTTCCAGCCCTCGAAAAGCTCGCTGAAAACGCTTCCACCCGCGTCGCAGAGAATCATAGCCCGTCGTGTCTGCCGACGACAGGATAAAGAGTCGCTCCTACACGCACTTACGTCACGTCCTTCGATTCCCGCGCCCTCCTCTCCAAACCTCGCCCTTCCCTCTTCTGTACCACGGCCATCCGCCGCGAGACCGCTCGCCGTTATCGCGGAGAAGCTTGCAAGCAGATAAGGCACGTCGGACGCGGTGCGCGCCCACCAGCATAAATTCTTTCGAGGGCACTCCGACCGATCTCGCGAGCGATTCGCGAGCAAAACGGAAAGACACTGGCTGCGCTCTCTACGCGCGTTACGTGCATGGGCGTAACTAGGATTTTTATCTAACGACTAACTTAGATCACCGCGTGCCAGAGTGCCGTGAATTGTACGGCGACGCGTTCAATTCAAACGCGTTATTTCAACATGTTCATTCACCATGCGTGGAGGCACCACGCGTGGTATTCTCACGTGTTAAATTTACAACGCGTTGAATCGCCATGCATTGAAATACCATATGTGGAATAGCCACGCATTGTATTACCACGCGTGGTATCGTCACGTGTTAGATCTCTACGCGTTAGATTCACATGCGTGAAATTCACACATGTTAAATTGGTACGCGTCGAATTGTCATGCGTTGAACTAGCACGCGTGATATTATCATGTGTTAAAGTTACACGCGTTGAATCGCCATGCATTGAAATACCATATGTGGAATAGCCATGCATTGTATTACCACGCGTGGTATCGTCACGTGTTAGATCTCTACGCGTTAGATTCACACGCGTGAAATTCACACATGTTAAATTGGTACGCGTCGAATTGTCATGCGTTGAACTAGCACGCGTGATATTATCATGCGTGAAATTTACACGCATTGAATCGCCATGCATTGAAATACCATATGTGGAATAGCCACGCATTGTATTACCACGCGTGGTATTATCAGGTATCAAATTTCCACGCGTTGAATCACCACACATTGCAATACCACGTCCAAAATCGCCACGTATTGTATTACCACGCGTGGTATTGTAACGTATCAAATTTCCACGCGTTGAATCACCACACATTGCAATACCACGTCCAAAATCGCCACGCATTGTATTACCACGCGTGGTATTATAACGTATCAAATTTCCACGCGTTGAATCACCACACATTACAATACCACGTGTGAAATCGCCACGTATCGAATTACCACGCGTGGTATTATCACGCCACTGGTTACGTGAACGATACACGCGTGACTGTCTACGCACGCAGAATGACGGGAAAAGCAGCGAGGGGATAGGACTTTCGAAGCTGAAGAGCAGAGAGGCTCGAATCTGCAATCGCGAGGCGGGTTTGTTGATCTTCTGTGCTTGCATTGTCTTTCGCGAAGTGCTTTCGTGAGTACATTTTGTGTGGACTCGTGGCGGCTGCATTTGAAGGTGGTTCTGAGTTTTCGATTGTTAGAATAAACTCGTTTGAAGAGAAAATAACAGATTGATGCGGTGTTAAGAATGTTTGAAGAGAATAGTATCTATTCTCAAAAGCGGGGATACTCTTCTCTCCTCTCTACTAACAATTCTTGTTCAAATGCATCGGTGTAATTTTGAATCGTCCTGTATACAATGTCCCGGATCGCATCATCTACAAAGATCCTCCGTTCTCTTCGATTCCATTTTCTTGTAATGTTTCCTCGTTCCTGTTCCCTTACGAGCCACGTCCTCGTTGCGCATTTACCCTCCGTCGATAGACAGCGCGAGATGCACCCTTTACATAGAAGAGTGGTTTATTCCTATTTGGTCGAAGAGACTGTTGACGATTCCGACAGCGCGAGGCGCGATGGAAATCGAACGAGACATCGATTCGAATAAAGTTCGGAATTTTATTCGGTTTTCATCGGTGTGGGCAACAGTGGAAAAAAATAGGGATGAGGCAGATAGACAAGGGTAGCGAGGCCGAGTTCGTTAGCCGATGTAATTTCAAACTTGCTGACTGGCCACCGGTATGAATGGATCCGCGGAGCGAGGGGGAAATCGGCTCGCGAAAAAGCCCTCGTTGGTTATTGCCACTCTTCGTTTTCGCGTGTATAGCTCGTCGACGGATCAGAGGGCCGATTGACCGCGGCAGATTTTTCTTCCTCGATCACGGAACCCTATTTCGACCCCTCGGAAAGGGAAAACCTTTGAACAGCCTTCTTTCGGAAAAGTTTCCCTCTCTTAACGTTTTGCGCCGTTCAATGCGGCAGAGATTTTCGCCGATTCGATGGAAAGCTCGGTGTAACGCGATTTGAATGAAAGGCGATCAGCGTTCTTTAAGACACTTTCAAAGAAACGACGGATGATGAAGTCCTTTTTTTCTCTCGACATTTTTTCCGATAAATTAGAAGCGATTTTCTGATTGGTTCGAGTTCGGTAATTGGTCTCGGTCGGAAAGGTTATATCGAGAAGGTCTCTGCTTAATGCTCTAAGTTTATCATTGTTCAATTCAATAATTCAATCTCCCAAGAAATTTCATTTCCATCGTCCTCGCTCGATAAATGTCTCCCTCGATGCGTCAGGACTCGCGAAGAAAATGGCCGTTTCGTCGCGTGGCGCGATATTTAATCCCTCTGATCAGCAAGCCGACTCTCCAGAAGCTACACGGCTAACGTTAGAATTAATTCGACCGGCAAATTTAATTATCGCCACGCTGGCAGGTGTTAGAGAACCAGTTGTCAGAGACAATTTACCGCATATTGGGTGTTCCGTGTGGTTTCCGAGAGCCGGACTGTTTGTCGCCCACGCCTATAGCCGGCATACTCTAAACGCGGACCGGCTGGCTCTGTAACAAGGACGATGCTCTATAGTTCTAGCTTATCGATCGACCGACTCTCCATGCGAGGATCTCCGGGTCTAATCTCGCCGTTGATCGCGATCGGGCTTAATGCGAGCTTGCGAGGCTTTACGGTCGATCGTAAACCCTCCAGCTTCGAGTTCACCTCTTCGGTGACTTATCGATCGCGTAAAAACTAAGTGATTCCTTCTGCTCTCAAACGATACATTGCACAATTTTGAAATAGCTGACTGAATACCGAGATCGTGCGGGAAAGAGTTTGCTGATCAATCACCGTGGAGAAAATCTTTAAACCGCAAACTCTCGTACGGTTTAAAGTTTAAACATTGCAGAGTTCAGCAAGTCTGAAATTTCCTAAACATCAAATTGCTAAATATTTTAAATTCGATTCAAGAAGGAAAAGATTCTTCAGATTTGTAGAAAGAACAGACACGTAGTGCACATTCTGTTGATGAAATTTCAGACAAAATCAATTCCCCGAACTTTTCTCAATTTTCTTTAATTCCTCGTTCACGGAAAGCAGAAGATTCGAGCGCGCTCCAAGTTGTAAGTGGAAAATCGTGCAAAGAGAGAATCTACCCTAACGATATTTCGTCGTGAACGTACGAAGTCCCTCCCTAACGAAATCTCGCTAACAACTTGCGTCTAAAATAAGCCGGCGGACGGACGCGGCCGGTAGACGGAGAAATTCTAGCGAAAAAAATAATAGGGCGCCAGGGGTGTCTACGGGAAAGGGGTTGGCGTGCCGCGCCGCGTTAAAGTCTGTCGTTACTCATAATTAGCGGCGAATCAGCCAGGCTTTTACACGGATGAAGGCTTTCCGAAACGACGGATTCGTGACGGCCCGCTGTTACAATGGATGGTCGAACGGACACGGAATTATGACGAGTTTTTAGCTGCATTGAGCGGTGCGTACGCTGCAAGCTTTCGGGGTTAAAAAAAAAACTGAAAAGATTCGCTCCATGAACCTCGCAGCGTGAACGAAATTGTTTCTCCGCGACGTGACCGTGTTCGATGATTGTAATTTTAAAACCGACTGCGTCATTAATATTAAACGCGCGACCGCGAGGTGATGCTCTCCAACGCGTTCCGCTTCTACAGACTGTTTCATTATCTTCGTACTTCTTTCAACGCGCAGTGAATGAACTCGAGATGTTTGTGAAGGATGCAGTGAATATTTGCCGAGTAGCAGCTGACAGTTACAATTGAGTTGGAGTTTCGTATGGTTCTTTGAAAGAAAAGTCGGCTGTAGGTAATATAAAATAAATTAGAAAGAAGTAACGTAAAGAGTTTGTCTATGAGGATAGTAATCATCCAATGAAAAGGTCGTTGATCGTAAAACTTGTATAATTTGCTTAAAACATTGAAAGACGCGAAACATTCCAGGGTAAGTGCACAGCTTGCAAGATCTTCGTGTTCGTAAATATTCTATATATTTTCCTTCACGAAAACGCGTTGGGAAAGCACTGAACGAAAACATCGAAGAACATTAAAGTGTACATATTTTAAAGAACAGTAAGATGCCAGTTAGAACGATTTCAAGAGGCATCAAAAGGAATGACAACGGTAACGGAAAGTAACGAGTAACAGAAGGAAGCATCGGGAGAAGAAACGCGTGCAAAGGGGACGCTGAATATAGAGAGGTACGAAAAGGTAACAGTAGGCACTGAAAGACACTGGATTCGCCGACAAATACCGAAAGATTCTCTGAAGAAACGCTGCCGGAGAGCATCAGACGCATCCGTGTTGCAAAGGGTATCGGTAACAACCCCTCGTTAAATGAAAGATCCCGAGAAAGAAGTTGCACAAGCCCGGGAGGTAATAACTTTCTCGTGTCGCCGTTATCATTTTGCGCCGTTCTTGTACGCCGCTTTGCCATACAAATGCCATGTAAATGAATGCAAATTAATCGTTGCAGATCTAGCGACGTTCCTCTTCCTTGGAAAAATTTTCTTTTAGGAATCGCGAAGCCGTCCACCACACCGAACGAACCGGTTGTTTCTCGTCGCGAACGCGTTCCCCTTTCTCCCCCTTCTTTTCCTTCGTTCTTCCGTTCTTGTCCGCAGAAATCCACCCGCAAATAAACGAGTCACGCCCAGCCATTTGCGAGAGGTACGAGAACAAGAACAGCGTGTTGTAGTATTCATTAAAAGCCACCGAACAAATGAAGACGGTAAATTGGACTCGTTGTTGCCGGAGGAGACAGAAAAAAACGAACATGGAAAAACAACACATTTACGATTCTTAATCCAACGGAATATGCCGATTCGTGTTTAACCCTTTCGTTAGCGAAGGAGGTTACGTCCTCAGTGTCCGCGTACCGTATCACAGATCGCTTCTAGCAAAACCATTCTTTCTAGGTTAATCAATACTGAAATTTATAAACCTTCAGAACTTCAGAAATTCGAAGACATTTTGTGTATGATCTAAAAATATATCTTAAATAAAAGAAATTGAAAAGGAAGGGATACAGTTGCACGGTCGAAGGAATGGAAAGGAAAGCAGAAACCCCGAGGGAGGTTTTCGTGGATGGTTCGGTTCGATCAATCTAGGACCCGACGCCATTGGAGCCGATTTGTCGGAAATAAGTCGATCGACGTCCCAGGTGCAGCAAGGTTATCGGCGCTCGGTTATTCGCACTCGATTCACCTGAAACGAAGATAAATGTGTTTCAGCCGTTTTCACGTATGAAGGGAGGTGTTGCAGGGCTGACGTTTTCCAACGACTTCCTGGCCTCGTCCCCGTCTCGCGTTTTCAATATCCACCTTTAATATCGACGATTGTTGTGCTTGTTTATTGCTCGCAATCGCGGAGAATGCTTTTGCGAGCATCCTCGCGACGACCGTCTCGCGCTTTCTGCTTAATGCACTGTAAAGTTGGCAAAGCGTTCCAGACGACGCGATTGCGAATAAAACGACGCGGAATCGTATTAGTCTATCGTACGCGCTCGAATTTGCAAACTCATTTTTACTTCTTGAATCTGATAGTTAAACTTAATAGCAAAATTTTAAACGGAACAACTTTCTAATAACGTTGCGAAATCTACAAAGTAGCGGTTCCATGCAACGATCGATATCTTTGGCGATGCCTAATTACAGCATAAATTCGATAAGAATTAGCAAGCAGAACGCGGTTTAATGTATGCGTGGGCTGTTCACCGCGGGAGACAAAGACGGTCAAAGAGAGACATTTTACAACGTCGGTCTCGGCCAAAAACGTATTCGAGGAATATTCGATGCGACGTGGGAACTCATCGGACAAGTTCTCTTTCCCGTGGCTTCTCTGGCCGTGCCGCAATTTGTGTGCTTTATCGACGGTGTTTTCCGCCCGAAGGGGAAAAAAGCCGGCGGGACATTATATTCCTGCAGGCTCCTCTTCTTTGCGTCTACGTCGTTGGGAACAACGTCGTATAATTTATGCACCCCGCGGCCGCGTTCATAAAGTCCAAATATTTTAAAACAAGAGCAAAAGAGCAGAGAAAGCATCGTCCACCGTCGCGGAACACCCGTTCCGCGTGCCGGCTACATTATCCCGAGGAATCGAGAGCTCGTTTCAGACGACAAAAGACCAACAACGACTTCTTCGCGTCTCCTTTTCCTTCGGGAAACAAACTTTCTAGCCGTGAGTCGACGTGTCGACTTCTTTGCCCACTTTCGTGCCTCTGCACGCGGAAAATTAATTATTTCGCGAGGAAGACTTTTGGTTTTTAACGCTCAGATCGTCGCAGTGGGGTGTCTTCCTAAATTTTCATATTTCCAAAGTCCTCGAGCTTGCAAGTCGAAAATCTCGAGTTGGCAAATTCTCAAATGAAACGAGCGAAAAGCGAATACGTTTGAAAATCGTATCGTTCAATTATTTCTCGCGAAACGTAATATAATAAGGGGAGGGTGATATCCGCGCGGCGACAGGTATTATTAATCGACGAAGTTGGAGGCGAATTAAAAAGTCAGCCGGCTATTAATCCCGTCCTTGTCCTCATTCTCTCATTTTTACGACGCAACAGTTCACGACGACACCGTAGCGTCGACGTTTCCAGCCGCGCGGAAAACTTTTTCCACGCGGAAGACAAAACGACAGGGAACGAGCAAGAGGAAGGAGGAAGAAGAGGTTCACCCTAAATCAGGCTAGTCCGCGCGTACTCGCGGCGGTCCAGTCAGTTTGCAGAAAATCCACCATTGTTTTCACTTTAGCCGGCCGTTTTAAGCATGGACCGTGTAATAAATATTCGCACTCTCTCCCGTGGGATTACGCCCGGCAGGAATAATATTCCTCTTTGTGGATGTCGGTCTCCTTTGTTACAGCTTTCCGCGGCACGTCGTCGGTGGTTGACGTCGTTGTCGAGGTAACGAAGCGCCTTTAGAAATCGTTCTCTTTGTTTCGTTCGCTAACCTTTGTCCAAATTTTGTCCCCAAAACACCCTGATAATACTCCAAATTATTACCTTCGGACTTTTGAAATCGGATAGGGTTGCAAGTAGCGACGGAAATAAGACAGTTGTTTCTAGACGATCAAGGATGTTACAATATGAAAATTTATTGCAGATATTGGTCGATTAATTCTCAAATTTAAATATTATTAAAATTCATGAAGAAATGAAAAGAAAGTAAAAGGGTCATGGCGCGGAAGCATGTTATGTACGTGATCAAAGAGTTCCTTCGACAAATTTTAATTTATAATGAATCTCTTGATTAAAAACAGAATATTAAAGTATAAAGACAGCTAATTTTTCCACGCAACCTTTTTAACCAAGATATATATCCGCATGCTCGAGATACAGAGAGAGTTTCAACCACGTATTTTTCGTTTACCAAAATACCCCGATTCGTATAAAAATCGTAGACATCACTGTACAATTTCGAAAGCGTATTTAATTGTTTGCGGTTCGCTCAGCGGAATGTCGTTGTTTGCGCAAATCTTGGTTGAATCGCTTCGTTGGAAACGTCAACGTTATTCACCGTTAATTTCGCCGCAGCAATCGCGAAGTCGTCTTTGAAGCGTTCAGTAGGCGCGTTCCGAGCGGGCCGCGGCGCATTTTTGTACCTTTGTTTACGGTTGAAGCGGTGCAGGCCGCGAGATATTTAGGATGTTTAAAGGAACAATTAAACGGGGTTAAAACAGTTCGCGTCCTCTATCTCGTTTAATTGCCGCGTCTTTTTTCGCGAGCCTCCCCGTTCACCCCCCGTTTCTATCCGGGACGAGAGGCATTCTTTGAAGGCTGCGGCCAGAATTTGGCTCGTTTTATTTGAGAAGCGTAGCCGAGCGAGCTCTCGTCGTCGGGTCCTTCTGTCAGGCTCGTTCCACGGGCTGCCAGCTCATGCCGCAGACACGGTTATGTCTCGGAGATATTTTAATTGTCGCCTCAAAGCAACGTTCACCCTGATGCGAGAATTCTTCGTCAACCGCGTGAAATATGAGGGAACTTGACGACTCGCTAATAACCTTCCTCTTCGCGCTGCCGCTCGAATTTAAAGTTCGCCGACCTTAATTTTTTAAGCGCGCCTCTCGCGTTTTCACGCCTTTCACCGCCTAGGTTCCGTCGAGCGTTTTGCAACAACGCCGAGCAAGCCGCTCGTGAAAGGCTCGGACTTTTATTTTTCCGCCCTGATAGAGGCGCCAACGTTACCTTCCTCCGGCCTTTTTGTTCCCTCCACAATGCGAGCTCTGTTCAAAGAGTCCGATCGTTCGCTGCGAGAAATAAAATAGCATTCCTTTTCGGTTATCGTTTCACTCTGCTGATAACTTCATTCTATGGATCGGAGGGTGCATTAAGACTGCTCATTCTTCCCCTGTTGTGATCAAATTCAAGCGTAAACGTGCATTCATCGGCGATACAGGGATCATAGTATTACTAGTTGTTCAAAAGATTAATTATACATGTACGTAATACTAACCACAGTCGTTCCATAGCACGGGGTTCTACTCACAAATAAAAGTTAAAAAGGACCATAATTTCCTTTCCCTCAAAAAGGACTGTATTTCCTTGACGAACACCTCTTGATCGTTATCGAAAATTACCAGAAGCAGCGGGACAAAGGACTCCAAGTTCTACAATAGCCACAGTTCTACACTGAACAGAAACTTCCTGAATAACCATAATACGCTTCAATCACGATCATACGACTTTACTTGGCTATTCAATCGCAAGCAGCGAACAGTGGTCGGCAGAAATTCGCGAATCAACTAGGATTTCATTCTGCGACGGTCACACTGTGATTTCCGTGGCTCAGGTGCGCCGCGCGAAGAAAGGGTCGCGTCCGACCCGAAAATTTATAGGAAAGCTTCCGTCCCTCGAAAGGGCTGACGAATTTCGTCGAGGAGCACCCTTCGAACCTCGTTATTAACGCGTCCCCACTTAAATCACCCGGACGACTCGGTCGCGAAAACTTTGCACGGAACCCTCGGATTAAATTGGATCCACGGTTCCGGCCGGAACGACGGAAAGAAACGAAAGATGAGAAGTTTGAAAGGTGAAGACGCGCTCGAACACCGAATAACAATGAGCTTTCTTGACGATTCTCATTTTCTCTGCATCTTTACGGAGACGTAATAAATACTACCAGCAGGGAGTGGGTTGTTTCCCACCTGAATTGTTACTTGGAAATTTTAGAATTTGGAATTGTAGAAATTAACGTAATGTGTTCCTAAACCTAGCTATTTCGATTTAAAGAATTATGAAACAGTGCGCCACGTCGGTGAAAAATAATTCGTCGACGGCCACGGCAACTTCAGAACACTTTCAGCCATTCGTTCGCGCCACTGGCTCAGAGAAGGAGTTACTTTAATATCGCGAATAGCAGCCACTTCGTATGCACACCGCCTTCTCCGTGCGTTCTACTCTTATTCTAACCCCACCCTCGTGCAGTTTTCCTTTTGCGCATTATCCTCGCTTATCTTGCCCTCTGCTCGCCGAAATAGCGAGCTTTCGTAATCCCCGAACGGACAGAATCGCTCGACGAGTCGCGGATCGTAATTTTGTCGGCCGAGAGCGATCCTCCAGGATAATGGAAACTTCTCTTCCTCTGGAGACTCCGAACGGGGTTCCGCTACAGGAGCGAAAGAGACGCTCGATGAATTGTGAACGATTATTGAATGATAGGAAGTACGGAGAGGGGAAGATTGAACAAGAAGGCGAAGTTTGAATGGAGATTGAATTTCAAAGTTATATTTCAGACCGATAGTGTTTGAGTTTCTGGAATTATTTTAATCTTGAGTGATTCGGGGTGTGAGGCTCTTTGAAGAACCGAGACTATCCAAATGTGGAGAAAACGGTGTAACTTTATTGTAACTCCCTTCGCAGTGCAATTGGATCAATGGGAATCTATAAAAGTTGCTACAAAATTAGATTCGGTCTCAGCTTTAAAGTTTTCGTAGAACGCCAGCAAAGATACGAACGAAAAGTTTTAGCAGAACCTAATCATCGTACAGACTTGTTCGACAGATTAATTTTTCTTTGTCCGATTTGCTATGCTCCAGGCGATTCTCGTGGCCGGAGTCACATTCACGGATTGTCTGCGTCCCCAGAGAAATCATTTGGAACACCTGCGCTTAGAGTGCCAATAACTGTAGAGTTTACTGCATCATCTTTGCTCGCGTAACCTCTCCACGCACCCTCGGAAGAAAGAGAAAGCTTCCTGTATTATTTACCGATGTCTGCCGGGATCGTATCCTTTATTAAAGTGATGCGTATACGCTTTGATGCAACGTCGGGAACTCGATCGAACTTCGACTTCGGCGCTGCCATTATTTATTAATCCCCTTTCGAAGGGACCGTGTCTTTTCCTCCGATTGCAACGATGTACATTGCTGAGGAGAACGGCACGCTTTTAGGAATCCGTTGTTTCGCGAGCACATTTCACTGAATTTTCTACTATCCTCGTACGTTTTATCTTAGAGAGAATAGTTTAAACCCATATCGGCGTAAAATGTAATTGAGAAAATTGAAGGTGTATCCCTGTCTGTCATTTGTTACGCAGTGCATAAAGTTCCCATGCAAAGATTAGAATTTCAGTGCATTAGCGTCGTTGCGTGACAAGACGTAATCTGGTCTCCGATAGATATTCGTATCAATAGAATACGGTAAACGTGCAGTTATTGTACTGCAAATCATAGAGAACGGACAGAGAGTCTATTACACGCATCGGCTTATTATTATTGCAACATAGAAACCATTGAAATTATAGACGCCAGTTGAAACTTCCATCGATCAATATGTACATAAAACACGCTAAATGATGATTCGACGACGTTGGAGGTGCGCAAATGTCAATTGAAAGCAACCGATAAACGCAATTTACCTCGTTACAACACGCTATTTATAACAATCTTTGTTCGAAGTCTAACAAGTGAAAGTAACTTAGCTTCAATCGATTGCACGAGCCTGGGGCAAAATATCCAATTATTGACAGTTTAAGCAAATTCATAATGCACTTTCATTGCTACAATATACTCGCCACAAAATGAGCTGTAAGAATTCATGCAATTTCAATCATAAAATTCGTGTGACTGCTGTAAACTATTCGCTCACACCGAACATATATTAATATACACTTGATTCACAGGACTCATCTTGCGACAACTGCCTATGAATTTCTACTGTAAAATTCCTGTAAAATTATGCGTGTCAAAAAATTCTTCAAATGAAGAGATTTGAGAGTGAGAAGTCTCCGAACGCCAGGCGCCCTGTTTGCCCGGCGGTGCTCACGAGCGCACCCATCCCAAGTCGTAACGACACGATTCATCCGACGAACGGGCGCGAATTCGTGTTTCAGCGCGTTGTCTCGATTTAGCATAACTCGATAGAAGCCGTAATCGAGGTTCGTCTCGCGGCAGGTTGGGACAACGAAAGAGGGACGCGTAGGTAGGAGATCCTGAGCGGCGACATTATTGGCCGAACACGAGGACGATGTCATTTCGGAGACGATTCGTTGTCTGGTCGGTCGGAGCATGGCGGGTGGCGAGGGAGAAAGGCGGCGGACGTAGGTGGAAACACGAACTTCCAAAGGAACACAAACGTGTCCTCGTCTCACTCTGCTTTCCACCGTATAGACACGGCCACCATCATAAATTCACAGCATGCGAGCCGCGGGAACGTGTCTTCATAAAATCTTAGATCGAAGATTGGCCGTCGCGGTGCTCGTCGCACGCGAAAAAAATAATTAGTGGTCCCCGTTTATGCACGCCATACGTGTGCTCGATCTTCCGTATAAATTACGCGACTGTATCGCTAACGCCCCGCTTCGTCGCACCGTTAATTGCCTCTGACTCGATTGAATTTTATTCGACGGAATCTGCTTAACGCGTCCAGCCTTGTAACCTATTGATTGGATACGACTTGTTTCCTTTTTGTAAGACGCAAAATAATGTAACGACCTTCTGAGGATGGGTCTAGAGTTAACCTCATTTGAAGGTAATCAAGGTAATTTTGCTGCGTACAATTCCCGTGTAACATTTAAAGATAAATCAGTATGTACCAAAGCAAGCATCGAACTAAGAATCCCACACTTCAATGTAATCAATCAATTTTCAAATTCAAGAACTTTCTACTTTCAAGCCATAGCACTCCGGTGGCGCCACGTATTGTTAGGAATCGGGTTAGTAACAAAGGTAAATCGGGTCAATGACGTGTTCTAGCGCTTTGGGTATTTTTTGTGCGAAACACGCGTGGGCGGGATTTAGATTGTCGCGAACAGGCCTCGACGGTAGCTAACGAGGGCACAAGGGGCCATAATCGTCCGGATGAATCGCGGAAATAGTCGTGAGAGCACTTTTTTTCCACTGCGGGTGCGTGTAAAAATGTAAATCGCAAAAATTCGAATGTAAATCCGCGGGAACAGGTAGCGAGACGTAAGCCCACGGGGGATTACGATAATTTATTCTCGCAGCCCGTAGAGTTACTTTGTCCCTTGGAACGAGATAAATTCCCTGTCCTTTTGGGGCGCGACTAAAGCTGCGTTCATACCGATTTAACCCTCGTCAAGCGCTCAACGATTGAAAATATCGAAAAAAGGTTTGATTTTTAGCAGTCGAAGTAGAATGACCCTTTAGAGTACATTATTTATCACTTCGTGCACCTCTATTTTGCCACAAATTATTTTATTCTTTATTTGTTTAAACAAGTATCTCTGGTAAATTCCGTTTTTGCAAACAAAATGTACAAAGTGAACTATCGTCGCGTACAAAATTATATCAGTGATGCTACCTTTAGGGGCTAAGGGAGCGGAAACGTAAAGCGTTGAACTACGCTTAACGCGAAACAGTATTCATGTCGTGTTACCTGAAAGCTGTCAGAAATCCAAGGGATTCGCAAGGGAGGATCCCCAACAATCGCAAAGTTTCATCATTCTGGTTCCCCGAATTTCTCGGTCGAAACCTTTCTCCTATTAGTTGTCCACGATGAAATCCAACGTTCTATTTTTATGCATAAATAATACGACAAACGTATGCGTGTTCTGATCCTATCTCTCACGTCCGAAATTGAACATCGAAATCTACGATCCAGTTTGGGATGTAAATTAAAATTCTTTAGTCCGTGACAAATTTTGACACGCCACTGTCGTATTAGGAGGCACTATCGAAGCGGAGGATCTGAAGTACTTGTGGGTTACATATCACTAGAGATGTGGACATCTGGGAATATGGAGGTCTAGGTTTGTAAAGATTTGGGTAAAGAGGAAATAATTTGGGAACCTATAAATAAATTTAGAAATATAACACAGATCTTAGAATATAACAAAACTGGGTGGAATTCAGATTTCTTTTAATTATTGTTAAAAAAATTTTTAATTCAATATCGAGGTAAAAGTCTAAGGTATAAAATTCAAGTAAAGACACCCTATATAAGAATTTCTTTCCAGCACATCAGAAATTCATTCTACAACTCCTCGTTTCATAGCGCTGTACGTCTTAATTTTTATCGAGCGTTTCCCAAGCTCGAGGCCTCTCGTGCGAAAGTGCACTCGTATATCTCTCCACGTTCAGGTGTCTTCTCGCTGGACGTGTTTACTACACGGCAGCCCTCCACCTCTCTGTTCGTCGATTGATCATCTCACCTACACAGACGCGATTCACCTGACGCTCGCGTGCCATGCGGTATTTTTCACGCGACGCGAAATTGTTTTCGCGCGAAATCGCCTGCAAGTGATATATACTGACTAATCTTACTTTACCTGGAAATTCCAGGCTTTTATTAAAATGTAAGAAGCTTCTGTTATACGTGTTCGTTATCGAGTAAGGAGTTCCGATTGTATCCATTAGGCCATATAACGAGACTTTGCTATATTTGAGTTGAATTTCAATAAGGGAACTAAACCAGTTAAAGTAAATGCATTTGAACTATGTTTGTTAAATAAAGAAATCTGAAGCTTGCTTGATTCGAAATTTTCCTAAAATGGTACCTAGAAGCGTAAACTGCAGTGCTAAGGTTTCTCAGTAACCAAGCAGAAAAACATGGAAAAAGAAAGAGTGTCGTCAAGGAGACGTTTCCAAGCGTGTAGAAAGGGCGACTGATAAACGACGACAAGATCAAGGGAATCCCATACAGCATGGGAACGCACTTTACGAATCAAAATCGGTCCTGTGAGTGACCGACGTGTCTCCATTCATCAAGCTTCCCGAACTTCGACCGCTCCTCGTCTTCTTCTTTCCTCGTCGCATACTGATTAATGATCGCTACGTAGTTCGAGATCCGGGCCAATCTCCGGCTTGGAAATTCCCCGATCGAACAACGTGGACCACCGTTAATTCGCGAGATCCAGTCGACGTCGGTCTGGCAGCTTTCTTCTTCGTCTTTCTTTTCGTTCGAGGAACCACCAACCGGGGTCCGCAACTTCTTTCAATCAACGTCGATTAATCTCGATTTGGGCCCCGTCTATCGTCTCTTCGCTCCCCTTCTTCTCTTCCTTTTTTCTTCCTTCCGCTTTCTATCTACGCTTCCCTCTCTATGGTGTCTCGTTTCCCCCGTTGGACGCGCGTGTACGCCGGAGTTTCTTGGCCCAGAGCGCGTAATTATTCATCAGGGGTCTTTGCCTAATTCTGGCTCGTTAATCACCGTCTATGGGGAATCGAGAGCTCGGTCAATGACTCGAGAACATCGACGATTTCAGCTCCTTTATTCGATCGTCGATCGAAGGCGCGCTTTCGTCATCGACGCCGCAGGTGTTGTTCGATTGTTCCGCGCCACTTGTGTACGCAAAGACACTCGTGAAGTCACCTCCGAATAAGCTTCGATCATTTTGCAGACCTCCAACAAAAATTATAGTACGATAAAGATTCTACAGATAACTTCAATCAAATCTACAAAGTACTTGTTCCCCTGTAAGCCACTGTGTATTGTCCGTCCGAGGTCTCTATCAGATATTAAGTTTCGATAAATAATCCTGTAGAGAAAAGGAAGATCGTAACGTGAAAGATTGCGAATCCGATTGGCAATTCAGCAAGAAACTCGTCGAAACGGAGTCGAAGTTCAGGGACTCGGTTGAAAGCGAGTGGACCACGGTGGATGAAGAAGGCAACGATTCGAAACGGTAGAAAAAAGGTTACATCGTCTCGTAATGCTCGTTACCGGGGTCCAGCGTCGCGGCGGAAAGATATACGAGATGGCATAGGAATTTCATTTAATCCGAGGTTCTGCGCGGTCGGCTGAGATTCGATTTATGGTGTAATCAGGGTCCGCATGACTCCGTTCCGTGGAGTCTCGGTCGCGTAGAAAACGCACACCGTCCAGTCGAAACATGACGCAGCCCTTTTGTACTCTCCTACGGTGCCGTGTTCGCTCGCCTCTAAATGGCCGTGCATCGGGAAAGGAAGAATCCCCGCCATTGTCCGTGCCTTTTGGTCACGGTTATGCCTCCCCTGCCGCAATTTGCCAACGTCTTCTTTCACGGACAACGAAAGAAATCGAAACCCTCTCGATCGGTCGAACGAGAATTTACGATGATCTTGAATATTCGATCAATATGAACAGTGTGCTCGTGGTTGCTTCTAAATCGGGGTATGGAGGGATTTTATTTTGGATATACACGATCCTGAGTTGGAACGGAAACTTGTCCCAATATTGGACACTTGAAGGACACGTTGTAACAGTTAATCATACGTTGCAGTGTAGAATTGAATTATTTAATGATATATCTTGCGGTAAAATGTCAGGATCGTTCGCAAATTTATCGTACGCTGTAGTCAGTTCTATTTACGGAACGTACGATTACTGCGTCAAACCAGTACGTGATAAGGAGTGCAGGTAGCAGCACTTGACTGCGGTGCTTCATCGAGGTCGGTCTGACATGACAATTTTAACATCGAGCTATCTTGCATTACAGGTCATTGAAATCGTTTAGACGTAAAAATATCGAGTGTATAAAAAACAGTTGGCAAAACAAATTTCTCGTAGACTATTAAGGTCGTCAAATTTATCGAGGTACTATGAAATGAACTGAATACAACTTTATCGACGAAAGAGAATACTTATTTCCAGCGAGACATTTTCCCCTTTGGAAGAACTTGGCCAAACACCATCGCACTATCAATTTCCTCCCCAAACTGCGAAGTAGGAAACCTACATACAATGTTTTTCCCCTAGGTTGTTAAGGGCGAGAAGCGACTCGATTCCCGCGGTGAATCCATCACGGTTCCAACGCTGGACCGTGATACTTCCATCTGAGAATTGTCCCGTGGCGGTCGAGCAAACATTTTTTCCGTCCCCTCGCGGCACCGACACACAATTTCTCTGCTGTCCGTCGCACAAAAACGTCGTTCTCCGCGAAGAAAACTGTTCCACGGGACGGGCACAGGACGAAGCGAGAGCGACGATCAATCTCACGCATGACACCGAGCCTCGCGGAGTTAATTTACCACGGGGTAAGCTCACGTATCCGTGTCTAATTGGAGAGCGTCTAAAAGAGCCACCCCATACTCCTGTTGCGGCCACTTTTCACGGTTTAAAGTCGAGAAGACCCGGCGCCGCACGTTGCTCGACCTAGGGGCAATTTGTAAATGAACGCTTCGGTGGCTCCTCTTTGTTTTAACAGCAAATGAATTTACTATCCAACACGCGCGTATTGTAACATTTACTTTCGAGATTACAACGCGAAACTTGAAGGGTGTCTCGAAGTAAATTATTCGAAGCCCGATTAACAAGATTTCTGTCACTGTCGAGGAAATAGATTTAAATAGAAGCGTGTTTTTTTAGCCACCCTTACATCACTGGCGACCCTCGCAGTTCACCTTTTTGCTGGTCCAGAATCAATTAGCCCGTCGAGGAGAATGAAAACTAATGAGTTGCCGTGAATAATTAGGGGCGAAATCGGGTGATCTATCGGCGATACACGAGATCGAGCGGCATTAATTACCGTCGGACCTTCGGGTTAAGTACGCTTCCGGTCAGGATTAGGTTACCCAAGGTCGCACGGATGCTCCGCAATAAAATTTCAAAGTCTTTGACACCTTCCTTGACCCAAATATCGTTCGTAAATATCATTTCCTGCCGCCAAGTAGTTTAAATATGCAACGCGATATAACTTGTAAATCGAGCGAGAGATCTTTAACGTTTAATTTTACGTTCGACTTGGGACGAGCAACAAAATCATTTACAAGCGTCTGTCGTCCTCGTGTGTCGCGAAACGGACGGTTCAGCGCGAAAATACGGTCATCCGTTCCAAAACACGCGAACGAGGTAATCGCTCAATTTGCATAATTAATGGGTAATTAAGCAACCGAGTCACGTGTTCTCCCCAGAGATTGCAAACGCGTTTCACTGTTATCCTCTCGTCCACGGCGAATGAAATACTCGCGAGCCGCGAAATCACCGAGCCGTGCATCCAGAAAAATCGTGATCCACGTGTTTTTATTCTGATTCGGTGTCACGATGCTCGTATACCGGTTTTCGTAGGTGCGATACGAATCTCTTCGTCCCTACGAACGAGCTTTTACGCCGAAACGATCCGGTAGCACGGTCAGATAGAGGCAATAAACGGAGTTCGTCGCTCGTAGATGAGAATCTACCGTCATCCATCGCGTTGAAAGAAGATATCACCTGCTCGTTCCTTTTGTTGACGCTGCAAATTAACTCTTTCGCCACGGATTTTATTTTACAATTCGTTTCGCGTCCGTAAAGAATCAATTCGGAATAAAACGGAATCCAAGATCTAATCTTCCTCGAACTCGCTTTGAATATCAAAGTATTAATTGCTATAACGATTAAACATTCGTGTTCTTATCGTGGGCAAAAATTTCAAACATCGATTGTACAAAATTCGTTGCCGATATCCATCGGAAAAATTGCAAATTGTTATTATTCGTTACGCTGCAAATAATTCGAGAGAACGAAAAACAAGTGGTCCGAATATTCGTCCTTCAGGAATGTTTGGATTTTAATAGTGCTTTTATTGGCTCTCGTTTACGCGCGGAATAAATATATTTACGTTTCACCGACGAAAAAAATCTCGATTCGCAATCGGTCCGCCCGTGTTTTTTAACGATTTCGTTTACCAGATTTCAGCGGGACCGTTCGTTAAACAATTCCTGAAATTAATTCCGCGCGCGACACACGGCGAAACAGACAATCTATTTGCATATCGGTTACATAACACGAGCCGTGCGCTGGATTCAATTAATAGCCATCCGTATAATAGACTTCCATTGCACCGATGATCCAACTAATCGCGATAACGATCCTATCGTATAGCTTTACAACGTGAGCTGGAAAATTGCGAACGACTAACGTCTAGCAAATAGCTGATATAACAGCGACGAGATTATACAAACCTTCCGAGCTGGACTATTTTATGACAAAATTGTAATAGGAAATTTTCAAGAGCATGTACTTTCGTCTCTCTTTGTTGCAACATTCTGATACAACCTTCTAAGCTGGGCTATTTTATCACAGAATTGTAATGGTGACTTTTCAAGAACGTGTACTTTCATCTTTCTTTACTGTAACAGATTCTGATACAACCTTCTAAGCTGGACTATTTTATCAGAATTGTAATGGTGACTTTTCAAGAACATGTACTTTCATCTTTATTTACTGTAACAGATTCTGATACAACCTTCTAAGCTGGACTATTTTATCACAGAATTGTAATGGTGACTTTTCAAGAACAGGTACTTTCATCTTTCTTTACTGTAACAGATTCTGATACAACCTTTCAAGCTGGGCTATTTTATCACAAAATTGTAATGATGACTTTTCAAGAACATGTACTTTCATCTTTCTTTACTGTAACAGATTCTGATACAACCTTTCAAGCTGGACTATTTTATTACAGAATTGTAATGGTGACTTTTCAAGAGCGTGTACTTTCATCTTTCTTTACTGTAACAGATTCTGATACAACCTTTCAAGCAGGGCTATTTTATCACAGAATTGTAATGGTGACTTTTCAAGAACATGTACTTTCATCTCCCTTAACTCACTCTGATGCTAACTCACAAAGGTTGATGTGATGATTAGGAATGTATCCAAGAATCTGGGAATCTGGAAATTTACCGATCTGAAAATCAAACAATGTAGAGATCTGACAATTTAAGTATCTAACAATCTAGAGATCTAACAATCCGCAAATATACTAATAGAGTCCATGATCCACATAACAATCTGATCAGAGCCTATAAATTTTTGATACCTTCAGCAAAGTTCTCGACAGATCGTAAATTGACTTAGCAACCTATCAGAGAACAAATTGTGCGATCATAAATGTCATAAAGTAACACGAAGAATAATAGATTTATCTCGAACAGAGTCATCCATGCAAAGTTCGAAGAATGTCGAACACGCTTAACATTTCGTGTCGAAAACAAGACGAGTATCTGGTCAGCCTATGTCGTTGCCGAGATTCGTGCATTGTTCCTGTTTCAGAATACGATTGGAATCGCTATTCACTCGGAAGATTCAGCCCCCGCGTCGTTTCTTGTTATTAGAAGAAAGACGAACGTGTACACGGAGACAAAACGAGGACAGAGAATGAATGAAACGCGTATGCCGCGAGCGTGGGCGGTGGGTCGAAAGATCGACAAGATCGATAAGATCGTCCGGATGTAGTGATTGCTTGCGGTTCGATCGACAATACCATTCGATAGCATCGAGCGATCAAAATCTGTATCGAACAAGCAACGGTGCTTCGTCGACGTCTTTGGAACTTCGCGGGAATGCAGTCGGTCGTTCATTTTTATTCGGTTATCGGATTCTGAACTTCGTAAGCTCGCATTCTTGCGATAAATCTGCAGGGTATCGATCCTGGTGTCGTACCGTTATTTCTTTAAAATGCATATGTACCCTAGAAATAGCAGAGTTATTATCTATTCAAGTTTCGAATAAATCAGAGGTCCCATAATTTCCTTAAATTTGAAATTTTTAACCGGTACATCTTATGCGTCTCTGCACAGTATTCATCTACAACACAATTAGTTTGAACGGGAACCGTACATTCATCTAGTACACAACTTTCTTGAAAGTCGAACGTGTTGAAGATACCTGAAAGAACGATAAGTTCCTGTGCCACTTTCGGTAGAATGTATAAGTAGGACTCATTATGCACCGTCGTTCTGGTTTCCATACAAATATCCGTTTCATAAATAAAGAGTAACTTCTTTAAAAAATAGCACATCCCCTTATTCTCTGGCATTGTCTCACTCGATCTTTGTAACAAACGGTACAAAAGAATCACGGTAAACCAATTTCCCAGATACAATTGCACAATTTGTTCGTTTCACACAGGCAGCCTTTACAATCCCATTTGAAATGGAAGCAGAGCTGTCGGACACGCGAATCTTCAATCTTCTGGCCGTAAAACACAGAGTCGCGTCCCGTGACCGAGAAGAAGCTTAACGTGCCTTTCTTGTCGCGCCCGGAAGACGGCATTGTATCTAAGAAGCTTCGCGGTGAACGAGTTTCGGAATGAAACCGAGCCAGCCTGATACTCGACGCTAGTATCCGGCTTCGGAAAGTTTTTAACGAGCTTTCTCGCTGGTCTTTTCCGCGAGACCGACGCGGTGTTTACTTTGTCGAAGTCCGAGGGACGCTGGTACCCGTAGATAGGAAATCTTGCGGCGCACCGTGGCTCGTTATTTGTCTTCGTCCGCTTGCGGCGGCGAAAAACCGTGCTACCGGAAGTGAAATGCGCTCGTCGACGGGAAAGCGATTGCTCGTGTTTGACGCGTCGAGCCCGACGTTAATTAAATCGCGAAATTGAATTCGACCGGGGATTAATGTCAATTAAAGTCGAATTGCCTTTTTCTGCCTCGTCTAGTCTGGACGTGATATTTTGCGCGCGATTTATTTTCCGACTTTCGGATGTTTTCGGAAGACCTTCCTAGTCGAATAAAAAGCAACATCCGGAGAACTTGACGAACGTGTTTACCCTAACTTTTTAATTGGTCCACGCATTCGTATGCTCCCCGCAAGTCGTACGAACAGTTAAGCTACAAGTTTCAGGGAGCAAACTGCTCGAAGGCAAACCGCGCCGAAAACTTTGCTCGTTATAAGAGTCAAAACGGATATAGGAGATACTTCGTTAATCCGTTGACAAATCGCCAGAATACTCGACGAGTTTATTCGGAGAAATCCTTCGAGCGTACGGAGATAAAATAACGCGACAAAGAATGATCGTCGAGAACTAATTAACGAATCTAAATACACGCTTTGCTACCACTTTTCTCGTGTACGTTGTTTATCTTTAATCTTTCGCGTAATAACGTTTCATCGACTACAAAAGCCCCGTGGTTCTTGGCAAATCGAATCATGAGTTTTGCTCCTGCTGGAAGATGGAGCTGCGACATCAATCCTTTGACGTGTCCAGAACGACCATTTGTCGTGCTAATGTCGCGCGACAGAGCGGAAGCTACGGGAACGACGGAAGGAGAAAGAGAGAAAAAGGGGAGAGGAAACGAGGGTGGGAGAATGACAGGGGTGACCCTCGCAACGCGTGTCCTACCCTTTGTTTGAGCTCTGTCAGCCGGGATACATTTTCCGTTTCGCGCGTCGAGGGTGCGAAACGATTGTTCGACGCTGAAGACCCGCGCACGAGAGAGCATCCTTCGGTTGCACTTACGCGCATCGCTGCACCCTCGTCTCCTAATTCCTACATCGCCGGATTTATCCCTCAAAGAAATCGTCCCGACAGTGGCAAAGATCATCCGGATCTCGACAACGGAATGGTACTCACCGATCGCGTCCCCATTATTTTTGCTTCGTTTCGCTCCGCCGTCTCGTGACTCATAGTTAGCTCTGATTTCTATCCGGTAAAGAAAGTTGCTGGCTCTGATGCGCGAGTCGAGATAGCGACACTTAACGCGAACGATTTTGAGCGATAGGGGTTGGATGAAAGGAATAAAGGTCTGCCACAAAATCGGATACAAAAAGCATCGAGGCGAAATAACGATTCTCGCATTCTGTTCAATTTGTACCCTTCTTCCGGAACCCATCGATAAATCGGTCATTCGTAGAAAATTAAATTACCGAGCAGTAATTCCAGGGACTGCGGGGAGCAGGTAGCGAGGAGAGAGATCGGTAGACGATTCGTAAAGCACAGGCTGTCGACGCACACCTGCACCGACGAAAGGGGTTGGTCTAGATCGGCGTGCAGGTGTAATCCGTGCCGCTCAATCGCGGCTCGACCATGGCGAGAATCGGTTGTAGCGGGAATCGGTATTAGCACTCCCCGATTATGTAAAGCCCGAGCGATTATGGAGATCGAATTAAGCTCGTGGCGTCGGTGCATTCGCGCGCTCAACGAGCTTGATGCGCGAAGAGAGGACTCTACCATAGAGAAGCGAGACGGAAGAGTAGAATAGAGTAGAGTAGAATGGTGGCGAATGGGCGAGGTGGTTCGTGAGTGCTCGCGGCGATGGTAACAGGGTGGTAGCCCGACGCGGAGTGGACCAACGTGGTAGGGGCTTGCAATTCCCGTAAATTAAAGGACAATCGAGCCGAGGTCACCCCCATCTATTGTTACTGGCTCTGCTTCGAACGGTGCAACCGGACAATGCGCATCCACTGAGTTTCACCCTCGTATTTCATGTAACTGCCAAACGCTAGTGGCTTCCGACGCGAAAGAGAAACGGACAGAAACTTGGGGACATTGGCGTAACTAGGTACCGATCGCCCAGAATCTGGTCAATTCCCCGCCACGACGAGCCACTATACAAGACACTACACGTATAACCCATACCACAAGTTTTCAAATTTTAGACTTCTCGCGTCAGTAAATTTCTATGTTACCAAGTTCTACATTCCCGAATATCTACATCCCACATTCCACGTTCCAAAATTTCCAGAAGCCCAGTTACCCAAATTCCTAAACTTCTATAGTTCCCAGAACATGTCCGAGGAGAGTTTCAACCCCCTTTATAAATGTGGACGCGTTCCACCCCGGACAAAAATCTTAGTTACGCCAATGGTCGGGATAGATGGATGGTAACGCGAACGATGAAAGAGAAAAGACGAGAGAGGGTGGATAGGGTGACGGTTGACGACGGACGTGGACGGGAGCGATCGGGGTGCGGGATTCGAGTCGTGTTTTAAGCTCGTTACACCGTGGGTAAATCGACAAGTTCTGGAGCCGGCTTAGCACCACCACCTGCCACCTGCTGGGTCTTGCGTTTACACAGCCTTGCCAGTCGGTTCTCTCAACTTGAACTGAATCTTCTTGGTTTACCTCGGAATCACGACGGTTTGCCTCGAGTTACGGGACCGCTTTGATCTTCGGCTTCGATAAGTCGCGAAAGGATCTCCGTACTCGTGCCGATTGGCCGGGTAAACTTCGACAAGTTTCTCGGCTGGGTTTCCGAAGTCGCTCGTTTTCCTATCAGCCACGATCGGTTCGTAATATTTTAAAAGACCTCCGCTAAGTTCCTTAGTAGGGGAAAAACAATTTGTCTAGTGAATCGCTGCGATCCGATTTTGCACCACAGGTGTTCAATTTAAAAGATGACTCCTAATTCTTGATCAACACGTTTCAGCCATTTTCGCAATTCGATTAAGAGCAGATAGCTGAGAATATTAGAAAGTGGAGACTTAAATTTGTCCGAGTAGACAGGCAGTATCTAATGCCTGTATGCTGTTAAGGAAATACGTTTAGGATACATTGAAATAAGGGTAGTTAATGATATGTTAATTATTCAATTAGCTATTTTAAATTATTAATTCTATGAATATGTAACCGGTTGGCAACTGTCAGGCTGAGGTAGAAAGTCAGGAAACAAGTGGAGACGGTAGGACTAGTCTGACCAGAACAGCCAGCATCTACTTATTTGTAGATATAGCGCAGCGCGTTGGCTACTACAGTTGAAACCTTTTCTGCTGCATATAAAATACATTCAATTTCACGAGCTTCATCAAATATATCGCACTTTGTCTAAAACACTTTCTCAAGAAACAGACAAGTAGATTATTCGCAAGAGTAGTTGTTATCCAGCCTGAATACCGGACATAGTATATCTTCGTAATTCCAGTAAAGCAATCATCCAGCTGCGGCAACAAATCAAACGTTATTTACTCGCACGTTGCTGAAAAACGACAATCGCCCCACGAAATCCGACATCCCCGGCAATTTCTCGAGTCCTATTAAAGTCCGTCGAAGATCTCGCGTGGCAATTAAGGCCGCGACGGGGCGTAGCAGAGAAATAAATCAGGGATCAATAAATTAGCGGACGGCTGAAGCTCGGAACAGACTTTATCTTGGCGGTGGCATCGCGGCCGGCCCGACGGGGGAAAAGGGAAACGGAAGCTGGCCCCAATAAAACACTTGCCACCGCTCTTACGTTTACGTCTGCGTTTGCGTTCGCTCCTCGGCTCGCGCGCTAATCTGCATTTTAAATGTCCGCGCTTCCCGCTCGTCCCGGCGACCGATAACAGACCTAAAACTCACCGACGAGTCTCCGGTTCACCACCACGAGCTCCTTCGACCCCTTTTCGTCCAGGCAGCGCCGGATGCACCACCGGATACTTGCCGAGTACGTTTTCGCGCCCACCGGCCGAGATAAAAGTACCTACCTAGGCCAGAGCTTTGCTACGTCGAGAGGCCTGTCCGGCACAGACCTCCGTGAACCTGACGCCATTGTTCGCTCCTCTTTTTCGAGATTTCGCCGTCCTGGAGATATTAATATCCGGCGAGGACCGGCCGAGCGTTATTTTCGCCGGGTGACGCCTGCCTCTCGTATTTTCTCGACGTATCGCGCAGGATTATCGCTTTCTTCACCGAGACTCTTTCCGTTTTACTATTTTTCTGGGTTGAACATATTTCGTAATATCTAATTCGATGCTTCGCGCGAGAACATCCCTTTAGCGAAATTCTAATCGTTCAGGAAACGAACTATTAATTTGCGAACTGAGCTTTTAATTTATACCGACATGTCCAGCGGTGCATTCGGCTTCCGCCGTATCCTTTCCCCACGACTAAGCTGTCACAGAAGAGGATATACTCTATGCTTTACTTGGTTCGTCATATAGTCAACCCTCTTTTGTCGCAGACTATACGAGGGGCAGAGACACGGGGTGGAGGAAACCCGGCACTTCGTTAATTTACTAACGTAGTTACCTTACGTTATTACCATAAATGATATAGTCTTCTATTAACCAGTTAACCAGAGAGAAAGTTACTCCTTTCCGCCGCGTGCTCAACAGCGGACGCATTAAAATTCACTCCCACGCCGCGCCGCGCCATTGTTACATTTTCCCGCTGTCAAACCTCGATAATCACTCGTCTGAAAGATTAAACCTGTCAGCGACACTGGCCAAAATCGATCGTCATAAAAAATACCGGCGTTGAATCCGCTCGAACGAGCTCGTCGGCTGCGCGTCTGGAGGAATTTGCGGATAGAAAGCTTGTACGTAGATCGGCGGAAGTGAGATGTCGCGGTTCCTCCCGGCGGCGACATAAATCACCATTGTCGGTCGCTCGTCCCGAAGAAACGCTCGATTTTACGGTCGCCTCGAACTGAATGGGACAAGAGTTACGGGGACGGATCGAATGCATCACGAAGAGAGGAGGGAGACGTTGCCCAGCCTCGACGAAAGGGAAAGAGAGATGACTCACAGCCAGCCGGCTCGTTGGCTAAATGGCCAGAGATCATGGCGTACCGTTGAAAAACTTGCCCTCCCCCGTATCGTGCGCCGCGACTTTTCATGCGTGTGCATTCGCCACGCGAACACGAGACGAGATATCTCATTGTAAAACGCGACACGAGAAAGGACACGGTGTTCACCTTTGTTACGGTTCTCCGAGCGACCAGCCGTGTATTCAAAAGGGACGCCGGACGTGCTCTTTGCCTAAAAACCCTGCCCCTCCTGTTTCTCGCTTGTTTCACGCGAAATTAAATACCCTCGTATGACACCGTTGTACGCTGTGCCGTGTACACAACCGTGCCCGTGAATTATGCCCTCGTGTTGCCTGAATTCTAACACGGCTAACGATGCCAGATGAAGCGTATTTGCTCGTGTTTCAACGAGGGAACGCCGAGATCGTCCCAATAAAAGTCTGCATTTTTAATTACGCGAGACAGGATAACGACAGTGATTCCATCTCTCCCAAATTGAAAAAATTTAATTACAAAGACGTAAACGGGAGAAAAAATTTACTATCTTGCGATAATTCTGAAATGAATTGTTCCAACAATTATATCTTTTCTCGCCGCGTTCCGCGCGAATTTCGGATCTCGTTAATTGAGAGTAAACGCGCCGTGGACCAACCAAACGTTTCGCCATAATTTACAGAGGCGATCATGCTGGTACGACGTAAACGCTTGTTCGTTGGTCGGTAGGTCTGCGAGAGACGCGGTGCGATTGTCTCGATGCAAAACGAATAGGAAAGCGAAAAGGCGAGCTCGCGAGCAAGACTACTTTCATCGCCGGACGTAGCTCGTCCGTTTTCCCTATGGTGAATTTTCGTCGGGGCTGTTGTTGTTCCGGCGAACAATGGGTTTTCGCGAGCGACTGCCCTGCGCACACGCAAAAAAATAGAAACACCCGGATGGAAAGGTCCTTTGTTTTCCACGGGACTGCCAGTTGCTTTTAAAGGGGCCAGCCTTTCGACGAGAAAGGCATCCCGTCTCGCCCAGGAACTCCTTTCCTCTTTGTTCGGTACCGTATCTTCCTGCGCAGCATCGGAAGGAACAAATAATTCCTGAGTTCGCCATCTGTCTTGAACATTGCTCCCATCAACGACCCCTTCTTTCGCCCTCTCGCTCTGGCAATCATCAAATTAAAACATTCGTATCCACTATGTTGTAGCGAGAACTTCCTTCTTCTCCCATGGAAATCTTCCAACCCTTTTGCAGTCCATTATTCGACACAGACATTCTCCGGTGTAACTTGTCGGACACATTGTTCCTCTACGAATCCTTCCGGGAACAAAGGTGAATTGCCGTGAAAGTGGAGGAGGACCCTTAACTTTTTAATTTGTCTTAAAACGCGAACCCCCTACAGACAGACACGGATAAAAGAGTGTTCGGAACAAGAAATAAAAATACACTATTTTCCTACATGAAAGGGATTCATTCGAAATGATAATTAAACAGAATTTGACGAAACTATTTAAATAGTTAGTTCGAACATTTGCCCGAAATATAGCCAGATCTGTTGACGTAGCGAGGCGTGCCCGGCTTGCAGCGTCCCTCGGAGTTCCCCCGTACGCAGAGGCGGTTGTCTCGCAAAATTTATTAACACCCCCGTAGGAGGGTGGCCGCGGAACAAAGTAACGCGACGTGGCGTTTCCAGTGACAGAGGCGTCATCAGATAGAGATACGTCGGAAGTTCGCGTCGCTTCTGTCTATCTGTCGCGAGCAGACAATGCGAGATCCGACGACAGACGTGGCCGAACCGCGCCCCTTTCATGTACCACTGATTGATACCCTTGGCCCTGTCCGATGTGGGGTTGCGACGGTAATGTCGTCCTCGTTGCGAACGCCGCCACATTATCAACGCCGACTGGAGATCCACCGATTAACAGACTCGCCGGTATCTCGCGGTTCCTGTGGAAATTGTTTACAAGGAGTTGACACCGAGCGAACAGGGCCCGCGTACGTGTCGATGAGCCGCACACCGAAACGCTGCTGGATCGTATTTTGCGCCGCGATGGGGTGTTTGGCTCGCGTGTCGAGACACTCCGGTGAACGAAGTAGATGCGGATGTTCGTTGTCTGGCAAGCGGTGGGATACAGAGAGCATTGACGATCAGGCAATGCGATTCGCTCGCAGCCCGGGATTTCGGTTTGACGAGGGTAGATAACGATATTCGGTTCGTTTCATTCTTTGAAGTATACTTTTTCCTGGGATGTGGGGTGAAATTCAAGCTCCAAATGTTTTTCGCACAGATTATTCTCGTAGGATCTGTGCTGGATTACATTTTGATGGTGTTACCGTCTTCTTTACAATATTTTGATAACGTATGCGCGAAGTGTCGACCTTTGAGATTGGTATCTTTCGTATGATCAAAAGAAAAATTTGAATACTCTTGCTTCTATTACTTGGATAAAGTTCAGATCACGAAAAAATGACGCGACGTCCAAACTATCCTCCCCCAATTTCCAACGATCACAGAGTACCTAGGTCGACGAATTCACGGTGAAGAGATGACATCCCGGTGCTCGCGTCACCAAGATCTACCAGCCAGACTCCATTGTGTTTCCAGACCGCAAAATGACCCGCGTCAATCGGCGACGACCGCATCCGACCGTGTAACGCCGATGCAATGGCGCGTCCGGAATATTCGAGCTGCGAACTGCGTCGCGATACGTCTGTCTAGGAGACACGATGAAGCTCGGACCGTTTGACAAATGTCGTTTCGACTGTGTCGGAGGAAGGTGTTTCAAAGCGACCAGAGAAAGCTATAGTAACGGGAAAATCCGCGGTTAACTCGCCGTCCCTCGTTAGAGTGACGTTCAGAAGCGACGATCAAAGCATTCCTCCCTGGCAAGAATCTACGGAATTGCTTCCAAGACCCGGTGACAAGCCGAGTACCGCGATTATACGAGGAAATTAGAGACTGTTAATGTTCCCAGCTGGACTTATCGTTTTTTATATTAATATTACCGATAATAAATTATTTAAGCGATGTCTTTGTTCTGGGTCGTTCGGGCATCGTACTTTTCTTAAGAGTTTGTAGTGGTTTCTCAGAAATACGAGCTGACAATTGAACGAGAATGTATCGTATGAACTGTGCACGTCTTAATAAGCTAATGGGCCATTGTACTCGCGAAATATGATTATAGTACAAGCGATGTGAAAAATACTTTTATATTTCTAGACTTATACATTTTTCACTTAAGAACTGTTTTAATTCCATCGCGTCATTCTATTGTTAAATGCCCTACTTTATTATGGCATTAACAGTTCAACGAAATGCTCCAATTTTGTCTATAAATTCTTGTCACTTCGCGATATCCGATAAAGTTTCCACCTAAAATACATTCGTATAATTTAATCACGGTTACGTCAATCACTTCACCGTCATATGCAGGTAACGCGTATATGCATAATTAATGAAAATCTGCGACCATAAATATCTGGAGACGCGAGACAGTTTCTCGAAATTGATATCCCGTACTTTTATAAAGAACAAACTGCATTATTCATTCCAGCAGATGACTAAAATAAACGTCAATGCAGAAGCAAACTGCAGCGGGATTTCAAAACGAACACTGCTAGTCGATGCATAAATGATGTTTCAGCGTCTGAAGGAACGCAAATAGACGTTGAAGGGTCAAAACGTTGCAGACTTTTTACACGTTACTGAAGATTGCGTACGTCAGTGAGAACAGCGATGCATAAATATCCTCGTCTTACGGAGAAAGGAAAACGCTATAACCGCGGTAGTACTCGGTTTTCGCTTTTATTTGTGTTTTCTTTCTAGCTCCCGTCGTGCCGAGCGAAACGAAGAGTAATTACGAAAGTAACAGAGAGACTTTAAATACCCTCGAAGGATTTTTTTCGCCGAAGGGGGTTCGCGGAGATAAAAGGAGAAGCATCCTCTCGCAATTAAAGTATTTATTACCCAGCAACGATGGCGGACGAGCAAAACAGAACTGGCGTGAACTTGCAAGCTCTTTCACGTAGACGCGAATCGTAAACGAAGAAACGGGGCTCTGAATTTACCGCTACGGAAAGTCTTTTTTCTCGAGTCGAACGTTGCGAGAGGTATTATTGATTCACCGCAGAATGGTGCAAAATTCGCTACAATATTTGCTAAATTTAATGCGATTTATATACAATATCGCTACAACATCGCGCGTTCTCATCCGTGCTTAACCAGAAGCCAAAATGGTCGCGCGCAAAAATATCGCGTGACATATTTCAGCAACATGGCGTAATACCGATTTCGACGAGCGCACCCATTCTCTTCGGGCACTCGTGCCACGAGTCGATGAACACGTCGACGTTGCTTCCGTCAGATTCGGACTCGTTCTCGTCACATAATCCCGCATCGATTTTCCTTTTGCCCGTGTGCCGAATGATTGTATTATACATGGTAATCGAATGAATTCGCCGGAGTGCCGATCAGCGTTTTTACAATGTCGTCGAATAATTTACGCGACGAGCCAATGATTTATAAAAGCCGGCGCGATACAACGACCGAAATTCTCGTTCATGCAACCTGAACTTCACATCCAGTCGCTGAAACGCACTTCAGGTTGAAAATCTTCGGGGACTCAGAGAGACACACTGTGTTTGATCTACGTTCGTGGAAATTTAAACGCGAACGATTACACTCGCTTGGAAATTCGTGCTCGACGAGTTGGCAACTTGTCATCGACAGTCGACGCGAATAATAATGGCGTGTTAATGAACAGACCACGAGGGAGGAGCGTTTACGGAATTGTCATTGCTGATACTCGTTTTTCCCTCCATTCGCGACACGTTCGAAGAGAGACTTTGAACTATAATTAGTAGATCTCTGAATTGAAGCATCGAATTTTGTGCCGTACATCTTCACAGAAAATTAAGTGACGGAGATAATGCGCTTCTTTCGAATAAATACGAGGAAAAGTTAGAAAGTTCAAATTCATTGTTCAAAATATAGAAGCGGTAACAAAATGAATAAAATTAAAAATTGTTTACAGTATAAAATTTCGAGTTAAATACAAACTGTTTGATCGTACTTTGTGAACCAACGAAGTGTCTTCCTTGTACAAGGACACCGTGCTTTTCTAGGTTTCTCCTTCTCTATCATTTCTTTAATCACTTTCGGTTTTCCTAGCTTGACGTTGAATGATTTCTTCAGCATAGAAGACGCGTGATAAGGGTGGATCTGCAAATGAAAAATACTTCGCATCTTCTTTCTATCATAACCTATGTTGATAGAAACAATATTAATTTGTCCAGTGACAAGGCAAAAGAAAGCATGAAATAAACATGGAATCTCGATTCAGTAGACTGTCTGACTCCGTGCCCAAAGTAATTTGAAAGAAAAACGTTTCGAAATTTATATGCACGTCGCTTCCGTTTTCCTGACACGTTCGTTTCGCGAAACAGGATGAAAGAAGGGAAAGAGACTTCTGTTTCAATTCGGACTATTTACGAAGCCACTTCGTGCACGGACAGCAACGAAACGAGAGAGTTGGACAGAGGTAATACGAACTGCCGGCCCATCTAACCATCTCTCGTAACGTGGCTCATACATCACCATCTGAAGTATCCGGTATTATTCCCGCGAGCACGCAATATCCTGGCCCGTGACAACAAAGTAAATACCGTGCACGTGTACAGACCGAACAGAATAGAAATTTCAACGTGAAAATACAACGACAACCAGTTCGATTTTCGTTTCATCCTGAGCGAAACGACGTCCCAGAAATCCTCGTGTTTCCCTTTTCACGCTACATTGACCCCTTCGCTTCGAACACCCTCCGAAGTGTGGACGTTCGGATACGAGAGATATATGTCCAAGAAAAATTCATTCTCTCTTGCAACAATATCTAGGTTAGAAATATGCTATTTCTTACAAAAATGTCAAAATTAATTTATACCCTAAGCGTACATTATTATCCAATATGTTTGGAACAAACTTGAAATCCTTCAACTAGCTATCGTTAAAAATTTTCATTCGCGAAAAAGATTGTAACAATTACACCAAAATAAAAAAATATTAAGAACTTACACAGTAATGCGTCGGACCAGGTCCAGGTTTAGCCTCATCGATACTGCTGGGAAGAAACATCAAGCCACCTTTCACGTTCATCGAAATGTCTCCAGCCATCTCGTAAGAAGTGGGATCTGATAATAAATCGATAGTTAAAATCATAAGACTGGGAGATTTAGATGAACTTACCAGGCGTAGGGTGCTTGTCGTCCTGCGTCCTTGGCAATCGGCTGACTCGAGAACCGAAGGGTGCTCGTCGACGGAGGACATCGCATCGATCACGATTTGCCTTGAAAGCCGTTAAGACCTCGTAAGCACCCGGATCGGGAACGTCCACCTATAAATATTGAATAACAAGGGTACGAAGTTTTTGAAACCAGGAAGAGGCGGTCCATTGATCCGCGTCGATTAGATTTATACGCGAGCTGGTCGCTCGATCTTCATCGATACAGCTGTGTACACTTTTTGGAATACAGGGACGTTTAGAAATAAGGGTGGTTCGTGCAGTTATTGCAGGATAAAGCAATATTCTATGATAAAGAATATGAACCGGGTCGGGGAATAAGTATATCTTAAACAAGTATATATTTCTTGATAGAGAAATTCAGTCATAGATAGTGTAATAGTAGATTCCTATCATCATTCTATATAAAGAATTCAAAACACCCTACGAATTGATACCTTTCTACAAGCTACCTTAACAGAAACACCAACTATCCGAAAGCACATCTCAAGATCCATTCCTAAGAAAAAAGACTAATCTTCCGATTTCATTAAGGAGGCTTTAATCAATGTAAACCCAACAGAAGGGATTTGTCCTCTCGCTGACTCAGTTCGAGTAGCAGAGATTGAAAATGTTTAACCAGGATCAGGTGATTGGTTTAATGAGATCGTTGAAGGTTGCAGCAAGTAGTAAGGGTAAGTCCGTGGTCAGACGGTATCTATAAGGATTCTTTCCGGAAAGACGACGGAGCCAGGTAATCCTGAAACGCAAGGTAATCAGGAGTGGCCAGGACGAAATTAATGGCAGCGGTTCGAAGCGATGCATCTGTACCTGGGGCGGTTCAGCGCCAGGATCCAATTTGCTCGTTAATCGAGAGACCGTCGAAGCGGATTCGCGCTATCGGTGCAACTAGAGATAGGCCAGGCTGAAACAGTCGCAACGATCATGTTCGCTCGAATGTTCTTCGAGGTTTCTGAAAAGAATCCTTCTGTGAAATTCGTCTTTTGATCGAGTCGTGGAAATTCGTTTCACGGGACACGCGGAGATTTCATTAAACGTTTTTGAGGATGATTCTTCGGTGCGGAAATTGGCTCGCGGTGTTTTGTGGACGTCGTTACGAGATTGTAGACGCTTAAGAATTCTATCAGTTAAAAGGAGATTCGCGTCTTTATTATCAAACTTAAACGGCGACAAGCTCGGTTCTTCTTTTCCTCGAAGTTAGCTTCAAATGAACTTTAACGAGGATATTCCTCGTAGAAGTTACAACTTCCATTCTGTGAATTTTTATTTTCATCCCATTGGAACTCGTATCCGTCCCGTTTCCTCGGACAGAATTATCGCGACAGGACAATAAAAAGCCGGAAGAAGACGTCGTCGCGAATTCTTACATCCACTGGATAAGAACGACGTGCAAGGACGACGTCGTGAAAATTCGGTGGTATTTACATAACGTAGGGAAACGTCGTAACTCGACAGCGCCGGAAATGACGTGCCGCCATACTCTGCAGGTCATTTCCACGGTAGAGACGCGTGACCGACGTAGCCCGGAGAAATCACTTCCGGATCGTTGAGCCGGAAATTCGAGCCAATCCCTGGCCCTGGTGTCTACTATCACCCTCGTACGCGAAACGTGGATCGTCGCGAACATCGACGTTTGCATTTCGTTTCTGAATCGAACGACGTTGTCTCGGCCGATCGGATTATCGAGACGGAAATCGCTTAATTGTCGGAACTGATCGGACACTTGGAGATTTTATACGAGACAGTATATGATTCGAGGGTAATTCGATTATATGAAGAGTCCTTTTTATTAGGATGTCTATTTTGATTATGGGATATGTTAAAGAACTGTTGCTTTGGTAAATTAAGACCTATATTATGAATGCTATTAAAAATCAATTACTTCTTGTACAATTGAATTCTCGCACCCCTAAATTCTTGCACCTCAAAATCTTTACATCCCTGAATTTACAAATTTCTATGCATTCAAATTCGCACATCTTTGCATATCAGACTTGAAAATTTTTAATTTCTACGACTTAGCACCTCGCTACAAACCCTGCACACGAATGCCCATTCGACGGACACTCTCAGCTAATTATTCTTTTTTTTTTTTTTTATTAAAAAATTACAAAGGACGTGAGGCCACAGCTGGCCCATAAGTCCATATAGACATTCTCTCTTAAATGTCTAAGTACATAACTATATATAAAATATACAACATACAACAAATAACACTCTTAAATCCTAGAGCAAATGGTATACTAAAAGAACAAGATAAAAATAAAAAAGAATCCTTATGTTTTACATCACAACCTTATGCGATCAAAAACTTCTAAAATACAAAACTAGATCCTTATATCCTAATATTATTTGCTACTAAAAATTTGGTAATACTGCCTTTAAATTAAGATTCTACGCGTAGCGACATCTGTGCGTAACCTTACGTTGCTCGAAGAAAAGATCTCTCATCATGTATCGATCGAGTTCTTACAATTAGCGATTATTATAAAGTGGAATATTTGAAAAATATATTATAGTAACTAATAAGTGGGTTCAATATACCTCAATTGTGGGGAATCTCTCCGTTTTACATTTAAAAGCAGCATGGTACACCGCATGCTTCTTCGTTTCACTCGTTTCTACAAAATTCGGAACATAGTGATCTTCTTCCACCATCGAGAATTGATTGAAAAATATGGATGGTGGTTTTAAGTAGCTGTACTTGTAACGCTTCTGCGACTCGTACGCTAAGTTGCCGACGCTCGAATGGTAATCGCATGGACCTGGAATGAAAAGCTTGCTGGATAATATGCCAACATTTCGAATTTACAGTAAAGTAAACATTTTTGATTTAGTACTTGGTTCATCATTTTCTAACACCTTCTTGAAACGACTGGCATAAGTGCCAAATGGAGCAAGAAAATTTGAAGCTATACATTTTGTTTGATTCTTAGGATCATATGTTCCTGGACCTGGTATGTCAGATTCCTTACCGTCGAATCTCTAAAACAATTTATAAAAATCAATTCGCAAGAAATTAGTCAAGAAAAATTCTACCAAGATCCACGATCATACATAGATGATTTCAATCATAACACAATTGATATTTAAACAAGAATATTTGACAAACATTTTTCTTTTACCGTCAAATATTTCGCTACCACTATTCACGGTGTCAAATTATTAAAGCGAATTATTCAAACGCACTGTCTGAATTTATTCATAAGTTTACCTTCGCAGTGTGTGCAAAGGGGGGTGGTTCCACGGCGTAAGGGTCGCATTTGCAATTCTTGAGAAACCTGTCGAACGAGCCCTTCACGTGATAACTGTTAGGGGCTGGAAGGTTCTACCAAATGTACTCTCTGAGTATCTTCAATTAACGCTGCCTAATGAATCCCTAACAAATTGGTACCTCGCGAATTATCCTCCTTTGCATGACGTCGAGAAAACGTAACTGCTTAGACGACATCCTTTTAGCTTCCCTTATTTTTTCGTTCTGCAACTCGGCAGCTGTTTTTATCTTTTTGTGCTCATAATCTCCGGGACCTGGGGTTGAACTGATTCGTGGACTAGTTCTACCTGTCTTTCTGCTCCAGAAGTTGCCTTTGTACAGCGATGTTGTCATATTTGTCTCCTGAGAATTTTATATTAGGTGTCTCGTAACAATTTGAACGTGCAAGTTCGACGTCTGATATTTTATTGGTAGCTTGATTTATTTTATTCATTACCTGACTGCTTATTTAAAATGATTAAAAGTACTGATACAAATGGTAGCCAAGAGAAATTAATCTACGGTCCTCATTTAAAATATGTAAATGACTGGAGAACATCATCGTCATAAAATTATTAGCGTGAGAATTGAATACTTCTCGAGGAACGTTGTAGAAGACAGTCGGCTCGTGTTTAAGGGGAGGATTTTTCTTGAAGACACCATACTCGTCGATGTGGTAACCCGTGTAGCGTTTGTCAGGAACTGAGATGGGCGCAGGAAGAATCGAACGGGGTGGACGAGTTAACCATAACTATACAAGTTAAAAGATTATTACATGATCGAAAAATTGAATGAACTTGTTACTTTTCCGGCTGGTCCTCTCCAAGTTCCCGGATGAGTTCTTTTCTTATTACACTTTAACGCATCTTCTTTCACTTTGTAATCGGTCGGACCTGGTCCCTGATGCACCTTCGCCTTAAACCTGGCTTCGGTGAAATCGATACTGACGCCTCCCTATAATTATTTGCTTCGTTACAATTAGATTCTGTTTTTAAGGTATTTAGGAACTACTTTCTGGAATGTGTTTCTGTGGTTCTTTTATGCAATATGTCCCCGGTCCAGGTACTTCCATCGCATATTTAGACACAGTAAGCGTCTGTCTCTTTGTTCCACTCAGAAAGGGATGAAATTCGGCTGTAAATTAATCTTTTTATTATACTTGAAATACGATAGATCGGCAGGTGTACCAAGGTGTCTTTGAGGGCAAGATACATCTGCTACGTCGTAAGTTCCTGGACCAACGTCAGCAGGAGTTTGGGTGATCAATTTTTGAAACCTTTCTACTGTATCGTATGCCATTTTTGAAATTGTGTTTAATAAAAGTAGGACACAAATGAAAATAACCTAAGAAGTACGATTACACTTGAATTAAGATAAATAACAAAAGCAATGTGGTATTTAAAATTTACATTTTCTAGACAGCTTTGTTAACATTGGATTTTTAAAATGGAACAGATGGCGCCATCTAGCGGCGGAAGTTGGAAACTAACGAAAGTAGTGTTTCAAAAGTGTGTAGTTCACCCTGTTCGCCGGAGAGATGGCGCCACTTGTTCAATTTTTATAAAAACTCAATTAACATCGATTTTATTAATTAATATGCTGTATATTTATTATATGATGTTTCCTTTTGAAAAAAGGAGCTTATTTGCAAAATTTGTATGATATTTGTGCACAATTTTTTAGTTTACTGTTTCCAACATTCTCCGCCAAATGGCGGTAGCGGTACTCCAGGCAGCTGGCGCGAACATAAAAGTTTTGAAACATTTATGAGAACGCTTCCAACTCTTTAAATAAATTACTTTACAAGAAACTGTTGTCTTTCATATATTTTTCAAGTGTTAAATCACAACAGTAATTGTGTTCTGAATATAAAGTTCGAATATAATTGGTTCTCTTGCCTCTTGTTGCCAAAAGTTTAACAAGTTCAGTCGTTCAGAATCGAAATGTATGAGTTACTTTTTTGGAGCAACTTCTTTCTGTTTCAAGAACAAGCTTCCCTGATTGTTCTAAGCGCGTCAACAAAGTAAGTTGCTTAATATCGAAGGCCGATCTGTCAAATGTATCCTTGCATATCATCACGTGCAATCAGTGTAGTTTAATATGCATGGAAGAATATTCTAAGTGCGTATCGGACGCGTATTAGGATTTGTGATGGCGCGAACCTCTATTTTTTTAAGCAACCCTACGCTTATTTTAAATATAACTTCTAACTCTAATAAATTTCAGCTTTAGTCACTTATATAATCTGTCATTTAAATGTCCATTATGGGTTGAAAATGAACCCCCAATCCATTAGGGGGTTGTTGAATGTTCGTGACGGAAAATCTAAAATATTTTAATTTTGGTAATCTGAAAATTGAGAGACTTCTGTTTCTCTTTATACGTGACAAAATAAAAGGAGTCTACTGTTATTCAAAGAGTCCTAACCATCTTAAGTTTCATAAAATGTACAGCCACCTATAGAGATCTTATTGATTACTGTACAAGGTGAAGCAAGATTTGAGTGTTTAATAATTAAAAGAGAAAAAATGATAGAAGGACTTATGATAACGTATGAAAATATGTTTTGAATGCACAGTCGACACAGAATTGCGCGATGTTTTCTATCTACTCCTGCAGAAAATGAATAAACAAAGTTACAAGGATCAAATTGAAAGATTCATCTGCCATCGTACCTGACACATTTATTCAGATGTCTCTGATACGCTTTTTATGCATCACAATGCACTATGCCGCATTCCATTCTGTTGCTTATGCGATATTGTTACACATTACAATTAGATTTACTGCGCGTTAAACTCAATCGTGCACTCCTCCATTAGATTGATCCATGATCGGTTTTTCTAACATACCCCTCAAACGTTTGTATAAATATAATAGAATCTATTCCCTTTGGTCACTATTTAACCCTCAATTGACAGATGAAAGGTTAACGAGATCTACATTGCTATTTTAAACTCCTGTATTTAATCGATTGCACCGATGTTTCGTATAAGGTATTCAAAAATATAAGATGGGATTCTACAGATTTCCAACTGTACCCTTTATAAATCAAAAAATTTATGAATCAGATATACATCAGTTATAGCGGAAGAGATAAAGAAATAATGAAAAAGTGAAGAGACTAATTATACTAGACATTAACAATTTAAATAAAATATATTATTAACGCAGATTTTTGTTGATAGAGTCAAAATTTTCGGTCATACTTTGCATATGAACCGGGTTTTATTTCCTTGTGTACGGCACTGCAACCATACAATCTCATTCATTGCGTCGTATTTACTCATACCCGGCGTGTGTTCAAATACACACACGCGCCTCTTCTACACGAGCACCCGACCTTGTGTGCGCTTTGGTCGTCACGAATAAAGTCTATAAAGATTATAGGATGAAATGTTCAAGTAGTCCCTACTTCCATACGACTGGCCAGTTTTTGCGACAGTACCGTACTCACCCATCAGGAGCACCCACTCATAATTCTATTATACACACCCCACACATAAAATAAAAAACAATATTTATTTCATACCACGCACACTATCGTCAAATCTATAAACTCGTTTCTTTGCAAAATATCAAAAGTAAGTCATCTAATGTACTTTCAAACAAAAACAAATTTACTGAGGCAAGTTAAAAAATTGTTAAAAATTGAAAACGTTATGAACACATATTTTTGTATCCGTCCAAGCTAACACAGTTCTCACGAAATTTTCCAAAATCAACTGCAGCATATCTGTGTCGGGTGCCTAGACAGAACCCCCTGAGCGTTCGTCCCTGAAGAGCGGCGGGTTCTCTTATAAAGGGAACCCACGCTAGACAGCGAGCCGCATACCACGGCAGCGCGTCGTCCGAAGTGCAGGTGACAGTTAAACGCATAATTGTTTTCGATTCGGAGCACACGCGTGCACGTTTCTGGTCAGCTCCTCTGCAGTCGGTGACGTTGTTGTTAAATCGCGTCAAGATGTGCAACAAGTTCGGCATCGAGTTGGGACCGCATGGCGTGGCGCGCACACAGTGAAAGAAGGCCCAGCTACCTGTTTACGTTTAGGCTGTGTGGTCATGGAGACGGTCTGACGCTTCGTCGAAGAAACTCTCAACGTCGTACACCCGTGAAGGTTTATCAGGCGTGTTCGGTTTTAACAGACGACGCAACAGGCCTGATCATCGCGATTATGGTAGGTGCGCTGTTTCCAGGCGGCCTTTCGTCCCGCCAAGATCTCCGGACAGGTGACAACGTCGGCACATTTCTCTTCATCGGAGAAAGTTTGATCGACTTCCGACGCGTAAAATTGCAAGATCGTCGAATGAATCGACGTTCGCTTAGGAACACGTTCTGGGGACCCGAGATCGAAGCGGCTCGAAGCTGATCGCGAAGCTTCACGATCGCCGGCCAGTCTCTTGGAAGTTTACCGTTACTCATCGACGTCGATCGTGGCTCGGTTTCCATTCGCGTTATCGGCTATTTCGCGAGACACGCTGCACAAAACAGTACATCAGAGTTTTGCAAGGTTTTTCGAGTCGTGACCCTCTTTATGATAGGCAATTAACCCGTAATTCGTCCCTTCTCGCGCATTCTTTCATTTATGGAGAATTAGGGTTACAGACACTGATGGAATACGGTAACGATAAACAGGAATTGAAAATCCTAGTGAAAATTTTTACTCGAAGTATTTCTATATTTTCATAGAATATATAATTGCTATAGTGGACTTTTGTTATATTGCCACTTTTATACTTCATACTTTTATACGGTGTTATGATATTATCACAAACTGTGTATTCCCACGCGCTAGATCACCACGTGTCTTTATATACAACGCAAGGCAGAAGGTTTTTTTGACCAATCCAAATTTTTTGCTCTGGCAAAACATACTAATGTAAGTTGTGAAAGTATAACAATAGTGACTCATGAAAAATTTGCAACCCTCCTGACAAGTTGAGAATCCCGGCTTATAGCGCCGAACGCGAGAGTTCGATCGTTGACGTTTCTTTGTGGCAGTAAAAGTACGTGGCTAGTATTTATCGATTAAAACACGACCAAGATAACGAATAAACATTTTGAGGAAGCTTTTTAGATGGCCCATGTATCAGATAGGTTGCGCAGTTCGACCAAAAATATTTTTGACTAAAATTCACGAAGCTGTCGAGGACGAATCGCGTCGCTACTCTTCTTCGATTATTAATAGTTCCTGTTGCCTTTGCTAAATATTCATCGCTTTTTAGTGCACTATCGACAATGCATACACTATATGTCCATTTGTTATCAATTTGAATTTATACATTTGAATTTTTTTATCGATGCGAGTTTGTACATTTGAGTTTGCGTAATCTTCAGACTCTTAGATTTCTTATTTTAAGCTACAAAATTTACGATTTTAACTTGTCATGACGTAAACTTTTGCCCAGATAAAGATATAAAGATAAAGAGGTTTGCCTAAAACCTCATGAAAACGTATAAAGTGGACGTACAATATTTGTGTTCTGAACCATCGACATGTCCGCAGAATATGGACTGAAATATTTGAAGTGGCTTTAACTCTGTTTGCAGTGAAGATCGATAAACCGATTCGTAGAATTCACCAGATGAGGATAATTTCGAGAGCATGGCGTTGGCGAGGATCAAAAGTTTCATCGACACCGGTCTGAAGACGGTGTCCACTCCTCTGGATCGCACGGTGAATCTGGAACCGGAAATTGGCATTAGGATCGTTCATTCGATCAACGAGAAGGCGCTGTACGTGACGGTGCTCGGTGCTCGACATTTGCCACAGAATTTCGGCTTCACTCGCGTCAACAGTTATGTTGTCAAGGTATATATACGAACTGTAATCTTTAACGGTGCTATCTTGCGTTATGTAAGTCGGTAGAATAATCGGCCGAAGGTTCTGCGCCCACTCGAGTCTTCTTTATTGACTCACGAATCTTCGGAGACAATGCCTGGCGCGATGTGTGGGAATGGGCCTTATCTCCGAACGATATAAGCGTGAAGTGTATTAATTGCAACGTGTAATTCTATTTGTTAAAAAGAGGTTGAGATTACTGAACGCGCGCTGAGTTCGCTTTTGTCGATGAATAATAAAGGGAAATTAACGTAACTAGAATTTTTATTAGAAGTGGACAACGGATTTTAATAAGATCAAATTTCCATGCCATTTCCATGCCAACTTTTGATAATTTTGGAAATGTAAAAAGTTCAAAAATTAAGGTTGTTCAAAATTTCTTGATTTTAGCCCTGAATAACTTTCACGGGAAATTACGTTTAGATCTTAGCGTTCCAGGATGCATAGATCCAAAGAGGAAGTACATAATGTCAGATAATGAAGAAAACAGGAAGTCTCGTAACCAGTCCGAAGGAGCCTACATTTACAGCGCATATTCTTCCCAATATTACTCCTCGACAAATTTAATCGAACAAAGAGAATTCGAGTCCCTGACCCTTATTTTGTAAACAAGATTTCATTCGCGTAAAAGATAGAAACCAATCGTGTTGAACGATCGTTAGATTTTTTGCTGAACAGCACTTGGTTAGCGGGCACTTTACAATAAAGTATTTGCTTACGAAAGAAGTCGAGCAGAAAAGAAAGTAACCCGGTTGCGTTGCAGGTGAAGCTGATACCAGGAAAGGAGAAGTTCGAGACGACGTCGAAGAACGAGTCTTGGCCGCAATGGAACGAGGAATTCACGTTCCTTCTGCGTAAGGAGACTAAACAGAAATTTGGGAAGACGAAAGTGATTGAAGAGGAGATCAACGGGTCCAGATTTATCGTGGCGACCCTGTACGCGATCCTCGAGGACAAGCCCTTGATAGCGACCGATAAGAAAGAGGCGGATAAGGACAAGACCTCGTCTCCCGTCAAGGAATCTCCAAAGAAGGCCGGTAAGAAGAAAGATGGCCAAGCTGCCTCTTCGGAGAACCAGGAGCCGACGAAGAACAAATTGTTCAGCCAGATATTCGGCAAAACGTCCGAGAAGAACACGGAAACCACCCCGGTGGAAAGAAGAATGTACGACAAAAGACGCACCGTTGGTGCAACGACGATTTCTCTGGATCCAAAAAATTTCACTAATAAACCAGTGAAACCTAAACACGCGAGTGACGTGTCCACCGGAGACATGTGGAGACCACTGCGACCTATCACAAGTGGCATTTCCGGAGCTGAAGAGAGGGTAAATGTCAGCAATGAAGCGATCTCTTGTCATTTACAATCTCGACAAATTTAGTGGATTGCGCTTCGCTAAATATAGCTCGGTATTATTTCGTCAAAAGTCAATTGGACGTTTACGGTTGTTATCGCAGTTCTAGACGTAGTGGTTCTACATACGTTTCCCCTTCTTTCTTATCGACTGTCGATACGCTAATTAGCAATAGATGTAACAGAATTTACTCTTAATTTGGAGGTCACTATTCGTTTCGTAGGTCTAGGTCACGATTGACCCCAATCTTTCAAGGGATCACGACAGAGCGACAATAGTCACGTTTAGTAACAAAAGGTTAATGACCATTTCAAGAGAACGATATCTAATCGTCTCGTAATGAATTGCAGAGGGAGAACAAGAAGGGTCAAGTCGAGTTGTCACTGTGCCAAGAGAAGAGCGACAAGAGGGAAGAAGGCAGCGAGCGACTGATACTATCTCTGCATCGTCTGAGATGCTCGTTGCAGACGATGCACGAGCACGAGGCCCTCAGAGGGCAAATGTACATAAAGATATCCGTTGTCGATAACGGAAGAGTCACCCATTTCTGGAAGAGTGACCGTTTCGCGCCATGTGTGTCCATGAAATTTGCACCGGACATGGCGAGAGTGATGGCGGACAATCCTTATCAAGGAGCTCTGAAGAACGTCAGCTTCGTTATTAAATTTGTTTCGAAAAACAAAATGGGTAAGCTACGAGTACAATTTCGTTTATCCAAAATACCGAAATCTTGCACATGTATAATTATTTCAGGCAAGAAAACCACTGTTGGCCACTTGGCGATCGGACCCGACGTAGGAGGACCTTATGGCGAACAGTGGAAACAGGCTTTGGCGAAACCAGGACAGCAGATAATGAAATGGCAGGCATTCGAATGAGAAGAGTAACGCGTGTTTGTTTAACAAGGTAGAAACCGGAGTGACACCCACCAAGATATCGCCCTTCACACGCAACGTAAGGGACATAGGGTGTGGGAAACTAATTTTTAAATTTCCCATTGACATATTTCTAAATCCGTCACTTTTCCAGACTTTTAAATTTTCACTTTTCATAAAACCACTCGATACTTGGTGTAGGATGTTCGCTCTCTTATCGAAAAAGTTCTAATCATGTCAATGGTAACGATTGACTAATATACCTCTCGATTTCTACTGTTTTTCCTCGCGCGTAAACCTACTTTCGATTCTTGCGAATCTTATAAATATTTTAAGCACGGATCGATAATACGTGCTGTTCCAAAGAACCCTTGGACGGCAAAGTCAATATATTTCTCGCAAGATTGATTTTTTGCTCAGTTTTTCCTTTCCTTTTTTGTTAACCAATTTGTACAAAGGTACACGTTTCTTTTTTGTATATATTAATCATTCATGCAGTTCTCAACCGTCCTCGATTCCGAGACAAACGATAGAAACTGAGTGTCTGTCAGGGATCGGAATAACGGAACCGTCCAATAAATTAAGTGCCTGTCAACGTACTGTACGCTCGGGTGCAATGTGGGTTTCCTTTGAAAACGGATTAGCCTTCCTATTGTTGCACTTTAGGGATCAACTGTGCGAACTTTAGAATTTTAGAAAATGATCCGAAAACTTTAAGTATTAAATTCGAAGATTTCCGAATTTCAAAAACCAACGAGAGGTCTCCTACGTCGCCATTTTGAAGGAGCCTACTATGCTCTCCTTTGTACATGAACTGTGAAAAAGTTTTTTAGTTGCTAACGAATCAGTCATGTGAATCGTTTCGAAATGAAGAGACTCACTTTTTGTGCCAGAAAAAAATCGCAATTTTTAGCGTTAAAATAAGCTACGATGTACATTTGATTTTATATTATTTTAAGCGAAGATTACATCGTTCAGATAAGACCAGCGAGAAAGTATTTTCTGTGTACGTAGGATCAAATAGCGTGTTATATTACATATCGATGTTTATTTGCACTGATAACGATAAACTCGTTGCTCATCGTTTCGACTGCAATTTTATCGAGTTCTTTTTAAACAATATTAAGCGCATTAACATTAGAAGAAAAAAATATTGTAACATTTTTACCGTTTGCTACATGTATACACATGTATTTTTATACGAAAATACTTCAGCAAATATTTTTAAGACTTAAACAATTACACCAAAAAAATTGTATTTACAATGTTATTAACGCACATATTTGTATAACAACTATATTTTATATGTAATACACCTGTTATTATATATAAAGAATAATTTAAACTGCTTCACACGTTGTAACGTTCTTAATGCATTTTTATTTATTGCTATTATAATACACATTTACAAAATACACAAAAGAGTAATGCATTTCTGTAAGTAATTGTATTTTTACTTGTCTGGCGTTCGTTAACTAACTACACTTTCAGAAAGTACATATAAAAATATAAAAAGCGACATCATTTCGCACTAACGCTCGATTCACGGTTTTTAAAATGGACGGTATTAACAGTCTTATTTATGGTATGATGTTACCATCATTTCAGTAGATGGGCATTTTAGTATTTTGTACTAAGCAAATCTAAACTGAGAACTAATTGTAAGTATAATACAAGCATATTCTTCCATTTTAAAATTATATTATATTAAAAAAAATATAGATCTATCAAAGAATGGAATAATCTGAAGTAAACTATTCCTTAAAAAAGATATAAAATGTACTCCTATGGTATTGTATAGTTGCTAAAAAATGCCTTAGAAATATTCTATTCATCTTTTCTCTATGAAGACACGAATAGGCACTTTATAGTAAAAAAGTTATTCAATGATATACGATACAAACATTTTTTATAAAACATTCCCTAATTTGCAATCCAAGCATTCTATCTCCCTGAAGTTCAGATCATAAGATTGTCGATTAATAAGTACGGACGGAATTCTATATTGTAAAAATGTATAATGAAATATCTATTGCTTACTCAGATTTACCAATCTGTTAATCCAATATATCTTTGGTTAAGTCTGTTAAGTATGACAAAGTATGTATCTCAATGAAATTACTAAACCTAATACCAAGCCCAACAAACTTCCATGATTATAGGATGCAGCGTTACAGCCATCCTTACTATTGCATGTGCAATACTCCATAAATATATTATATGTTCCTGTTCTCATAAGGCAAAATCTTTCATCTCCTGCAATTCCAGGTTCTCCCATATAAGCACAACTGCGAAAGTATCTCCATACACCATTGACTAAGAGAAACAAATGATAAATGACAAAAATTATTCCCAATGTTTTTCATAAACACAAGCTTGTTGTTTTATCAACACACCTTTTTGGCGAATCTTACGACACATAGTAGGCCTCACTCCTTGTAAATGCTCTAATTCCGGTTCTTGTTTACAATCCGTAATTGGTACAGTCCTATTGTCAAAGGGATCTGCACACTTTGGATCCTGATCTGATCTACACACCCAACATTTGATACTCAATCCTGTAAAAACACAACAGACCAACCATTACCCTTTGTTTACAGTGTAATATAACACTGATTTTTAAAATATTGTTTACTTGAACATATGTATGTAGAAGTTAAACAAGCAATTAATTCGTATCGTTGTTATATTGGTGGTATAAATAAATTTGTGAAAAGTACATCTTTGAAATCATAAAGTTTATATTTAAAAATTATTTGAAGGTTAGGATTGAGAGGAAAGTATCGGTTTAGAGCAATATAAATTACCTTGTTGAATACAACAGAGAACAAATAATGCTGCCAACAAAATACGAAAACTCGTTTCGTAAGCCATTCTATCAGGAATAGCTGATCACTTTATACAAATTAAAAAACACACGTTAAATACAACGTTTAATTACTGTAACTGCCCACGCCTACAACGGACACCGCCACTGAACCGACCAGCATTGGTCAGGGCTGACGACGCAAATATTTTTTGCGTCCCAAGCAAAATTAAATAAATTTATGGTTGTTTAGTCATAAAATGAGAAAAATAGAATCCTAAGCTCCTTTAAATCACGGGTGCATCATTGATACTGAATAAAAAATATGTAAAAAGGTCTTAACTCTCTTTAACAATGCTATCATATTTATAAATAAAGTACATTATAAGGAACATATTTGCGTATTATGTAATACTACTGTTGTATTTTTACAAAATAAAAGAATAAAATAAAAAGAAACATAAGGGTACTGTTTTTTGTACGCTACTGAGTACTTCGGAAGCGTTCGGTTACCTCCGGGTCACGTGACTGGGACTCGAATCAAGACCGCGCCCGATATATGAGCCATTTCAATTGTAATTCAAGTCACGAAGAAAGAATGCTTGGTGCAACAACGAATTCTAGTTAATTAAACCATGCATGATGCACTATTTCGTGCGATAACACGAGCGTGTGACATTTTTGCGGTCACGATAACTAACGCAATGCTTTAGATTAAAAATAATCTAACTATGCATGTGGGAGATGTACACCGTACAACTATAACAGCAGCATTGAAGTAACATTACTTCTCAATTTTTATGTATTTTATAAGTTGGAAAATCTTAAATTTCCAAGTCCCCATATTTTCAAAAGCCACTTGATCCTAGCATTACCTGTCGACACCAATGGCTTTACTAATGAGTAAAACTAGGGAACTCGATTCACTCCAAACAAAAGTTCCACTTTAATAACTATATCGAACATTTGGAATCCATATTGTAACGAACAAAGGGTGCCAGTCCGTTCGATACATCAATTTTACGCAACAAGCTACCTTCTAAAGCGACCACGTAATTCACAGGTTGTTTCTTCCGGCAACGGGACTGGACAAGAGGAGATAGAACAGGGTCGAAAGATTCGACTAATGACACACACGCCGTTCCCTACCGAAATATCTCTGCGGTCCGACCACGCCCAACCTCCACGCAGATTACACGAAATTACTCGATTTTGGAGAAGATAACTGGCCACGAATTGCGCCACTTAAGGCCACTGATTTTATAGCAGAAACAAGGACCGTGTTCCCTTCTCGTGGATGGCCTTGATACCGAACACGATCCATGAGCATTCTTCAGCGATCTCCGAACTTTCGTTTCCAGGAACATCAAACACTCGTAATGAAACATTAATCCGTGGCTACCGACGTGTTGGAAATTATACCGCGCACGGTACATTAGTATCAAGCTTGTACATTCGAACCTGTTACCCCTTCTTATCGTCCCCGTTCAAACAGTACCATTCACGGAAAAAAGAATCTCATGGTTTCGGAATTAATTCCCACGCGAGCGACCGGGAGACGAGACAGACTCGCGTCCCGGGATCGTAGTCCTGTGTCCTTTTAAGTTAAAGGGACGAGAGGACGGTGAATGCCGCTGGAACTTAAGGGACGTCGATATAAATCACCGTCCGCACTGGTGAGAGAGACGGGGAAGGGGGTACATGTAGACAGCAAAGAGACGCGAGCCGCAGACGGGCTTACTCGAGCCTCTGCCGACTACTTATGCTAATGCCGGCAAATCAATTTATTTATATTTATTTATAGCATTCAAATGTTTCCCCGGGACCAGACTCCGCCTTGTTCCGAACGCGGACCACCCGCGAAAGAGAATCGCTGCTGCTGGAGTACGCGGATCCGTGGGCAGAGCTGGCGGAATATGCGGGCTCGGAGCGCCTCTCCGAGGACACCGCAATAGGAAGTCTTACAATAGGAAATTTATTTATTTCGACTCGTGTGTTTACGAATAAAAGTATTTGTGTATTTGTCAATTTTTAGGACGAAGTAATATCCTGCGACCTACGTCCCTATTTCCCCAGGACTTATTTAGCAGTAGACACATCGTGAATCTTATCTAGTTACGTCAGTAATAATTCACCTCCTCAATCCCTGAAGCATGCGAATAGGTTTGAAGCGAACAGCAGACATTATGTACAGTATTTATTCAAGATTACAATCGACTCGTCACTGAATCATCTCGGTTATTTGTAGGCACAACCTCGCGTTACTTCCACATTTGTCCCGTGCCTCTTATTACCATTTCACAAGAGGTGCGTCGCAAGTGACCCATATCCTAGAACCACGGCGTTCCGTAACGACCACGTTAAAACACATCGTACAATCGTGGCCTTTCGCGGGAGATCACTCTCTCGTTACAGACACTCCTGAAACGTTGGCGAGATCTACGATTGTTCAGCCTGAAGAAAGAAGTCTTCTCCGGCGCTTTCATCATCGTACGTTCAAAGTAAATACACAGACGCGTTGTCCTTATAAGAGATAAATGTCCACCCCGACGTCCATTTTCGGTCACGCATCGCTTCGAATATCGGCACAACCGATATCGATAATATCGGTATGTTGATTAGAAAACTGCATCGACAAAGTACGAATTGTTTCGAATCGTTATCGATAATCGAAAGTCACATCTCTCGTCGGGAGTACCCTCGTATCAGAAGTGCACCCCACCACCGTAGCTCTCGCAGAATCACCCTCCACTTCCGCTTGGCTTGCTAGCCACTCCTCTCAACCTCTGTTGATACTTCCTCGCGCGTGTATCTCGTCAGTCGGCCTGGAGCCACGTGCGTGTGCTCGAGAAACTCCGCCACGAGAGTTGTCCTCTTCACGTCGAACTTCCTGATTGCACGTCTTCGACGAACAACTGCAGACACGTTCCTCTTGGAAAATAGGAAAAATTCCACGAGAACGAGCTCCGGTGTCCGCGATAAGTAGAGTGGCTACTAACAGTAGTGCCTCTACTGGAAGAACGACTACTAGACGGAATATTCTGGAGCGGCAAATTTGCATGTAATTCGAAGCACTTTCTTTGAAGTGAACTTTCAGTGATGAAACGTGACTGGAAAGCGTAAAGTGTCCATGGCAATATGCACCAATTCGTCCAGGTTGTTGGCTCCGAGGACAGGAACGAACCGCGCCGTCTCGACGGTACGTCTCGTTTCTAAAACGACCAGGAAACCCAAACTTGAAGACAGATGGGCAGAAGCAGGGAGGACTAAAAATATCGGTCGTTGGCACGTTGCTAGCTAGCTGTACTTCAACTTGAACAATTTTACCGGCCTGGAGAACGGACCGTTCCATGGTCGAGCGACGTCTCTGATCTCGAAGAGAGCTCCGAGCCGAGAGAACGATAGTCGACGGTGCGCGAAACGCTTTTTCGAGGAACCTTGTCTCGAGATGAATCATTTACGTGAATTTTTTAGTAAAGAATCTTCTGTATAGTAAGATAGTGACATTTTGTAAAAATTACGTTTGTGAGGTTGTGTCGACGGGACATTTAATTGTGAGTGACACGGAAGGTTCATCTTGAAGAGTGAATAGGATGTATAAGGTATTTGCTTTATATTGAATATTTAGAAAGTAAAATTGTGTCAAGTATGGGTATGCTAAAACTCAGCGGTTGTAAACGTCAAATACCAAAATTATTATCATTAAATTCCCACAAGTTGTGTTATTAATTTGTTTTTAGCGTATTGCTAGACAGATTAAGTATCAGCGAACAGATTATCTGTCCATCTACACCTGATTTTAGCAGCATGCTAGACTTCGAACAGATTAAATATCTGTGGTCCGATAATTCTGGCCTAACTTAGTTCTCGTAATTGGAGCACATAGATTCTCCGATTCTCGAGGAAACAAGAGAGACACGCTAGCTCGTGAATCGTATCCACTTTCGCAGTGTTATGTAAAGAATCGTAACGCGTACACCGTCGGTTAGTTTGCGTGGTGGCTCGTAATATCCTGGTATCTTTTTGCCAGAGAACGTGACTCGCCACCTGTATCCCACACGTACGATTCTTCTCGCGAGATCCTCCTACTGTAATCCTACACACCCGACTACTTCCGCTCCATCCATCAATTCAATGACTCGTCGATTGTTTCTATCCGTTAAAGTTCACCAATGAACTCGCTCGCGATCGATCGTGTATCTAACTCGACAGGCAAATGATAAATTGAACTCGGCAGTTGCGCTTCGTAATTACTGATATAGGAAATATCGAGGTGATTTTTTTTGCAACCTTGTTCGCTCACGTACTTTATTAACTCGTTCTGCACGAGTTTGTTTAATTGAATTCCGAGTCAAGTAATTTTGTCAGTTAAATAATTTTTTCAATTTCATTTTTGATATTAGACTGGTATGAGCTTCTAAAAATATCTTAGTGAATAATTTGGAGTATGAACACTGACAATGAATATAAATCAAGGTTTCAAGGATATGAAGTACTTCATGATCTATATTGTACCTCGATTAACGAACTTCAATAACCAGCGAGCTAATTGACACAATTAGCAAGCTAATGGTTCGCAGTTCGTTAACAATCGGAGAAGCAAAACGAGAATCTACTTCCTCCGTTTCTAATTGTCCTTGTCCCTGCAGCAATCCCGATAAAATTCCAAGATCGAAATTTCTGAAATTTCCAAATATTTCCAAGCTTATTTGCCGAAAATTAATGGCCCTTTCCCTGCACGCTCCCACGCTTATTCGCGTCCGAAGAGTCGATGCGTATAACAAGCAACACGAAAGTAGCTAGTTAGAGTTAATAACTCGAACCGCAAGCATCCAGGAAAAGCATAATAACAGGCTCGTTCCTGATCGATGCTTTCAGAGGCACACGGACGAAACGAGGAGGAAAGCTCGGCGAGTAGCGGAGTCGTTTTGAAGCACCGTTTCTCGTTTCCCTCGGTGGGTCCTCGTCGAGGGAAGAGGATTTAGCCCCTCCTCGAGGTCGACTTCTTCCACTCATGGTGTTTTATGGCACGGTTGTTTGAAATTCTTCTGGTGGAGTCGCGCTCGTATTTATAGACCCGCGCGGGCTCGCGAGTTCACGCACGTAGAATCACACGCGCGCGTTCTCCGGAGGAGACCGGAGGAAGCGGATAACAGGAGAGAGAAAGAGGCCGCGAGGGGAAAGTGGGTGTGCTAAGGGTGAAACGAGGAAAGGAGAGAAGAGAACGCGTTGCGTCGACAGAGGGACGAACACGCGGCACGTCGCGATCATGAAGCGATGCATCCGCGACAGGAGCACCGGCCCGCTTCGTCGTCGAGCACGTCCTCGACGTCGTCGAACTGTCTGCGCTGGTTGCCCCCACTGGGAGCCCACCATCCACCGGCTATGATCGCTCCACTGTCGGGGGCAAATGCGGCCCTCTGGATCATCGTTTTGCTTCTCACCGTCTCGACCGCTCTCTGCCTCGACGATCGCTCGGTAAGTTATTCCTTAACCCTTTTATCACTTTACTTTCCACAAATCCACACGTACTAAGCTCTATTTGGTAACGCGACAATTTTCTCTCAAGCATATATACAGCTAAACTGCAGTAATTTACTATCGAAGTTACTAATTTCGAAAGCGTACAACAGTAAGCTTTATTTGGTATCACGAACAATTTTCTATCGCAGTATGTATGGTATGTAGGTTCGAAATATAACTCCGTTGCTGTCAAAGATAGAAAAGAATTATAAGACTTGTATAGAAGGTACAAGAATCTTAAGCTTACATGCAGGTATCTTGCAATACTTTTAGATCATCAAATGGTGTCAGACTTTCTACGTTTCGTAACCTGGCCTTTGATACAGGTCCTAATTTATTCATAATAATATGCAATAAACAGTATACTTATAAATTAGTCAAACGCATACTCAGACTTTAATAGCAATATTTTTTTCTCACTCTGGAACGAGTCCATTTAAAATAACGATTCGATTTATTTAATCCTTCGCCACAGTGGCATAGAAATATAATGCAGACTGGTTCAAAATGCTGCTGTCAATTATCGATGTTATTGATACCGATATCGTTAGAGTGACCGAGCAGTAGGATCGAACCTATTTAACTTTGAATTTCGAATGAAATCTTATCGATAACATTATCAAAAACAGTACCACTTCTTTCCTCATGTGTTTTGTAATCGCAGATCTGCGAATTCGACAAGAACAAACGCCAAAGGTATTTAAGATAAATTACACTTTCTAAAATACTTGAACGTTTTGAAAGCGTTCGCGAACACGATAGCACCGTGGTGGAAAAAAGTGCACGGTGGGCAAAGCTTCCGATTAGTAGCGCGTTTGTACGGGCCACATTTCATTAGTTTCACTTTCAGCATAGAAATCCGATCCAAAAGATCATTCCCATGCGGTGCACGCTCGATCGGGCGAACGGAAGGCGTCCATAAAACGTCGGGAAAAGCACAAGCAGAAGGAGGAAAGAACTCGGAAATGTCTGGTAAAACCATGGAACGAGATATCCGAGCGAACGAATATTAATTCGCTTAATTAAAGACAAGATAGCCGCGTAATGGCGTGAACCGTATTTTCCCTCAAGATTTAAGAGCAATCGAAGGCGATCGTTAATCGAAACCCTGAATCGATCGACAATTCTTTTCATCCTCCGAACGCGTTTCTCGTATGCAGTCGCAATATTATTGACTGGGGATCGCGTTACCGAACCTGAAGACCGCGATCGATCGCTCGAGACGATCGTGAAGTCGTTTAGTAGGCCAGCACGGGATATTACGTGCACCAAATGTGCCATAATCTTAATCTTTATTCGGACAAGAAATTTTTAGACTTTTAATATCGGTTTCAACCTTATTACTACACAAATTTATGACTAATCATACACCAGATTGATGCAATAAATACTATTTTTAATTCCAGTGCTTGGGACAAACTTTTATTACAGTTTTTCATATCTCTCAAAAAATTACAAAGCACCTCGATAAATCAATGCATTATCACTTTCTCAAAATGAAACCATCAATCACCACAGAAAGCTTCATAAAAGTGCATAGCCAGCATGAGCATGCAAATTGATTATTACAATCAGTATCATGCAGTCGAGCAAATCGTTACGTAGGAAAGTAGAAATCGAAGCAAATCTCTGGAGAGATGAATATCGCATTATCTTATCAAATCGATCGTATCGATTTATAATCTGAACCACTTTGTAAAGAGAACGAAGAAATTAAATAAACAAAACCGAATGTGTAGTTAACCGTTACATTCCAACGATCTCTTTGATCGAATCTGATTGAATCGATCGGACTCCGCCCCAATCGAAACGTTTCACCTCCAAGACCGAGGTTGATGCATAACGTTTACCGGCCGCAAATAGAATTCCTGGAGCGAGGACGCGTTTAGAAACGGGTTGTTTCATGGAAGCAAACAATCGGTTGGACGATCTTCCGCAAATGTCGAACAATTTGTGCCTATTCATCGACGAGAAGGTGGTCGATGTTTCGTTTCAGGCGCACCTCGGGGTGACCGATCATTGTGTCAGCACGAACGTAATCGTCCAGCTAAGGCGAAAAGAATCGTTGGCTAAGATACCTGGTAATTACTATAATTTCAATCGGTGGCTATCTTCGGATTCCGGTGATCAAGCTTCGTCGTTTCTGACACGAGTGAAATTGCCTCGAAACTGGTAAATGACGGGTCCTGTGGAATTCTAATGACCAGACTTGAATTAGTCCGAGGTATCCGGTACAGGTTGCGAGTTTTAGAAAAAGTAGACGTTGCACGACTTAACCGAGTCTTGTGTATCTGAATAAAGGAGACAAATCTTAAAAATTGAAATTAATCACATTTTTAACTCTTCAGCGATTAATCAACATCAAACATTTTACGATATCTGTTTCCAAAGTCCGCAGATATTTAATCAAAAGAACCTCGTATCGTTATGAAATAGTCTTCAGGAGAATGACCGTAACAGAGCGAAAGGAAGAGGTGGCGGTCTAACATCTGTTCGCTATCTCCGCACTGTCCGAAGATCGAACCATAAATTGGCCCGTTAGTCCCGATAAGGACTGTAGCAGAAACTCAAACAAATACTTATCCTTTATCTGATGCAAGTCCCTCCCACCTCATCTGTCGTCAGCGTTACAGGATTTCTGACGAGCACCGCTATCGACCACGTGTTTCACCGCATCGCCTCCGAGGGCGAATCGGTCTGACACGCGAGAGAAGCAATTCCACGGATTTACTGCTCGAGAGGAGCTGTGTGCACGAAAACATCGCGATCGAGACAGAAGGGACGCGTACTAAATATAAACTTGTAGCTGTGTAGTCCGCGGTGAGACGTTATCGGGATTCATCGGTGGCGAGCTACGAAAAAGTTCGGCTGTAAGTGTCTCGTTCCAGCTCGAGTGATCGTCTTTGATGTTCCTGTGGGTGGTAACACGATATACACAGCTGTGGGTTCTAATCTAAATTAAATTTTAATATCCTTCGGAGAGAGCTGGCGGTGATAAATCTCATCCCCTAATTGACTCGAACTTTTTGATACCTTTAGCCTAAGCACCGAAAATATCATTTTTTGCACCCGAAATTCTTTCATAAACACTCGAACAAAAGAACCCATTGCACCTTACGACAATGACAAAGAAGGATCGACAAGGGTGAACCTCATCAATCTTCGCTAATTCTTTAAACAGCCAGGGAAACAATGGCCAAGTTTTCTCTCTCTTCGACAAACGACAACAGCCTCTAATTAACACTTGCCTTTCGCCAAGGCACGAACTCGAAGGAGGACGGTGTCAATCATTCGAGGCTTTCGCGTCGTGCACAAAATGGCGGCTGACCCCGTGGATGTTCGGACACCCCGCGGTGAAACTTCCTGTCGCGAGATGTTCTTCGGTTTCCTTTTCTCCTCGCGTTATTCTATTAGCCTGTCGGGATCGCTGGAATAATTTACCGCTATTCACCAAAGAACACGGGGTCAAGCTGGAACAATGTAGCCGTACAAGTCGGATGGTAAGCTGCCTCGAAGATCCTCCTTGCCATCGAAGATTAATAATCGAAGCTATCTTCCTTTTGCCTCGCGATCGAGGGGTATTGTCGAGAACGGAAGTTTCTTTTGTGATGCAGTCGTACAAGATTATGGACAGGGTTATTGTCCCTTTAACGGTCGACGATTGACACAAGCGGATAATGAATCGTTGTAACGGAAGAGTTATCTGATACAGAATTATCGTCGCTCTTGTCACGGACGTTGATAATGCGAAACCTGGAGGAATCGATTTCTTATCTCGCATGACATGTTTAAAATAAACACGACATTCAATTATTAAAAATAAGAATAACATCGTACGGGAATTAATTTGAAATAACAGTGTCGACATAATTTTAAAAACAGACACTTTTGTCTACGTCGTTCCTCAAGGTAAAAACCTTCGATTTATCTTCCGCAGAATCTCACGCGAATACCCCATCGTTATCAGTTCGTTAAGCAATCACGACGCGAACGTCGTAGAACTTTCATCGTGCTCGAGACGAATCTGAAAAGCTATAGTGTTCTTTCGACACCCCGCAGAGATTGTTCCTCCCGGAGGATCGCTGGAGGCAGCTCGATTAGCTTCTTACTGCGTATCGTGACGACTATCGCGAGGAATTTCAGCCCGTCGCGGGGCAGGAAGTATGTTAACCTCGCGGCGGGTAAAAAGTTGTCGTCGCAACAGGGAGGAAAGAGAGAAAGAGGGTACGATCGAGGACGACAAGGACGAAGAGGACACGAGCAAAGGAACAACGAAGTAGCTCTTCACGACTGCATCTTGCTACCACGACGATCCCGTTTGTCGCTTCGAGGTCGTGAATCGTCGAAACGCTTCGCTCTCACCCCCTCTGCTCGACGCTTTTCCTGCTCGTTTCTTGTTCGTATTCCGCGCGACTCTCGTTCCATTGTCTCGTACGCGGCGAAGATCGAACAACGATCGATTAGGATTCCGGGAGAAACGGATTCCTCGACGTAGCTGTTAGTCGGTTAACGATTCCAACTGTATGCTCGATGAGGAAAGGTTCACTTATCGCCTCGTGGGCGAACAGTGAAATTTCTACCGTCGGAGGAAGGGTGTTTTTGTCGGAGACAATTGCGTCTTCTACGCTTCAAGACACAAGTTGAGACTAGAATTCGGACCCTTAATCCAGCTCAGTAAAATAGGTGTCATCGATATTACTGTACATCGACAGCCTCCTAAGAAAATTTTCTTCGGAGGAAGGGACGATCGTAGTCTAGGAAGAAAGATTAATTGGCAAGCAGAGCACGTGACATTGTATCTTTACTCGTGGTTTAGCAATCGTTCACCGAGGAGTGGGAACCTATCGTGGAACAAGTTATTCCGGTATAACTTGCCCGCGTACAAAGAACTGCTCTCGTTAATATTGTGTATTAAATACAACTCGTTTTCCGCACGACCGATTTAACGATTCCCGCGAAACGCTCAGTCGTGTTTACCAAACCGAGTAACTTTGCCATGCTCGACCAGCCTCTTGGACCGCCTCCTTCGAATCTGTAGCCATCGCAGACTTATCGATCTCATTAGTTGCTAATGTTCCTCTTTATCTACTCCTACTATCGGCCGTTTTACGGGATCCGATTAAAAGTTACGAATGGTGCAGCCCTTCGAGGACGCTTATAATTTAGGCTTAAACTTTTTAAATCTTTTAAACATACAAAAATTATGGGTAGTAAGAGAAATTTGAAGAATTACTGATATCATGGTTGTACTAATATTGTAAAAGAATAAGATCTCTGCCTTATTAATTAAAATTTTTGTTTTGACGTTGCATCACGAATTAATTTCGGTTATATCCGACATCATTACTTACGACGTTAAATCTTGCAAAGAAGCGTAGTTCGAATTGCACGCTTGGAATACGGTCAGTCGTTTCACACGATACAGTGTAAATTCAAGCGACGGACACGTGACCACGAAGAGTACCAAGTGGGATCTTGTGGCTGCTGGGATACGACTGAAATTTATGAACGAACAACCGACAGACAGCTGGTGAACGAACGCACGGCTTCAGCAACGCTAGAACTCGGGTAATGGATCTCGAATACACTGCTTCGCGTATATGTTCCGCGGGAGTTGTTTTATGGAACAGGGGACAAATAGTTGGTGTTTAATGGAACATAAACTTGGGAGAATATTTGCTTCCTCTTAAGCACCTTTTTACTTCATCTTTGTTTATTCTTCGTTTAAATGTTCGGAACAAATTCTGTTGAAAGATAATATTCATTCGATCGCAATTTACAAACGACTCTTCAGAGATTCTAGACAGACTGGGGTCAGAGTTCGAGGTTAATCGCCGACCTATCGATGATAACCGTGCAAAAGTTTTGGATCGAATCGTCGCAATTCGCGGGATTTAATAGTATAGTCTCTTAGGAAAGATGAAAGAATAATTATCCCCTTGCACTATTTTGACGAGACTGACTCGTGACGCACTCGTACCTCGACCGTGATCAATTTTACTCAAATTTTGAATACGCTTCAATTTGAAGTTCAAGTCCAATTATAATTTGCCTAGTCAACGATTGAATAATAACATATTGACATAACATTTCAATTTTTTTGTCTGTTTTAATATTGTAGCTGTAATTAGTCAGTTCTGACTGACGCACCTGATAAGTCATAGTGCAAGGGGTTATTCGAAGGAGGTTACCATGTCATCAATATAGATTTGTTCTTCGAATATCTGTAATCGTACAATTTTTCGGGGATGCATTTTTAACCCTGTGGCAATAAATAAAGTTTGCACCAACGAAACAAGAAATGCTTCATCCTGGAACTAATATCTTCATTCCATCCGACTTGCGCCACATCCACCACAATGTCCGTCTCTATTAACTCAGCCACGTGTAGTAGCGGTCTTAATCTCGGTTCATTATCCAGCGGATAATTCTGAATTCTCTCGCGCGCTAACAGATTACCTGACAGAGGTAGCCATCAAGCCCCAACACAAATATAGCAAACGCTTCCAGCGATCTGCGTCTGGCGAACGCTTTAATGGACACTTAGATGCCTCCAATGGTCGCAGCTCTCTCGCGATTCGCGTCTAATGAAGAGCGACGCGACGAAGAACCAGCGATAGGTACAGACGGAAATAACTCCGTGAAGATAACGACAAGAAGAAAGGACAAAAAAGAAGAGCGTTTAACGGATGCCGGTGAAGAAGCCAGGTGACTACTCGACCTCGAGTCTTCGTAATGATTAACTTTATGATTTCACGCTTCGAGCCGAGTTAATCCCGTCAATTAAGGCTCGTTAATTCACGGCTGGAAATAGAAGAAGTCCGCGATGAAGATTGAACGTCGAGTTTTCCAAGGAAATTGGGTGCAGTTGTTATTTAGCGAATCAATCAGTATCTCGTTTGACCGCGAAAGTGGTCGTTAAGTGTCTGATTGGACGGCGAATGGTAATCGATAGACGCCGAGACTTTTACCTCTGAATGCGGTTATTGATTATTTCGCGTTTCTTGCGATCGTTACGTGCGATGAGTACTAATGATACACACGGTTTATGAATCTTTAATTAGATACCCATTGGCAGTACATATCTCGAAGCAGCGTTCATTATCGTTAAATTAGGGCTTCTCAATTTTTTATTCCCTCGGAGCCACTTTCGTGAACGATCATTTTTTGTAAAGAATTTTTTATCGTTTTAAGACAAAAAACATTCAGTGCCTGCATTAATAGCTCGCTTCGTGCATATCTAATACACAATCAACCCTTAGTTGTCTCACGCTTAGTCCTTCATCCAGATTTCCACGATTCGTATCACGAGACCCTGTCCTGTGCCCACGTTGGTTCCCAATTTCGTCCCACATACGATTGCGTCACGGTCTCGAACACAATGCGTGCAATAACCCGTGCGAGCTAACGCGCGATGCGATTTTTACGTCTCCGTGGTCCGCCTGATTTCGCAAAGTCGCGACAGGAAGGCACGGATCGCGGAATCGTTTCGTTAGAAACCGGCAAAGTGGGCGGACGACCGCGTGTTGCTCCTCATTGCACAAGGGAGACAATAAATCACTCGATGATCTCATCACGGCATTAAGATATTGCGCGACACAGACCAACAGCGAAAGAGAGATAGATTCAGCTGGAAATTACGGGAGACGCGATAAACGACCTACCGTTGGTCGGCAATAAATTCCGTGAAAGTCTTCTTCTTCCGACTCGCGGACATTGGCGTAACTCAATTTGGGTAACGAAGTTTAGGCTCTGGAAATTTGGGGATGTGAGTACTTAGGGAGGTGAGAATTTGGAGATGTAGGAATTTGGGAAAGTGGAAATTTGGAGATGTGAGTAATTAGGGAGGTGAGAATTTGAAGATGTAGGAATTTGGGAAAGTAGAAATTTGGGAATGTAAGTACTTAGCAAGGTGAGAATTTGGAGATGTAGGAATTACATCATTACACATGGGAAAATGGAAATTTGTGGATGTGAGTACCTAGCGAGGTGAGAATTTAGAGATGTAGGAATTACATCATTACACATGGGAAAGTGGAAATTTGGGGATGTGAGTACTAAGGGAGGTGAGAATTTGGAGATATAGGAATTTGGGAAAGTGGAAATTTGGGCATGTGGGAATTTGGAGATGTGAAAATTTGGGGATATCGGAATTTGGGAAAGTGGAAATTTGGAGATGTGGGAATTTGGAAAGGTGGAAATTTGTGGATATGGAAATTTGGAGACTTGGAAATTTGGGGACTTGGGAATTAGGGGACGTGGAAATTTGGGGACGTAGGAATTTGGAGACGTGGGAATTTGGAAAGGTGGAAATTTGGGGACGTGGGAATTTGGGGACGTGGAAATTTGGGGACGTGAGAATTTGGAAAGGTGGGAATTTGGGGACGTGGAAATTTGGGGACGTGGGAATTTGGAGATGTGGGAATTTGGAAAGATGGATATTTGGAAATGTGGGAATTTGGAAAGGTGGAAATTTGGGGACGTGGAAATTTGGAGACGTGGTAATTTGGGAATGTGGAAATTTGGGGATCTGGGAATTTGAAGACGTAGAAATTTGGAGATGTAGAAATCTGGAAAAGTGGAAATTCGGTAAAGTAAGAATTTGAGAAGGTGGAAATTTGAGGATGCAGGAGTTTGAGAATGTGGAAATATAGAAACTTAAAAATCCGTAAATTTGGAAATTGTAAAGATCTGACGATAAAATATTTGGTGACACATGGGTGTTATACCTGGTCCACAAAATTCCAGTTACGCCAATGGCGATGACACGTATCAACGCTTCGTGTATCGAAAGGGACAAGAAAGAAGCAGTCAATGGTTTAAGGTTATCGTCTTCTGGTGCAAATCGTCTGGGAGCAGTTGGATCAGGTTCGCAGCATGCCGTTCGAACGCGTAATGAAATTATTACACGGTGAATCGGTGAATGAGATTGTAATACAGGTACTGGTTCCCACGAACGATCTGCCTCTTGTTTTTTCATTCATTTTAACCTGGACGGAGTAAATTGCTTGCGAGGAAAATAATGTTCGGGACACGAATGTATGCGAGAGAAAAAAGAGCCGAACATAAAGTTCCTTTCCTTCCATTTTTTATTAAGCGTACGAATTAACATGATGCCTTTTTTATTAATACCGAGAAGACTCATTTACATTTCTACAGTATTATATGTAAGCTTACAGCTTCCCGAGTTAATTGAATGATTTTAATTTATTCCACGAACGTTAGATGTATATAATTTTGTAAACGTTTTACACGGGAGATTTTACGTAAAAATGAAACAGAGCAGAGAATAACAAGTTCGATAAGATGTAAGAATTTGGAAAGCCTTTTACGCGAACCGCGAGCTACACGTGGGTCAATTATACTCTCTCTTTCACTGTTTGCTCAGAGCAAACACGCTTACTCGTTGAACATACACTTCGCTAAAACCGGGGAGATGGAAATTTAACCGCCGTTCAAGTATAGAGAAATTCTCGGTTCAATACGACTCGAATTTATCATTGTCCATGCTTTAAAACTTTTACTGTTCAATTTTACGATCGTTAGAATACTTTGAATTCTAAAATATTCGACACTTTCTACCCATGATTCCAAGTTTATTACGACAGCTGCATTTTTCGCTGCAACATTATTCTGAGACCAAATATGCAACCGAATTTTACACGAAATTTTTGTACTTGTTCAATTATTAGCATAAGTATGAAGTTACGAAAGCGCTTGTTCTCAACAGGAAACACGTTAGCCTCGTTAGCCTCGTGTTTCCACTTTAACCTATTGAAAACTCGAGCACCCGTAATCGGGAGACTGAAATAAGATTTCTTGAAAAAACACTTGAGACACAAAATCAGAGAGCAGTAACCTTGGCACTTTTGGAAGATCTCATTCTGACGATTTCAATAATGACAAAGTAGATCGGTGGTACGATCAAGATTTCTCAAAACGGTCTCTTCGCGGAAGAGACGGGAATCGCATGTCGAGGTTCGTTTCGTTGAATCACGCTGATACAATTAAATTTCCGTCTAATTTGATTTGAACGTGCTTAGTAGCAGCACGAGCAGGAATTACGAGGGTATACCAAATGTCGCGTAACATAGTAGAATACCGACGGTCTAGTCACGATACTGTTACGGTTCGTTTGAGAAACCTTCAATGACATTTGCGCAAACTGCAACTGTACCGTGACTGCATTATTGGTGATCGAACCCAACCCCAAAAAGAACTCATTATCATATCGTTTTACAAACGTGCATACACTCCGCAAAAATTCATATCAAGACTGTATGTAATACTAACACATAAATAGTACACACTTCATAGTATGTTCGATTCATCAAACTTTCTGTACAAAATTATTTTTATTCATTTTTGGAGAAGACTAAACTATGTACCGTATAACTGCATCCTTCTAATTAAGATTTAAAGTCGATATTATCATCAGTCCGTAGGTAAAAATTTTTTATCAAACGTCAGGGCTTGAGTTTAGATTTAACCGCGTCGTTCGCGGAATTCTCATGGAGCGAATAAACTCGCGGCACGATTTACGCGTACGTCGCGTCGCGACTCGAAATGTCATCCTGACCATAGTAGGTGGACGAGGACCTTGGCCTTCGGATTGCTCGCACCACGACATAAATCAGGGCACGATCTCGCCATAGCGAGCGTTCCATCGACCACGGTCCCCGTATTAAATCCACGGTAGTCCAACGTCGAAGGAATCACCGGCCATTTTCGGACGTTCGACACTCCGCCGCGCTACCATCTACGGTATAGTTGGGGCGTCAGCACGCGAAACGAATGTCATTGCTTCCGAACCTTATCCATCTTCTTCGCCGGACCTTTCCACTTGTTGTTCCCCCTCTGTTTTTTACCCCTTGGTTACCCCTTTTTGCCGGACCTTCTTCGCAACCAGCTTTGTTCGCGACGAAAATCTTCCTTTCCATGGTTTTTGCCACTGCCGGGCTTAATTGTCCTTTTCGACTCGATTAACATATCTTTTTTATGAATCACCTTGAGGTCTTACAATGTTTATTGTCTGTTTAACCCTTAAATGCATATGGTTGTATAAATGCAACATACCAGTTTTAATCTTATAAATTATATACAAAATGTAGGAAACCTGCAATGAGTGGTGTTGCAGATATGCCACGTACCAATCAAATACACAATAGCGTCCTCTGTTCGTTTTAATTTGAATCAACCGCTTTCAAAGTATTTTGTTAGTTGATAACTTTTGGTAAAATTAGAAAATCATGCATTTAAGGGTTAAAATAAATCTGTCGTCTAATTATATTTTATTGGATTATTAATATTGTTTAACCCGACAAGGTTCCATTGGAAATATTCACTGTACTTTGCACTTTCTTAATATATGATCCACTATACTGCTTTCTTACTTTCTAACAAGATCTTGTTTTACATTAACCTTGTTAACCTTATCTAACCTTGTCAATACAAGTCATTTCCTAAGCAACTTTATCTGCATGTTAACGAGAACGAATTCTATAAAATTCAGAGAATTCCAGCATCAGTCCGTTATACAGTTACGCGTGCATACGGCACGGACAAATGTCCACAGGTGTGTCCCGCGGTTGGAATGTGCTTGGTAGGGTGCCTCGTTTCAGGGATGTAACGCTTTGAATGCGAAATGGTATTAAAGTTGCATACGCGATGCCGGTGAATCATTTACGGCACGATTACCAGGAATTCCTGCTACACAAACTCCTCTTTGTCACGGTACCCCTTCGCTCGATCTTTAGCGACATTTTCTCAAATTAAACTTCTTCTTGTTGAAGATGCTCGACGAGCAGGCGACAGCTTCCCTCCGTGTCCATCCCTTGAAATTGCTTCTCTTTTACTCGGCACGCGGTTTTTGCGATTCCATCGGGGGAGATGCAAGGCACCGCGGACTTCAGCCTAGTTTGGCCATGTCCTCGGCGACGCATACAAATTCTTCTTGCCCTTTACTTGCGCAGAGGATCTCCTGCGTTTTTCTCCTTTTCAAGTCCTCTCCGGTGCTACAGGAAGCGGCGGACATGGCTCCGAGATGTTATGATGAAGTTGGCGAAATATGGAGTTAGGAAGTTTCTTGCTGCGACAACTTGCTACTTCAACCGTGCTTCGCTGTGGGGACCAAATAGGTTCGCAGAGTCGACATGGTACTTCAGCTCTGGATTTAGGACTTTCTGTAGAGTAGGATTTTGGAATTCAGAGACTTGCAATTTTTTAAGATTAGAACTGTGAGAGTAACCTTTGGTGTAACCTTGGCACTACATCTTTCATTCAGAAGTAGTACAAAGGTTTCACCAAAATTGGAAAATAGGAACTTTAGAGCTTCTGAATCAGCAAATTAGCAAGGCGAAAACTTTGAAACCTTTTTCTTCGTCAACTCGTTCTACACTCAGTGTCCTTCTATAGAAGCCATTGTTCCGTCCGGAAGGTCGGCGACGTGCGGCACTTATACTTTCGCCTTTTTGTTCCTTGAATGACTTAGACTTTCGACCTAGCGTTTGTCATCGGTAGAAATTGTTCTGTCACCACTCCTAAGCATGCAAAAGTCTACTTTTCTATAAAAATAAAGTACACACCTTCGTCACGAATACATATTTTCTGGTCCTACATTTCTCGACATAACCCACTTCTCGATCCACGCTCAATTGATACTAATAATTACTCAAGAACAACTTTATACATTTTCTTATATCAAGATGTTATTAAAACGTACAAATACGGTGAAGAATTCGAAACACGAGAAAAGGAAATGAGAACCTGTTTCATTTTGCGGAGCACGAAGAAATTAATTGTATAATACGAAAATATTGTTAACCCTGAACCCTGGCTGCCGCTTACATACGCGAGACGCGCCAGTTCTCTTCGCTAACCGGATCATAAACTCGAACGGCAACAACAAAATTATTGTAACTCGTTTAAACATTCTGAGATTTCGTATCGTTTCGTAGACCGGTATCGCGGCATCGAGACGCTTTTGCAGAAACGGAGGAATCCAATCAGAATTCTCTTGAAATCGCACCGGTCGCTCGATTTCGTTTAACTCGAGGTCAGATGTTCACGATTGTTGGCTTTTAGCGCAGGTAAAACACGGTTTCCTTTCGAGGTAATCGTTATGCGTTTTACACGTTGTCTCACGAACATTCCTACGACGTTAAATCAAATTTATTTCGTCAACGCTGTCGAACGTCGTCTGCGCGAGACGTGTCTGAAATTTTACGCGCACGTTAGGAAAATCATTACATGTGTTAGCATATTTGGTCATTTTCGGTTTCACTCGTTCTTAATTGATTTCGCTTGAGCTTACCGTAACAGAATGCAGTCGGAATTTCATAATGAAAGCAAGAAACAGGGCGATTTAAATGCAAATGTCTTCATAAAGTGCTATTTTTTATACTCGATACGAGTGGAAAATTATGGAAAAACATGATCATTGAGTACATGTGTTCAACATATGATGTTTCGTAACTAGACGAAAAGCGCGTTTAATACTCCCTGCAAGTGTTCTATAATTGACATCGTCTTCGCCAGCAATCTCAATAAAGATAATTATATAGTCCGTAGTCAACCCCTTACGTCACATCGACCCTTCGATGTCCCAACACGGTCGACCTGGATGAGGTAACGTCTTTTCAAGTTTCATTGGTCTATTGTCTAGGATAATGAGCAACGTGGGTCGTGATTCGAGGGTGTGATCCACACGTGCCAGATCCATTTTTATTAATTCACGAGGCCATCGATCACGAATCCTTGTACTATTAACACGAAACAATATTGTCGAAGTGTATTTTTAAATTCCCAGTTCTCTAGATTCTTGTATTCCTATATTTCTACACTTGTACGTTTTTAGAACTCCCTTCTACATTCTTCCTAATTCTTTATATTCCTATATGTCCATATCTCTTGATATCTACATCGACATATTCCACATTTTGTATATTAGATATCTCTAAGTTCCTAGACATCTAGGTCCCCATATTCTTTGCTTCTCCTCACATTCTCAAAATCATACACCTCCTGATACCTATACCACATTTCCAATACCCGTGTCTCCAATTTAAAGTAAGGAGGAATGATAATTTCGCGATGCCTACGCATCTGAACACGATGATATTGTGCAACGCCGGTGGTTACGTTTATGAGTCGACAAATTGAGTTAAAAGTTAGTTACAACCTTGAGAATGCTGGACGATATTCGAGTCGGTCGTCAGCAACGTCGACAAGGACTGGTCTATTAACTCTCTACTCAAGAACGAGTAATTGTTCGATCGTTTTTGCGATCGTTTCTGTCTTCGAGACGAACGATCCTCACATGCGGAGACCTGCTTTACGAGGTTTCTTGTTTACGAGCTTTCCGTTTCTCAGCGATATGGGAGTCTATATTGCTCGATAAGTTAGATCAATTTCAGACGCACCCAGGGTTAGGCTAAACGGATATCCTCGAGCGGTGTATTTAAAAAATTAGCGTAGTCTTGCGGTTAATTCCGAAGTTTTAGAAGCGGAAACGTATAAAATGTATGGCCTTGCATTCGAACGTCGCGTTAACACTTTAACCGTGTGTCAGCGTAAATGACGAAAATCGTTTTAAGAATTAATACGTCAATTGGAATTCACGCGATGTGACACCGCGTTCATTAGTTCGTTTTGCGGCAGTTAATCTTTGTCTCTTTTTACGATCTCACCACGTGTCGTACGCATGCAGCACAATAAAATTGTTTTGCCACTTGTCATTTTTATGATTCATTCGTGATTAGCGATCGTTGTCCATGATGTTGATCAAAGGAGAAAAACGCACTTTGCAACGCTAATACACTTGTACTTACGAGAGATACGTTCCCTTTTTTTATCGGCGTACGTAGTAATGTCTTAATGAAAAAGACATACCGAGTCTTAATCATAGCGAGTCACTCTGGCAGCCTGAGCTGTTCGTTTTTAGGCACCGATGATTAATTGATCTTTCTTTTGGACTAATTTCAGAGTGGAAATAGAACGCTCGTTCTCCATGGAGGCAATAACGGGAGCTTGTTGCACGTGACTAATCAAGATTCTTTTGTGGGACAATTACCAAAGAACAGTAAGCTTTCTGTTCTTTTCCTAACTGTGTTTTAGAACTCTACAGTTCAATGGTGTACCATTGTTACTACGTAATATTTTGTTTCTACAGAATCCACAAAATTATCGTACTATACAAACTGGAGCGAATGGTCGGTGTGCGATCGACACTGCACGCAGAATCGCGTTCGAAGGTGTCGACTGAAGAAAAAATGTGGAACCACGATACTTAGAGTAAGTGACAAGGAAATTTTATAAAATTAAAGTTTCCAAGATTCTATGATATTTCACGATTCGATCGAATGCCTTATAGGAAGAACGTTCCTGTCAACACAACAGAAAAGGAAGATGGAGGAGATGCAAGCAACGACAGCGACGCGGACATCGACGAAAGGATAGATTTCACGTAGTGCAGGTAAAATTCTGACGACCACGAGCAAACATCTTATTCAAAACTGTACAAATTTCATAATACGAAGGTTTATTAATCTCATATGTAGTATAATTTATCATTGAATTATAAATACTAGTTACCCAAAAAGGAGGCAGAGCCCAGACAAGGGAGACGAAGAGGCAAGGACATCAAGGACCAGTCGATAGGATATTATGGAAAGTGGAGCAAGTGGTCACCCTGCACAAGACTATGTACAACTCAACGACACAGGTAAACCTGCGCTAATGATCTCTCATTTCGTTTATCAACTACGAAATCAATTCTCATTAGTCTCGATTAATTAAGGTGGTGCAAGAAGCCTGGAATTTGTGTGCGAGACGTGATCAGGGAGAGTGCCTATTGCTACGTCGAGGGGAGTTACTGCCAAAGATGGATTGACCAAGAAATCCGTAGAAGCCAGGAAGAAGATAGCGACGGTGACTTGCAACTAGCTTGTACAACAATTTCACTTCGTTTTCTTTTTCGCTAATATTCACGTTATTTATAGACATCGTACTAGAACTGAGCAGCTCCAACGACGTGAGCAGCGCGATTCTTGAGAAGAGCCCTCATAACTGGAAATGTGGGGTAACGGGCACGCAAAAGACTTCCAGGCTGTCGTATTTCACGAGGATTATCGGTGGACGTCCGTCGATTCCTGGTAGCTGGCCCTGGCAGGTGGCAGTCTTGAACAGATTCCGTGTAAGTACTTTCACATCTAGAGTATCAAATAGCATTAGAATATTCTTCGAAGATAATGTCCAACTTTCAGTATTAATAAAATTATATTTCTATAGGAAGCTTTCTGCGGAGGTACCCTGGTTTCTCCAAAATGGGTGCTGACTGCCGCGCACTGTATTCGAAAGCGTCTCTACGTTCGTATCGGAGAACACGATTTGACGGTGAAAGAGGGTACCGAGTTAGAACTAAGGGTACATGTTCCTCAATTATAACAAAAATAATCTTCAAGCTCTTAACTGCAGAGTTCTTAGTTTCCACTGTCGGCTAATTAAACGATATCTCCTCAGGTTGATTCAGTAACGGTACATCCTGAATACGACGTGGACACAGTGGATAATGACATCGCGATGTTGCGTCTCCCAGTCACGCTGACTACCTCGCCGTCGAGAGGAGTCGCATGTCTTCCGGCGCCTAACCAGCCTCTACCCGCCAATCAACTGTGTACAATCATCGGCTGGGGAAAGTCACGAGTCACGGACGACTTTGGTACCGATGTTCTTCACGAAGCTCGAGTACGTCTCGTTCACATGTTACAAATTCTTTTAATTATATTCTCAAAGCCACGCTATTTCTATCTGATCTAATCTTCTTACAGCGATCTTTAATTACCTTACACTATCAGGTTTCAAAAGTTGCATGTAATCAAATATTTTTTACAACTAAATTGAGTGCAGTTCAGAGAGCTCTATGATTACAGTTCAGATTAGAAAACTCACGAAAGACGTTACTACAATTCGTTAGCAAACATTTCCTTTCAATTTCTCAATTTTTCCAGATACCTATCGTGTCTACAGAAGCATGTCGCGACGTCTACGTGGACTACAGGATCACGGACAACATGTTCTGCGCAGGATATCGTCGAGGAAGAATGGACTCCTGTGCAGGAGACAGCGGTGGTCCCCTTCTCTGTCGCGATCCCAGGAGACCCGATCATCCCTGGACCATTTTCGGGATCACCAGTTTCGGGGAGGGTTGTGGGAAACGTGGGAAGTTCGGGATATACGCCAGACTGTCGAATTACGTGCGTTGGATCAGCAGAGTGATGAAAGATGATTATAATTAAAAACTGAGGACATTGTGCATAGAATCTGATTATTGTGCTGCTAGCAAGCGAAAGACTAGAACTAATTTTAAGGAACAATTGAGTGCAAGTTGAAAGACTGTAATTGATCGAACAGTTTCTATTAAGGTTAATGTCGTTTATCAGTTTCTAATTTACATCACTTTGTACAATGAAAAATTGTCGTATTTTATACACCTCGGTAATAAGAACATAAAGAAAAATGGCAGTATAATTTTATTCTGTAACTAGGGACCAGGTTGAGTCTTCGCTCCTGAGCGACCCGCACGAGAAAATAATCCAGAATTGTTTCTTTTTCTCTAAACTCTTTATTATCCAATAATACGAAACGTAATGTGAAAAAATCATGAAACACTTTTGTGCAACACGACACTGCTCCTGTTTATCGAAACTCGTGACAAATAAAAAGCGGAGCGATAACAGACGATAAAGAAGCGAACGAACGAGAAAGAGGTCTTTTCCCGTGGAACGTGGCGCCACCTCTCGTCGAACGGTGATTTCTTCGAACCTGGTAGCGAACGAGTATCAGAGATAGGTGCAGATAAAGTCGAGATAATTAACGAGATGATATCATAAGAGTTTCGTTGGATTCCTTCAACGTAGTTGATAATATAATTTCCTTTGTCGTTTAACGAAACTTTTGACCAACGATCGATCATCGAATTGGAACAATTCAGTTGAATTTGCATTTCGAGAAGTCCATCTCAGGATGCTGCTCCATGAACCTGAAAAAACAGGTGCAATTAAATGTGCAATTGCAATGAAATTATCACTGGTTCGATCGATGTCACCGGAATCGTACTTTTTTATCACGTCCTGTTTCTTCTGTTCGTCGGATGTTGGCAAACCTAATTCCTTCTGTCTTTGATCGTACATCATCTTCTCTACCAGACCTCTGGTTTCACCGTCAAGATCGGACAGCTTGCTGGGTTCGGGATTCACTTTCTTCGTGCTAATCTCTGGATCGGTTGTCACCACGTGTGCCCACCATCGCATTTTGTTCACCTGCAAATCGACAGTCCGCGTGCTTAATAGAAACATATTTCCGCGCGAACATAAATAATTTTCATTGCTAAGATCACAACGAATCTTACAAAATAATCGGAATACTTAATTAGTGCTTTATATAATACCGGTCTGAAACCAGTGAAAGGCCAAGAACTTTCTAAAATAAAAAATAGGAAAATATACAAGTGGCCATGCAACGAATTCACGTACGACACAAACACGACAGCGAAATATTGATGTCCGGCGATAAAACGAATGATATAATTAACAGACTGGCAACAACAACTCTAAACGAGACAAGTCGATAGAATTTTAGGTAAACAGCTGCTCGTCGAGTGGTCACGATTCAACCTTCGCTAAACTTTCTTATTTTGAGAACCTTCAGGGCCACGTCAGACAAGCAGATTCCTCGCGTATTTGATACCTTTGATCAAAATTTATGTTAACTCGATGATAGTCATCGTCGAATCCTTGTTTCGTCAAGGTCAACAATCGAGAGACATCCGAGCGCGATTTTTCTTTCCGTCACTCACCTTCTCCAAATTCAGCAGCAACATTTTTCCATCTTCGATCACCCAGGTGGATTCCTCGACCTTGACCTCGTGCGGGAAATCACCGTCGATGATAGGTGGTTGACCCTTTATACCGCAGGTCAAGTGTTTCTTCGTGATCGTTATTGAAATGTCCTTAGGCCTGACGGAGAAGTTCACTTTCAATGGGATTTTGATCTGCAATCAAACAGGGATCACTGGGGACTTTCTTCTAAATTATAAATTACTGGGTTAGATTAAAAATTCAAGATATAAAGATATAACTTTGTAATAGGTCAAAATTTATTGAAGATATTGAAAGTGAAAATATGTTGTCGAATTTCAATGTCACCGATTTATTAATTCTAGAATACCTTGTACACTTCGTATCAGTTCAGAAATTTTTCAAATTTCCAAATAAATTTCAAACTTTCAAAAATAATGCTTACATCAGATTTTAAATAACAACCTTCTTTTCTTAATCGATAAATCTAAAAAATATACAAGTCCAGAATATCCGACAGCAGCGAGCACCGCAACAATAGACTGACCGATCAAAGAGTAAGCATCGTTCCACACGACTACCCTTCGATCTCGATCTCGTTGCAGATCATCGGTTCCTCGCGACCTCGGTTTTTGGGAAGCTAGCCGTGTAACCTTGAAGCTGGACCTTGGACAACTTAGAAGTCACGATTTTCGAGGACTTCTCGTGACGGGAAGAAAGGAAGATCTCTAGAGCGTGTCACGAAAAGGTCGCACATTCCGTAAATAATTGATATTGTTCTTGATATCGAGATCGGATCTTGACGTTGGGTCAGTAGACCTGTCATATCCGTTCGAGATACTTTTGCTCAAAGAAGTCGATGTTGTAAACTCAGACCACTAGGTTGTATATCAAATCAATTTCGAAAATAGAAAGGCATACATTGGGGGTTGAAAGGTTAAATTGATCTAATTTTAAGATTGAACAAAAATGATCGTAAATACTCTTCGTTACAAGATGAATAATCTGACGATATGGGAATCGTCTTACGATTTTCGAAATCTATCTAACCATTTGATCATCCTAACATTTCGCAATAGGGTTGTAGCTCTTACGGCCCTACTTCCATTTATTACCGACAGAATTTAGCTTTGTCGTGGATGAGGGTTACAGTGATCGATAACGTTGTACCATTAGAGTTGCTCGAGTTTAATCATGACTCTTGCGAAAGAAATTTGAATATCAAACTGATGCAATAGACGGTAATAGACTCGATTATTGGTGTCAAGTCTTCCCGATGTAGTAGAATGTTGAATGGCAATCATAATACGTACGTGACACGTTTACGGCGGAACATCATTAAGAACAATTAAATCCACGAAATCCTAGATGATCCATCGAGCGTGTCGGGGTCGTGTGTTGCAACGAGGATCGTTCGAAACGATCGCGAACGATGATGGAAGGAATTGCGCGTCGCGGGATCATCATCCTCGCTTCGGACGTGTTTGTTGGATTTAGCAGCGTGACGACTGCGATGCGATGCCGCGAGCCGAGCGCACCGGTGCGTGGAAACGGATCATGGCTACCGACTTTGCAGCCGTCGTTAACAAAGTGGAATATCATTACGAGAGAACGACAAAGAACCTCCTCGGATTATCCGCCATCTCTCCAGTCGCGCGACGTTAACCAGACTGTGACGCAGGGGCGCCGCTGTAATTCACTGACGTACAATTTTCCAATTTGCGGGGAACAGAATTGGCGAATGCGGAAATTTTGGGGTGTAGGAATTGGGGGGTGCGAGAACTAGGATGTGGGAATTGGGAGAGGTGGAAATTAGGAAATGTGGAAATATGGACTTTGAGAATTTGGGGGTGTAAGAAGTCCGAGATGTTGGAGTTGGAGAGGTGGGAATCTGGACATGTGGAAATGTGGGGTGTGAGAATTAGGGGAGGTGGGAATTTGGAAATATGGGAAATTGGGGAGATAGGAATGTGGAAATATTGGAAATTGGGGAGGTGGGAACTCCGACGTGTTGGAATTGGGGACGTGGGAATCTGGAAATATGGAAATATGGGGTGTGAGAATTTGGGGGTGTAAGAAGTCCGAGATGTTGGAATTGGAGAGGTGGGAATCTGGACATGTGGAAATGTGGGGTGTGAGAATTAGGGGATGTAGAAATTTGGGGAGGTGGGAATTTGGAAATATGGGAAATTGGGGAGATAGGAATTTGGAAATATTGGAAATTGAGGAGGTGGGAATTTGGGGATGTGGGAACTCCGACGTGTTGGAATTGGGAACGTGGGAATCTGGAAATATGGAAATATGGGGCGTGAGAATTTGAGGATGTAAGAAGTCCAAGATGTTGGAATTGGGGAGATGGAAATTTGGAAATATGGAAATATAGGGTGTAGAAATTTGAGAAAGTGGAAATCTGGAAATATGAAACTTGGACCCTTGAGATTGGCAATGTAAAAACTTGTACCTGAAAATGTGAAGATATACATATGAGTTAACCATCGATTTTAGAATCAACTAAACGATTTGTTTAGACTTCAGATGAAGTAGTTTTTCCTTCAAAATCCCAGAATAGAACCTAGACTTCTTTAATCGTTCCAAGATAATAGGTACTCAAACAACAGCTGTCAATAGTCAAATCGACCTCCTACTAACTTCGTCCATTCATCACAAGAAAAAAGCACGGAGGAAAAACGTTTAATGATTCAACACCGATGTCCATCTTCCCATGATGTCACTCTACATACTATGAGCGCATCGTTTAGTGAAGATACGTGAATTGCGGGGACAGATATGGGCTCCCAAGTAACAGACATAACGAGATATAAGAAAAGTTGAGTAACGCGTTGCAATCTTTTTCAACGTCTTTAGAGGCTGAAGGCAACCGGTGTTCCAAGGATCAAAGGGTGTACGTGAGAAAATTCACGAGCTCTTCGTGCCAGCATTGAAATTCTTGAAAATTTCTTGGAACACCCTTTTGACGATCGTTTACCATCGATTATTTTCAATATTTTGCACGCAATGCAAACCGTGTAGACGCAGAAGATTTGTTGCTGACCTTTAGATTTCATTAGAAGCGTCTGCACGCGAGGATTAGGAAATAAATCCTAGCATTCAATTTCTCATGGACACACAAAGTGGAATCACGAAGATTTTATACGCAAATCTAAAAAGGGTGTGTGTATGTTACGGTTCTTAGTTTACAGGGTGTGTGTCGCATAAGTCAATTTAAAGAGAAATGTGTTTAATGAAACATCAAGTCATATTTGCTGAATAAGACTTGAGAGAAGTTCTAAGTGCATCGGTGCCATTTGATGGTCATCAAGATTTGCGAAATCCGCGTGTTTGCACCTACAGCTCCATCCGTGTGCATCTATAGTTCTCAGTGTCATTATACAGGATGGCTCAAACACAATGTGTACATTAAAAATTGCGAACTTATTTCGAAAGAAATTTAAAAGCTTCTTTACTGTTTCATTTTAAAGAACGTATGAACTTCATTTCAAAGGACTACAAAACAACATAGAGAAGATCAACAACATGGTCAACTGAAGCAACAAGACATTAAGACCAGCGCTGTTTAAGCACATGACCGGGATATTTATAAAATGATACTTCGAATCTTTACAATGTATATCTTTTGAGAGATTCTGTAGAGTTTACCGTGTACCGTGGCGAGTGAGCCGTGGACAATTTGCAACCGGAGGATCCTGCAATTTTCAATCGACGCTCCCTCGTGCCCATTATTCCCTCCACGTAATCGTTTGTTCCACGCGTTTTTCTGAACTTGTATCATCCAACGATTCGAGAACGTTCAGGTTTAATGCAGAGATTGTTCTACGTTTACGTAATTTTTCATTCCGGACGATTTAATGGCGATTTAAAAAACACGATCGGTCTTTACACGCTGGATGATTTGTACGTTGAAGTATGTATTACTTATACTGTCAATTTCTGAGTTTGTTACGTGGAGAGTTACTCCCCTGGATACATTTTATATCTCTGGAACTGTAGATCTCTACATCTGTATATCCACAAGTTTTTTACATGTTTCAAAATTATGGAGATCTCTACATTTTTAAATATCAGTGTTTCTAGACTCCCAGATGTATTCCTAGATTCCTACATGTTCCTAGACTTTCTAGATATACACTACCGTCCATAAGTATCCGGACACTTGGTTTCGTTACATAAAACATAGTTAAGCTTTGTACGAAAAGTATTTAGGGTTATCATATCATTTGTAATAATTATTGTTATCTTTTTCGAGGTGTCATAACATAATAGAATTAATTTTTAAGTACAAATTATACAATGAAAGTGTGAAAGTAAAATTCATGTCCAGAAGTACAAAATCCAAATTTGTGAATCTAATGAAAGACTTTCGATTCTAAAAAAAATTTTAATTTCTACTGTGTTTCATTTCTGTGGTGCAGAACGTATTCAGAGGGTTCTTCGATATGTTTCAAGTGTTTGTAAACTGTTGGTAGATGTTTAGGATCCCTCAATGGAGATAAGAATGGAGGTAACGCTACGCACTCGACAGTTTCGGTTTAGTTCGTCTGTAGCTTCTTTTCCATCGAGCTATGAGTTCCAAACGAGAACTATCAATCGAAAAACGTTCCAGTATTCTGACCTTCGCAGAAACAAAAATCGATTTTAGTTACTGTTGCAGATACTTGAATAACTTTCATGCAACACGAATGCATATTTCGCTTGTGTCCGGATACTTATGGACGGTAGTGTATGTGTTTCTTAGATTCTTACATGTTTCAAGACCTCCTAAACGTGATTCAAAAACAGTTTCTTTCAAAAGAAACAATTCAAAAACAATTTCTGGCTGTAACACATGGTGGTTAGGAAATGATTAGGTGAAAAACAATTGCATCACTGCCGGAATAGCAATAGGATGAAAACAGAACGCAATCGGACGTTTTAATCTGATTCGTCAATCAGCACGGGAAACCACGAAGTCGAGGACAGATATAGCCAGAACAATGAATTCCTTCTGTGGCGAAAACAATTAAGAGGTAACAGTGTGTCAGAACGCGGTGGTTCTGAAACGTAGCCTTGAATTTGAAAGAACAAAAGGAGCGTGATTACGTTAACGAAAATGACACGATATGAGAACGTCCTGCCGCTTTGTTTCGCTCTTGCACGATCCGTCAACGATTCGTGATTAGGTACCCTTAAGAATTTTGAAACCTATTCAATGAAGCTGCAATCGGGTTCGTTACTGCTTCATTCGTGTTGCAATACCTCTCAAACTTTTATAGACTATGATTACTTTTCACAAGCAACTTGTTCAAAATTTAAAATAAGTCAAGGTAAAAATATTAAAAAATGTCGGAGACCTAAAAGTTCAAAGACTCTTCTGAGTTCAGAAATTTCACCACCACCCCTAAAGTTAAATAGCAAAATTAACAACAGATAATACCCAAGAAAATATAAGAACTTGTTTCACAAATTGTTCACTCTGAAAATATAACACGAAACAGGTGTACTTATGAGTCACAAGCGCCGTTTTCAAATTCTATTCAAGACCGGAACACACGCTTCACTTTCGAAAAGCATTACGCGAAACATGTCTGAGGATTAATGACACTTTGGCGTATACAATAATGAACAGAAGAGTAACTGGAAATATTCAAGCAGGTAACGGAACGTGCCGAACCTCAGCCACTGCATGAATTTCTCGACAAATTCTTTTTCTATGTACCATTGATCAGGCTTGCGGTTTCCGACGCGACAAGCTTAACACCCGTTACGACATATATGGAAGAAGTCTCCGCAAGTGAACACAGATTGAATAAGCAGCTTTCTCTGCTTCACTGTCTATGCTAATGACTTTATTCTATCGGTTATTTCCTGAAAGCGTCTTCTTGGTTTTTTATTTAAATTTCGCGGGTGATCTGCCGGATGCGGTCACGGAAGATGTTGCATAAATTCCAAAATGACTGTAATTTAAATTTGATCTTATATGCATCTTGAACTATTTTTGTTTAACTTCATTAAGTAACCGTCATCAAATAATTCTGTCACTGATTAAATAACTATTTAATTTAACTAAGCTGTCCCAAAATTGCAAAGATGTCATCGTACGTCGATCATGAGTAGTCGCTCGAAATAGCGTTACTCGGTGAAAAACGTACGATTTTGACTCTCGATGCTCAGATTCGTCATCGATTGCACGAACGTTCGCTTTGTTTCGCACAAGAACTTTGTTTTCTCAGAGGACTTCGCAACATTGGCCGAAATCTACGCAACGGATCAAACGAAACTTTCATCGCGAAACGTAGGCTCGTTCATCGGCCCGTTGCTCGAAGGTTGCAGCGTCGAGAACCGATTTATTTGGCGCTTCGTCGGAATCCTTGATAAATCGAGAATCGGCGCCCGCACACCTCGTTGCGCAATCGAATAGTTCGCTCGTTACTCAGTCGGGCAACGTGTTTTTTCACACGATTGTACACCCTTATGAGAACAATGACGCCTTGGGACGCATCTTTGGGATATTAAGATTTAAGAATGTGGGAGATTCGGAATTCGAAAATTTGGGAGTTGAGGGTATAGGAATTTGGGGATTTGGGGGTTGAAGATTTAGGAATTTGAGAATTTGGGGGTTTGAGGATTTGGAGGATTTAGAATTGGGGGATATGGGAAGTTGGGGGTGTAGAAGTTTGGAGATGTGAGGAGTCGGGGATGTGGGAAGTTGGGGAGGTGAGAATTTGGACATGTGAGGAGTCGGGGATGTGGGAAGTTGGGGAGGTGAGAATTTGGAGATGTGAGGATTTGGGGATATGGGAATTCGGGAATGTAGAAATTTGGAGATGTGAGGAGTAGGAGATGTGGGAAGTTGGGGAGGTGAGAATTTGGACATGTGAGGAGTCGGGGATATGGGAAGTTGGGGAGGTGAGAATTTGGAGATGTGAGGATTTGGGGATATGGGAATTCGGGAATGTAGAAATTTGGGGATGTGAGGAGTAGGGGATATGGGAATTTGGGGATGTAGGAATTTGGAGATGTGAGGAGTCGGGGATATGGGAAGTTGGGGAGGTGAGAATTTGGAGATGTGAGGATTTGGGGATATGGGAATTCGGGGATGTAGAAATTTGGGGATGTGAGGAGTAGGGGATATGGGAAGTTGGGAAGGTGAGAATTTGGACATGTGAGGAGTCGGGGATATGAGAAGTTGGGGAGGTGAGAATTTGGACATGTGAGGATTTGGGGATATGGGAATTCGGGGATGTAGAAATTGAAGGATGTGAGGATTTGGGGATGTGGGAATTTGGAGACATGACGATTAGGGCATGTGGGTAGTTGAGTACGTAGGAATTTGCAGATGTAGAAATTTGAGGATATGAGGATTTGGGGATATAAGTTGAAGATGCAAGTATTATGCAACGATGAAATTTAATTATTCGAAGATTTTGATAAATCTGAAGATTTGACAATTATATGAGAATACAGAGATGTAAAAATTCAGAGGTATAAAAGAAATTCAGAGGAGTTTGCAGTCATTTTGAAAAAGTTAGCATTTGATGGCATGAAAGTTTGAAACTGTGAATTCTTCAAATTTTTAGGGTGTTTCTGTACTCAACTATCTATAAATTAAATAAACCCGAAAATAATTCCGCAATTCGAAAATTAATTCGCCATGTGGAAAATTTGCAAATTCGCTTCCTAAAATACAGCTGACGCCCATAACGAAAGTGTTAACCGTTCTGTTATCGCCGCACCGTCTAAGTAAACTCTGGATCGCGCGAATACATTTGCCTTCGACATTGTAACAAATTTTAACGAGTTTCGTTTCACGCTTTCAATTCGTTTCCTTACGAAGTGCCGGGGCGTGTCATGCATTTCGAAACTGTGCCCAGTACGCCGACAGTCCGATGAAACTTCTTCGAGTCATCGATATAAGCGGTAATCTTTAAGATGTATGCCTTTGTATCACGCGCGAAGGCAAAGTACACAATAATAAGAGTCTTCGATAAATGGTCATCATGGTACAAGAGTATATAAACGAATTCCGTCGAGTCACTCGAAAATACTTCGAAATTGAAAACAGGATCGTTAAGATATTCTTGTTTGTCTCTATGAGGTGTTAGACCGAGATCGATTAGGTCGCACCAAGGCTGACGGTGCAGGTTTAATATTCATGTGGCAGAGAGATGATCAATGAATAGGTACTACGGTTAGATACGTTAATAAGACATTGACACAATAACACGCGCGTCTTTAAAGGCTAATCAAGCTATGAGACTTGTGAAGAATGAATATCAAAATTTGTCGATACAACCCTGAATACTGTTGCAGATACTTGAATAACTTTCATGCAACACGAATGCATATTTCGCTTGTGTCCGGATACTTATGGCCGGTAGTGTATATACCGAAAAAAAGAAGCAAAGAAATTTTCAGGAGTGGTTTCGCTTTAGATAGACAAGATAGAAATGACGACTCGAAATACTTATTGAAAAAGGTAACTCCAGGAGGTGCATAGATTAAATCACATCTGCAAATCTCCGCAGAGTAGATCCTTTTACTTCTGACGAAAGAGGCACAAAGAAACTATAAAACTATTTGCATTAACGTGCAGGATGCATCACTGATAATTTAAGTGTCAGTGGTCACGATGATACAACACCGTCGTTAGCGATCAGTCAGTGTATCATTAGTAAACATTAAAAAGATGTAATAAAATTTCTATAAAAAGAACGATTTTTTACTACCCAGTTCTACCTCGTTCTCCATAAACGCGGCGATCACGTTAGAATCGCGGTTCCCAGTAATATCTCGCGTGTTAAACTTCGACTCTAGAAACAAAGGTTTGTTTCAAGGGCTAAAACGGCAGTGAAAGGAGACCGACTATCCCCGTAAAAGTTTCCAATTTTTTTTTTTCACAATCATTTCGCGTGTCCGATCCGCACAGCGATTGTGCGCTCCGTTCGAGCAACCTTTGATCCGCAAGGACGCGATTTCCTTCCTTTCGACGCGCGATTACTTCACGCGAATAAATCACAATAAGTGGCCGTCGCGAGTGAACAAATCACGAGTTCACGACAAAAACGACGATGCAGCTCGAGACGCTAATTGGATCATTACGACGTGATCAGGGAAGAGGCAGCGGTCCTCGCTGCCGGATGAATCTCTGCAGGGATGAATCAACCTCTACACAGAACGTGCACGGTTCAGAGTGTTAAATGTAACGAAATGGAAATTTTGGCGGGTTTATTATGGATCATGAGTTTAGAGTTTCAAATTTGTATAATTTTCAAGAAGTTTTTTCTAAACTTCCACACTTTTGAAACTGTGAAATTTGTAAGTTGTGCAGGCTTGCAAAGTTTGATAATTCCAAACCTACACCTAGAGTGCTTAGATCAGAAAATAATAAAATTTTAGAGTTAAAAAATCTCGAAGTCTCAAACTACTGAGGCTATGAATCCCTAAGTGCCAGACTTCTGAAGGTCCAAACTTCCAGAGTCATAAGTCTTGTAGCCCCAAATTCGATATGTTCCAAACTTCTAAAGACTTAAACTCCCAAAGTCCCAAATGTCCTAAGTTTCAAACTTCAGAAGGTCCACACTTGGAATATCCTAAACTTCTGAAGTTTCAAACTCCCATAATCCCAACATTCTTAAGTTCGAAACTCCTGAAGACCCAAACTCCCAAAGTTCCAAATTCGATAAATTCCAAACTCCTGAAGACTTAAATTCTCAGAGTCCCAAATCTCCCAACTGCCAAACTTCAGAAGACCCACCCTTAGAATATCCTTAACTTTCTTAAGTTCGAAACTTCTGAAGACCCAAACTCCCAAATTCCCAAATCCCCAAACCCCAAATCCTCAAATCCCTAAAGTCCACAACTTCCAATGTCCAAAACTCTGGAACTACCAAATCCCCAAATCCCCAAATTCCCAAATTCCCAAATCCCCAAAATCCCCAAATCTCCAAAATCCCCAAATCCTTAAATCCTCAAAACCCCAAAGTCCACAACTTCCAATGTCCAAAACTCTCGAACTACCAAATCCCCAAATCCCCAAATTCCCAAAATCCCCAAAATCCCCAAAATCCGCAAATCCCCAAAATCCCCAAATTCCCAAATCGTTAAATCCTCAAAACCCCAAAGTCCACAACTTCCAATCCCCAAAACTCTCAAACTACCAAAAGCAAAAAATTCCAAACATCTAATTCTGTGTCCTCATGCTCCGAGAATCTAGAAGTCCAAAATGGCATCCGTCTTAATCCAGCCCTGCGTGACTGTTCGTATTCATTCGTAACGTCGACAGTGATAATAACTCGAAGGAAGTGGAGTTCTTTCACGGAAGAAGGCGGCAAACGACAAAGGAACAATGAAGTCTGGGTATCTTGATGTTTCTTATCAGGCAGATCGTTAGATCCCATTCCATTCAAGGCGACCAAGTGCACTCGAACGACAGTGCATGTTTGCATTTATCGGGACAATCGTTTCTGCGCTCTCACGCTCAATAACGAATTCCCTGGTGCATCGTGTGCGCAACATCGTGCCATTTACTCGGATGATCGAGTCTAATTCTCATGCTACGAAGTAGCTGTCATTCTGAGAGTGTCGATCCTACCCATTGTTAGATAGCGAGTGGATTTTAAATAATAAATCGATTTTAATAGCGAGGAAAATATGTAATATAAATAGAGAAAGTTTAGCCTTTACGAAAACTGTAGGAGACTATGTTAGCTCGACTTGTGATCTATTTTAGTTGCAATCTTATAAACTTGCGTAATTGTGAAGAACGAGACACTTTAATGACGCTGGAGCACTGATTCACATTTTCATTTAAATGCATCCTCCGCGAGTTTATGAACCAAATTTGTTTAATGAGCTTATATTCAATTGCCTTGAGCATTCCATTGCTTCATATTTTCACTTGCTATAACACAGATATGCGCTGCTCTAATCAACTTATACCAGACTGACTTTGTGTCGACTGACATACTTTCATTTACTTCGATCAGAGACTCGAAAGTTTGCGAGCAACTCTAACGAATTCACGCTCGACAGGATAATATAATCACTCGGTACGATATAATCGTATTATCTTAGTGATTCGTAAACTCACTACCCGCATATGACCATTAACCTCGTACACCGTTATACTTGCGAATCGAAGTAATTATCGCGTTTCGTAGACGGTGACATCAGCGCGTTGCCGATTCCGTCGTAAAATCGATGCGGTCATAAAATGGACTCGATGCATCGATAAAACCCACCGACGATTTACGAATTCTAAAGGATCTCGATTCGAGCCACGAATTTCTTGGATTTTTCAGCGGGACGTCGATTCTTTTTCCGGAGAAGCGGGCAAAAACAGGAATAACACAGAAGATCGATGAGTCTCGCCGCGTCCGCTTCGCACAGGTGCATCACAGGTGAACATTACGTTTCTACGAAAGCTCGCGCACGTGGTGAATAACGATCGCGGGAGGAACAGAGATGCAAAGTCCAGATAGACGCATCCGGCTTAAGGGTCTTGATGCATCTAGGAAACGTGCATTTTATGCAACCATCAACTGGGAGCACAACCCTTTTAGTCACGGACCTTCTGGGTGGGCAATAGTAGAGTAAAAGATCGACAAAATCAGAATTTTGAAACGAGGTGTACAGCACTCGCCATGTCAGTGTTAAATCGTGCAACGTGATGCATCGCACGACTCTAAACTCCGAATATCAAGTTGCAGCTGACGCATTAAGGCGAAACGATTTCGAAGCTGACCAGGGTACGAGCAATAAAGTCATCCGAGTAGACGATCCCGTAATGATTTTACGCAACGTGTCTCGAGCAGACCGGCTGAAACGATCTATGTTTCCTTTTACGGACAACTGGATTCCCGATATCGTAGGCAATAAATTCCAGAAATCGAGTACTGGCAGCGTATCATTTCACGGCAACAATTCACCACTCGGAGCCGACGACAACGGTCCTCGATTGCGCAGTTCGTTTCTCAATGATGGACAAATTTAACGGTGATCCGTACTCTTCCTCGATGGATGGTTTATGATCAGAATTATGTTCAGTCTTATCTCGTAATAATTGCACTCGGACGTTTTGTTTTAATTACCAGACGTTTTGTTCAGTGATAACGATTTAAACTGCGGATGTGAGTATACTTATGATAGGAGATCTGTAGAGTAAACATGAGTTATGTAATTTATGGACTGCGAATTATACAGATTTGCAGATCTATTCGCATTTTGAATTTTCTGCCGCCGATGATCGACAAGCGTCGACGAGGACGCGGCTGCGTATCGACGTTAATCGATGGAAACTTTATAGCTGGACGATATATTAGCAGAAGGCAGGTGTTGGTATCGTGGTCGGTTTACTCGGCGAAACCGTGGTAGCGGTCTGCCGGTAAAAATTCCAGGGGTCCGGGACCGGTTCCTCCCAAAAAATTGGCGCCGAGCTGACCACGTTTCGGGTCAAAGAACGGCCTTGCCTCTCCCTGTCCCTCCCTCCCGACGGTGTTCTCCGCACACTTTTTCGCGTCCTCGTGCCCCCTCTATTCCGCGAGAGTTTCGCATCGCCAACTCGAACGACGCCAATGGCGTAACTTCTTACAACGGATGCGATAAAAACCGGCAAAACATCGGCCGACAAAAACAACGAAAATAGTTCTTACGATCGATCCAACCGATTCGTCATCGGTCATCAATCGTTGGAATTCGCTGACACTATTCTGGAAATTTACAACGATCCACGGAATTTGCGGATGGCGCCTACTACCTTGTTTATTCCGAATTATGGTAATCGATATGGAATAGCGAATAAATATGAACATGAAAATGAATAATGAAGTCAGTTGTTCAGGAAATCGAACATACTAGTTCACCTTCTAAACTTCTATTGGAGACCTACATTCGAAGAACGATTTCGTATTTATGAACCCTCTTGTGGCGAGGAAAGTGTCACAATAGCTCTTCCTGCAGGCACAGGAAGATAGTGTTGACTACATAGAAACCCATAAACTTTACTATGCATTTCTGGGGAAGAACACGAAGCAGCAGCTCGAACAATAAATGTGTACGTGGTGTCTACATCTGTTCGAGAAAGTGCAAGTGTTTTGTAATCCCGAGTAATTTGGCGAGGACGGAGGCTCGTCTGCTGCGTTCGAAACTGCTGGCCACCTGCTTACTCGTCTTAGAACATATCTGATGCAGCGTTGCGCTGATTTTTGTGAAAGAGTCGCGATATTAGGGTCATCTATTCATGCCAGTTAATTGCGTCTGTATACGTAGCTACATACTTCAGGTTATTGCACCGAACCTGCGAAATGTTCGTACGTTGGCAAGCGGGTAAGCAATTAATTTTGAAATGGTTCGTTATGGAAATAAGAGGTCTATCCTTTATCGGAATCGTGTATTGCTATCTTCATACTGCAACTATTCATATTCTTCATATTGTCTGATTTTTTGTCTGTGTTACATTTGAAGGGTTACACATTTGTAACTGATAGGTAATATAATATAAATTGAATCTCTGTTTATTTTATAAAGACTTAGATTAAGAGTCTTTATCGTATACAGACATTTGGAACACCATGTACATCACTGATTTTCTCAGTAGAATATTTCTTTTCTCTGTCACAAATTCTTGTGAAATAAATAAATTAACGTTTCGACAAGAACATCTGTCAGACAAAAAAGGTCTGTTGATAGATCATCTACGATTTGACTGACCGAGAGACTGATCATCCAAGAAAGGTGCTTTTGAAAAGTACCAAGAGAATAGAATGCGTTCACAGCCGTATAAGAGAACGTTTATCTAGTACCGATCAGTCCGCTAATTAGTAAGCTATGTTACAAATGCACGTTATCGCTTAAAAAGAAAGGTATCGAAACGTATAAAGACAGGCATACTCGATCGTATCGATACACGTGTTTCAGCTAATCGCGACAAGTAGATAGAAAGAATCGAGAGCTTTTCCCGGTGGCGCGTTACGCCAGTGCTTGATACACTTATTGGGTAGGCGCGCGATCGGTTGGCGAGCAACGACGCATGCGCAGATAGCCGCGTTGCGCAGAGGCGAACGCGCGAACCGCGCACAAGAGGGCAACTTGCGCAACCGAGCGCGAGGAGGAGAGCGAGACGAAGCGCCGATCGGTGGCGCGGCCGCCAAAAGTGAAATCGAGAGATGGAAGAGGACGAAATGGTGCGCGCGGAGGGGAATCGCCCGCAGCCATTAAATGAAAACACAGGATTAAGGGTAAACCGGGAGCTAGGCGAGTCATTTACACGCTCTCCGTGCTAATTTAATTCCATTTTAATTGACGCACGATCAGCTCTTTTCATACCTCTCGTACGGATAATCTCCCGTTAATTGGGCTAAGTTACTAAGACGCCAGTGTTGAAAGGTATTGGCGCGTTAATGATTGATTCCTTCGATGCTTCACGTTGTAGCTTCGCTGAAGCGAATCGTGTATTCTATCGTCCGTGGACCTCGTGTATACAGAATCTGATTTTCTGACTCAGTGGTCTGCGGATTTATTTGATTGAGAGCTCTACTTTATTAAAATGTCGGACGCGTGGAAGATCCGTTAACAATCGCATGTTAATTTATTTATAAGGACAACTGACGTATGATGACTCTTATCGAATTTTCATGTACAGAGTGGTTCATAAGTTGCACAACCATGCAAGGCAATTTTGCGAAGAAGAATACAATCTCAACACTTTTCTCTGTAAATTCTATTTAACTCTAGATCGACCATTTTACACCAGAAACCCTCTTTCATTCGCAAGGTGAATTTCAAAGTTCACAGACGGATAATGCGACGATTCGATTCATATTGTCTCCAGGATCACGTTATGCAAAAGGCTCAGAAGCGCTCGAGAGCTCATCGATGCAATTTTGTCCGGCGTTCCTTGACACGAATGCGCATGGAAACGCGCGCGCGCGAGCACCGAGTCGCGATAAATTTTTAGATGGACTTTAATCGTGCCGTTTACTGGATACGCCGTGAAATATCACCGTTACGTACCAGCCGTCGTAATTAAATACATAATAATTCTCCGTCGTTAGGAGAATCGTCGATTACCGCGTTTGCGCCACGGTAATTCCTCAGGTATGTGTACGCGGAATGCCATCGATTCTGACTCTAGCCACGCGGTTTATGCACCGTTAAGGTAAGTGCAGATGCGACTGAATCGGACGCTTCCGTTTTATCTGGGAACTATTATTAGAAACGTTGCACAAGAGGATTACGCGTGCTCTGATCGTGTTCTGATCGATAGAGGATCATTATAGTCTTTACATTCGCTTATGGATGAATTTCATTTAAATTCTGTGTATATATTTAACGATTTGATTAAGAACTGAAGCATCAGATCGTTAAATACTGTTTGTAGATGTAAATCTTTTGTCAGCATAAATAGTTCTCCACTATTCATTCAATTATTACGCAAAGGCTCATCAAAATCCGAGTCATTCCTTAACTCCAATGATAAATTGCCATTTTAACTAGAACTATGTGACTAACCTATCTTGTAAAAGGATAATCGATTGCGCAACTATTGATACAATGAAACGTTTCTCGGGTAGCTACTTAAAAGCAATTCCATGTTATCTGAAAGATTCTATAGCTTCATAAGCGCGTTATGAGCAGTTGTTAGCCATCTCTCGATTGTTGCGCCACGTTGGCGACGCACCGACTGCTGAGACCTCTGCAGCCACTATTGGCATCATAATCATTATTATCATTCCCATTACGCTGATGAGGTCCCTGCAGTACAGGTACAATCAATGGATTGCAGTTATTACAAGATAAACTGGTTGGTCGTTCGATAACCTTTTCTTGAAGAGCACTTGTCATCTACGCGTTCGAAATTGGTTCCAGTTCTTCGGCATTAAATTTTATACTTAATCGACCCAGCTGTTCCTAAGTTACGGTATAGAATTATTTCGTTAATATTGCTTGATGGGAAACATTTTTGGATCCTTGAACTCTGTTGCATTAAAAACGTTGTTACCCGAATGGCGCAACGAAATCGAAGTAAATTGAGAAACAACGGATCATCAAAATTTAAGGACTTGAGAAACCTCGGTCTAAGATACGCAAAAAAGTGAGTCGTTAAGGACGAGTCAAGGAAATGGAGGTTGAGCCGCGTGAAGGGCAAACGTGCCCGAGTGAAAAACTCGCGTGCACGGTATCGTAGATTTGAAATTTAAAGGTTAAGAAACATAGAAACTTCAAATTTTCTAATTTAAACGAGAGTCAAGATATTGCAAATCGGTCGGATTACAGTCGACTCGGCTCGATGATCACCTTTCACGCACAAGTTGCTCAACCGAAATCGCCACAATTTCTTTATCCATCCGGAAACCGCACCAGGCTGACTAATACTCGTGTTAGTTTGCAGTTTACACTGAGAAACCAGTTGAAAAGGATCGAGAACAGGATAATACGATCAGGTTCCTTTATGACATTGTTCCCTAACAATCTTGGAAGTCTACGCTCCAATTAAGTATTCCAGTCATTCGCAGAAATGACAATTAAAAATAGGACAGTGGTTTTGTTCACGGTCTGAGATCAAATTTGGTAGAGTTTCTCACCTCGACAATTCGCTTAATTTTGCAACGCGTGAATCACAGATGATATCTTGCACGAAAAGGTTGCAGTACCGTGAACACTCTTACTGAAAGATTTAGAACGGAGAACGCGACTTTCTAAGCTCGGTTGCTTTACAAAAATAATCTAGTTCATTACCGCAAGTTTTATGCTTCACCGCGTGTGATAATTAAATGCCTCTGAATTAGCATTGTTACTTTTACGTCTGCGAACCAAACGATTAAACTCATTTCGTTAGCGGTTGTGGACAGTTAACGTATTACACGAAAATGTGGTAATATGGTGTCTCTCGAGGAATACATTTGTCCGACTTTTATAATCTTCGCACCATCCAGTGACAAATAAGGAGCTTAATAATTACTTATTGTACAAGCTATACGGTTTCATTAAAAAAACAAAGGTTCCCATTTGACCCAATTTAAATTCTCTTAAGGAAATTCCTTTACTCTGCCATATTAAAGCCGTAGCTTGACCGAATTCCACAAACGGTGTTCTCTTACCTGACAGTTAATTATCTTAGCACCGAGTTAATTTAACCAGCAGGTTAATTTCACAAGTGTGATCCACATTCACGCAACCTATTCTAAACGTCCATCAAATCTCTTTTATTCAAAAATGCAAGCACATACATTCCTCAAATATAAAATATAAATTCATTCTAATAAAAAATATTTCATCTTTCAAGAACGGATTTAACGTACTGTAAATGGAGACAGAAGACAAATGAGTATGTCTGCGTAGTCTGTTTCAACGTTTTTACTAGATTCAATAACTTTGCAACGAGACGTCTGTGAACATGCAGTCTTTTATGCAGTTGCCTACAGTCACGGATTTAAAAGGTTAAAATCCAAGAAAGAACGCATGAAGGAAGCAATAAGGCAGCAAAAGAGCCGGACTCGTGTGTCCGGTCAGTAACTTCTAAGGATCATTAACGCCTGTAGTAGATAGGCGAGCGTCGAGGTGGAAAGTGACGCATAATACAGGCTCGACTAGATGTCGAAGATCACTGTTATTGGGAAACCAACGACTACGCTGATCCGGCTTCGCTCGTATACGCGTTATCGTGTTCCCTCCTCCGGCGAATAGAGCTGGACGAGGATACGAGCCGGTGACACCGTGTCGCCGGTGTCAAGGATTCCGAAGGATGAGCATCAGCCTATGGCGAGATTTATTGGGTTATTTGCGTATATGTTACAAGGCTAGCGTCAAGTGACATCGGCGAATCCTGGATAGCTAGCTTACTGTAGTCTTCCGATCGCTGATAATACCATGTTACAAACGTGATTATTTAGGGTATAATTGCTATTGGATTTCCATTTTAATGGGAGGTTTGGAAGTTGGGGAATTTAGGTATTTGGGAGGGTAGGAATTTGGGAGTTTGGGAATTTGGGAATTTGGCAATGTGAGAATTCGGAGATGTGAGGATTCGAGTGAGTGAGAATTCGGCCGAGTGAGAATTTGGGTGTGTGAGAATTTGGATGAGTGAGAATTTGGGTGAGTGAGAATTGGGGGGAGTGAGAATTCGGGTGTGTGAGAATTCGGGAGAGTGAGAATTCGGGTGAGTGAGAATTTGGGTGAGTGAGAATTCGGGGGAGTGAGAATTCGGAAATTTGAGAATTTGGGCGTGTGAGAATTCGGGAGTATGAGAATTCGGGTGAGTGAGAATTCGGGGGTGTGAGAATTCGGCCGAGTGAGAATTTGGGTGTGTGAGAATTCGGGTGTGTGAGAATTCGGGTGAGTGAGAATTCGGAAATGTGAGAATTTGGGTGCGTGAAAATTCGAGAGTGTGAGAATTCGGAAATGTGAGAATTTGGGTGCGTGAAAATTCGAGGGTGTGAGAATTTGGGTGAGTGAGAATTCGGAAATTTGAGAATTTGGATGAGTGAGAATTTGGACGTGTGAGAATTCGGGGGTATCAGAATTCGGGTGAGTAAGAATTTGGGTGCGTGAGAATTTGAAGATATGAAAATTTGGACGTGTGCAAGGTAAGGTCTGTCGGTTCAATGATATTGACACTGACCGTAGCGACATTTAACACGTAACCTCCGATTTGGAAACACCGCATGAAGTATAATTCGATGCTGCAAGTTTCGGTGAAATACGTGTTTGCGAGAAATGTTCAATTAAAATAGCTTGGGGCATCATAAGGTGTCGGAGGTAAAGGTTGCGGTAGATGCAATAGAATATACTTGAGCAACGCGTTGCGGACATTGAACTTTGAATCAATGGAAGCATGAATTCCATAGTTGACTTTTAACTTATTTCGAGTTGAATTACTACTTGTGCGCAAGTTACAAATCGACTCTTTAATTAGACATTATGATGATTGCAATTATTCTTGTCGAGTTTCGTAAGAAGAGTTAATATTTAATACCACAAAAAAGGACCACCGTAAAGAACAAATCATATAAATTGAGCAACACGAAAAGTACGAAAATACGAACGAGTGCGAATACTTTATAAAGGACGTAAAAAAAAATGTATAATAATTGCAACCATATAGAGCCCAAAACTGTCACATTTGATAGTGCTTAATGTCGGGAATGAAATATAAAATCACGCGAAAATCCAAGGATTTCGCGTTCCAAGCAACAGTCGTATTCCGTTTCTCGCGTCCATTAACGACGATACGACCAGTCGTTACGGAATTTCATTTAACAATAATGTTCCCGCCAGAAAGCACGGACACGTTGCAAAACCGCCAGTTATTGTGACGAAAGTAGCCATCGAATGCATGGTCTAATTGCACGATAATTACCGCGATAACCTTGCGGTGTCGCGATGTCCTTCCTATTCCTCGTTTCACAATCGAGTAACCCTGGTAGAAATTTCCGAAGGGGCACTCTCGTAAAGAACTTCCTCGTACCGCTTGTTCTAGTTCTCCGTTCCGAACGATTAAGGCTCGTTAAGTGTCTTCTAGAAACACGAAAACGCTGTTAAAGGTAAAATCGTTCGAACCTGGTGGCCCCGTGCTCATGGCCTAGCATTCGTATCGTCCAGTTTCGTAATTTTAAAGCAGTTCGAAATTTTAAATCATTCTCGATGAGAATCTGGGCAGATCGATGCATAATAGTGTTGATAACAGAGAGAATTTGCATTATAATCGCACTTTTGAAAGGCTTGGATAGATCGACAATTAGCAAACTTTTCTTGGAAGCAATACTTCACATTTCATTAATTATTGGTATCAATAGTCCAAACTTAATAAATGATTAAAGCAATGCTTCGAGGTATTTAATTATTAAAAGTATTCAATTATTAAGGTATTTAATTATTCAAATTTAATAAAGCATCCAGGAATTTTCCAAATTGACTAGCAAGTGTCACAAGCTAACAACGCTTGTAAAAAATGCTGAGTTCGTCGATGCGTGAAGCATGTGCACGCGTTCAGTAATTACGTGGCAATTACCACGACGACCCCGGGGACAGCTGACCTTACCGGGAATGCTCCTTTAAATTCCTGTATTTCGCAACTGGCGGATGCTCGTAGCACGCGTGCTCGTCCACGTACTAGGCAGAACCAGTCGTTTTTGACGCGCACGGCTCCGTATTTCAGCCGCGTGTACCACGCGCGAAAGAGCGACGAGGATCGATAGGAATCGAAACAGGAGGAGAGACAGAGAAACCCGGTGAGGCCTCCCGGTTGTTCCAGTCCGGTTGGACGCGAGACGCATACGGAAAATGTGAATCCAATGTCACCGACGATTCACTACCGCCCCCGCACCTCGCGGGAAATAGTTTTTTTACTCATCACTTTGGCGGCCATGCGGTGTAAAAAAAGATTACGTAATGCGAGGCCTAAATACCGATACACATTATCATAATCGATAGAAGAGTCTTTCTAACGTCGTATACAGATTGTCTTCCTTTTATAATATCTTTAAACGTCGTCCGAAAATTTGAAGAGCACATTTCAACCCTTTGCGCTCCAGAGGTGACTCTCAGTCACCATTTTATTTAATACAGTAATTTGAAATAAGCATTTTTTAACTGATTCTATAATATGACACGTGTGATGTATAAACATAGAGAAACAATAGTGGAAATTATTAAAAATTCATTTAACTTTTTAACTAAGTTTTAAAGTTGCTGTTTGCAAACAGTTAAATTACCTTCGAGTGCAAAGGGTTAAAAGTACAACATGGCACTGAAAGAATTTATTCCCATAAATTTGATGGGATCCTTCCTCCATGAAATCACTCTATTTTTCTATTTTAAATACCAACTGGGGACAAATGTTTGTATCATTCGTCATATTCCGTCAGATGAGTACAAAGAATGTCATCCGCATCTAGATGCAGATACAATCCCATGAATCACTTTATGACCAATGAAAATGTGCGCGAAGATTGATAGCGAGGCGTCGATGGACGGAACGTGGACTGGAATTTCAAGCAAGAAAATCGCATTATCTAACGATCAGTCCAATGTCTAAGGTGTCGAGGTTGATGGAGACTTTCTGGAAACGATTAGAGTGTAATTGGCGCGTTCGATGGAAAATTAAACGGACCAGTTTTAATTCGTACTGGAGAAACGTCTACGAATTGTACACGAAGAGGAGGCTCGGAATGCAGTATCAGAGCAATGGGATCGTGCATAAATCGCGGGTAACGGGCGCGTTTCGCGATAAGTTACGAGCGTGAAACGGGGTGTCGAGTCTCGGGGATAATTTGCATCAGGAGAAACGTACACCTGCGGCGTATCGAGCGGAATCTGGCTGTGCCGCGTCTCGCTGAAATTGGACCATCGTGCGATCTCTCGAGTGGCGCCAAAATTGCAAAACACGACGAAACGAGAATTGACTTCGAGAGAAGAATCGATGTCAAAGGTACAACGATCGGTCCAAATTTCAATTCTGAATCGAGATTTATTAGAATGTCAAAGTACAGACTTATTACATCATTGTAGACCTTTGGAATAGTCGTTGAATTGACCTTGACGTTCACCTTGGAATTCAAGGTGAAAGTTTTTTATTATCGTACCACGTGAAGATAAGTTCAAGACGCTACTCGACTTCTTGAAAAACAATGTTGAAGTACTGAGTCACTGTGAAGATATCTCACCGTTTATTTTCATTTTTAACAGTATCTAAGAAAACCTAACATCTGTTTTTACACGTAAGAAGGTGATTAGGTCTTTCCTCTGCGCTTTCCTTAATGAAAGGAAGCCTAAATTGCACGAGACTACAAAAGTAACTACGTAAATATGTGTCTTGCAAATTCGCGTGCGCAGGGATATGATTCCAGCAAATGAGCATCCGTTGAAGTAAACTAATTATATATCTTTTCAGTTATATCAACTGCAGCTCTGTTATTCAGTTAATAAGGTTCCATCACACTACGAATTAACTGCTTTGACATAGAAATGTATACTGACGTTATCTTTTGTTAAACTATTATTTAGTTCTGAGAAAATATAGATTCAACTTCGAGAAGGTCGAATACGACCCTACCTTTGTAGGGAGGTAATAAGAAAGGCCACGACGTAAAGACGTTCCAAGCGACGAGAGAAGACTTTGGGATATTAAGTGGAAACGATTTTAGCGTTGCAACACGAGAGGCTACATTGTATCCTCATCGAATTTTCAAGGAATCGCGCATTCTTCTGGAACAGTAATTTTACGGGATAAGAAAGCTGCTCGCCAATCAACAAAGTCATAACCCGAAGCAAAAACGCAGTCATCGAAGCTGAATCGCGTGAAGGCGTAATTGGTAAGAAAGCAACGTTTTATGAGGTTGCTATCAAAGGGCTTTTACGACGCGTTTCGACTAGAACACTGGGAACCCTGACCCACATTTGAGAAACACGAAGGGAATTTCCAGGAAAGCAATTCCGTGGTGATTTCCACCGGATCCTATCGATGATTCTACGGAACCGTTTTACTATGATAATGAACGCCGAGGCGACTGAAATTACATGTCATTGTCAGTTACCGAGCGAGAACTGTTTCTTCTAAGGAACTGATTCACGTTGTGACATAATTGTAGACAAAAAGCACGATCCGTGAGCGACACTTCTTCCTTGAAGTCGTTCCGAGAACAGGTTCAGAGCTACCTTATTAAATTTACGATGAGCCAGCGAATGCTAGCTGCAATGGAAATGACACGTACCCCGATGTCGCTAAGACAACAACGCTCTTTTGTTGCTGCTCGTGATTCTCGCGCGCTAGAAACAATTGCCCAACTGATCTTGCAAAACTACGTACGACGTGTTTCAGGAACAGATGGTAAACAATCGAGAAACTTCGAGTCGCGTGTTTCACTCGGCGGTGGGAAGTTCAAATGCGAAGAGCTCATGGACATACGCGCTCGGATTTCAAAATCAAATCCAGAAATGAATTACCCATCAGTCATTAACCGAGTCATTTCTCCTCCGTGTTCGCAATAAAACATAAACAAAAGTCAATCGATTGGAAGTGGTCATTGATCATTGAAGAATCCAAACAATCAGTGCCGGAGACAAAAGGGCGGGAGCATCCTCGACTCGCCTAGACTGACAAAACAATCCTTTTGCTCGACCCTGACCCAAATGCTCGTCCGTCGTTCGCGTGCATCGGACAGGACGAGGTTTCTATCTGTCTCGATCGCAAACATCGACTTCTCTTCTTCCGCAGGAAATCGTCTCAACACTCGTTTTTTGCTCAATTCTGCACGATGAATGCAGATAAACGTATGCGGTTTTGCAGGAACGCGGGAATCTGGTCAAGGAGATTTTTCATCAGGTGAGAAATATACGTTCGAGTGACGAAAATTAGACGAACGACATGAAACACAAGGTCGAAATTCGTCCTGCATAAATACATTTCAAATTTACTGCAGTTGGCGCAAAGCAACTTTCAACCCTCTCCACATTTTAACCTGATCGTTCAGAAATGATGTGAGTAAGCCTTGCAATGCTGTCACATGCTAGAATAGGTACTACACTCAGACTTACAAGTTTAGATCTTTTTGCATCAGACTTCATCAATATTCGCCTTTTGAAAATTACACTGAATGTAGGAGAATGAAGTTCATATTATAAAATGCACAGCGAGCGAAGTTTTCATCTTGCTCAGCGCATCCCTCAAAGTGTGCGCAAGAAGAGAAAAGTGCGAAACGTTGAAAGAAAGGATTCCCGATAAATTCAGATATCCTCTGCTGGCAAGAATCGCCTCCCACGAGTTGCATCAAGAGGGGGCAAACAAACGCATCTTCTCCGTGGCGGGCCACATCCATGACCCAGATATCGGGCAGGCGTTTTCTTTCGCGTTGTCGAAAACAAGCGGGCTACGGAAGGATCGTATCTCCCCGGACAAGCAGCTGGTTCCCTTATCAGAGCTCGTATTTCGAGGCAGGGATTTCGCGTCGCGGCGTCGCGTTGCGTCGCGACGGTTCAGATGGGCGCGCACGAGCACGCTACTGGGACAAGGTTGCCAGGGGTCCATAACTATCGCCCGCTGACATACAAGAATGCGCGCTTCTTGCCCGCCGTTGGCCGGATTCACTTGGTCGACGATCTTCCTCTCTTTCGGTCGGTCGTCTTCGTCCCTCGTGGGTCCTCGCCGAATCCCCTACCAGGTCCGAGGGTTCGGGCCATCTCCCTCTCTTCGAAAAGGATCGCAGGGGGGCCCGGTTCGGCTTGATCCCCTCTTCGTGACCCCGCTACGCTCCTCTCGTGCCCGACTGCCCCCTCTGGTCACCATCGGGACGCGCCTCCGCTGGATCGCGACGCCGTTTCGATCTTTGAATACCCTGGCGTCGTCAACGCGATGACCAGTCGTCGAATTACGGGCGAATCCCGCATACGTGCGCGCTATTCAGCGGACTCGATCGGTCAGCTGCTCCCTTCGGCTAGTCATCCTGATTTTCTTCTCTGAACTTGCCTGTTACGCGAGACTCTTTCGTTCGTTACGTAACGGGGCTGTTTCTGCCTTTTCGAATAAAGAGGAAAGAGAGCGGACCCTCCTCCTTTGGCGATCGCGCTCACGCGACTGAGGATCGAGGGTCGCGAGTGCCACTGTGCCGAGTCCACGGAACTCGAACCTGCTCGAGATGTCGGTGAGTAATCTTCTTTTTTTATCAATCTGCCGATGACGGTGTTCGATGCTCGCTGTCCGAGGATCTCTTTAATTCCTTTGCAGACAAATTTTTAACGAGTGATAAATCTTTACACCTTGTACGAGTATAATCAAAAGTTCGACTGTTTCTCGGTATAAATGTGAGTCAGGGATAAAAGGGGTTGCGATCCTTCTACCGCCAGCCTTCGGATACGATCCACAAATAAACATTACGCATTAAACGACTACATGGCATACACCATTTAACGTGCGAAAAAATATCAGTCTCAAGAGTGTACAGGATTTTTAGCATCAAAAATAGTATCGTTTTCAGAGAGAAAATAGGTTATAACGATAAAGAAATAAAAAAATTGTAGTACGATGTCGACCCTGTTGAGTGAAATTCTAGAAAGTAAAAGTTGAAGGAGTCTAACATGTGTACCTACAGCTACGGCTAAACGTTCATCGAGCTAGGTCAATCACTCGTCGATGTGACGTCGCGTTACGTGCGTCCGTGACACCTGCTCGCTCGGAAACAATGCGAGTCACGTAACGTCACAACGTTGATTGACATTGCCGTTGATTCGTTACGTGGCATCGGTTTTCCTCAAACAATTGGGTCGTGCTAAATCAAGGACAAGCTATCTTTCCGACTAATGCACTTTACTCCAAATTAACCAGGACGATGACTCGATGCGCTCTAACGCGTTCACCCCTACGCTGAAGTTTCAACTTCCGCTGAAAATTTTCTTTAGATGTAACATTTCTCTATTCAACTGACAGAGCAGTTAATACTTCCGTAATCTCGCCTATTGTTTATGTTCATTCGCAATTTCAAGCATGTAATATGAATATGCATAATTTTTGTGTTCGGTACGGATGAAAATATTTGACGAAAAGAGAAGAACAATCTGGCCGAATCGATCACGCGTAGCACGCTTCTCTGTCGCTGAAAATATATGTCACGGCTGCTTTGATATTCTTTCGAGCATACTGTCGAAGCGAGTCGCGGTTACAGGCCGCCCCATTGTTGACTTGTTCCGCTGGTGGATGAATCGAACCATGACGAACGCGATTGCGACGTTTCCCTTACCGGTAATAGCCGTTCAATTATCTCCTCGAAGCGTCAGCGGGCCCGAGATCGGCTCGCAATCGTGCAGCTGCTGCATTCGTTGCAGCAACATCGCTTCTGATAACTCGTGCAGCCAGCAACGTATGCCAAACGTAGCATTAGAGAGCCGGCGAAACGATGCGTTAATGGGTATGACTTTCGCGCTGGCTATGCAACAGGTTGCAAGAGACAATGAAGGAATCCGTGTCGAACGAAATCGACGAAAAAGAGAAAAAGATTCATCCTTCTAGCCGGCAGATTCAGATCTCGACGTTTTGCAACGCGAACCGTAATTTATGGGCCTTCGTAAGTGGATATTCGATCGCTTCGTTGCTTTTTATTCGAACTTTGTCAACGTACCATTTTGCAAATTCGATTTTAATTGAATCGACCCGTTACAAGCGTACAATTGCCCTTTCCTTTCGCTTTTTGTCCGAACATGTCACGAGTGTTACGTTGTCACGGTTGCTTAACGCTTCTAAACCGGAACGTAATTTGTCGCGGACTTTTTCAGTCTCAGTATTTAACGCAGGGACGAATCAGCGTAATTTCTCGTAATAATGACGCGGTACCTTGTAATCCAAACAAACCGACACGTGCCATTTCGATTCCTTAGTGACCACGTGTTTTCGGAATTTTTCACTCTTTCGACTTTAAATTCCTTTCAACAATGACTCGTGTTTCCTCTCATAAGTTGCAGATATACTCTGTTTATCTAATTACTGACCCGGTTATGAAATTTTCTGTTCATGTTCAGCAAAACAAATTTCGTAGTATATTTTATGTAACTGGCAGCAGAACGTAACCAAGGTAAAGCAAATTCATAGCGTTTACTAACGATCTCAATGCCACTCAACCTGTTAATATTATTCAAATATTTTCCTCCACTTTTACGAATTAACAGATTGGAACTGATTCGGAATGAATGTCCGATGATTCATTCTGCATTTCAAATAAAAGAGGTTGGAACTCTTTATTCCGTGCAGGGTGCAGAAAACTGTTTGAGTTGAAAATTGAAAGCATTCCAAACGGTTGAGCACGAAACCGATCGGCGTGCACGTAATGCAGCATATTATGCGTAACCTTCTCTCGACTTCGGATAAGTCAATTCACTTTCGGAAGTGGCTTGCATTATGAAAGTGACTGTGGAAAAGTCGCGTGCACGCTTCGTTGACTCTGCTAACTACCACAGCTTCGCTCAGCCGTTCCAGTTCGCCGTGGGATATCGCTCTTGAAAAATTACGCCTCGACTTCTTCAAAAATCTAAACCAAAATGTTACAAAAATTTGCAAAATCGTTCCTTTCGTTTCTGCTCCGTTAACTTTCATATCTAAACTTCTATGAAAATCATTTATTTTGGCGACCACTGTGAACTTTTCGGTGACATGAATTTTATCTAGCAAACTTATCCAAGTGAAATTTTTATGGGACTATTCTCAAACTAATAAGGAGAAGAACGAATAAACCTGTTGCTCGTATTGTCACGTATAAAGGAATCGGCTGCAAACTGAATTTTTGAATGCATCAACAGATGGCCCTTGCAAGAGTCTTCCTGTCATACTCATCTCTCGAGTCAACATTCGAGCAATTCTCCGGTCTGCCGAACAACCGCTAGATACGTAAATGAAACGCATTAAATCAGCTGTGTGCACGGAGCAGAGAAGTTGCAATGGAAATGGAATTCAGCCTTGGCATCAGTGGGCACCCTTCCATTTTCAGACCAGTCGAACCACGCTGTCGCAACCAGCTGGTTCGCCTGTGCCTCCCGTTCCTCAGGTTTCTCCCCTTGTGTATTCTAATCACTTTCCTTGAACAGAGAAATAATAACGCGATGCTTGCACGGTTCGTTAGCGCGATTTATCACCGTGACGCTGGTCCCACGTCGGAAGAGAAAACCGCTGCTTGGAACGCCGAAGAAAATAAACAGCTGCTGTCCTCTTAAACTCTGCCAAGACCAACTCAAAACCTCTCCAGGTTCCTCTCAAGATCCTAGACTCCCTCCATCTTAGGAGGAAGCTAAAGAAATCTTGAGGAAGAGCTAGAGATATCTTAGTAGAGTTACAGTCCTGATTCTCCTACATTCCTAACCTAACCCTAATAACCTAATCCTGAGATACTGATAGCTCAGTACCCGATCTGAACATCGATTCAAATGATCTATCCTAGCAACAGGTTGATGGAAATGCGATGCAGCTGAGCAAACTCGAACAAGATCGCCATGGGTACGGCAGCGAATTATGCGCACGTGATGTAAATCGGTAGCAGCGTTTCAAAGGCGGTGACTGTCTCCGGGAATTTTTATCTGTCCCGGTACCGCGTGATCTTAAGTGATCTACATATTCAAATTCCTTCTGCAGCAATGACACGGATTGTATTACAACACCGTCGCATACATTCCCATATGAGATTTGAAAAATGGCCGGCTCGATAAGGATGGGTGATTCGATAGCCGAGAAGCTTGCCAGTGAAGAATTGGAGAGTACTTGACTCGTTGAATTATGTGGACACTTGATGATTCATAAATAACGGACACATTGGGTAAATAATGGACACAAATAATTCATCGAGACTTTATGTAAGGTTTGACAATGTTATACGGACAAACAGGAAATTGTTACAGCACAGATTACGTTCGTTACGACACCGATTCCCAATATTTTGATCTAACCGTGGGAATAACTTAATAGGTTCAATTTTATGTTGTCTTAGATTGCTTTATCAAATTGCATGTCCGTTCCCAGTCCTTTCATGACAATTTTGGATTAGCTCACATCTGTCAAAAAGCGATACGTAACATAGCTCCACCGAGCTCTAAATACCAGTTGCATCACATCAAGTCGCAATATGATTAAAAACAGAAACAAGATAAAATTCTAGTCAGCTCCTAATGTAAAAGAGAAAGACAACATTGGCACTCTTTAGCGATAAAAACCGAGACCCTGTTCTCAGCCACTAAAACGATTAAGCACGAGGTTCGAGAGAAAATGAAAGATTGAGCAAACACACGAACGGGACAAATTAAAACGTAGCTGGGCAGGATTAAAATGTAGGCGTTGCAGTGTTTTCGACTCGGTTTTTAATGACGTGTCTCGGAGCCGAGTCTTAATGTGACTTCGATGTTTCCACGATATCCACGGTCCACAAAAGCGACTTTTCGTGCGGTCAGCCCACTTCCAGATCGATAGTTGCATAACGTGGTAAAACGCATTTATAAGGAGATATCGATACACCGTGTCCCTCGCTTCCAAAACGTTTGGCTTCTCAATTTTTCGCGAGCCGCCGCTGCCCGCCTGACAAATTGATCAGCGTTAAGTTCTTTCTTAATCCTCTCGCGATCGATGACATAATCTCGTGCCAACGTAAAGTGGGAGTCTTTGGCATAGCGTTCGATGTTTGGAACCGTTGACGCGTTTCTGTGGCGCAAGGATATCTTTCCATTACATTCCAAAGCTTTGGTCGATCAAATTTCAGGATACGTTTAATCGTACAACGTGTGCCGATGACGTTCGGAAACAAATTCAACTTCGAGGCTTTATAGTTTAGTCATAAACGGTACTTTAACCCTCTGCATTTGAAGGTAATTTGACTTACAAACAGCAACTTTAAAACTTAGTTAAATAGTTAAATGAATTCTCTTGAGGTTATTATAATAATTTCCACTATTGTCTGACTATGTTTATACGTCACACGTGTCACCTTATAGAATCAGTTAAAAAATGCTTGTTTCAAATGGCCGTTCCACAAGTTTCTTATTATAAGGAACACATTTTGCTAAAATACATTTCTTGAAATCAGAATTGATTTTCATCAACATAAAGAATAAATGTACGTATTAATTTATGTTTCGTTCGTTTATTTATTTTTCAACTTCATTTTTAATTTTAAATTCAGTACACATTACGTACCGGTAGGTTTAGCGTTAAATAAAATAGCGACTGAGAGTCACCTCTCGAGCGCAAAGGGTTAAATTAACATTGAAACGACGTCCACGGGCAGCAGAATAAGGCAAAGTCGTGCTAATTTTACATTGGTACCGATTCTTCGACCTCCCACCTGTTTCCGCGGACGAACAACGATAATCGTGGCCACCCACGTGCGCCTGTGGCGAGGCAGCCAGTTTTTCCGTGCGACCGGAGACTGCTTTTTCTTCGCCAATTACGGCGCGGCACTCGACTAATCGCCCGATAAATCTCGTGGAAACATTTGCTTCGACGCGATTCACCTCGCCTCTGCGAATTCCCGCGGTTGCCCTCGAAATCGTCGATTACCGCACGCTTCTTACGACGCTTTCAGACGCGACTAATATGTCGCTCCTCGTAATGAGTGCTCTTCTTTGTGCCGGAAACGTGCTCGCCCACGTGCATGACTTCCTACTTCTTGGTTTCTTTTGTATACAAGTCCAAGCAACTTATTCTCAAAGTTATAAACTTGAATTGTGAAAAAAATTTCATCGAGTCTCAAATTCTGAAATACGTCAAACTTATCGAGTGAAAAGATGAGAAGAGTCGGAAGAGAAAAATGGCAGGAATTAGAATTATTCGTAGCAGTTGGAAGAGTAGTCAGCTGATCGATTGCTTCATTGGGCGGATTCTAATCGATACCCGAGCGGATAAAACAGAGCCCGAAAGTAGTGACCGACATTAAGAGTCGCCAAGTGCAAGTTGCAACTGGGCAATCTGGTCGTGGCATCTTGCCAAATAAACAAGCGTGTGTCGTGGGCGAGCAACGAGCTCGTGACTTTTTATTATGCGCTCGGATCCGTACGAATCTCTCCGGCGGACAGAAGCTCGCCTGTGCCGAGAAAAATTCGAGTCCGATCTCGCCGAATAAATCGCGTGCGACTGCGAAGGTGAACGCGCGCGGGTTGCATCGATACCTCTAATGATTAAGTGACTTTATTGCCTCATTAAGAAGTAACACAGGTATTTATGCGGTGTACGATATAAAACGGTTGCCCAACACCGGATCGCTCGGAATAAGCGCACTTTGAAACGGCTCGCGGCGCTGTTTCGCGCGGGAATGCGATAAAGCGATGATCAAGAGAGACCAGAACCGCGTAAATGCAACATTTTCTGGTTACTCGCACCGACCCCAACTTATGATTAATTATCGCCTCGTTTGTTATTCGACTTTCGTAAGTCCCTACGCTCCTTGTCTTCTGCTGTTTCTTCTTCTAAAATTGTTTCTCGCACGCTTTGCCTGTCAGCGCATCCCGCTAAATTAGCTCGTTTTTTGCCCACCGATTTTTACTCGCGACCACGTTTTTTGTGTGCTGTTTGGTCAGAAGCAGACTCAAATCGTTATTGCGTAAGGCGTAACCTAATTGTTTCTTGACTGGCAGGTAATTAATGTATCTAGGATGCAATATCATACCGAGATTTTAACCTTTGATTCGTGACGAAATTGTATGATAGGAAAATGTATACACTCTGTACAGAAAGTGTCGGATAGTATTTTACAGTCAATCTTCATTAACGGCTATCGATTAAATGCACGCTACTTTCGCTGATTGTATCATGAAATCGAACCCACATCCAGTCAAGAGATAGAAGTTCGTCTATCGGATATAATAATCGTTCAAGACTAAATCCACCGGTGACAATTTATTCGAGAGTCGGCAACAAGAGCCTTATTTTTGCACGAAGCGAAGGTCGAAAATACGAGACCGTATCTCACGAAATCTCGTCGATTGCCTCATCTGCCTCTCTCATTTTTCCGTTTCACCTGTCCGTCAAGTGGGCAGCCGAGGGCCGCGATAGATAGCGGTATCTCGTCAGAATACCCGCGGTAACGGGATCGTAAACGCGAAAAGGTACACGAGCGTAAACAGGGTTTACGGGTTCGTTCATCACGCGAATTGGCGATCGCGACGCGCGTAAAAATTACCGTCTCGCCGGCTGTCTCGACCATCGTAAAGATTCTCGATTACGCAAACGACCAATTACGAGCCGTGGAAGGGGATTAGGTCGCGCGCCGCGCATAAACGAAAACGAATGCAGATCGAGAATGGTAATAAGCGAGCTACTCCTGGAACAAAGTGTAACACGCCGCGAACCGGGCAATTAATGACGACTGGTTCAGTTATCTGCCACGGCTGGATGAACTGTTGCTCCACCAACTGGAATTTTGCAACGTATACAGACGCCAGAGCGAGAGAGATGCCGATGGTATCTTCTACCGGTTTGTCTTCGATCCGCGGAATAGCGATCGTTGTTTTCGAGATCGATCCTCTTCGTTTTGATCGCTGTACGTTCGACAAATTTCCATTCCGATTTTTTCAAAGATACTACCGATACGATACAAATCCTTCTGAACGGTATTTGAATAGCGCACATCGATAGATTCATTGCTTTGAATACTGCAACGTGTAACAAGAAGCGTATAAATTGTAGAACATTGACAATGCGATAACGAAACGATATCTATCGGAAAAATGTTATTCTGACAGGGAATGTTTTGAACACTCCGTGTTTTATTTCACTTTCGATACGAGTTACACAAAGGAACAGAAGGCTCGTAAATAATAGAGCAGTCAGTGGAGCTACGGGTACTTAGCATGATTGCCGAGTTACTTTGTAAGTTGATAATTTGCGGTAAGGTATTCCGCGGCGAGCAGTCGATATATGTATGTAACAAACGTTGTTTAATAGCCACTTTTCGTAACTGAATTTCGTAAGAGCCCATAGGAATTCTTCTACCGCGAACAAAGTGCATCTTTATGTCTATGATATTTAAAATACCGAGAGGAGCTGACGGGTAATAATTTTCAGACATTTATTAAGGTGTACTAGAAATATATTCATTTTTATTCGAGCTGTTTTAATGAAACAACAACGGATGAGAATACGAGAAATTCCAAGTAGAATAAGATCGTTATCAAGTATAACTCTATTTTGGAATTTGGAATTGGACTGAAAATTATGATTTTTACGGAATAATAAAACAGGAGAATTATTAGAATTAGGGTACAGATGATAATTTTTTATATGAGAGGATAGTTACCGAAAAAAGTTGACCAACGAAAGATTGCAAATCAGTGGCCGATGTGGACGGAACTTAGACTGATTAATTCACGGTTATATTCGACAGTGACGCTTGGAGGCGTTTTTTGAGGTCCCAATTGAGATTTTGACGTGTCAGCAAAAAATTGATCATTCATTAATTTATGTGCTAAATGCAATTGCATTCCTCTTCAGTCACCTTTTTTCAGAGAATGACTCGCTAAAAAATCTAAATGTACCGTTTAGAATTAAACAACATTCGTTTCAGCAAAAAACAAGGTCGTTCGTTTCGACAATTTCAAAACAAAATACGTAATGCGTTACAAAGGACGTGAAGTCGACGTGTCTCGAAAAGCATACACCTCTCGGTGCAAGGTATGCTTGGGTCCTTATCACCCTAAAACTTCCTCCAAAGTAATCAGCCTCTTCTTGTTAGTTAAAAGTCGAGTTAGGATCAATTGCAGAGAATATTCGAAGCATTACCATCGATGAATATATTCCTCGCCTGCCCTTTGCAGCTGGCAAAGGTGCTCGGTGGGTGGTTCCCGTTCAAATACCTAACTAAACACTATGGGTTGGACAGAACACTCGAGAAGAGCATCCTCCCGGCTGTTCCAATCAATCGACGTGGGACTACAATGACCCTTGAGTGAAGTAATCACACAATGTATCGTATGCAAACCTTGCGGTGCATCTAAAACACTGATAACGTATCAATCCATTTATCTGATCGTTACAATTAGCGTGATGTCCCTATCCTTAGGTTCTATGACTCTCCTCAATTTTTCCGAAATAGGATCAATATTTAATTTCACCCTAGTTGGTCCAAATTTTACAGATCTTTGAATTAGCATTAATCATCATCTAAGATTAAGACGGCATGTTCAGAATTTCAGCAAACGATTGAACATCAAAGAACGTCAGCGATAGATATCTATTTGTTCGCAGTCGTAAGACAAGATTTCGATCGAGATGATAATTCTGAGGCAAGAATTCATTAGCCGAAGCTGTACGAACAGCTGTAAGCATTAGATTAGAGGATGCAGGGAGATAAGGCTATCTATCGCGATCCCTGTAACCTTTCGTCGCGGTTCCAGTTAAGTGGGATGCTCAAAGCATCGTTGTGAATCGTCGCGCGGCAATGAGCGGCCACCGCTGAGCCTCGGATGTTACGCAATCAGCTACGAGCACGAGCTCGCCTCGAGTAAGGTCTACGACCAAGGTACGTAATCCCGGGATGGGCAACAACGAAGCCTTCGACGGTATGCCATCTCGTCGCGGCTCGTCTCGTCGTCCCGTCTCTCGACTTGGCCTCGGACCTCCTCGTCGAGCCTCCTTCCTCTCGCTATTTCACGCTTTCCTCGCCGCTGGATACCGCTAACGCGGTTTTCCATGCACCACGGCTATCGCTCAGGACGATGACAGACTCTTCATCATCCGCCGCGTTGCAAAGCCGAGGAATATTCTGTTCAGGGGATATTGTCTTAAATGGTCGATGTGTAACTTTAAGCGAAATCGTTTGATGACCGTATGATCACTTCAGGGAGATACAAAAAGCATCATCGAGTCTTATTTGGAATAATGAGCAATGAATATAAATGAATAATGATTTGTATCAACTTACTGCTCTGTTACATTTAACGAGTAGTCCGGTTTTAATTGCTTATTTCATAAAGCGCTTAATCGTAGGATTTCGTAGGAAAGGTTAGGCTCGAAGATTTCCTTCAGCCGGGGATAACGTAACGGGCCAAGAACGTCGTGTTTGCGTGTCGACACAATGCAAATGGCACGTAGGAAAAAGCCGGGTCCACGGTCGCGTTCGAAATTATACAAATCGTATATTTATTACGTCAGAGCTGGAATGTGGCTGGAAGCACCAAATAAACGTGGGCGTCCGAACGAGTATGATTAATCTTTGCTCGTCGATTCGCGAACAACGCGTGCAACGTCTACCCGTGTTTATTTTAAGTTATCGGAATCGCTAAATAATCGTATCCGTGTCGAATAATCCGATTCAACGTTGAATTTACCGCGCCAGTGGACATTAAACTCCAAGCGGCTGAATTTTACTACGAGCGGTTGAATCGCGGCAACAAGTACGGACCATAAATCCACGGTTTATCAAAAGCAACTAGGAAGTAGCGAGCAAACAAGGAGATTAAACGGTGTTCGGTTTTATGCTACAGCGACACGCGAGGCCACCGCAAGAATTCATGTTCCTACGTTAACGACGACGTATCGAAAAGACACGTTCGAGATCGATAAACGGAAATCGTTCGACGTGTACAATCGCGTGCAATGCAAATTTCTTTCGGTTAAGAATGTAGGGAACACTTTGTCACTTGCATTTAATTTGCGACACGCGAAGAATAAATTTAACTTCTAAATGTATTCTTAAATTTTTCCATCTGCAATTTTCAAATTTCTAAAATTACAAGTTTGTCAATTTTTTAACTTCAAATTTGATATTTCTATTGGAGATTTCAACAAAAAATTCACAAGTGTTATCCCTTCGAGAAGTCTCCCATGCTCGTCGGTGTACCCCGATCAATTCGCAGGCATTAAAAGCGAACCATCGACATTTTAAGTGCAAAATACGATAAATAAACATACGCCCATAAAACGACACTCTCGCAATTCAGCAAACATTTCGATAATCCGATATAAAACTCGTGTGGACCCGAAAGCGTTTAATCGAGGTCCTTTGCTCCCGAAAAAAAGAAATTATCACCAAAAGACGTCGCGATAATTTACCGTCACGACGTTGACGCGTTTAAAGAAACCTCAACGTCTTCACTATTATTCGCCACATGCTCGAATTTCATGAAATTAGTTTCAAAATGGATCACGATAGTCGAGCAAGATCGTGGGTGAAGCGTTTTGCCCTGTATGGCTCACATTCTGACGATTAACCTCTTTTCGAGGCGTCCTCGCCCCGGGGGCAAGTGGCGAACGATTATAGTCGTCTCTCGAGCAATAAAGCCGAGTCGCGTATGTCGCTCGACTCGATTAACCACTGAAACGATCTTTAGAATGGGGCTTCTCTATTGCCCGACACACGATCCATTCGCGTCCCACGCGACATCGTTAACACGGAATACACATTTCAAACAATAATTCAACGCGTCGTTGCAAGGCGATGGCAAACGGACGCGATGGAATTGCTTTAATTGGACTGCAACGTGAGGACGGCGGAATCTGCAGTTCTCTTCGTTACCGATCTTGAAGGCCTTGTAGCGTAAAAGAATCCTCTTGAGGAGGAAGATCGAGTTTCGTCAAAATGCTCTTTCGAAATTCGTGATTATGGAGCTGTAGAAAATTATTGTAGTTGGCAAACACGACATATGATAACATATGTATGGTAACGTATGGTAAACATGTGGTAACATCCAACGTGTTTTCAGATCCTTTAGAATTTACATTTCAAGAAGTCCTAACCATCTTCCGTTGTGATCAAACTTCAAAACACTTCAATTCTGATCACATTCTACAACTTCAAGAAATTTTGCATAGTACAAAATAAATTTTAAAGAAATTTTAATGTACGTACATTGTGCCGATAATCTCCATAAACTGTTGTGAACGTTAAATATAAGAAGTGAATAATTTAAGAAATATGTTTGTCACAAAGCTCTCGGAAACACGTTTCGAGGTGTCGCATCGATTACGGGGGCTATCGATCAACATCTTAACCCTGATAATATAAAAGGTAACAAGTGTACCTTTTTCGTCGATCAATTCCTGTTAACGGTCGGCAATTAGTCTCCCTTTAAAAACGAATTTAAATACACGATCTCCCTTGAATTTATTGTCACACCGCTCGAGACCTGTAATTACGATTCAAGTACCAGCCCGATGATCAATAGCCAAACTGGAAATTCGTGACAAGGTCAATCAGATTTCAGGATTTATTCGATCGCCTCGTATACTTACTGCGAAAAAATCTCTGACGCAAATATTTGAAATCACAAGTGGGGTTGGAAACTTTTGGCTGGCTCAAAACACACTGGATTCTTTGAAACTTTCTACTTGTGATGCAAATTCGAACGAACTGATTCTTGGGTGAAAACCGAAATCATTTACAAACAAAATCGTAAAAATATTTGCGAATACGAGATTTCGTGCGGACAAGAATCCGAATTGCTCGATGAAGTTTCGAGAATGCGCGGAACGCGAACGATCCAGATCGAACCACAAGGTCGGCCATTATAGCTCGCTGATCGTTTATTACTTTTCCTGATCTTGTATTTTGAGATTAAGGCCGTGCAATGAATTATGGCTGTGTGAGCGGCGCATATAATTGATTTAAGGCAATGTCGAGCCGCCTCGATCCGTCCTTTCCGGCCGAACACGAAGATTGCAGCCAGGGAATGCACCGGGTGACGAGTCAATTAAATAACGTACCAAGTCGAGCACGCACTAAGAGCTCGATATCGGTGGGATAATTGAAACGCGGTAGTCGGTGGACACGCATTTAGTCACGGCGAAAGATTCGATTAAACGAAGGACTACGACGAATCGTTCAATTTTTTATACCCTTACGATTATTCAATCTTCTGATTTACGGTTTTATAAGCTTCCTGATATATTTTATTTATCTCGGTTTATACGATGCGAGTGGTAGAGAAATTTACGAAGTACATGGCACTTAATGGTTCTTACGAACGAATCATTATTTTCGACGTTCTGAAACGTTTCGACTTGTGGAGTATTTAAGGATCCTTTGTTGGCGGACAAAGGAACAACCCTCTTCGGAAAAAATCGAGTGACTAATGATTCACTGCAACAACGAAAGTTGTATAGCGAACGACGATGCACGGGATGAATTAGGCCATTGGCGTAGATAGGGACTATCAAAGTGTATATTGGATAATCTTGCAAACTTTCAAATTTTGTCTTATTTAAATTAGTAAGATTCTTAAGTTGTAGATTCTCAATCACTGAATTCAAAGATTTATAAATTCTTACGTCCCTAATTTTAAAATTTCAAAATTCTCTTAAGTTTCCATATCAATTTTTAGCTTTATTTGCAAACTTTTTAACCCTGAAATTTTCAAATTCTTGAATTCCAGAATTCACAACTCTCCGAAGATCTAAATACCTGAATTTCTAAATGTTAGGTCAGCCTCAAAATTCCCAAGTTTCCAGATTAATCTTTAAATTTCTAAATTTTAAAAAGAGTTCCGTTCGCACCCGAGTCATCGGGAAGTTGACCCCGAATATGCTAGTTACGCCAATGGTACACAGAGCACATCGAGTCGACTCACAGCGCTATTTATAAAACTCAATTACGATTTTCCCCCCGTGGCGAACACTGTCCAGCCTTCGACGATGCCTTTGTGCCAGGCACCTGTTGCACCAGTGCATCCGTTACCCGTTCTCGGTCTCGCTGACGCGTCTGGACCGCGAGGTGCGTTTACCTTCGTCCTCGAGAGCCAGCTCGAAGAGGATCGATCCCGGGTTCTCCTTTGTTTAGCTACGTGGACGTTCAATGGAACACGGATGCTTTGCTGTCTCTGTCTGGCGTTCGCGGGGCGGAGAGCACCGGACAAAAAAGCCTTGCCCTTGCACACATTTACAATCGCTAAAAATCCACATTCCGCGCTCCGCTCGATTTACAAGCCACCTACGGGTCTGCTGTGGTCCAGCTGTAAGCCAAGGACCACCGACGCGAATTAATTAACGGGGGAGGAACGAGCGCACGCGTCTTCGTGGTAAACGGTTCTAGTTTCTTCTTCTCCTTCGAAGGGGGAGCCGTTTCAAGGACTCCGAGATGTTTGCGAATCGGAAAACTGGTATAACTGGAGACCGGATCCTGGTGTGGTCGACAGGGGTTGAGTGTGCGGACAGAAATAGGAAAAGATCCGACTGAGACGAGACGGACGATTCGAGAAGTACTTCTTTTGAAAGTTCGAGGTGGCTTGGTTTTATTGCCTTAACCCCTTGGTTTACCAGTCGTGGCGCACGCGACAAACTTAAATCGTATTTGAAGATCCAAAATATATCTAACACTTCAACATCCTTTATTTATCTCCGCATTAATAAAGCAGTTCGGAATTTCCAACCTGAAAAACTTGTAGCTGAAGGGGTTAACAGTCGCACCATGTTATCCACATACACTACCGTCCATAAGTATCCGGACACTTGGTTTCGTTACATAAAACATAGTTGAACTTTGTACGAAAGATATTTAGGGTTATCATATCATTTGTAATAATTATCTTTTTTGAGGTGTCATAACGTAATAGAATTAATTTTTAAGTATCAATTATACAATGAAAGTGTGAAAGTAAAATTCATGTCCAGAAGTACAAAGTCCAAACGTGAATCTAAATCTAGATACCAAAGTTCAGTATTCATTTAAAGATCCGTCAATTTAATTCTAATCCCCGACAAGATAAATGCAATTTCATTCTGATGCATAAATAAACGTCATCGAAAGGTTCCATTTATTGCACATCAACGAACAATACTTATTGCAAATGAAAGAAGACACAGTTCCGTGTCTATTGTCTCGGCGAACAAACTAAATGACACCAGGACGTAGGCGTAAGAAAAATGATCCGAAGAAAGAGAAGTGGTTCGCTCAGGCAACGATTACATCTAAATGCAACTCGATTCTTCCACTGTTTTTCTTACGACTCTTACGTCAGAGCCCACTCTCGTGGTTTCCCTGCCGTTTTTCCTGGACAAACACCGTGATTTCCGCGTTATAATACACCGCGCTTTGTGTACCGAGTCAACCGGCTTAATAATCGTTCATCGAAACCGCAACAACCTTCGAGGCTGGTGTAAAATACGATCACGATATTTGCGACGTTTGCGAACCTTCATTTGATCCCTTGCTAAAGGCAAAAATAATTGGCATGAGATGTTTGTTGATATACTTGAAATATATGTAAATTAAATTAAATCATTCGTTGCTTGATTAAATTTTCATAGGTGAACGACACGAACAGAAGATATGAAAATTAACACTAAAACTACCAAACCGGTCAAATGACCGCTTCATAAGTTTCTTATTGTAAGGAACACATTTTATTAAAGTGCATTCCATAAAATCAGCATTGATTTTCATCAAGATAAAGAATAAATGTATGTACTAATTTATGTTCAGTTATTTGTTTATTTATTTTTCAACTTCATTTTTAATTTCAAAGTAAGTACACATACGTCGGTAGGTTCAGTGTTAACATACGTGTCCCCAGATAGGGTTTCTATGCATACAAGAGGGTTAATCAGAAAATAAAGCTAATATTAAACTCCGGGAAAAATGATTTGCACCGGAACAGAAAGCAGTGAAACGTAATTGATTAACATCGACTCTTGCCACAGTGATTGATCCATTAAGGAACAGTTCGCAACGTCCATTTTCACCGGCTATTAATCGACGAACCTAATGGTTTCCCGTGGCCATTTCGAGAACCCATCAAATTTCACCGTCTCTAATCGAGCGTGATGCTCCAACGCCCTTCGTTAGAGGAGAAATCACCGCTTCCTCTTATTCTGAATTCACTTTCCGTCAACCTTCGACGAACGCGTTATAGCTAATCGAGGAAGAAGGAACACGCGACGTAATTGCACATAAATTTCGACGAGAGTCGCTCGTCGACGGGAATTGCCTATCGATTTATCTCGTCGCCTTCGACGATCTTCGCGATCGACGTGTTCGTCGAAACGATTACATTTATTCAACGCCCTTTCGCCGACATGTGATCGTCCACCAACCGGCTCACGTTTGCGGAAAACGTTTTCAATACCGATCCCTTCACTTTGTTCGCGTCTCGAGTTGTTTTTTACGTCGTTAATGAGGGAAGACGCGTTTTCGTACACGTGATTCGATTCCTTAATTGCGCAGTTAATTCGCGTAAAGACGTTACGAGGTGATTCTGCAAACTCTGTAATAAATTATAACTCTGATTCTCATAAGCTCTCATTATAATTATAATAAATTAAGAATCTGTTTGACTGAAAATAACACGTTTCTTGTCGCGAAATGACAGCCTCCTTTTTCCCCGTTCGGTTGAAAATCATCAGCATTCCACCGTTTATCGCAACAGTTGCGACACGAGTGGTCGCAAGGAGACGCGATTCTTACGCAAATCGCGATGCAACGCCACCACGAATATCCGAGAGACGATGTTCTAATGGTGCTCGAGGAACGGGTCTTAATGGGCCAGGGGCTCGGCCGAACGACCTGTCTAGTGAATTTTATACATTTATCTGGCGCAATTACACGTGTCGACGGGAGCTCAGAAAGAGAAGCCGCTTTATTAAAAGAGTCACACTAATGACCAGGACATTACGATCATCTGGATGTTTTATCGAAGTTGATTTATTAATGGACCTAGTTGTGTCCGATGATCGTGCAGTGATTTGCAGCAGCTTTTTTAATCTCCGAGCAAATTGTTCGCAATTTACTTTATTAGAGCAACTATTAAACGCGAACATTTCAACCTTTCATCTCCAATTTTTCTAACCTAATTACGAAATTTTTAAACACGTTCGCGAAACAAGAAATCTCGAGTACTAATTGAAGGAGGTTCGATCGAGGAAGGGAAACTTTGTTAACCGCAGCCACGGCCATTGCATCTCGAAATCTTAAAACCGGACGTAGTTAGAATGACGACGCAGAATTATAATCGTCGTTATAGTCGACTTATTGCGATCATTAACCAGCCAACTGGTCATCGTGTCCACACCGCCGCGGGTGGAGATTGATGGACGCTGGGTTTCCTAAAAGCGGAGAACAACGGATACCTTCGCGCAGTTGTTCAACAACGTCGAATCCTTGACGACCGTAATGATCGTTCAATGCTGCTGGCGGTGAATTCTCGAGAAACATCATTTTCACAGCCACCGGTGTCGTTCATCCTTCGATCAAACTTTAACAAGTTCCGGTAACAACTAGTACACCATTGCCATTAGGAACAACACGATCAAAGGAAATTACGAAAGAATAGAATAAATTACAAAATCTAATTTTCGATCAAGGATTTCCTCGTTCCTAAACTCAAAATTAAAAAGACAAGTCACAGAATGGTGATAAAAATTCAAATTAGAATCTTCTGCTAACAGACGAGAAATTGTATCATTCTTAACCTTGGCGTGTCTCGCTAGAAGGCCCTTCCGAGAAGATGATCACCAGATCGGAAATAATTAATTATCAACGTCAATGCATCACCCCGTAAGTATTTCATCGACGACCGGTTTGCTCGATACCCCGAAGCAGGACGAATTAGTCCTCGATGCGGATTCCAGCGCGTTTTATGGAAACTATAGTGAGTCGAACGGACGACGCGTTCAAGGTCAGGGTCAGCAGAACGAAACGACGGTTCTAGAAGCAGTCCCGACGGGGATGCGTTTGACGAGCAGTTCGAGGTCGTGATTAGCACTTTGTCGCGGGCAATGATGTTCACGCGGGTAATTCAAGGTCGACGTTTCGTCGAAAGCGGACACGAGCGTAACGAGGCAGTTGCGTTCCAGGATCCGTTGTCGTTTTCTTCAAGGTCGAGCAACCTCCTCTTCAAGAGGAGGATCTTGTGTATGTCCACATAAACTCCTGGCAAATTTGGAGGTTTGGAGAATTGGGAATTTAGGTACTTGGGGATGTAGCAAGGATCCAAGGGAATTGAAAAGTTGAGAGATTTTGGAGGTTAAAGATGGAGGAACCTTAGGATTCAGGAATCTCAGGATTTAGGAATTTGAAGATTTAGGTACTTGGGAATTTTGGGGTTGAAAAATTTGCAGAGTTAGGAATTTGAGAATACAACAATTTGAAGAAGTAGGAGCTTAGGAATATAGCAATTTGGGATATCAGTTTGGTGTCACAGAAGTTTGGGGCTAAAGATATTTAAAGACTAGGAGTTGGAGAATTTAGAGACATCAAGATTTAAACTAGAAAATATGCAAGTAAGCGGATGTAGCGGTCAGCGAAGCGTATCCGAAGAATACTGGTGTCACGTATCTGGAGAATTTTGCGGCTCATACCGCGGTTATGCTAGGTCGGGGAGCTTCCACGGGTGGTAGCGTTCCTCTACTGTCGACACGGCTTCCTTCGTCGTTTCCTTTCACTTTTCGACGTTATACTCGTGCTTTTCGTGGGTCGAGCGGTTCGCCTTCAAACCTGGCCGAACTGGTCCGATCGAACGTGTATATACGCTCGGTAACGCGCCACCAAGCACACCTTTCGCGTCGATCCGCTGCTGTACCGGATTCGCTCGCGTGCGCTCTTTAACGATTCCCTGCTCGTCGGACGAGCCTCCGAATCGACACCAGGGTACCTGGTACACGGCTATGAAGTTCCTTGAATCGATACGATCGCGACCTAGAGGAACCGTGAATTCCGAACGGGACGCTACGAAACGAGTTTCGCGACGCGGTAATCGCTGATCGCTTTTGTTACATGTAACCAATTAATATTTCACCCGATCTGGGACCAAACACGCATCGTTAAATTGCCACAATTTCGTCTGCAAACACGATCTGACAATTTTGTTAGATTGTTTCTGAAAATTGAATTAAAAGAAAATCGGAACGACAGTACTTGTATAACATGTGACATTCTACGTGCAAGTTCATACGGAAGAAATATACTCCTACATATTATTTATCATTTTTTCATCAAGAGTTAGACGATACAAATTTCTTCACACAGCCTTTCATAAAAAATAATAATAATATCCTTGCCCCCAGTCCGAGTTCGTTCCTTTTGCCTTGAAATGGTTCGGATCGACGGGACATCGATGCGATCGTGAAAGATGACAAACGATAGAAAGAATAAAGAGCGAGGCTACCGAACTGACTCCGCCTATGAATTCTCCACGGTTTATTCTACATAGTTATTTATGCCGCGGCTTGTGCAATCGAGAAACTCGGCCTCTCTTCTCGGGTTTTTCGAGAACGGTCGCACTTCTTTCGGTAGCCGCGTCATGCAAAACCGCCTCTCGCGAGACACTCCCGGCTCCTTTTTCATTAACCGTATTAAATGTGATTATGCACACCACCCGTTGCGACATGTATCGTCGAAACGCTTTGGATTCCCAATTAAAACAGAATTCGTAATAATTTTCACGCGTTAAATGTCTTCGGGGTAACCGTGCTTTAATAAGGCCGCTTCGTTACGCGGAATGAAAAATGGAGCCGGGTCGATAAAATGTGTCGAACCCTATCGGAAAGAGTATCAATTGTCCTCGAGGTAAAATCAGAAGAAAATCATTTTATTCGAATCTTCGATTTGAGCCGAGAATTTCCCTTGTTAACCAAAAATTTAAACCTCGAATCCGAGAGCATTCAAGGCGAAATTCTGAGAGCGTCGATACCATTATTCATCGTAATCGGCGCCGTCCAATGAATCATGTTCTCATTATCGAATATTAATATTATTCGGCGAACAACCAGTCCGCTGATAATGTTCGTTTCGCACGCGAACGGGCGACGGACGTTAAAAATGTCTCGTACAACAGTTTCCAATTTACGTGTACAAAGAATCGATCGCCGATCGAACGAGCCAGAGGGTCGAGTACAAAGATGCAAAGAGTACGATTGAAAGCGGGACTCGCGCGTACCAATTAAGCACCGATTAAACGCTTGAAATTGTAATGGTCCCCGGTCACGCGTGAGCCGCGTACACGATCCAAACAAAGACGATGCAACGCCGTTCGCAATAAAACGCTTTAATACATCCAGTCGGATGAAATTCGTTTTATTCCCGGAGACGGAGGAGGGTGCATGAGTCAGAAGGTGCATTGGCCGCTATTTAAAATGGTCATCGGGCGGCCCTGTGTCCTTCGAGATCCTCCTTCAAGCGGATGCATCGAGAGGGAGAGGATGATCCTAACTTCTCGTTCCTCTTCAAGATTCCACCATCGTGCTTAACTCTCGTTAGGGGGATACGTTACCAGAGATTGTCAATCTCTTTTTGTTACTTGTCATGTTTGCTCCTTTTCGGTTCTTGCGGATCAAGGGAATGGAAATTATTCAGCAAGAAGGTATAGCTAGGTTGTTTCTGAGGCAATCACGATAATAGATTTAAAGGCACGATAAATAAAGAAGCTATTTTTAACGAACTTAAATAAGGCTCTTAAGTCAGTATTTTTATTAATTTATGCTGGGTGTTTTGAAACATAAGTAGTCAGTACATTTTGATCGAAACACATGTAAATATAATAAAAAAATTTGATATGCCACTTTTCAGGTAGGGTATACGACTCATTCTCAGATGAATCAGTATAAAATTTCACAAGAGCGAACATAAATGTCAATTTTGACTGCAGCGCATTAAAGACCATGAAAGGCGTATTTCCCAGAAGGAATCTAAATCCAAAAGAATCTCTTTCACAAGTCCTCACGCGAGTCGCGCAATACAAAGGCAAAGGTGACACGTAACGAACTAATAATAAGTTACATAATGATGGCGTTATCAATTTTTGTCGCTTCTTTTCTTCGGCCGTGAATCGTTAAGTGCCCGCGATTCAACCAGAAACGTTGCGCAAACGCGTAATCCCTTCGTGAATGAAATCACCGAGCGTACGTCGAGCGATCTCGAGACGAGCTAATCACCTACTCGGAGAAAGTTTCGAGCGATCGATCGCGTCATCGCGAGCACAGAATTCCCGCTCATTAGCGTCCAGATTATCGTCGCTATTAATCGGACCCGATACTTATGACGAATGAGACGTTCGGAAAGGTAGAAACAGACGCGGAGAGTTAATTGGAAACAGAAGTCTCGCAACTGGTTTTCGCGAGGATCGACGAGAAAGCCGGAATGCGAGGACAGATATGGGAACATTGAATGACACGAGTTGCACCTGTTCGGACGATTACATGTTCTCTTGCGTTTTGTCGGCGGATAACACGCGGGTATAGATGCTGTTTTCTCTCACGGCCGCGAAATTGCGCGAAGAAGGTCGCCTTAGCACGGACGTGATCGACTGCTTCGAGAGCTGCGGCTACCGTTTTACCTTTTTCATTTATTCAAATTTTCAAATGCCTAAATTTAGGAATTTGTATGAGTATATTCCAAAGCTTCCATATTTGTAAATTCAACAATTTGAAAATTCAAATTTCTAAATTCTTCAAACCCCAAATTGTGAACTTTTCCAAATCCTCAAATTTCTAGATCTTCAAGTATTTAATTTTCCTTTTCTTCAAATCCCCAAATCTGGAAATCTGTGAATTTCCAAATCTGCCAATCCCCCAACCTTCAAATCCCCAAATTCCCAAAACCTCAAATCCCTAAACCTTCACATCCCCAATTTTCTAAATCCCCATATCCCTCAAATTTTAAATCTCCAAATCCTCAAATTCCCAGATCCCCAAGTCACGAAATCTGAAAATGAAAGTACTCAACAATGTACCCAACAGCGTCTGTACCCCAGAGCATACTTTTTGTTCGATTTAAAAGGCTTTAATTTAAACTCGAGCGGTAATTACAGTACAATGTAGTTGAAATATTTCCAATACGTAAATGGTATTCATGAAGCAGCCATAATTCATGCAGCTGTAGCAATGCAAAAAAGATGTTGCGATATGAATCTCGGGAATTTGCAGTCTGATTCAGAGAACTGTATAATGAGATTGGTCTGCGAACATAATGCTTGTTGCATCTTAACGAAGATAATTTACCGTCAACTATTTATACGAGTCTCTATTTTGGTTTGATCTAAGGGAAGCGATGCACGTTGCGAGAAGAATACACCCACGTGAGACGGTGCAGATTAAAAACGTGTGATAGCACGTGTTGATGCTTTTCAATTACTCTGCAGCGTTGCAATTTCCAGGATTCCTGCATTGTGAGATTTAATCGACGGAGTTCATGCATATTCACGGAACTGGCACTGAGGAAAGGTATTTTTAAACCGAAGGAGTTTAAATTGTATCATTCAGCATGGCAGCTTCACAATAAAATCATACATAAGGAGTGAAATAATAAAATGGAAATCAGTCAGATTTGCAGCAGGAAATTCTTCCGGATGATTATGCAAGAAGGTGTAATTCGCGTTACAGTCGATTTTCAGATCCACGATTGCACAATCGATTTCTATAACTTGTCTTACGCAAATCGACCAATGCATTAGGGGTAGCGTGACGGAAACACGGATTAGCAAGCAATTCGACTTTATCTCTAGAAATGTTCTCTATGCGAACAAGGAAGTGCAGTAACGAGCAAGGTTGAAGAAATATAGTTAGATAACTGTAACAAATGCCGCGTGCCTTGCCTACAACTATTTATTATTCACCCATGCACCGGTAAAGAGAAAGGTTAATTCATTTTCTAATGCCGAATGATCGCTTCGATCGATACTGTTTCTTGATACCGATTGCCCTCGAGTGTCTCGCTATCTTCTGATATATCGCACCACTGCTACGAATATTAATTATGATTTCTTTACTCGCCGACTTCAATCGTTTTGATAATGCATAGATAAGTAGGAAGGCATACAGTAACAATAGAACTGATCTATTTCTTAAATAAATTACTTCGGTCATAATTGTCTATCATAATTAACTATAAAATATCGTCAAAGTCGTATGATGAATCTCCTGTACTTTGTGAATATATCTCCTGTGTAATTATTATTTCTAGTAAGGACATACATTTACGTAGGACTCAACTTACAAATTAAGTTCGAAGTGAAAAATCGGAAACAAAATTTTAAATTTTAAATCCATCCTTTGCGCCACAATGGTGCGTAAAAGTCCGTGCGGAGGACAACCCGTTCAAGCCGAACTGCCCCGTACAGAAACAATTAATCACACACGGTACTTGAACCTATCATCTCCTTAAGTGCAATGACAAAAACAAGTAAAAATACACCGCGTGCGTGTCTCTGTTCGTAAAAGGGCTGACCGAGAAAAATCTGAGCGCCCAGTAGTCGATGTACTCGAGCCCAACTTATTCACCGCCTTTGATTCCTCGTTCGTCGTCGAGATAAACATGATTTGTGCCCAACGCAGATTTCTGCGGCGACCTTACATCTCTCGAGCAGATAGCTCCAGATGTGTAGTTGGCGTGTCGCGACGATAATACTCATAATGCATAATTAAAACGTCGAGTTCCGGGTCGGCCACGACAACCGGTAGGTGCACGCCGAGACAATAAATCGGCTCGGACATAAAATTGCACCGGTCGCCGACTGCTGTCTGTCGTGTCTGACGCATCGTGGAATAAATGAAAACGTAATTCGTCGACGGTCGGAAAAAACGACTTCATCCGGGCAACGTGATTAACTCTCCGCGGACCAGATCAGCACGTGAGCTACGGGAGTTTTGCGCGACGGAATCGTGCTGGCTCCTTTTTTTCCGGCGTCCCTTTAGCGGAGACGATATTTCAAACGCTCGATGTACGCGCGAATCAGCTTAAGTAATCGGACATAATACATCAGCCGAGCCGCGGAAAAGAGAACGGCTGGAGATCGGACGCTCGCGGCGCTGAAACTTCGAAGGCAGTCGCGTTTATTATGTACCTCGATGCTGCGACCTTGCTACCTTTTGGATGCCCATTCTTCTTTCGTGCGTTCTCCATTCTGGATAAATCGACTTTTGATTGCGCTTATTATGGACGGAGACAAGCAATTTTTCTTCTAAGTCAGAGGTTCTCGCAGGACCACCGCGGGTCCAAATGTTGAGACACAAATATTTTGACATATTCGAGGGATGCTTTTTATTTAACTGTTCCTGGAAAACTTTTACTACTTTCCTCAAAGGTTTTAGAAAATGAACATTGGCAGAAAGTTTGGCAACACTGTTCTAAGATATACCGCACTCGCAATCGTGTACCATTGTTGTAAATCGAATTGAGTAGCAATTCACAGTGGAAAAAGTGTGTACTCTGTTTTGCTTACCGAGCAAGAACGATTAACATTCGCGTTACAAATTGCATGCCAAAACTGTAAGTGGCTTATTTGATTTATCCTAACGTGGAATTATGACCAGTGATCAACTTTGCAGCTGTAAGCTGTTAATCTGCACCCGACGTTCGCAAGAAAGTTGCTATATGAATTCCAGAAGATTTTGTTACTTCAGTTAACACGAAGTATTATACGGAATAATCTGTATCGAAAATCTATAAAATGATTGAATTTGTAGAAAGGAACACGTGTACTTCATCCCTTCCCGTAACAGATCCCATTGATTTACGGGAAACTGAATTACAATCGCACGAAAGCTTTTATCGTGTATCGGGTACGAGTTAATCTCGATCTACCCTATCTCGATCTCGGCTCGAACAACGAGTCGATATTTTACAAGGCGATAACCGGCGTATCACGATTCAGTGATTTGTCAACATCCCGCGTTACACCGATTCAGACACCCACGATCACGAGGCAAAAATCCTCGCCGGCTACGTCTTCTCGGCTGCGTCTTGTAATTCATAATTAATTACCGGACACCTTGTCGGCGATATTTCAGGCGTCTCGTGCGGGCCAGCTCAGTCGAGCTTAACCTTGCGATTCGAATATCCGGTCGGATGAGGCGAGTCTCGTTCGCGGGAGGGTGAGTGCACGAGGAAAGGAGAAACAAAACGAAAGAAAGAAAGTAAGGGAAAAAAGGAACACAGAAACTGAGCAACAACCACGTACGTGGCTTATCGTTCCCGGACAGGTTTGCACGTATGTCCCTACATAAACACACCGCGCATATAAATTTCTTATAGCCATCTCCGTTTTTCTTCTCGCGTTCGAACACATTCCGCGATCGAATCGTGACTTAACCGAAGACGGTCTCGGCCGTGTCGCAATTAGATATTTTTCCGTTCGCCGAACACGACGCAGCTTCTTGGAGAACGCAGTCAAAACAAAGGAGGAACTTTCGAGAAGGGTGTCCTGGAGGGGATTCAGGGTTACGGAACAGAGAAGGATAACCGGACACACCTTATCAATGGTCCGTAGAAATTGTTTTGACACTCGAAGAAGTTCGAGACTGACGCGAGTTAGATAACGCTCGTTCCTTGTCAACGAACTTGGAAAGGAGATGAAAAGGTCCTGCCTTTTTACGACTCGATCTTGATAGAGTTATCGTGACGGGAACTGGATCACGGACCTGGCGATCAAGGTATCCGTGTTTACCGACGAGGAACTGCACGATGGGGTGTGATATGCTACATAAAGACACGTATACTCGAATGCAACTTCTTGCAATTGAAAGATAGTTAAAAGGCTCCTTTCAGATTCTTTGCAAAATTTCTCTTAGATTCCCAACTTTTTCCAAGTTTCCAAATATACAGAATCTTTTGAACTGACCCTCAGTGTAACAAGAGTAAGAAAGAATATCTGGTACGTTTTGCCGTCATAAACCTTGCAAATCGAGTGTACACGTTCTTGTCGACTGCATCATGCATATTCAGCAGGGTACTATTCGCACGACTTAACAGAGTACATTTTGGATTAACGATTCGAGTGGGCGTAGCCCTAATTATTCGAAGCGTTTGAAGCGTCCACATCTTTCATTTAGCATGTCGAATCCTGAACGAGGCGGAAATCGCGTGTGTCGATCGTTAACCTTGAAAGGCTCGAAATACGCGAATCCCATAAAACCGACCTCAATAAAATCTTCCCTTGCGTGTTTGACGGGATTAGTGTGGCAGTAAAGACGCGTAAAATGTCTGGAATGAGTGTTAAAAAGCGTTGTGTCTCGTGAGAGAACGTTCCGGAAATCGAGCATCGGCCGTGTACTCCGAGTGCGTGACGGGATTACCCGTTTCGTGGGTCAGTGCTGATACGTATCTCCGGAAGGAGGTTAGGGTAATGGCGAGGAGCATTCTCCGGGAGGAATAAGTTCAGACAAGGTCGCGTGGATCCGTGGCTCGGTTTAACCCGGCGAAGGTCGGCCATAGTACTATCGGTCACGATCGACCGGTCGAAAGGAAACGTTGACCTCGTTTAGAATGATCTATCGCGGAGAAGTCGCCGGTCGAGATTTTCTCCCACAATTATGTCGGAAACAACCGCACCCCGGGCGTTGAAGGGGAATATTTACGGCGTGGGTGACACGTGAATTATTAAGCGCTAGGAAAATTGCGGTAGGAACGATTAGACCTCTTTTGCGTAACGGATATGATGTCTGAATGTATGAGACTCGATTATATCTCAATAGGTATGTAGTATATCACAGATACTTCACTTGTGTTATTACTACAAGTTCAATATTCTAACAGTTTCATTCGGAATGAGACAAAGGGTTAATGTGCTTCCGATTCGGGGTCAAAGAACTCGCAAAACAAAATTCTCGAGAAGTCAGTCTTTTGACGGGGAACAACAGAAATCTTGTAACTGTTATTCAAGCAGGTTCGCTGGAAGTTGTTAGAGCTTTCCTCCAGCGAGCACGTCAAAACACGTCGAAAGAATTACTGACACGCGAAATAATTTGTCAGTGACGCGTACTGGAGCCGATCGAGGTCGTTGACCGCCCGTTAACGTCTGAATAATGCACTCGCGAGGATCAAGGAACTCCGTACAAAAGTACTCCTACGTAGCTTGTGTGCAAACGCTTTCGGATTTCAGTCGCATTATTTCGAAATAATGTATTGAATGTAAAGCACTAGGAACAGCGGATTAGCATTCTCTTTCACGACTCTCTTTAAAACCTTTGAACTCCCTTGCGCTCGTATCGGATTCCTTTGAAGCTTCTTTTTTACCGTTTAGTGCTTGTAAATTCGAAGTGGCGTCTGCCAGGAAAAATTGCTTTCGAAAACTCTCGGCTTCATCTCTCATGCGATCTGTATTCTGTTCATAAACGGGCACAAAGATTATTGGCACGAGTTACGAGGCATCGTAACTGTTATTAATCCTCTGTAAGATGAAAAAGGAAAGAAGATTTTTTATATTCTTTACGAGGATCGTTCACCCCGGAATACCTGGAAGAATGCAAATTCGTACAGATTGCTTTCCTAAGAATTTCCAAAGTTAAATATGTATAGGCTTTCATCCTGCAACACGAAAGTGATTTTCTATCCGCGAGGTCGGCGGCGATAGCATGTATTCGGCACGCGGAGAACACAATAGCCTTTTGAAAAGCACGCGTTTACCATCGATCGAACAACAATCGGTAGAAGCGTGTTCGAATCTTGCGACGACGACGTGCGCGGAATTCGCAGCACGCGACGAGTTCGCGTCGAACAGAGATTGCGCTATCGTCCTTTCGCTCCGAATCTTTGGCACACGATGGGAACAAGCGTAATCGAGCGCTTGCGAAACCCCGCGAGTATGATCCTCTAATTAAACGCTAGACGCCTGGCCGCTTTATGCCAGGTGTATAGCAATTTATCTGCAGCCACGTTGACTGCCGGTTTCTCCTTTTTCAATTCGTTAAACGAGCGAATAAAGGGAGCCGCAAAGAGACGTATCTTGTACACGTAAATGGTGAATCTTCGATGTCCTACATCGTGCACCTACGAAATACATAAAAGAATTCAACAATAATTATTACCATGTGACCTTTATTTTGCACGAGAAGATATCCTACGTAATTACATGAGGAGATTATGCGATAAGGTGCACATGCAATTTTACATAATTTTATGATACTAGGAACTTGATCTTTTAATAGTTTTAAAAATCCGTGATCTTTTCTCGTTTATGGGCATCGTTTTGCATAATCCATCATGACTCGCAATGTGGTTCGTTTTAAAATCAATACCAAGAAAACAACATTCTTGGTCAGTGGTGTCAGATGCCGGGTCCGCCGGTACAAAAAGCAACGGACGAGAAATTATGGTGTTATTCTCGTGATACGTCTCCACAAATTTCGTTAGGACACGACTTAACGGTATCGAACGCGTAAACGTCGAACCAGGAACCGGATAGATCGGCGAATGGATTCGATCTACGTCAACATGGCCTTCGGAACGTTTCGACCGAAAGGCATCGGGCTGCTTTTTTTTCTCAAAATCGAGTGGACTCGTTGAAAGTGGATTTAAATAAACGTACAGAGAGGCAAGTTTAACCTCTGACGAAGCGATTTTTTCGGCCGGTGTTTTTCAAGGGACCGAAGAATGTCAGAAATAATGGCAGTCATCGATGTTGCGTTTACTCCAAGCAAATTGGTTAAATTGAACCACTCGAAACGAGAAGTAATTTTCGTGTTTTCCCGAGAACAAGTGGAAGGTAATTTAGCGAAGCGTGTAGTCAACATAGTATTATTTCATTAGCTGACGATCCTTGTAGATTAAAAGTATAATGAGATTAACATGATTTAATGTTTTCCTCTCCTTGACGGGATGTTAGTCTTAACGAGGATCCGATTTATTTGTATACCCAGTATTTTGCATTCGTTATCCCCTTTTTTGCTAACAGGATGAGCGAGAAATTCGAAAAATTTATCCTGGATCCGTGAGTCCGGTCAAGATCACGCAATCGAGTGACTAATTTTGTTTTATGGTACGAAAATATTATCTAAAACTGGGAGATCGGATCTTTACATGTCGTTGAACTTGTGATTAAAAAACATGAGTCTAGCAATAATACAGTTCAAAAGAGCAAGGTCTATTTAACGAGTAACTTGATTACTTCCCGGTTCCTTTCACGATAGATTTCAAACTTCCTAATTTTTCTCGAGCAATCATGATCTCAAGGACCATCGATCCACAATCTGTTATTAATCATCGACTTTCAACTTCTGTAGTAGGTTGGAGAAACAAGAATGTTATTGTTAAAAACTTTTCCATTTGTGAACTCATCATGTGGATACTAAGAAACCGTCCAGAAAGTCGACACCCACTTAACTCTTTGCACTATGATTTGTCAGTTGCATCAGTCAGAACCACTACAATATTGAAACAAAGAAGTCCGTGCAAATAATTGAACTTGAACCTCAAAACAGTGTAATTAAAATTCGAGTGCAATTTAAATTTACAACAGCTGAAGTGCGTCAGTCAGACTCACAAAAATAGTGCAAGGGGTTAAATCATCTGCTACATAATTCATATCTGACCATTACAGTCCTATATCGTACCTAATTGATTATTGTACATTGCACAAATTGTACTTAATAAATTTTACCAAGGCGTTCCAAACAGCCATCATTAATTAAAACTTAGTTTGTGTCTGTTATATTCGTCCATCAAGTAATACCACCATTCGAATCCCGTAATTATTCGGTAATGAGTAATTACGTCCATCTTAAATACACGCAGCGAAAGAATTAAGGTCTCAGAAAAGACTTGTACAAAAGGCCCACTGCGATTTTATTATTTGCAGAGCGAATCGCTGGAGGACACGTACGCTCAATCCCGTTAATCAACTCGGTAAAGCACATGGGCGTGTTGAAGCACCCTAGTCTCCCACGAACCCGTGTTCAGAGGGTACAATCCTGAGGTTCCGAGGGAAGATCGTTAGTCATCGCGAGCATAATTATAATTTGCTACCGAAGGTCGACTATGAATTACAGCCAGCTTAATACAGGCATCGTAATTTATACAGGCGGCAACGATGAAATTACGATGGCGAATGCGGGGCGTAACTCGGCCGCTGTGCGTCGCTCCATGGTCATTGGCGTAAATTGGACTTTGTTTGGATCAGGTGCCCTTACCGGTGTCAATGGCCCGAGAATGACATGTAGAAATTCAATTGAAAAATTTACTACTTAGAAACTCTAAAATTTAAGAACTTAACCTGTCAAAGTTGACGATGCGAGAGTTCATTAGGACAGTACGAAATTATAGAATTTGAATATCTCTAAAATATTTGCAAGCTTAAGAATGTAGAAAGCGAAAAAATGTGCAGATATAGAAATCTGTAACTTAGAAAATGTCTAATTATAATATATGTATTTAAGTTCCTATATGTAACGTGTTACGTCTTCGCTGCATAGAAAGGTCAATATTCCAGATTTGGACCAGGTTACCCAGTTACGCCAATGACCGTAACACAAAGTCTCGTCCCGCGCGTAATTACGATCCTCAACGAGATTTTGTGCGGATTTGACTGGGGCGTAATTGACCGGTCGCCCGTGAAACCGATACCTGAGGATATCGGTGGCCACCGTTGACAATGAATATGGATTTATAAAGACCTCGTCGATGCTCGTTGTGAAATACGCGCTTCGGTGAACTCGTACACGCCCATCCCGTCTCGGGAACCAGCTCGGCAGCTAATGAAATCGATTTCCGTATTAATATTTCTGTGACCCTCTTATTATGCACCGGGGATTGAAGCGTTTTAAATTGCAAAGTAATTCTTGCTGCTGTGTACACGTTCGAGTTCTCGCTCGTCGAACATGAGCAATAACCATTGCTTTTTAGTCGAAAGGTGCACTGTCGAAAGAAGTACGAGCGTAAATTTGGATGCATGTCAGTCGTAAAGTGTGGATTCGAATCGAAGGTCGCGTATCTACGCACGACGTCCAATTTTAGGGCTTTCTGTAACTTACGGATTTTAATAAGAAAGGAATAAGAACTGTCGATGGTAATCGTCAATGAGGTTCGAGCTTTTATTCCTTCGTATTTCTTTCGAATTGCTGGTCTCAGTTCATGAAACACTTTTTTACTTCGTATCTGTCTGATTTTACGATTGTTTGCGCATTTCCGTAGTTATGAAGTCGTTCGAGAATTTTATCAGCTGCTTCCGAACGATCGAATTATCTACCCGTCGCTTTCGATTTATTTAAAATTTTACATGCTCGTACGAGATTCACGTTCGTTTAATAACTTTAGAACACCTTACTGCTGAAAAGTTCTGAAGGATAATTTTATTATCAATGAATCTGATTATTCTCCAATATTTACACATTTCATAATGTGACCAGAACAAGTTCATATGCCAGCCAGAACCAGATGTCACGTCCATCAAAGAATTATTAAGTTCGTACTAAAAAAGTGTTGCATACAAAGCTCGAAGATTCGGAAGACAAACTAAGAATCAAGAGAATCGACTAGTCGGGTGTCTCGATTGGATCAGAAGATTACGTGGCTCGCGTAATACAGCGAACGCAAATCATTCTGCGACACGGTGGCGCAAAAGTGAAAGCAGAATCGAAACAATGGAGAAAAGCTACGAATTAATACGACTTTTCCTTTTAACTCTCGTTCCCCTTGGACACGTTGTTTTAATTAAACCACCGCCTGCCGTGGCACTCGTTCGCGCTTAGCAGACCCAGATCTACCAGATAAATACCAACGTTGTCTACCATGTAACCAGTTGTATAATCGCCATCATGGCATCCGATTTTTTGTCTGGCGATAACTTTTTACTCAAACAAAATTTACAATTTATTCATACAAAGTTTAGCCCCTTATAGTTTTCCAGGCAGTTGCGTCATGCACAATTATTGCTACAACGTGAAGACAAACAAGGTTTAAAAGTTAGACCAGTTAGATTATGATGATAATTAAGAATCTTGAAGATAATTATTAATATTACGAAGATAATTAGCAAAATATTGGTCTAGTTGTGTATGAACTATAGGGTGATGGTACTGTATGACAAAGGGTTAACCAATTCTTGCTAAGACCTTGCACTCTCCTCGTGATATCATTTTCGCAAGCACTGCAGGATCTCGTCAGTTCTCGTTAAAATTTCCGTGGATTAGATCTCGAAGATCTAGCGTTCCAGTTTTCACCGTTACGAGATCATCCATTCCTCGATGCAACGATCAGCGAAGATTCGATTGCACAATCGTTTCCACGAAGCACGTGAAAAATCGACGACGACGTTAACTCACGTGTACACACAGGCGTTACGAAGCCTCGCCTCTCCTTCCGATGGTCACTTTCTTTTCGACTTGCCTAAGATATACGGATCGTCCACGTGTTTCCCGGCACGTTGGATATGACAGTGTGGAACTTGCACAACCTGGTCGAGAATTACTCGAGAACGCGAAATTGACGTAACGAGTAGCGACACATTAGCGGATACCTGACTATGGTAACTTGGAAGAATTTTGGAAAACTATCGAGAAAATGCTGATGCGATGTTACGGCATCGCTAGATGACCGAGCAATGTTGGTCCAAGATACAGGTTCACGAACGAGGATTTTGAACGTAGAAACTACTCGATGTCCGTGGCCTTAGTTTTGACTCATAAGTGGCACGATGAAACACTCGTTACATAACCGATAGATTAGTTCGACGCCGTTTGGAGAAACGAGCTGAAGAGACATGTACTTGGTAAATCGAACTTAGAAATTGTACAAGAATTTTCTGATTCAGGAACCTGGGGATTTAATGATCAGGAAATGTGCACAGATATTTAGGTGTTTGAAAATTTAGACAGGGAAATTTGAAAATTACCAAACTCGCTCGTTTATTTTTTTAAATCGAAGACAAGTATAATAGATCTCGGTGAAAGTATCTTGCACCCGGTCGTTCATCCATGTAACGAATGTCATGTCTGAGTTTGATGAATATTGTATCGCGTTGCGAAATGGTAGAATCGAAACTGTAGCGGATTGTCGTCAAACGTGTAGGGATCAATATGCGCTAGCGTATCGATTATCAAATATGTAATTGCATATATGAGTTGGCCAAGAGCACTACTGGTTTCGAAATAGAATCAAGGATTACAAGTGCTATCTTTGATCGATAATTTACGGTAATCATTTCCTCGCGTTAACCACGTGTTAAAATAGATACTCAGAACAAAACCAGAAAAACTGAAATTGGAACATAAACGTTCAGATGAACAGAACTAATATTCGTAATAAGAACTATTCATACTAAGGATAATTTATAAAGAAGTTTGTACCCATTTTCTGCTATGATTTACACAGGATAAATCGCAATGTTTCCATTCCTACCTACGCTCGACTGTTTGCCAACATTTCCGCTTACCATTAAACGGAACCTGCCTACTTCAGCGACCACTTTGTAGCTGCATGACTTCATACACGTTCCGTTATCATCTTCCAGGGGATTTTCCGTAGAATTACCACTGTTCGACGAGCTGCACGTGTTTTCGATAAGGAACATCAAACGATGTACGAATACGAGAAGGAAGCGAGGCGTATCCCACAGAAAGCGTTTCATACGCCGGATGCTATTGCAAGCACTGTCTATGATCAAGAAATTATAGCATATGCAGCATAATAACACGGAATCGTGCGAAAATGCGATTATCTGCTAATGACCGACGTTGATTCATCGAATTTCCAATTGCGACAGAATCAATCTGTGACGTTCAATGATAACCATCGTTGACGCATTCCTATTTCTAAATTTCGAAGAAAACATAAAAATTAATGAAGATGTAAAATAAATTTGAAAACTACTTTTGCAAAGTATTTGAAGTATAAAGTATATTATTCCTTGCCTTCACAGAAGTAAATCTGAAAACGAAATCAGCGCGAAAGTTTCATCTAGCATGGCGTGAAGCGATCGTTCACGTATCCTCGATTAATTAAACAACATTTCAACGCGCAACTCTCGCGTTTCTCCTCTCGTAACAGCTGAATGCAGCGTGAATATATTACACGCGTGGCAGAGTATTCACGCAACAAGTTTGCCGCTAAACTCGAGCTTCTAATCCACTTAACGAACCTTGTAAATTATACCCAAAAAAAGTACACGTATGTTCTTGCATTTCTCTGCGACGCTCGTTTTCACTTCGGTCACAACATTTGTCAAGATCTTCGGATATCTCGGATTACTTCTTATCATCTTGCTTGACATAATCACAACCGGAAATTTGTTAATCGGCTTTACGTTGACGATGTCCAAAGAGATTATTCTTATGCAATCTCATTGATAGCGTCAGTTTGCACGTCCGTGAATTTTTATTAGTAAATGTTGAATTACTTTAGAATTCATAGATGTAGAAATGAATAGAAACATTAGTTAGGTTAATGAAAAAACAGGAATCCTCTGTGGTCAGGACATCACAGATAGGTCTATTAATTGTTTAACCCTATTAGTCTGAATGATATTATTTTTCTACCCATTTCGAATCGAAATCATTTTCATTACTAACATTCACTCTGAATTATTAATGTATATGACATGGAATGTCGGTCCAGCTTAGACGTCCGAAAATAAAGTTCAAATGACGTGGTAAGTCGCACCGAGGTGAAACAGTTCACGGATCTACGTTCTGAATTAAATAGATAAATGGTCGATGGAATCAGCGCCGACGTAATAACGTAATGCGAGAGTCAAGCGATCGTGTCCGGGTTCGTAGACAGAATCCGCTTCTCTCACCGCGAACCCATTCACGAACCTTCGTTGGATAGATCCGCGTATAAAATAAACCATTCACCAATTTAATAATCGATTTCGTACTCGCGAAACGAGTAAAGATCTGCAAGCTTACTCTGTACAAACTCGTTTTCCCTAAACTCGTGACTTTGAGTTATGTAATTGCTGCAACGTGTTACAAAACGACCGGTGCATACGTAGACACCCTGTACATTTCAGATCACGCTCACGCAAAATGAGCTGGCCCACATGGCGCTCGGCCGATTAGGCTCCCCGGCTCTACACGAAGCTTTGCAGGTGTTCGTTAACGTGTTCTATTATATACCGAACATTCACGAAGGGGCCACAGACTCGTTCCATTCGATGATCTGAATATTTAGCTGAACAAGCAATGCTGAATATTTAGCTGAACAAGCAATGCGGATATCCGCGTGGAACGCAACAACAACCGTGTTGATCGCGCGATTGCCCCCGATCCTACAACGCGACACTCGTTGCCGGACCAGTTCTGCTCTCCGATCTACTTCCTTCTCGATTGTCATGCATCCAAATATCGATCGATTGCGTCGGAATATCATCGAGATTTCACACCTTGCGCTGCGACCCACCCAGTCTCGTTTCGTCACACGTCGCGTTCACCGATAGGGAAAGTTCGCTTTATAATGGCTTTATCGCCACGAGAATGCTCAAACAGCGACCCGTAAAACTATGTTACGTTGGTGTAACAGGTCGATCAATTTTTGGGAACAATGTGCACGCTATTGCGTCAAAAATGTCTTGCTTTTCCTGAATTTTAAGAGCGTCGAGAATCTTAAGAACCGAAACTGAACAATTTTTCCTGGGCTTCCTTAAAACGAGTCTTTAGTTGTACTCGAGTGATGAGATGACTCCTACAGAAATAGCGATGCAGGAACTTCTCGCTACGACGATCAAGATTATGTCTGGTTCGCACGAGGATTCCTTCTGCTAAATTGCTATTTTTTTGGAACGAGTCAGTTCTCGGTATTGTACGTCATTTCTGTGTTATGCACAGGCAATGACCGAGCTGTTACGTCATTCGTGAGGGGTTAAACTGTTTTAAGTTTCAAGTTCATGAATCAAGATGGAACTTTACGGGTAAACATTCTCGTAACACTTTGATCTCTCGATAAAAACAGTACGCGTCGACAATTTCTAATGCCACTTCCTGCGGTGAAAACGGCTACAACTCGAATACGCAATGTGTACCGTTTTAGGCTTTATTTTTCAGATACACCATGAAGTCAACTCTTCTCGGTTGCTGCGTGACCGTTGCTACACAAGAATTCGACCGCATGATTTCATGGAAATTCCCGAGCGAATGAACGATGACCATAGATTCCGTAAGGATGAATATTTACGAGGCTTCGGCAGAGTGTAGGGAAGAAATGCACGTCGTATAAACGATTAAAGGATGTTATTGTCACGACTCATCCTCGCGGGACATTGTACAACATTGTCGTGAGACACCGTGGAAAATATTCCGAGGACACTGTCATTGATACACGATGAGCATCCTGCTATTGTGACACCCGTTTGAATTTTGCACTCCAAGCTGCAGATGAGTTTCTGAACTTGTGGTACCGTGGTCAGGTTATTTACACTGTTCAACCGTACCTTTATTTTATGATAATTTAAGTTTGGTCATGAAGGAAATATTTCACTTATCATGAGGTCATTGAGAATTATCTAAGCAAGTATAACACGTGACTAAATACAAATAAGGACGTAAATCTAATTAAGAATTTTAAACATCTGGCAGCATAGAAACATCCTTAGCATGACAGTAGTTTGAAAAAATATACAAGGGAACATGTTCCAAAGATGTGGTCATCAAAGGGCGATACGGTTAGGCCCTCATGACATGCACGATCAATTTACAGTGTAATAAACATCCGCATAACGGATTCCAGAAATAACGGTGTATTTTCGAAGGTTGTCCTTCAGCGACTATCAACGAGAAGATCACGAACATGTTCCCTTCGCGATACTAATAAGCCTATTTCGACACACTGTTAATGGAACCGTCTAATCCGCTGTACAATTATCGTGTAAATTGAAAGGCCGATCGTTCGTTAAAGTCGCACCTTCGGCAAGGTTCTCGAAAAGGACATATCCGAAAGGACCTGGGAGGTCGAGGCGTGTAACGGAGACGGCGAACGTCGGATAAAAAAGACGTAGATAGGAAGATCGGTGTAGCCAATCCCTTTTGACCTTGCTCGCGAAATGATCGATACAAATTCTTTGCGGCTCAGAGGCGACGTGGATCAGGAAGCTGTCGAAAGTCTGACCTTGCTCGGTTAAAATCGACCGAATAGAAATTGATAGAGAATTTTAAAGACCACGCGAATTTCCGATGTTGAGATCCTTGGAACGATCAGAAATCGACTCGTTTCTGAGCCAAGATCACTCGTTTCTATCGATACCTCGAAACTGTTCTAGTAGATCAGTGTCACGAACGATTTTATGGGTGAACGATTAGGTTTTCATCAATGAAGCACGCTGAATGTAGGTTGGTTCGTTTATGGCTCGTAATGAGCGTGTTAACCGAGTAAAGGTTGCAACGTTCGACGCAGCGTTTGCAGAAGGTTTCAGGAACTGAAACGCAATACCGTACTTGAACACTTTCACGCGAAGAGATATGAACGCTCGAACAAAGGTTTTATAAATAAATGTGCACCGGGGTATTTTTTCAAATATATTATGTGACGTCAGATACAAATTAAATGTACATCGCGTAAACACTGCAATTTTAGTAAGATCGGAAAGGTCCGAAACACGCAATGTAATCTTATGTTTTTTCAAGTGCATTATGCATTTTTGCTTCTCAGAATCTTTTTTGTACCACAAGAAAAAGCAGTCAGTTTGAATTCTGAACACGGATTACTTCATTTATGGTTCAATTAAGCGATGTAAACATGGCAGTTTTAACATTTGTTAACTTTTTAATAGGATCCAAAAACTGGAATAGACAATTTTTTTTTAAATGCATTCTGTGATACTATAATTAATTGCTAATTCAATTTTGATTCCCAGAATCTGTTCCGCAAAAACTCTACTATTTTTCATGCTGATCTTTCATTCATGGCCAATTAAACGTCTGATCTGCGTACACAATGCATTGTTAACGTAAAAATTGCAGGTATTTCTAAAAACAGAGACAATCAATGACACATCTCTTTTTCCGTCGAATGCGTTAAGCGACTATTTTTTAATTCCTTTTAAAATGCATATAAAATATAGTCCACAGAAAGAAACTATAACAGATTCCTAGAATCACTTCAGAAGGTGCAAAAAATCCCAATTCCAAACAAGGGTCGAAACATTTTAAATTAACTCGATTCAGGATGCTCATCAATCTCAGCCTTCCAAGATGTCAGGATATTATCAGCTTACTTTACAATATAACGTAATTTTCTCGGCGGTGTTCGTGCCATTCATTCACATAAATTAATAAAAAGTATCAGTGTATCAATTCGGGAGTATGAAACGTTTTGGACCGTGACGAGAACGAAATTGATGATTACCGAGCAAAAACCGTCTGACGGTAACTATTAATAAAGACTCTGCGTTTGTTCTGAACACCATTCAATTCCTTTGTATGCATATACATGTATCCAAAGCTGACGTCATTAAAAACGGCCATCAGTTCTTCCCTGAACTGTCAGTTCGATACGATCTGATATATTCAGTAACGCTAGTCATCATTGATTGACTTCAATAATTGCGGGGTATTAGCAACAAAGACTAAAATGGAACTAATGAAAAGTCATATAATTGCAGATGACAATTATATCATAGAGGAGTAATAACACATTCACGTGTGTTTGAAGGCACTTTGAAACGCTGTGGAACTTCTCGGAATCGAAGTGATAGTAAACGAATCTAGAACCGATAGAAAATCCGGGCAGACCACGAATTTGCACCACGACCTTACCACGCGAATTGTACGTGGATTTTTCATGATAAAGAGAAAGGCATCGTCGAGCCAAGGTGTATATTATCATTGGGTAATCGCGGCGACGGCAAGGCTGCGAGTCCGCTCGCGAATCGCGAGCACAAAGATAATTGGTTAATCGGGTCGTTACTTAATCAAACACAGGGAAAGGCGCGTCGATTACTCCGTCAGACAAGGATCATGTTATCCTTTTCCGCGCTTTGTGCGCCGGGAGAAATTGTGGAAAATTTTCCAGCTTTGTATCTGATTCGAACGCCCGGTTGGATTCCAGGAAAGAAACCACTCTTTCCGCGGCTTCCTGCGCGATTCATTCGATAAACATTCCACTAAGTGAGGAGGAGTGACGTGCGTGCACGTAACTGAAAATTCGCAACGCAATTTCGTCGCAAATTCGAGCGAAGTACAGTTGCGCGCATGGTGGTCTTTCGTGACTCGAGGGAAGGCAATTACCGAGCACGGTAGACTCTGTAATGAAAAAAGAGCTAATCGAATAAAGAAAACGAAGTCTCAAACATCCATAATTGCAAAATTTACAAATGTTAAGATTTTCAAATTTTCAAAATTCACAAAGTAGACATGAAAAACTCGAGTATTACATGTAACGAAGGGTAGGTTTTCTATGTTTCCATTTTGCCTAGAAGAAGTACAACAGTAATTAGTCCGGCTATACGAGCGCTCGATCAATGCTTGATTCCCACCGAATCTTCTCTCTTTTCTTCCCTGCCGACTCGTAAATCTATATTGTGGCGAGTGAGGTGTAATTCAGCTTGTCAACGCGCAGACAAGATAATTAAAGTTATTAACCCCGTTTCGTAATTTCGTGATTAATCGTCGGACTCGCTTAACCCTGTTATCTTGCACTTGGCTGCGCGCGAAACGAGTGCATCTTAATAAAACGTTTCAATGGTAAAGAAAGCGATCTTGTTTCTGTATTCAGCATTAAATACTAGTATCATTAACCACTTCGTATCTACTGTTCATCAATGGGACATTTACTGTAACGAGGACATAAAAGTTAGCAACCTTTCGATCATTAGAATAGAAAGAATAGTTGTTATCATTGAAGGGTTGAACACGCGGAGGCGTTCGTGTTCCTATAAAGTTACTGTACGAAAGAGTGTGTGAAAGATACGAACTCGTTTTTCCTAAAATCGTGACTTCTGCGTTATGTCATTACCAGCAAACGAGCGATATGTCTGCGATCGATTTGGATCGATTGGACGGGACTTGCGCCACGTAACGTTCTCGCCTTGGAGAAACCGGAGGTTGAGTAGGCAGTCGCCTCTGGACAAGCACGATCCGCGAACGAGAAAAAGAGAAAGAGATCGTTTTGCTAGATCTCGACCTCGCTGGACCACGGAGCTGAAAAGGAAACGGTCAGGACGGAAGCTGCGCGTCAGTCCTTGCCAGAAATAGAGCGAACACATCGTCGTTTGCTCGGTCCTGATCGGAATATGTAATCGCAAGGAAACCAGAACGACGATCTAATTCGCGCGCCACGGTTAACACGTTTGCCCTTGCCGTGGAAAATGCGCTCGGCTCGCGTGACTCAGGATCCCCGGGCGAAACGCGTCACAGAGGCTTCCGAGAAACGATCCAAGTTCGAGGGTTCCAGTCGAACGGAGGCTGCGACCGTCAAACGTAGAACAAGGTTACCAGCTAACGGACGAAACCGTCGAACGTCAGAAAAAGCGTTTCTTGAGCATACACCGACGTTTCGTGGGCAACGTGTCACGATTCGATGGTCAGGATGACGCGAGCCCAGAAGAAGACAGACGGCATTCGGGCTGGTGCATCGGTTACTTAATGAGATTTGGCGTGCTCGAGCGATGAGTCGACTCTCCAAATGGAGAACCTCGGGTAGTATAACCCCATGCGTAGAAACGACGTACTAAATACTCTTCGTATCTCGAGTTAAGGATATACGAGCGTTTAAAGCAGTTATGGACGCTGGCACTCATAATTGAATGGACTTGGTGGTCCGTCGTATGCAATTATTATTAACAACATCACTGCTATGATACTGATTTGTGTTTAACATCCACATATTTGTTAATATGTACGTCTTGAATTCTCAAATTTATAATTTCTACTTATATCGATGAAATACATTTCCACGATCCTCCAGAGGTAGATCCAGTCCAGCAGGGTTAGGGGAAGTCCATTGCGGATGTCGTTTGGAATAACCATAACATTTTTCTACGTAACTCGTTCTAACCGCTCATGCGACTCCGAGTAAATGTGGAAATTACATGCGTGGAGCATCGATTGACTTTACGGTTGGAAACACGTGACGTTCCATCGTATTAAGACGTAAATCCAGGTACATTAAGACGGCACGCGATCGGCAGCTACTTCTCGTGACCCGGATTCGAAGTCGTGATTCCACTCGTAATGGGACACCTTATCGTGATACGTTTGCTTGTCGGGATTACCTGCTGCTTGGGAATCCGCCTCCAACGCGTGCATCGCGTACCTGCATCGGCGATTATGAAACGACGCTAATGCCCCGACGATCGCTGACGATAATCTCTCTTAACCAAGAGGAATAAACTGTGGCTAACTCGGCACCGATACGGTTCTCGATACCACGGAGATCGATGTTTTCAGAAAGTTCCTACCCTGCCGGGCAATTCCCCGTATCACCACTTCGAGTGTTTGAAACGAGTTCTTTTCGTTAAAACTTTGAAACGCGACGAAGTAAACAAAGAGAACGAGCGGTTTCCGAAGAAGCTGACGCGTCCGGTTGCCACCCTCCATCTTATCCAATAAAACATCCGCGAGCGAGATTAAAAGAAGAAAAAAGAGCGCGACGCAGCGGGACCCTCCTACTGCTGTACCTACGCATACCTGCACGAAAACGAGGAACAGGTTTGCGTCGAGGAGGATCCGGCGTCATTCCGATACCCACGTAAAAAGACGAGCCGAACGTCGGGGCTAGCGTGAACTCAGAAAAACGCACGGGAGGTAAATGGGAAAACTAGTCGAATCGAAACTCAAGATGACTCGGGAGGATAAGCCGGGTATCGAACTCTGCTAGGCGCAGAAAGCGTATCCGAGAGCCGACTGCATCGAAACGCGTCTCTTGCGGCGAGAATCTTCGCAAATTCCGGTCGAAAGCGAGTCGAGCTCGTTCCTAACCCTAATTCGGCTAATTTAATTTGCATAGACATTCGATATCCACAACGATGTATAAATTTGAAAAGATATTCTGAACTATTTGAAAGCTTTATGGGAGTATAAATAACTGGGCGTGAGAGTTCATGACACTCGCCGGATAGGATATGGTCATATCGTTCCATTCTATAACCTCCATATTGATATAGATACACATCGATACGAGGACAAATCGCACCCCGTTGCGCCAGTGAACGATACGGCAATCCAATATACTCGCAACAAGTGTATACCCACCTTTATTACAAATCGAAAGGATCGTTTTTCGTCCAACGATAAAAAGATATACGCACGACAGGAAACTGGAGCCGAGTACCGGACAAGATCGAGTCGATCTCGACTGCAACGAGACTTGTAGAAAAACGAGCCAGATAAGCCTCGACAGTTTCATCAGCTCTTTTATCCAGGCAGAAATACGGGGCCAGCAACTGGATAGGGTACAAGCTCATGGGTCCCTTCCCTTATTCTTTGTCCTTGCGCCTAGACCCACCACCTCCGTTCCCAGGTCAAACGCGTACACGCGTACACTCCAGAGCATTGGCTTCCCTTGGAAAAATGATGACGTAGGAAGACGTATTATGGACTCTTGGAAAATTTAGGAAACCGAGGATTCGGAAAATGGATGATCTGAGGATGTCGAATTAAGAATTTGAGATATTAGGAATTTGGAGATTTAGAGATGTCGGAATCTCAAGCTTAACTGTGGAACTTGCAAACTTGGAAATGGGGGATCAAAAATTTGTTGAGCAGTAATTTGGAGTTTAGAGTCGAAGTGGGGGTTAGCTGCCCTTGCAGAGTCGTTTATGCAAAGGAAGCGTGCGTTGCGGCGGACTATACATCCGGGGAGGTAGAAAAAAAGCTGCGATCCTCTCGGCGGTGTGCGTTCGATGGTGGATAGCCGCGTGCAGGATCGACGTGCTGTGAGCGGGCTCGCTGTGGTCTCGTAGGGTGGGAGATACGAAGGTATAAAACCGATCTGGTCGTCCGCTGGCAGCCAGTCCAAAGGCCAGATGTGACGGCGGCTCTAGTCGCACGCGTGCGAGAGAGACGATCACGACACGACACGGCGCGAGGTACTCCCGCGTTCCAGCAAAAACGCCCAGGACGCGCGTATCGACCACCTCTCTCTTTCGATATCGTACATGGTTTCGCACACCGATCGCACCCATTAGATCCGTTTTCCCGTTCTCTCTTGTGAATTCGTGCTCGCGAGGAAGCTTCGTCCAGAGATAGTCGAGCATCGGCGACCAGGAGGCGCGTTCGTCCTGCTCGAAGGAGAGAAAGGACGACGAACTCGGTCGCAGGACGTCGGGAACCTTTCCCTGGAATACTCGGTTGGTCCTCGGTGATTAATCGTCGCACGAAGCACGAGAAAAGGGGTGATCGCGGTGCCTTTCTTGTGGAATACGTGCTCGTCTCGAAATCACCAGCCAGTTGACGGGAGTGGTGGTAACGAGGGAAAGAAGTGGAGCTCCTAGGTGCAATTTCGTTTAGAGATCTAGGAGATTGACCTTCGATTCGCTCGAAGGGAGTGTATTTTGTTGTCTCGGAGTGGTTACGAAGAAAGGAGACACCCCCCACGAAACATGTCCGGAATCCAAATCAACGTGGAAGAAGTGCCCAACGAAGAACGCGAGGATTCCGTTCGAAACGTAAGTCAGCCAAGATGGCAGGTGACGATTTATGCGCCGAGAGACGAGCTTCTGTAGCCGCCAGCGTTTTCAGATACTCGTCCTAAGCCACGCTGTTTCTCTGTCGACGTCTGCTTTCTATTCGTTCCTTCCGCGATCGGGGAAGGCTTAATTCCGTAGCTCGACGAGATTTAATCGGTCGGTTACAAAACGCTCTGCGATCGGTCGCGACTTTCACGGTACTCGCTGCCGATCGATACCAACGCTCTTTTGGCGGGAAACACGTGGACAAATTCGTAAATTTTTACATTTTAAAACTCTCGAATCTTCGAATCCTTTGAATACTCGAACTTCGATACTCGACTCGTTGAATAGATAATCGAGGGAATTCCAAATGGGAGGCGGAAAATTCGCGTCTAGAGAACGCCGGTCGTAAAATCTGTCAGTCGATGTTGCGTTTCTAACGACCAACGGTAATTCGAGATTACGTAAAACGTGTCGGTAAAATTTGAGAAAGTTCGCGGAAAAATTTTACGATGTTATTCAACAGGAACTAGATCCCGCAAAATTGACCGAATCACCGATAATTATACAAAGTTGGTTGTCCAGCAAATATAAAAATTGTATCTACATTTGTAAGCTAGCACTATTTGAAAAACATCAACAAACGAGAATATGTAATTAATTTCCTAGCAGCCACTGTTTAAATTATTCATTCAGTGGTCAGTCAATAACAAAATCAAACAACGATGATTTTAATTTTCGCTTATTGTACACCGCACCGCGAAGCGGTTCAACGATCGAACGATTACCACAAACGATTCGTAACTCGAAGCAGCCTCGATAATCGAAGTAAAAGGCGTCGAATGCTTTAGGTTCACGGGCAAGCCGCGTGTGTAACGCACCGTTCACCGCGAATACTTAATAAGCTTGACACCCATCCACTCGGGTTTATGTAATGCAGAAGCGAGCCTCCGCAACGATGACAACGGCGTTAGTTGGGAAACGAAGGACATTATTGTTCCCAGATAGAAAAATAACGCCGGATGCGCGACGAATTCGCGTACGAATCGCAATTACGCAATTACGAATAGTACGATGAATGCGTGGGAAAATCGTTTGCGATTTTCCACGAGACCGGGAACTGGCAGCATCGCATTATAAATCATCGATGAGCAGCTCAGATGCTCGTTGAGCTGCAGAGCTTGTTGCGTTCAATTATATGTAGAAAAGAAACAATTTTCAAATCCCCAAATTTCAGATTTGACAAGTTCTGCGAATTCAGAAAATGGAAAAAACGATGACGATCGACAGACTTGCAATCAGGCTTGTTTTCCCATGATTTAAGAAACTCCTGAATTTCAAATAGCATTGCTAACGAACGTGTGATTATTAGAAGAAAAAAAAGAACCGTCAAACAACGAGACGAGTGGGCGTCACGTAATAAAAGTAAACTAGACTTCAAGCTGAAAAACGATTTCCATAATTCCGTAGCTGCGGCTCGAGGAGCCGGTAACCAGCCACCTGTAGGCCGTTTCTCACATTCGAGTTTCATAATTCCTTCGTGCTCTGTCGTTTACGAGCCTGACCGAAGGTAGCCACTCGAGAGGAACGAGATAGGAACCCTGACCAAGCTACAAAATTCTATTCGGAATATGTTGCTATCTGGACTCTGTGGAGTAGATTTATCAATTGTAAAATATGTTGGAAGTTTTTCAAATTCTTATACTGACAAATTTCGGAACCTTCAGATTTCTTAAATTTGTTTAATCTCAAGTTCCCAGATTTCTCAAATCTTCTCAAACTCTAAAATTTCTAAATCTTCAAATCCTCAGATTCTTATATTTTCTAAATATCTCAGGTAGATTCCTAAATTCTTACATTTGCCAAATTTCTCAAATGTTCCGATCCTAAAATTGACCCAGGATCAACGAGTGGTCCTGCACCGCCATTATCCCTAAGAAACCTATCCGACCAGTGTAGAAGCTACCAAATTGAAATTATCAATGAAACTACGAATCTGAAAGCGAAAGGTCGTGAGTATTCGTTTTCGGAAACACGTATCCTTGCTCGTCGAGCAGATACCGATCGCTATTCGACGTGTCCGCGTGCATTCCATCGGCGTATATCTCGCAGTCTGCAGTCGCCAATGAAACAAGAACGATTCGCAGCGTCGCGTCGATCGGTCTCTCGTTATCGATCATTTGCATGACAACGCGCAACGGGGCGTTTCGCGGGATCGTTCGCGAGAACCTACAATTTAGAACGCGTACGGGCCATTTCATCATTCGACCGGCGATTATCGCGCTCCAGAGCCGTGTGCACCAGAACTTCAGGGCTGAAATGTCGAGCGGAGAGCAACGTGCCGTGTCCCGTTTGCAGGATTAGTCATGCACGACGCAATCTTGCCACAGAGAATGCCAGCTGAAAGCTGGACATGTGATTGAAACGCTTGTTAACGAGTTTCGAATAGATGACGCACAAGGTGCGTCCACACATGTCCACACGGTATGAAGTTTCAGACGGTGATTGCTTGAAGTCAACGATTCTGAGTGTCTCGAAGAACTTGGATAGTAATAATTTAGGAAGAAGTTTAATCATTTTATAAATTCAAATCATCGTATAATACTATATGACGCTCCTTGTGCGTCCACACATGTTGACGCGGTATGAAGTTTCAGATGGTGATTGCTTGAAGTCAACGATTCTGAGTGTCTCGAAGAACTTGGATATACGTAATAATTTAGGGAGAAGTTTAATCATTTTATAAATTCAAATCATCACATAATATTATATGACGCTCCTTGTGCGTCCACACATGTCGACATGGTATGAAGTTTCAGACGGTGATTGCTTGAAGCCAACGATTCTGAGTGTCTCGAAGAACTTGGATAGTAATAATTTAGGAAGAAGTTTAATCATTTTATAAATTCAAATCATCGTATAATACTATATGACGCTCCTTGTGCGTCCACACATGTCGACACGGTATGAAGTTTCAGACGGTGATTGCTTGAAGTCAACTATTCTAAGTATCTCAAAGAACTTGTAGAATATTATAAATTGCAAAGTAGCATAAAATTATGATTTTATTCAGAGACCATCCCTTACATCTCCTTTAGAAGAAAAAATTATAATTGCCATCGACGAAAGGTTTTTACTATGAATCCAGTCTCGAGTCATTAAGTGTCGAGTCTCCTAGCAATGAATCCAGTCTAGCACTCGTTCGTGCGAGATTTATTGATAAAAATAGAGAAGAAGTTTCCAACAGAGGTATCCCATTAGAATCGATCGCTTTACAACTGTGACAACCTTCGATAAATCTGGCCGTCGATCAGCGTAGCCTTCGCATGCCAATAGCGGCATTAAAATAATCGACGATACGTTTTCGCGCCGTCGAATTTTAATTCCAACGAAACTCCTTTTATCACGCGACCGCGATTTATGATTCCCGGCATCGTCGAGCGAGAATAGCTTGCGTCAGTGTCCTCGCGAGAAAGTATAGCGACCGGACAAAATTCCTGGGGTGTCGACCAAACGTCCCTGACGGATTAGTGTACTAATTAATCAGTGTGCGAAAACAATTCTCAGTCGTTGACCTTAAAGGAGAAGAGCATCAACGGGGACAAAATAACTCCAAGATTTCACTCGGCTACCTTGACACCTGGAATCATCGTTTATTTCTTTTTTTATCCACTTCGAAGATCGTTTTGGAAATTACTATCAGAACGGAGAAAGGACAAATTCTGGTGGACGAGATCGGTTCGAACAAACAAGGATCCACTGGAGAAAAGGTGGTTCTGTTTCAGACAGAATCAGAGAAATCGATTTTGCAATATCGAGTGCTTTCTCTTGTTGCATGCAAATACTGCCCCGGGGTACGAATTCATGAGATCGAGAGATTGATTCGTGTAACACCTATTGGGCTAACGTATCGTCGTCGAGGAACAGGTGTTCTTGTTTATTTCAACAGGAAGGAAACTATAAAGGATTGGTAACTTTGAAGGACGTTAGAAACGAGTACATTAACATAACAGTGTGGACTTGGCCCTCATAAAATACAGACCCTAAATTTTCGAATTCTTAAACTCCGACTTCTGATATTTCCGGCTGTCAATTCAGAATGACAAAAACTTGCCACATAAAAGTAGCTCGGAAACGATTTCGAGATCTAAACGAAGCGAACGAAACCAATCGATAATAGAGAACGAAAGAACACCGAAAAGGAGCCAGGTACCGGTAATTACATAATTCGCTGTTAAAAGCCTGCGCGATTTCGTTAGGTTACGTGATAGAAAACGACGCGTGTGGAACTTTCGTTCCATGATCTAACCTGCTGTGACATTTTTCTAATACATCCCCGTAATCCTGATGCCACCGCAACTTTCCATAATTCATCATCGAGTCTGTTCTCGGAGGTTTACTTTCAAGAAGAATGTCTAGTTATCGCAGGCGTTGCGATATTCCTGTAACGCGAGTCATCTGTGCAAGGATTATGACGCGTCTACTCGAGTTGACAGCGAGTTAAAGGCTCGAAGAATGTCGGGGAAGGAAAAGGACGGAGAAGAAGAGAGATAACGAGAAAGGCAAACGCCGCAAACAGAACACGGAGCTGGCACGCGAGTCGGAGCGGCCAGTGTGTCGCAATTTCAGAGCGCCAGCTTACTCTTTATTTACGTTGTAAATGCAAATCGGAATCGGTGCTTTCCAAACGACCTAGAGAAGGTTCGAATTCGCCGACAGGTTCCTGGCGATCGTGACATTTTGCTTCGACGACGAAGGATCGGCTGATCAAATCGAAACGGTGGCTAGATAGATAACCGATACACTATTGTTTAATACTTTTACGAACGATCTGATGTTTCAAGTGCGTACACTGAACCATCAACGATTTATATGGAATTCTAACATTTGATTTTTACTGTCAGACATTTCAGTGCATTTAAGAAATTCCAAGGTAAATGTCACGTCAAGGTCGTCAAGGTGAAAGTAATTTAGATGTTCGATTGCACCGAGAAAATATTGATTATCTCCATTAATTTCGTTGCATATTCGAGATCAAGTATTTTCGGTGCCGAATTGTTCGAATGTCATCAATATCGGTCCGATCGCTAACAACGACGAGTACCGTGCTGTCGCGATCGTCGAGCGTAAATAATTTCCGAACAGAATTGCCCCGGCGTTATGAAATCAATGGATTCCCGGTCGGGTTATTTATAGGCCCGCGTGCCGCGTTGATTTATGGATCGTCGTTCGTGGACGTTTTCTTTTAGCAGGAAAATAATCGAAGCGAGCATGCACGATCGATGCGGTACGAGGATCGATTTGATCAGCCTCGGGCAACGAAACGAATATCGATAAGGTAGCGCGGTTATCGACGAGAATAAAATCTCGCTACATTCGGTGAATCGCCACGAGGGATATACAATGCCTTACCGAGGCTAACGAAGATAAACGAGTAACGAATTCTACGGACGTTCGTGAGAGGAAAGCGAGAAAGAGAGTAGACGAGCGTGCAAATTGCTTGGTCTAATTAAATTTGCACGCGTACGCTCGATGACATAACGACCACGCGTAACACCGAACAAAAGTGGTACACGGCTTATGTGGGAAGCCAGATCGTAGTTTGATTCCTGCATATACTCACTGAATTAGACACTTGCTTCGTTACAAAAGATTTGGATATCTGAAAAATTCGCATTTGAGCGATTAAAATATTGCACTCGAAATTCGATAGAATAAAAACCTGTAGAATTGAAATCGTAAGATGGCGATTAAGATGAAGCTTAGTTGAGATCAAGCAGTTTCAAATCTGCGCTACTTAAAGAATAGTTCAATCCTTCAAGAATGACAAACCTATCACCCGATATTGAAATTTCTGATCAATTTTTCGTTATCTAACTATATGCTAAACTTGACCCAAATAGAAACAGAATATTCTAAAAGGATCACGGTGATGCAACACACCTGATTAAAAAATATTCTCTACATCGACATTGCATTACCGGTCTCCGTTTACAGAAAGCGTTCAATTTCTATAGAAGTTGACCAACTTAAAGAGAATTCCTTTCATAACAGTAACGATTAATCTGCATATCAAGAAAGTTGCCAGTTGCAAGAGCATCGTTCAAGTCCATCCTCGAAATTCAAGATCCGACTATCTCCCTGCGTCGAAACCGGTTCTGATCCCGCCAAAAATCACCAAACACAATTACCACGAACCACGTCTTTTCTACAAACAAGCGAATCTTTTCACTCTTTCAATTTCACGGCCTGCCACGCCGTTAAGGCGTTGCCGGCACGTTACGAAACTGTCTGAAGATTCGCAAACAAGGTCTCTCCTCTTCCTAGCTCGCGGAAGTAGATTTCGAGACTTCAACGGTACTGAAACTGCTAGATTGTATTGTGTGTACACTTGGGTGCAACGTGGACTTCCTGAGTTGGTGTATTAGAGGGACTTTCAGAATATTTATTACGTTTACATTTTCACATTTTTTAATTTTTAAAGGTGCCAACTCCTTAAATTCTCAAATCTTCACGAACCTAAATTTATAAATTCCTGAATGCCCAGCTTTATAAAGTTCCTAATTTCCAAGCTTTGCAACTTTTCAAACTTCCAAATCTTCATGTTCTTAAGCACTCGGATGTTGCAACTTCTCAAATGTCCAAATCTCCACTTCCCTAAATATCTAAATATCCCAAGTTCTCAAATGCCCAAATCTCCACATCCTAAACACCTAAATCCCCAACTTCTCAAATGTCCAAATTTCCATATCCCAGAACATCTAAATCCCCAACTTCTCAAATGTCCAAATCTCCACTTCCCTAAATATATAAATATCCCAACTTCTCAAATGTCCAAATCTCCACATCCCTAAACACCTAAATCCCCAACTTCTCAAATGCCCAAATCTCCACATCCCTTATCACCTAAATCCCCAACTTCTCAAATGCCCAAATCTCCACATCCTTAAACACCTAAATCCCCAACTTCTCAAATGCCCAAATCTCCACATCCCTAAACACCTAAATCCCCAACTTCTCAAATGTCCAAATCCCCACGTCCCTAAACACCTAAATCCCCAACTTCTCAAATGCCCAAATCTCCACATGCCTAAACACCTAAATCCCCAACTTCTCAAATAACCCACATCCCAACCCTCCCAACTTCTCAAATTTCCAACTTCGCAAATAATCCAACTCCTCAAACCCCCAAATCTCCAAATTCCCCAATTGCCAAATCGTTCAATACCCAAATATTGAAAGTTCCTGAAGACCTGCTCGCTACTATACGCGTTACGACAAAAAGAGAGACCGGTGAAAACTCTTGAACCCACACACGGAAGAGACGACGAGCATCGACGCGTCTCGACCGATTCAGGAAATGACTTTCTTCCTCTTCTCCGTCTACCTCTTTATTTCGCTGGCTCTCGAAGATTCTTCGGTTTCTCAACGCGAACACTTTCGCGCTCCTCTGTCTGTTTAGTCGCGTAAGCGCCTAATATTTGCCAAGAATTCAACAGGCTTTTCTGCGACCTTTCAGCCTTTCAATCGTTTATACAATACGACACAAGAATGAATGATGTACATTTGATTATGTTCAGGCGTTTGAGGTCTATTCGACGATCTATCAATTTTATGGTTCATCAAACGTACGGCACGAACTTTAACTCTTTGCATACACATGGATTGCCTTATCAAGGAAGTCGTCTTTTATGCGTGCTTTCTAATTTCTTGTTTTTCTTTTCTAATTTATTATTTTCTTCTAATTGTGGAAGCCTATGTAGTTTACCTAAGCTAATTCTTGAACTAATTTATGTAACATTTAGAATATCGTACAATTAAAAAATTTTTCAATCTCTCCATTGTAAAATGATTACACAACCAAGAATGAAAGTTCCACGGTAAAAATGAAAATTATGAGTGCAAATGGATCAAGTTTTACAGGAAACGTTTCCGATAACGATGGACGTTTACAGAAACGAGGAATCGATACTAATAAGGTTTCGATCGACCTGGTATCCGCTAATTGACAGTCGGACCTCGCCGTACGGAAAGAGGAAGGACACTCACAATTAGACTCGAGCCATTTCTCGCGCTTCTTCGCCCTCGATCGACAAAAAAATGTAACCAGAACAATCGGAGCAGGACCTTGCTCGTATTATCGAGGAAGCCGCCAACGCACAAATGCACCGACTAATTGCATCCGGGATCGTTAAAGATAATTTGAAAGCTATTATTCCGAGATAATTATTCAACGATCATCTACATAAAAAATCGTCGAGACATCGTTGACAATCGTTGACTTAAGGGGATAGAGAAAAGGATCACCACTAAATATGGAACTTCACATGTGAGAGATGTTGGATATATTTAATTGCAGAAGGTTAGAAAAGTGAATATGCAAGCTTTCAAATTTTTACATTTGAAATTCCATTGTCAGCAAATTTTTAAATTGTCAATTTTCAAAAGCTACCTTATTATCAAGTTTCTAAGCTTCCAAATTTACAAATTCTCAAATTAATACATTCATAAATTCTTGATCTATAAATTGACAAAGAGACTACTAGTGAGAATTAGGCCCACTTCAGAAAAGAATCTAGGATACTAGTTTATAAGTTTGCTAAGGGATATTTCGACACGGTTTTCGAGTCGTTTCGCCGGAGAATTTCCACCGAATTTGCTCGGTAACGAGGGCGAACAATCGAGTTCTCCTTTCCAACGAGCAGCAACCCATGCATCTTCGTGTTCGCAACAGACAGCGAGGCCAGCTACGATTTCACGCGCGGCGAATACTCTTCCTTTGGTAATCCTTCGTTCCGTTTCATAATCCTCGCTCTGTCTAAGCGAAGATAGACCACAAAGTAGTCCCAAGGACTCCTGAAGTAAACCTACGAGCTGTCGATCGTAAACGATGTTCGCTCGATCGAGCGCTATATACCGAAGCGTAACAGAAGATTCGCGTGTTCGTTTCTCTCGATCCACTGAACAGTGTGCCGTGCAATCGTGGATGAAACGAGGCTGACGCGTTGCAAAATATGTGCAGGATGATCGTGGCAAACGGGCCTTAGATTTATGCTTTACGTGAGGCAATCGTAGAGCAAAACCTTTCGGAAAACTCACTCGAAACGCGAGCACGTCCTGACTTCTGTGCTGTTCGAGCCACCGAACAATTTTTATAAGAGGAAATGACATGTACGTGCTGAAAAACGCTCACGATGGTTACTAGGATAATCTTTGAACAATTTTTAACGGGAAAGTAGAACGTTTACCTTATTTATAAATTTGCATTATGCACGAAATAAAATGACGTTCAAATGTCACGTAACGTGTTCGATTTAATGACCGCCGTGTAACACCACTTTGCGTTACTTAAACGCGTTTCAACCCATAGATATTCGAGCAACAAGTATACACTATAATTTCACTAATAGGTGTACCTATGGGGAAACTTGAGAGAAACGGCAAAGAAATTTATGCTCGTGGAAAGTTTCTAAACATCTATCGGACAATGCTATCGTGTTTGTTTACGAATTAGTACTTATTCATGACTGCTGGCAAAATAAGCTCCTGTTTTTACTTCTACTTCCACTTTCTGTTCGAGTTCAACAGGATTGTTTTAAGTAGGCAATTATGAAAATGATTTAAACGACGGAATAATATTCTGGAAGACGTGTAAAAATTTGCGATAACAGGAATATGCAAATTCGGACACATAAAGGGTTCGCAACACGGAACACGAAATCCGGTTCGTGAGATCGTAGGTGTGAAGTCGGAAAAAAAGCTCATTCTACTGGCGCGAAATCCGAACTGACTCAACGTATTTTATTGAAATTCCTTGTAAATAACAGGCTTTTTCGTAGCATAGCGGTACGCTCCTATAAATCGTTAAACGTTTTCTAGCCGGACTTCACTGTTTTTGAATTAAAATGTGGGGAATTCCGGCTGCTACGGGATTTCACGTTAACTTTTTTCCATTAATCGTGTTATACATTTCTGCCTACATTCGTGTCTAAAATTAGGCATAACAACTTTTTTAACGAACGTGACACATCTTATTCTGCTGCCTAAAATTCTACCGGGGGTATCAAACATTCTGATCATAATTTGTTTTCTTTGCTAAGTAGCCAGAACAGCCGAATAATATTTGTTCAATGTAGATCTTTGAAGTAAAATACTGTTATGAGTCTACCAGTCTTACTGGAAGCTAGACAAGATATAGAAGTTCAAACGAATCTCACGGATTTCGTGATGCACCAAGTGAAACCACAGAATCCGTTATCGCTACCTTGTAACATATATCTTTTTGCGATCGTGCGATCCCGTATCCGCGAGACGAGGCACGCTTAGATTCCTGGGGAGTATCGGTAACGAGAAAACATTCCCCGTGGTGTCGGTTGACGTTGCCTTTCTGGATAACCTCTGGCCCGTGATTCGCGATCTTACGACTGGTAAATGAATATCCGCGTCAAGTCCGCGTTGAATTTTAATCGAGTCATAGACTTCCTGGTGCGCTGAATTTTTGCATAATCAAATGAAGTCGGAACAAACGAAGCTCTTAGTAAGCGGTTGAGCACATAACTTCCTGTGAATTCGATTAAAATGTACATCAGATAAAGACGGGGATATTATCGTACGTGGTAGAGCCGTTAAAGTACAAAAGACTTGAATTAAGTCAGGTTGGATTCCTTTATTAAGTTCCTGAATTAGAAATGTAGAACTTAGGAAACGGGAGTAGGAAGTAAGTTTATCATTTGGTAATCAGATTCTCGGTGTTTAGACTCTTTTGGATTGAACTGGAAATTCTCCAGTCGTTAATTTTACGGTTGGGACAAAATCGACTGTGAAAGTAATAAGAAAGTTGCCTGAAGGTCTGAGTTAGTCAGCGACATAAATATAACGTTATAAATTGTCTTAATTTTGAAACTACAAAAACTGTATACACGCAGAAGATGATTAGATAATTCAAGAAAGGCGAAGATTAAGTAACCGTTTTTCCTTGCAGTTTTTGCAGTTTCGGAATAGACAGATAAGATCACCAAGATGAGCCATCACAAACGGATAACAAAGAGTTATGAACACCTACTCTCGACTAAATTTAGCAAACGTTCATACATTTAGTCTCCGGATGGTGCAAAAATCTTCCAAGAGCATCGTCAGATAAAAGGGGACAAAGATCGATGAATCAACGTGCCTAGAGACGCGTCTGCGATGAGGTAACCGCTTTCGGATTTCGAGGATATTCACTAATGATACTTTCCCGTTTTTCTCTCTCATTTGCCTCTCAAAGGAATAGAGAAACACTCCCCGTACAAAAATCTTACTTTCCTCTTATTTATCCCTCCATAGCGAAACACATCATATTAACGAAATTAGAATTTTTATTTCAGAAAGATAGCTACGTTACATCACCACGCGTTAGATCACCGTTAGGCCCTTATATTACCATGCGTTGTATAACCACGAAGTACAAAGTACCGCGTATTCCCACATTCCAGGGAAAGACCCACCCTAACTAGGGAAAAACCACCTCCATTCTGGCGAGGGAGAAGTAATGTCGACTGGCAAAAGAATCCATGTTTCAGAGTGTCGCGTTACTCGTGGGCCCAGCACAGGTGCGGCGCTTCGAGGCTGACCAGTGTATTGAATTCCACAAAAATTCTGAACGACGCCTCTGTTGGAACGTTCGGGCCCAAGCCATTCTCTCGGCTCTGTCTCGGTTCCAGAGCTCCGTAGTTCCCTCTTCCTCCTCCCGTGTCGACAAAAATTTCGAGATACACCGACTCGTATACCAACCAATACCTGTCACCGTGCTCGCTGTCAGGTATCGAGATTCAGTTGTGAAACTTCGATCCCGACGCCGTTCTCCATTGTCTAGGAGTTTGCGTAAATGGGACCGTGGCTTTTAGTCTTCTATACATTTTCGTGGATGAACCTTTTCAAGATTTTCTGATACGTTGCCAAATGGCGACTCATCCTTAAATGGAAAAATGGCACGATAATCACCGGCGACAGTTGACGCATTGTCTGTACAAATCCGTGCCTCCAGCAACAAAACATTCTATCAACGACTAAGAGATCAAAGCAATTCCGACTCATTAAGCCATTTTTATGTACAAGATAGTGGATCGTGACTGGCTGACGAAACGTCCGAGTCGCGAGGATATCTCGAATCCAAGGTGTCGAAAAGATCGGACTCGTATTTCCTAACCTCGCATTGTAAATCCTGGCGATCGAAAAATACGTCGTCCTTCGGGCCACGACGTACAAGAGAACGAGCTTACGCAGAGGCCGATAATCGCAGTGACTATCGGTACTCGCAGTCTGTCCGGGCAGCAGCCGCGCAGTCATCAATCGTGCAATTTCCCTACAGATTAACGTTATGGGCGTTCGATTTGCCCGGCAACACGAAAACGTGGACCGAAAGCCGTTCTCGTGGAGTCCCGGAAGATCGCAATCGGATCGATCGGCAAAAATGCCGAGCAAGGCTGCTTCCAGGTTATTTTCTGCGCCGACCACGCCCGACAGGACGCATAAATCGTGTCCAGCCGGCGTTCCATTAGAGCCGATACTCGGACCGGGAACGCAGGGCGCCAGCGAACAACCAGATCGAAGCGTGCACGACGAAAAAGAAGTCCAGAGACGCGTCGGACCTTGGGCGGTGACCGATGCCGAAGGTAGGCCACCGTGGCGCGAAACGCGGCTGATTTACGTGCGAAAATGGCCAATTAACCTGGTCGTAATCGGCCTGCGTACTCGCGTGCGAGTCCCGGACCAGGACACCCGTCAAAGTCGCGGAAATCCGCTCGCGCGACTTCGTTCCTGGCCCTGAAAACGTTTTCGCGGCCGTGCACCTGGTTCGCAGGGTGCTTCGCGGACCGAGGAAACGCTCGCGATCAAATGCCGGCCAGAAAATAACGTCCGACGACCAGCCGCCGAAGTCGATCCAGAACCGTGGACGTTGTGCAACGATCAAACCGGAATATCGAGAGCTCGGTCTCCCCGGGTCGAAGCGCCGAAATTCTTCTTTCGATGATGAAGTGGGAGAACCCGCGAGGACTTGTTCTGCGGAGCAGCGATTTCTGCGCCAGCAGCAAGGGCAACTCACCTGCATTCGTGCCCAATGATATATAGCTTGCTTTGAAAATTGGAATTTGGAAATTTCCCTCTTGCGATCGCTACAAAGTTACGCCACGTTTGGTGTATCTGATGATGTTTCTACCTGCGACTACCCGCAGGTGGAACCGACCTAATACAACGCGTAATTGCGACAGTGTTTCGAAAACGAAGTATGCAAAGAAATGCACCCATGCTGGTTCTACTCCTAATTACCGAGGTTATCCCTATTTGCATCACTTGATCAACCTCACAGTTAATCCCACATTAAATATCAAATGCACAGAGTTAGAGCGAACCCGTACATAAATCGATCTTTTCGTCGAGCAGAAACCGTGGTTATACGTAAAATAATGTTCACAGTGGACAAACAAACGATGCACGCGGTCACAGGTAGAGGACATGCGGGCGAATCAGAAGAAGCGTAATCGGCGCGACATTATCGCTTATGCAATCAAAGCATCACGTCGATTTACGTTGGTTTCAGATCGAGGCGACGGCGACTACGACCGCGGTAGCTGGTAGCCCGCTTTCCTGGCACATTCCAAGGCCGTCCTTGGTCGGCCGAAGCGAGAGGGACAGCGAAAATGGTAGCTGGGCTCATCATCTGCATCCGAACTCTCCCTCGAGAGGATCCACGTCGTCGCAAGGATCTACCGCCAGCACACACGTAAGTCAGTTTAACTAAATTATAGGTCTACAGCTGCAGGACGTAGGTCTCGATTACGTTTTGTCGTTTCTTTGGTTCATTTTCAAGAAATAACACTCGAATTCTTAACATCCCATTTTTGTTAACGGATACGTCAATTAGGTACAATTATTGTAATTGGGGATGATTCGAAATTCCGTAGCTTCACAGTTGAAGTTATTTTTTTAAGTCATTAACAATTTGATAACTTTTCTGTAAGCTGAGATGTAATAGAGACGTGTCTGTTTAAGAGATTGCTCTAATGTTGAACTCAAAGTACTCAAGCTAGAGTAACTCAAAGTATTAGAGTCAACTTCGACATTACTCAGAATCTTCTACCTTCGATTCTTCATCCTCTGTAATCAACGTCCTCACGATACGATCATTCCTTCGTTCTATTAGTAACGGTATTCAAGATACTCTCCCCCTTTACATCCTTTTAAATAACTCTTAAAGACTCAACCTTCGAGCAAACTCTAAAGTAGTCACCCGTTCCGCGCGATAAACCAGAAGATCCCTGACGGATAATCGAAGAAAGCGTTACCATAAAAAAGGAAAATACATTAACTCAAGGAAAAACGTAGAGAGATCGAGCAGAGATGGCTAACCGATACGTCGAGTCTCGCGATCAATAAATTCAATTACAACATCGAAGGAAGGATCAAAGGCGGCACCAGTCGCTAGATCTCGCGCGATCTTGGACGTTCGATCGAGTGATTGATGAACCGACGTGTGTTCCCGTGTTGCAGAGTGCCGCGTCGGGCACGTTGTTATTGACAGCAGCGAATCTGGCTAATCTCGCGGCTATTCATCCGCCCACGGTTACGGCGCCGAAGCAGATGGACACCGCTTCGGTCGCGAGCAGCACTCATTTTACTGTCGTCAACGGTCTAGGTAGACCTACCACCGTCTACAGGAAGTCCTGTTGCGCGAGACACCAACTCACCGTGCTCGTCTGCACGATGAGCTTCCTATTCATGGTCGGCCTGCTGCTCGGAATCCTCTACATGGAAAGTGAGTATCCTCTTCGACGAACAATTCTCAAACGTTCTATAGAATTAGGAAATTTCCCGACACGATTGTCCATTTCTGATTACAGTGAGAATTCTTGACAAGTACCATTAAAGGCCGGACACGACGGAGCAGTGGAGTGAGCATGGACAATCATCCAGATTCAACAGCGATGAAGAGGACGAAATCGTTCGTTCGAAGAAACTTACGTCGAAGACATTAGTATCCTTGTTCACGACCGACCGCGTTATTCGTATTTATAATGTATATGTATATTATCACTTAGAACGTTAGGGCGATTCGATTAGACGTTCTCGATCAGAGACAAAGTTTCAAAGGCTGTATTGCACCGTGTTCGACGTGCGGTACGTGAAAACTCAGTAATTACATTCAAGTAATAAGCTAGTTTTAGGTAAGCGCGGAATAGGTAGCTAAACGCGATCCTTAACTCGTTGGAGCGCTCGAATATTCTAGCCGAGGGTTTGAACCAGAAATGGACAATTATGCGAAACGAACAAGTGGAGTACACTCGTGGCCACTGACGAGTAGTCAATTTCTCGATTAAAGAATTTGGAAATTTCAATCCCTTTAATGATATGAAAACTTAAACTCAATGTACACTTGGTCTGTCCATCGCTGGTTTATGCAACTCTCTACATTCAACAACTATCGTAGAACCCTTCTTTCCCCTTCATTTTCTTTTCTATTAAGAGGGACGGCGACATGATACATAAATGGACTCTGCTTATTCCATAGGAGTTTCTCCTAATTCTCGATCGATTTCTGCTATCAGAAATCCCGTCGATGCTGCTCAAACTGATCACAGAGAATCATCGAAATATTCGTAACACTGTGACGCTTTAGGGTAGTTAACAATGTCGTCGTCCAACGAAATGTTCGCAAGTCATACAGACACATATTTCTTCGATTAACGTTGACGGACAGTTCGAAGCAATCGACGAGGTGGGAGTATGATTCGTGGATGTGTTAACTTAGGGGTCGTTATTTAATTGTTACTAACAAAAGAATGCCTGAATCAAACCTGGATTCCGTGTCGGGGTGTCGTGTTCCAGGGAATGTAACGGAAAAGCGATGAGAAGCGATCGCTTCTCGAAACTGTGATATTACTTGCGTATTAATTAATCGTCGATTCAACAAGAAACTGTCGAACCATGATAAAAACGAAACAGTTGTTTTATTTCATCCCTATTCCCTTCTATCCTTGTACAATAAACGCATATTGCAATTTTCTAATCACTTTCTTCGTTAATGAGTTTGAATTTAATTATTAATACGTTCAATTATTATAAATTAAATAATATAACAGCTGCAAGTATTTGGTACAAATGTCACTTGCCACAAATATATAATACTTATGTAATAAGATATGTCACAATATTAATATGTATTACAAATTGATTACAAGCTTCTAAAATACTTCAGTATATCAATCATATCTCCAATACAAATTGCAGAAGATAATTTACCAACTAATAAATCAAACCTAATACATTTTAATACAAAAAGATATTTGACATAATAATCAAAATATTAAAACTCTGACTCAGAGCAAAAGAATCAGAAATTTAATTGCATACACAATATTTGTATCACTTACCTCCAGATCTTGAAGTGTCTGGGTCCATCTGTAGTTTGGTAAGTCTGCACCATTTCCACTATTAGGCCTAAGTTTGTTCTTTTCTTTCTCGTCCTCCTCTTCATCCTCCATGTTCTCCTCTTTCTTATCAATTTCATCAGCAGCTTTATCACTGCTGGGCCCAGGAACTGCAGATGCCTCTTTCTCCAATTTCTTGAACCAACAAAAAGTACAATTAGAAAATGTGCATTGTCATAGACAAAAAGCTGATCTATAAAGCATACCTTATTATCTATTTCTTCTTGTAACTTAGCAGCCTGTTCATCTGTTAATTCAACGATCTTAGATTCTGAATTAAGTTTTTCTTCTTCTGCCCTTTCTTCTCTTTTCTTTTTTTCTAATCTTTCTTTGCGGCGTCTTTCTTGTTCGGCACGTTCTGCTTTCTCACTGGCAGCCTTGGCAAGTGCTGTAGCTTCATGCTTTTTAAACTTGCTGGTGACAAGCTGTGAGCAGAGACAGGTAAAATCAGCTTTAATTATAATAGTTTCATAACATGACGACAATGTTTGGAAGATGACACCACACTGTTGAAACTGATGGAGAAATGATAAAGAATATTCACCTTTTCTGCAGCTCCATCACCTCCTCCGGTATAAAAATCAGTTTTTCTCGCGAGAAAACTGAAGATTGTGTCAAGGAGCTGCGAACGAAACAACAATTTTTATACAAGATTCGAGTTATTTGATAAATAATGTTGGTTTAACAAGTGCAATATAACCTAAACCGGTAACGAAAGAAAACGTACCTCCTGCACACCGCCTTCGTGTTGCTGCGCCATAGCCAACAACATTCCATCGAATTTCTCCTCGTTATTCGACATTTTCTACGAGTCTCGTCGAAAATTTATCACAAAATACTGAATAAATCACTGTAAACGTTTCTCACTGACGTTAAAAGCAGCGCACTTTGTTGCCACACCACGTTTCTGTTCGGAAACGTCTCGAATTATCGACCAAACAAGTGTTCGAGCGGTACAGACACCGCCCTCTGGCGCGATCGATGACAACGAACAAACCAGCGGTTTTACAGTTTTATTTCGTCGCAGAACCGTTTTGTACAAATAGTTCTACTGTAAAAGAAATTACGTTTGAAATTGCGCTTAACTCGTGGTATAATCGTTTGCGAAAGTTTCGACTGCCAACAGTGTAGAAAACGTGAAAAAGTGTTAAAGAGAATTTTTGAGTTACGAAAATCACAAGTTGTTCGAATTCACCCGCTTTAACCTTCAGTGATCATCGTGAATGAGTGATAGAATAATACAAAATACCTATCTTATCCTCGAAAGATTTCTGTAGTCGAACAGATGCTTCCCACGTTCGTTGCTAGATGGCCAAGGAATAATAACAAAATCTTTTACAACCCCTAACCCAGACCCTCCCTCCAGTGAACAGCTGTTCTGACAGCCATGGCGCACGCGACTTGCTGCTGTCAAAGGCGCTGTCAACGTTTACGATTTTACACGTTCGAAAACGTGTTTACGCGCCTTGTGTCAGTGTATTTCGCGATGAACTTCCGATCGTAGAATAATTTTCGTGTATAATGAGTGCGGATATACGGTGTTCGTGTGTTGTGTTCGAGTGAACTTTGATTCCACCCTGTTTGCAACATTCACCGGTGCTCCAAATATCACATCTGAGTGGTAAGTCCTCATTTATCGTTTGTCATCGTCTTTGGTTGTGTACAAAATTAACACCACACGGTTTTCATCGATTTCTCAGCGGATCTTGGTAGATTTTTACTGCATGAGCTGTTCTTTTTACAGGTGTACTAAATGACATTGCGCGTAATTGTCATTTAACGTTGATAAGGGATGTTTTCAGCAAGTTTGTTTAAAGTTGCTAAATCACTTTTGTATTAACTTTAATCTTACGTTAGTTTTCGTGTAAAGATACGTCTCTATACCGTGTGTCATAATTCGGTTATCATATTCTACAGCTGTTGTTATAAACAATTTCAACACTTACAGTTAGTGTAAATTAATAATTGATCTATGTATATTATATGCTGTAATATCAGTTGTTTTGTAATTGTTTCACTTTATTAAAACAGTTCTTGATTGGATATTGTACGAAATATTTGTGCCACCCCCAATCGCTTATCTGATCTCCTGTTAAGAACTTTTCGACACCTTGACGTTAGGTGGCAGCACATGACTGTATATTTGAATTTGTGCGCGATTTTTTACTTATTAATCTAAAAACACTATATTACATATTACAAATATCATTCGAGTAATTCAGACATATGTAATATGTTATGAACAAATTCACATTAGGTGTCAATAAAATTTTTAGATATATTTTTGATTATTCTTTAAATTTCTCCTGTTTCGTGGAATAAAATACGTTTGTCTTTAAATTCAGTGTAATATAGAATACTTAAGATGATGACAGTATCATTTATTTGAACTTGTACATTAATTTCTAATTTCATCAAAATTTCAGAAAGTTAAACATTAATATCAATTCCTTTGATGAATTCAGTCATATTGCTTATATTAGTTGGAAATATAAATTTCTGAACACAGTTTGCCAGACATAAACACAGTACATCAAACAGTCTATATGTATATTGGTATACTAACATTTCATTGGAGTATCAAATTCATCCCCAAGTAAATTCGATACACAAATACGCACTTTGTGCTGCTGTCTAACCTTCTAACGAATGTTACATTAATTGATTATCACAAATAATATCACATTATATCATATCGTATATTTGTACCTTTGAAAACTTACTAATTTTTTGAACCTACGTTTTCGCTCGAACCTTTTAAAGGTTTAATAAACTCAAAGCAAATATTAACCGATTAGCCGATGAGTTTTCTAATTACCAAGCGACTCGAGAATTTCATGGCAGATTTCAAAGACGCGACTAACGATTCGCGACACACGGTCCATTAAAAACACGAATCCGCAACTAGTTTGCCATTCCCTGTATTTATTAGCAGCGTGCATAGTACCGGTATATTTAGTTTCTCTTTGAATCGCGTAGCCCTTTAAGTGCATCATTACCTATTCCCTTTTGTGTGTACCGGTTCCCTTGCAGGCTACATCTCTTCCCACTTTTGAACCGCTCGCGTTCGTGGCCCAAAATGAATTGCAAACTGCCTGCTATTCTATCTGCAACTTCCTTCAATTGTTTTTCTTGCGTCCCTTCTGTTTATTTTTCTCCTTCTCAGCACAAAATCTTCGTTATGAAGCAGTGAAGTACATTCAGAATTCTTTCTCCACGCATGTACATTCAATTATTAACGACGAAGACAGTTAATACGTGCTAATTACTAAGACGATTTAAATAAAATGTTAACAAGGCTTCTAGGAAATAACACCTAACTTTTATCTGTTATTATCAAATTATAGTATTCTCATGTGTATACCGAGGATTAAAAACGGAAATAAAGTTGAAATAAAGGGAAAAGGAATCATGAAAGGTCAAAACACTTTGCTGGCAAGAAGCCGTGCATGCATAAATAAACGCGAAACGCGTCGAATGAAACGGGCTAGCCAGGATTAAGATTTCCGATAAGCGAATCGTTCTTTCCCGCGTTTTTCGATGAACGAGCGAATGGACGGAACGAGGGCTTTGCATTTAACGAGTCGCTGGAAACGCGAGTTTGATTAGAACTCGCGTCATTTGCATCCCTTAGCCAGTTCGCTTTTAAACGGCCTTCGAGCCGTGTTAATATTACCCTGTGCCTAAGTTTTCCTCGTTCCGCGACACTTTGTCCCAGTTTCGCGTCGAAACACCGGGAGAGCAAGAGAGAGGCCAAGGAAATATCACTAATGAATATATGAATGAATAAATATATCCCTGCCACGGTTAGAATTCTGGATGTTTACACTGCTGGAGCGAATAGGAAATGACGATTCGGGCGTGAGTGGAATTCTGACTAAACTTTGACACGTTGTTTTTATGAAAAACACAGTTTCGAAGGATGAAATGGTAAATTGGCTTGGCTCCCGAGGAGAATACGGTGTCAGTCACGTATTTTCTTCGCGATACACCTGCTATTATATTTATTTAACGAAAATTAGTGCCAACGGGTTCTATAAGTCTGCTAACGAGCTTGGAAGTTCGTGAATTTGAAAAGTTTTCCTCTAAAATTAGATATTTTGAGAATTTTGAAGCTTCTAGTATACGAGATACAGGTATTCGATGAAGATAATTCGAGAGCGATATTCAAATAAACCTCGATTCGACGCAAACGAAATTCTCTAGCAATTGCTGTCGCTATAATTCCGAACTTTTATTGGGGCATTCGATCTGACAGGATAGAACGATGTTCATAACATTGATAGATGACAATTATCACAAATAAACAATCGTTGGTAATGAACGGTGGCCGATGGTATGAGCCGCGACCTCTCATCAATCGTCGCCGCGACTGCGCAGCCAGAAATTTCATTTATCGAGAAAGTTTAAATCAAACCGCCATTACTCACGATGCCGCAACTGTGACCGGTCGTTTCGATTCTACCAAAAACCAATTGAAATTCGTTTCGTCATCGACACCGTGTTACCGTTCCCCGCCTTTCTCTCCTGGCCATTATTTCAAAATTTCTCAACGAGGGTGCTTCGTTTTATCCGCGCGTTTTCCACGCTCCATTCTTTTCATCCGCTTTTCTAGCTTCTCCGATTGATCAAGCATTGTTATCCGCGTTTGATCTCGCTTTGTGCAGCGCCGTAATACGATGGGGGTGTCTGCGGTTCGTTTCGTCGAAAATGCGGGACACATCGCCGAGTGTACGAAACAAAATTGATTAACGGGAATTATAGGTGGCAAAGGAAACGTCTATGGTTCACCGGTTAGTTCGATTAAATTTCTCGCTCGGAAATCGTTAACGAGATTTTAGAAACGAGGAAGTGACCTGGATTTACTTGCAGACTGCATAATGCGCCTCTAAGTACGTCGTATTTCCTGCTGATCTCGGTCCCGTGCGATTACTCTTCTTAAATGAGTTATAGTAACTTTGATGATCATCCTCTGGTCACTGGGAACGAGCTACCTGGAGAGCTTGCTAGCTGAACAAGTAGTTTTTGCGTTAAATTGGATTTCAAATGACGATCGAGTTATTAAGAAAACCATTCTAGGATCTTATTTTATTCTCCTGTACAAGATTAAATCATATTAGTTATCGAATTATTACCAAATTGTCAATCAGTAAAAAACATCCGTTTAATTTTAACGAGTCACGTTATTTTAAAACATTTATTCTCAAATATACTCCCGATGCAGTTTAAATATAAAGTTCGGAACGTCAATTATTTACAACATCAAACAGCAGTGAATCATTGCAGGTATTTATTTGAAGGATACAAAGCACCCACCTCTTGGTACTTCATACAAAAAACAAAGGTTCAGTATTGCGAGGGTTAAAAGGTTGATTCCGTTCAAACGCGAACACGTCCAACGCGTCGAAATCTGGAATCTAAATATTTATCTGCCGTCGCGACGACTCGAATTCCGTGACAAGCGACAAAATCGACGAGGTTTGTAGGGAAAACATGGGAACAACGCGTGAACGGGGTGGAGTTCGTAATAGGTCGCCTCGAAGACGAGTTGTTACGGCAAACAATATCGCATCGACGCAACGAGGGGTTGGAAAAGAGAGACCAGTGATGAATCGTGGCGGATAATGGGATTAAGGGCAGATGGCGTCCATTAAGCAATGTGGTTTTAGTCTAATATGATTTCCATGTTCATACGAGCGGCCGTTTTGGCATCGGCGCAGATTGCCACGTACTGGCCACTACTTGTCCACGATAATATGATTTATCTCGTCGAGTGTCTCGCGCGCCGCGAGAGAGCTGGCCGTACGATAAATATCGACAACCGCTCGATTGAATAAATCATCGACGATAGAGCAGGAAACGCGGGACACTCCGAGCGTCCAGCAGGATTTTGTAAATGGTACTTTCGAAACAGAAAGAGAAATGGTGCTGTCGTTGAACGCCGATGAATATGAATTTTCGTCTCTGACATTGTTAAGGACGACGAATTGGATTTATCGTTCGGACGCCCGCTAAAATCTCAGCGACAATTTAACGAAATTTACGGACTCTGCGGATTCGGAAGACCGAGAACGCGAAGATTTGCAAATTTTAGAATTTCAGAAATTTAGTATTTAAATTTGACGCGTTAACAGATCATTTGCACGATTATTGATCTATCACGTTCTAGAGCAGAGTGTTCAGTAGCGTCGCGTTTTCCATTTCCGCGCGTCACAGAGAAAGAGTCGCGATTAAAGTTCGAAAGAGGCCGAGCGGATTTGTCGTTTATCGAGTTTCCGCCGTTTCTTGTCTCGTAGTCGCGCGAAACTTTCGATTCAATTCGCCGCTCGGAATATCGATTTCCTATCGTGACCCCTGGAACGGAGACTTTGAAAAATACCGTGGTCGGTATGTACACAAGAAATCCGTCCGATTTAAGATTTCGCAAACAAAGACTGCTCCACGGTTCCTGCTTCTATAAACCGGTATCCACGGAATATATTTCTCGGGGAAATTCAAAAACTTGGAGCTGCGCGCCGGTTAGGATATGCCTCGCTCCCACTAGGAGAACGATATCGATTCCACTCTGTCGAGCGCGAGCTACCAGAGTTCAGTAACATCTCTGCACGTTCATTGTTCGAAAAATATTAAAAATTGTTTCGCGAAATCTTATGACGTTTTTATTGAGAAAAATTCAAGGGATCAACCTGTGCTGTTCATAGAAGAAACAATCGATAGAGTAGAATTGCAATTCGATCTATACTTTGGATCAATTTCGTAGATGTATTGTTTCGTTCTAAAGTGTACGAGAGAATTGTATGTGTTTGATGTCAAAGGACGATAAGGAAAGAATTTTTGTGAATAGCTCATCTTCATCTGCATTACTCGAGGGAATCCTATGTTGCGCTCGAGTGTATCCAAGAGAGCAGGCGTGGTAAGGAAGAAGGATTTAAGTATGCACAGATCCAGAGGCATACATCATCCTTATAGCGTTCGAGTTGCCAGCTGAAAAGAGGCCGCTCGCCCTCCGGTACGCGTGCATTAATGCACACGAGATGGCCGATAACGACTTCCTGCGAGAAGCATCCTAGACGAGCCGGAAGTGGCTCCACGGACGATGCTTCCCGACATCCATCGAGATTCCTCTCCGACAACGTCGCCTTTAAAACAGTATATTAGGTCGTCGGTTATAAATCAGGTTGGCATGGGTGTCGGTCGGCGGTCGTCGCACCAGTGCTTACTAAGTAAGACACCACCATGATACCAGCAACGTGTTATAGGTGTTCTCTAACGTTGCACGCGTACACGAAGCTTCGCTGGCGTAGGTGGAATGCCGGCAGGACGGAGTCACGAGATTCCCGGCTTGCCTGCTGCTACAATATTGCTGTTCTCTGGCGCTTGGCCAACCTCCGTGAGGTTGCACCGCGAGGAAGAAGCAGCTACCGGCTGAAATTCGAAAAGCGAGAGCAAAGAGAGCATCTCGTCGAGAGAAAGAGACCGAGGAATACCCATCTTCGTGGATAACCCACGCGATCGTAAGCTATATGAGCAGCATTTTAATCTGCGCGTCAACTACCGCCAGCCTTCTCGCGCGCCTCGATGCAGCGTTAAACGTCAACGCCGGCCCTGAGTCTTTCAATCTTCGTCCGGAGGATTTTGTCGTCTCGAGAATTCCATCTACCAAGTGTATATTTTTCTGAAATTACTGCTGCAGCTACGTTTCAACAGGAATTTATATACATATAGCGGTACATAGCCATTGTTGCAGGTGTAGATCGTCAAAGTCGAAATAATTGAATTTCTAAATTGTAACATTTATCCTAGATGAACTCCAAGGAAATTCGTAGGGTGTATTTCGGAAGAAACGGAGAATCGATTTGATGAGATTATGTCGGTGCGAAGGTTGCGAAAATCGTTTGAAGTCAAGTCGGTGTCCTTAGGTTCGAAGGTAATTTCTTCGAGCGTCTCCTTAAATCTGTCGAGTTCTGAACGGCAGCGAAATATTCCCTATTGCCCGGCGATCCATAACGCAGCGAATCGGCGTTTGTCAGCCGCTTTGAAGAGCGGAGATTTTCAATCCGTGGAACGCGGGAATTCCGTGGAACGAGATCGGTCGGGAAAAGTCGATATAACGTCGGAGGATTGCGAAGAGAGCATTCCCATGCCACGGAAAATCCGCAATATGGTGCCGCTCGTAAAATAGGCTTCCAACTTATCTACTTGCTTTAGCCGGTACCTTTCGATATTTTCGTGTAATAAAAAGAACGAGAGACGGGGAGGCGAACTTTCGCAACAGACGATAACGCCGCCCAGGGATTTCGGCTGTTTATTCTCGAGCTGGTTACTTCGAAACGTCTCGAAATACGTTCGAGCAGAGATCGATCGTATTGTAAACATTGTGCATCAGCATTCGCCAACGATCATTTGCATCGGAGAACGATGTAAAAATATGTATCAGGTGCACGAACAAGTAATCCCGTATTTCTTTTAATAAATAATAAACGTGACTCGAATTTCGAGTACGCTCCTTGTTATTCGCGAAAAATGGTTTTTAGCAAACAAACGCGAACTACTATTTATCGGTGCTGTCGAGAGTTGCCATATTCCCATCGCTGTTCTACCTCCTTTTTTCGCGCAAAGTTTCACGAGGACTGCAAAAATCGTGTTTCGCAATCGCGATTGTGTTTCCGAGCGTTCTGTAGACAACCGCGTCTTTATTACAGGAGTTTGCCATTTGTCAGGAAGGCGAGGCGCGTGCAACGCGAGGCGAGAAAGAGACCAACGACCATAAACATCGAACGCGCCGGAACAGAGGGAAGCAAGGTAGACTGGAGTCGCTAGGACCGGTCAACATCGTCGGCCCCGTGGGTGGTTTTCCGAGTTAACCGATGCAGCATGGTACAGCGGTGTCCCATTGTAACCAGCTTGAAAATCGCTCGAGTGTACCGTCGGCCAGACTAAACTGCTAGTATTGCGGTTGCTCATTGGACGTTATATCTGTTGTGTATCATATAGAGACACACCGGTTCGCGCGAATCGGTTTTCGTGTCTCGTGCTGCGTGGATGTACGTGTGCATAGAACAAGCGGCGATTCTACGCCTCGGGAGAGCTTGCTGGCCGGGTATCGGTGTTAACGTCTCAGTGGACACGCCATGGTGCTGTCCGCTCTAACCGATAACGTTGCCAACTCGTTAGAAATGAATGGTCTGGCCGGGGTTAGGTGCCGCAAGGGTCACAGACAATGCCGGACCCTGCATCGTTCGTTCGCACTTTGTCCGACTACTTCGTTCTCGATTACTTCGATACTTTGTAATTAATCCCGAGTGGAAGGTGGTCGATAGACCTCGTTACGAGTCAATCGTGTCAGAGGAAAATGGTGAACGGTAACGGCTCGCGATTAAAAATCAAACTGTTCTCCGCGAGAATTTCTGTAAGAGAACTCGGAAGTTCAACGGGGTTTCGGATGAAAAAGATATATCGAGGCATCATCTAACTCCGTTGCGACAGTTTCTGAAGATTATCGAAAAAAATTGAAGCTGGGTACAGGATCGACGGTATTACGTTCGGATGAGTTAGTTGACCGCTCTTCGGGTTTAAAAAATGTCGGATAAAACCCTTCGGCGTTGTAATCCTCGTTCAAATTGGATCCCCCGAGCAAAGGCGAAGGAATTAGGTGTTCTAATTCTTTGCGGAAAGATAAGAGACTTTCCGTGAAGCTTCTGGCGGTTGAGGTATGATCGCGTTTAGATAATCGGTATCGCGACATTTTAATACTATCGATCGCGAACTGTTCGTCGAACGCGAGACGGACGAGTCAGCCTTATCGTTGCTCGGCCGATAATGCCGCTCGCAGCCGGAAGCTTCGTCTGCAGCCGAAGAGTAATCGCGTCACACGATCGTAAGAACTTTTGCCCGTGCCGTAGATCACCGTAAACCACTGCACGTGACGCCTCGGAACTTTACAAAACTTCAGTTTCCTTTAAACTGCACGGCATTAAACTCCGCCCGGGCTCTGAAACAACGACACCGGCCATCGATCGGCGGCCCGACAAACAACCGACCGTTTTCTTTGTTCCTTCGGAGACCGGAAGCTTCGCTCGTAGATCATTATCGATCGTTCGCTCAGATTTTGCAGTAATACGATCGATGCCAAGAGGAGCGTTGTCGTGGCTCGTTCGCGAAAGATAAACTGCGAATAAAACGTGGACTAAACTGGCTGACCCATCGACTATTGCCACTGAAAACTGTCGAGCTAACGGGCTCGATACGATCGAGAGGAGATTCCTCGATTACGATGCTGTGACCTCTGTCCGAGCAAACTTTCTGTAATTTAGGAAAGCATCGAGTAGATATTGAGTAATAAATTACCTACTTGTGGATGTTGAACGATATTGGACAAAGTAAACTGCACCTGTTGGCGTTTAAGAAGGTATTATCGTTTGAGGAGAATATTGATATTGCCATCGGTATTGGGTTATTGGAATTCGTGTAGGAATATGGGGATATTTATTTGTTGGTATTGGGTACTGATATTAATTGTTATGCGTCTGTACATCGTACCTCGAAGAGTACATGGTTGTACGTATACAGTCTACGAGGTATAAGAGGTTCCATGGAGGACGTATCTGCAACCGTGATACTAAAAGGGTTAATAAAAGAGACGTACCTTTATTGTCCATATTAGAGTCATTTCTCTACTGAATAGAGAACTTTGCACAATCTAACGTTCGCGTAAAACTGCTAGAACGTCTTTTACGGAAACTCAACACGTAACAAACAACATCGCCTTTGTGAAGAGAAATTATGTACACGACAAAGTGGCGACATTGTACTTCGTGAAAGGGTGTCGTACAAAACTTATAAATCTCGACGATTACTTTAGAATTAAGTTTCTCCCTGGGCGGTCGTCGAGGAGGAGTCAAAAGAGGAAGACAATCCGGCGGTTGTTTTTCAGCCGGAAGCGATCGACGTCAAGGAAGACGGGGCTTGTAAACGGGTCGTAAACTTTTGGGCGGAGAGGACAAAACGATCCTCCACGACGACGTGGTTGAACGACGTTGTAAGCATTGTCGCCGCAGGTTTATGATGGATGGACGAAAGGAATTCCGTGCCTTCGAGCCTGCCTCTTGATTCCACCGGTGGAATGCTATCCCCTTAAAAAGGGGGCTGCGGATAAACTCGAGTAATTTGTCACTTTGCCGCCGACTCCCTTACGACACGAGGGGTACGCCCATCGTCGAGCTTGCAAAAACTCGGTTCCTGTCTTGCCTTCCACCTTGAAGAACCCTCGGATCGCATGATACGACGCTCCATTCTCCGCGCTAACGATAAAAGAAATAATCTCTTTACTCGAGCAGCAGTGTCTCGTAATTTCCCTACCTTTAAAAAGACACGTTGTCACGAGGCTCGTGACTTTGATTTAGCCGTTCCGCCCTGTTCTCGGCGTGTGGATAACAGCTTCGCTTCTTTCTGCAAAACTGATTTATAAAGCTTGGCTGAATATACACGGTATCAGTTTCAAACTGATTTACGCTTATAATTATAAGTTCGCCGAAATGAATTTATTCGCATCGAAAGAAAAATAACTGCTGCGACTGCTTCAACTTATACGATGGCAAAGTTTTGACCGTTCAACTTTCGAACGTTGTATACTGTGCATTAATAAACTTGAAGAAAACGCTTTATCAGAGAGTTACGAGCCCGTGCCAGCAGCTGAATAATTAAGCGAACCTTACGGAAATCTCGCGCCGATATCATAAAGGCTTCGCGTAATCCGGAGAACGCGTCGCACGTGCTTCAAAGCACCTCGTACAATAAACCAACTATTTACCTATCGCTACACTGCACCAACGAAAACATGTGTAAGCTACTCGGGTTCCCTCATTTTTTCAAAAACCGCTCCAAACCTATCGTGCTCCACGAAAACCCTCCAGTAACGTCATCCGAACGTTGCGATAAGATAAGCCGCGTGTCGTTATCGATTCATATTGAACGACGAAGAATAAAATATGCGAGTCACCTAGTCTCGGCTTCTAGCCACTTTTGAGAGGTAACAAGTTACCTGGTAGCAATGCGAATCTAGTCGAGTATTTCGTAACAGGTCTATCCTTTCAGAGATAATGGTATCGGCACAATCGAATAGAGCTTTAAAGCAATAACGTAGACATTTCAGGATCTGAATAGGATGGAAGTTCAAAGCAAGGCATAGGCATTTCAGGGTCCATGTAGGATAGAGCTTCAAAGCAATAGCATAGGTGTATCAGGGTTCAGGTAGAATAAAGCTTCAAAGCCATAGCGTACGTTGCTCGGGGCCCAAGTAGGTTATATCTTCAAAACAATATCGTAGGACAGGGCTTCCTTAATTTGTATGAACCTATACCTTTTCAAGATCCACCCTGCTCTGCGTCATTTTCTAGAGTTCACAAATTGTAAGAAATTGCTCACATTTTTGAATAAACCAGTACTCAACGATCGAATTACCCCCCGCACTGCATCGTTCCCCTGGACATCTTGTTAGCTTTTCGCTACACATGGAACCGATTCCAAGCGCGCACGTAGGTAGATTTCCCGAAGAGATACGAGCGACCGCGCCTACTTGCTTCCAACGTTTGATCGTGCCGCGAGCTCGGCAAACTCGGCTTCCCGCCTAGCTGCTCGTGTTACCATAAATTAGAATCCGTAGGAAGGACAGTGGTAAAACGGGTGCTCTGTAATTGGTTGGTTATCTCGTGGGGAAGCGGTCGGCAAAGCCAACCGAAGATCGTTAACCTGGTGATTTCCCGAGAAAAGTGGAGCCTGCGTCGAGCGCAGTTTGAACACTGTCCGTGTACGCGAACGAGCTTTGCTAACTCTTGCCACGCGCGAGAATATTGCTACCTTCGAATCGTCTTAAAGTTCAGTGTCTATTTGGACAAAGTTTCGGGAAATACCTGCAACGGTGTTCGTTTCCGCTAGGAGATTAGCGCTAACGGGTTAGGTATAATTGGCTTTGCTAGGTGTGGAGAACGATACGATAATGAGCTTCAATGAAGTCGGAACGGTAGAATTGCCGATAAAAATCGATACAGTCAGACGTAGACATCGTACAAATGCCGACTATACCTCCGGTTGCAATATTTATCGCAGAGTTAGGCTTCGCGGAAGGAGAAAGACCCCGCGTAATCGTCGGACGTTCGAATCACTTAAACGTTTTTCGTCGAACAAAGGCACCGCGTTATCAGCGACCACGTGTCTCATTTCGTTCCTCCTTTTCACCCCATCGTGTTTTGATATATACGTAGAGACGCGCGCGCGCGGTCACATATTTCTATAGAGAGCAACGCGGGCAAAGTGGAATGGCCGACAATAGAGAAGCGGAGGTCGATGGACGAAAGAAAGGCAGGCAAGTAGGAAGAGAAATGACGGTAAGCGTCTCTAGATCCTGGTCCGCGCGTTTTATTTCCACTTCCACCGACGAATTCACCGTGCACGTACGAATATCACACGTGTACCAACCCTCGAACACTCGTTGCACCGTTTTCCCCGGGTGAGCTGAAAGAAAAGCCCTAAATTGCAACGACTCCTCTCTCCCCATCTCGTTATCGCCGATAGAATTGTGAACGACATTCGCGAAAGTGACGATCGACCGCCTTGATTCCGCCCGGCCTGATGGAACTGCGGTGAAAAAAGACTGGGCGAAAAAGAGATTCGTCGCGAAGGGTGCAACGTGCTAGTCCTTGCGAGCTTCGGCAAGAAATCGAATTCCATTTCGTCGAAAACGGACGACAGGATTATATACCGCTTCGGAGGAAAGCAATTGCTTTCTACGGAGGTTGCTTTAATAACTGCGCGTATTCACCCTGTATAACATTACGATATCATTTGTATCCGAGGCATTTCAAGACTCTCTATCAATCGAAACAAGACATTAACGCGTAACAGATTTTCCCATAGAGTAGGAAACGGAAGGTCGAAATAGAAGTGTTAATCACCGATACCTTCTGTCCTCGCAACCGAAACAGTGGTTTCCCTTACAGTCACCCTCGCCTTTCCTCATGTTTTTTTTTCCTCGTCGCTTCTTCCGCTCTGCAGTGTCTCAGCTTGCCGCATTTCGTGCCAATTTATCTTCCTGCGAACAAAAATAAGGAGCGGAGGCCGGATAGAGGGCGGTTAAGAGTTCGGGAATAGAGGGGGAGGGATCTGTTGGAGGGTCTGAGTCGGTGCAGGTAACAGGGGTGGATGTAAGGAACCCCCGTAGGATGGGGATAGTCGTTTGTCATCGTTGAATAATCGTGGAGGTCTAGGTGGGCAGTAGTAGAAGAAGGGTGGTAGATGCTGCAGGTTGAATGTCGTGGGTCATGACGGGGTAAGGGGTTGGCGTCGGTGCGACGGGGGCGTTTAAAAGTACAATGGAGACCATTTACCCTCGACTCTCTTGTAGTTGCCCGTTCATCCCCCGCGTACCTTTCCTGGGTCAAGAAAGTGGCTCGCGAGGGCTCGGAATCTCGCTCATTGACGTAACCTCGCCATTGGTGTTTGCGAGGGTTACTGCATGGATAGTCCTGCAGATATTCCTCTAGAGAAAATATGCGATAAACTGCTATACGGAAACAGTCAATTTTTAGAGGAAAATTTAGCTGGGTTGAATTTTTGTCCCTGAGAAGGTTACGATGTAACAAGATCTTAAAACGGCACGTGAACGAAGAGCAATTACCGATACGAGTTTCTGTTGCGCAGCATCAATAATGGTTACGAAGGGTAAGGAGTCGACGGGTCATCCGTTCTAATTACTCAAGACGGGTTGCTGGTCAGCTTTGGCATACGAGTGTAAACCGAAGGATCGATACTAGACCCTATCGACCATTGGTGACTCAGGTTATAACCAATAGCTAACAGGACACATTCTGCAATACCGCGTACAAGGTTTTGTCAATTACTACGGCTTGTTGCTGGCACATTAGTCAGCCGATCCATCATCATTCACCCGATGACGTATTCCTCTTCGTCTAATAATTTACGTTCTACTTTAACGGTACGATCGTAAATTTCGAGGTTATTACGGATATTCTTTTTAATTAGCCTGACTCTGTGAAGCTTAAAAGGATGTATTTATGGTTTTAATTATTAGTCAGTTGATCTCATCCTCGTTCCACTTTTTAGTGCTCCTCCGTTGCGTTGTCGTGGATATAAACTACCCTTTAATGGTCCATTTTAGCCACGGACCTTTTCCTTTTCATCCTTTCTTCGCTTCACGGATAAGCCTGGAAAAAAGTCTTTTTCCCTGGCGTTTTTAGAAGAGCCACGTAAGAAGAAGCATCGCACAAAGCGCAAGGAAAATGAAATAGGGGAAAGAGTTTGCTGTTTATAATGCTTCAGCTTCTGTGTCTGGCCTGACCCCGATTCGCGCGGGAGGCAATAAAAATGCTTATCAGAACAGGAATTGCATTCCAGAAGTGTTTCACTGGCACGCGTAACGAACGACGAGTATAACGATACGATAAATCTTTGAACGGAGGACACTGTACACACTGTGTTACATTATAGGTGGATTGTACCACCGCTGCGGTGTGTATCGATCACGCATCGAACGGTAATTAATGTCCCTAAACCGCTAATAGGTTATTGATTATTGGTCGAAAGGAAAAGGAGTGACGTGTTTCACTATTCATTTATTACTCCACGGACACGTTAATAATTATCGTTACGCGTAACCTGATTTCGACGCGGCTCGTTCGCGTTTCATTAAATACTTAATCACGAAAGTCTTTCGATGCTTGTTTCGTGCACTGATCGTTTCACTTTACAATTTTTTTCTTTGTGTATCTTTAGAGATGCTCTGCACGCTATCCTCTGTATATATCTAGTTCTTTAGCTTCCTAGATGAAGTTTTTCTTATCAATCTTTGTGTGCTAACAACACTAGCTCTCTACCCCCAGTAGATCACAATCGCAAAGCGAAAGTCAACAGTAATATACAAGTCAGAATTGAGGGAATAACGTAGTATGTCCGAAGACACAATTCGATAAAGGTCCGAGTCACACCGCAGCTCACGCAAGCTCTTCCGTCCGAAAATTACAATCGCGTGACCGCTGCTCGTTCATCGTCGCTCAGACGTGACTGAAAAATGGAGGCGTATCGGCGTGGACTTGGCGTCGATAGGCCCGCCGGGTGCAGCCGTTAACCGACGTCGATGGCCGACATTGCTTACGTGTTCGAATTAATCGGAACTTAGTCGTCTAGCGACTGTTTCAGGGATCGAACGATGTCGTTTCTTACGAGTTGTTAGCCCTGAGCCGTTACGTTATCTCGTCGCGGCTTTCAATGTTATCGCCATTCCCTTCCAGACTGCGTACTCGAACGGCAGTACCGTCGACGGATAATCTCGGTCGCATGACTCGAGGCTCGTCATAAAGCAGCGTTGTCAAGCTGAAAGGCAGAAATCGCGGTTACAGGACGAGTAAACCTGTTTTCTACGGTAAATCGTGACGATGGATGTTGGCTGGGTCTACCTGGTCCCCTCCTGCCCAGATGCAATCTGGTCCGCTTTTGTGTCGCGTTCGCAACGCCTTAAGTAACGCCGTTTTCGTGTCAATGGGCGATGAATCTATCCACCGACTTTATCTCCGCAGGACCCCCTCGGCTATATCTTGCGTGAGGGTTTCCCTTTTATGATTTATGCCGTGCGGTGTACACGGTCGCGATGTCTTCGTTTGTTATTGCGATGTATCAGCCGCTTTCGTAAGCGGCTCCGGGGCTAGGGCGCGGTACCCGTTCGATCTTGCTTACCGATGTATCGGTCGCTGCTGCCACCGAACGGCATCTATCGGTCGTATTTCACTTCTCTGACTACACGCGACATACATTCTACCCGAGTTATTATCGTGTTCTACTTACTCATCCATTTTTAGATCTACTTTGTTAGATTTCTAGAATGCAATTGTAGTACAAATCAAGTTGAGACTCGGGTCTGATTATGTTGACCTATATCTACTCGCGCCTGTTGCGAGGATAACCTACTTTGTACGGTAAATGCATTTAGCATTTAGGAACACCGTGTTCGTGTTAGGTTGATTACACTGGGTCTGGATATAGGGTAAAGTAAATAAAGATCGATTTCGCTTAACCCTCGTTAAAGTTGCAAATTTAGAAACTTGCTTGTTCGACCATTCTACAATTTGAAAGCTTGGAAATTTAGATATACAGATAACGCTGTATCGGACGAAGCTGTTATTAAAGCAGTTCGAAATTGGTTAATAAGGTATGCATTACGTAGCTTTGAAAAGTCGATGACATTTTGTCACTTTCGATTGACCAGCGCGCGTAACGAAAGTAAATCGAAGCGAGTGATCAAAGGAATACGGTAATGAGCGCAAAGCGAATACACTTGTTTGACAAAGTATCGGAGCGGTTTCACGATGTCCTGGTTTCGCCACTGTTTCGATCTCACGTCGGTCAATCTCGATACACGCCGGTGCGGTGTAAACGGGACATTTTCCACTTGCATAGCCCCGCTGCTAGTCAAATGGTGGAAACGACCACACGGATCAGAACTTTTCATGGTGGCTGGGAGCGGCGGTGATATTTGTCGAGTGCTAATATTGGTCTTTGCTATTGGCTGTTTGCCGGTAAATAGGAATTTTCTGCTGACCGTCGGATACTTGGTCGACGACGCCAACGAGATCCAATACGATTGATACGCTTTTTCAAAGTGTGCCGTTCGATTTGCTCCAAGGACGAACCGTCTGCATCGGTCAGGGAAATGCGAGCGCGATTCGCATGAGAATCGATCTAACGCGATTTCGTTTCTCCCTCCTATCCCGGAAAATAATATCGCGTCGAGCGATCTCTCCCTATATCGCGGTTTAATCTTCGACGCTTCTATCGCGCCGTTCCAGTTCCGTGATGAGTCTTTTCTGAAAGCTTCTAGGTGTCAGCGTCGCGTTTACGCGCATCGATCATGAAAAAATACTCGAGTTTCCAGGTTGTTCGCGGTAGTTCGCGTGTATCGTCTACCGAGCTCTTTATACGCAAAGCGGAGAGGTAAAAAAAAAAGCGAGAGAGTCGTTGGATAGTAGTTTCACGTCGGTGGCAGGACACGGGGCAACTTGGTCACGCGATACGAGTCATCCACCCTCGCGGTGGACGTCTTTATCTGGCCTATTACCGTAATGTTTCCTTGCCACGCGTTAAAGGCCGAGCAATTTTCTTCCTGGCTCCCCTCCATCCCCGAAGACAGTCGCCTTTGAGAGGCCCATGGAAATTAATCGTTCGCGTAAAGCGACGTGATTAACGAGTTCGCCGCGAGTCCTCGCTATAAATCATTCTTTGACGCTGTTGTTCGGGACAGTGGCAACACGGACGCCCGGTCACGATCGGCCCGTGTTCGCAGTAGTCGAGATCGAGTGTGGTCAGACACGAGTCGCTCGCATCGTTTAACTTGTTTACCATGGCGGTGAAATTTCGTGCGAAAAACCCTAAAATCCTACGGAAATTTCATCGAAGAACGGTCGGATAGAAATTCGATTCAAAGGCAGTCCGTTTCTTTCTCGACGAAACATCGATCTACCGCCAACGATAAGTGCCGGATAAAGGTAGAATTTTCAAGACTATTAGAGCGAAGTTAAATACTGTGTAGAACACGAGAGAGACGAAATCGCAAAGGAGCGAAAGAACAGGGAGTTTAAGAGGAAACCAATAACGCAAGAGCCTCCGTTCTGCTCAAAATCAAAAGAGATTCTGGCCACAGCACGGTCAGAGGAAATTGAGAAAAAATATCGGGTCGTTTCGAGCTTCGAGTCCGTTCCGCTTCCACTATTTCCGGCGAAGGGACAAGCGGAGGCAAAGGAGAGAAGGAGAGAGAAGCGCGAGAGGGTCTCCCGTTGCTCGTAGCCCGAGGTAATGAGGTTGGCCACTCGGTATTACGAATGTAATTTATTTTACTTCACCTGCGATCCTTATCACAACGTCGGGCTTATTTAAACGGCCGAACGGCCAATAAAAAAGAAAAGAAGAAAATCGTGGGAGCCGGTGCCGTGTTCAGGCCACGTTTCCCCGATTGAAACCCGACTCGGACGGGGTTGGCTTTCCCCGGACGTGCTCAAGCTTCGGCTAACCCCTCCTCTACCTTTCTATCCCATCAGTGTGTTTCGTCGATGGTTGTTTGTTCGACACACGCGACCACCGAATGTCAACCGATTAAACGCGTTTCGTGATCGCAGTCAGATCGTGACTACCCCCGATGATCGTCGTCTAATTATAGTTCGACTGGTCTGATCGTAATAACGCCGTGATTAGTCACGACCGTTGCTCCATTTCGGCCTGACGATAATCCTACCCCGACCACCACCCAATTATTGTGAATACGGCCTGCAATGGCTCCTGTAACCCGTTCACAGAGGACCAATCACCAGTACGCCCCGTGGATATTTTACGGGTCCGAGAATTTTGTTAAATTCTTACGAAGGCTATCTGTATAAATTGTAACCGTAATTAATCGAATTTGCAGCATTAATGTTCTAAAAATATTCCAGCAGTTTACATAATCGTTCTGCGGTAAGATATGAAAGTAGAAGCTTTTTGTAGTTTTGTCAGTACTGAAGTTAGATTTTTTTTTGAATATCCAGCTGTGCGGTAATGATAAATATCTGTTGGCACAAATTGTTTCTTCGCCAGCTATCGTGTCACGAGCGGAATTTGGGTTAGAGAGGCTTTCACCCTCTTATCCGCCTTTTGCGCAGAAAATTATATACATTATCTCGAGGATTGGACGCGCGTGTCTAACCTGATTCAGTTGTCCTAGATCTGTCCTGCGTGGCGGATTTCGATTTGCATCATCGTGAATCTCCCAGTCGCGTGTCTCGTCCACGGGAACACATCGCTCCGGCCTTGTCTGACACTCTAAATCTGTCTCGCAGAGCATTGTATCTCATGATCTAGCGGGGCCACGAACGGCCCGGTAGCGACAGTAATTATGACACGACGTTAAACACCCTCGGCCCTCTCGCGTGATGTTGCCACGTCGACGTAACAAACAAAGACGTCCAACCGCGTACACACGAATCGACCGGACCGAGCCACGAACGAGCGTGGCAATAAAGCGGCCAGCGTTACATCGATTACAAGTCCGGGAACGGAAGTTTCCACGATCGGGCAATAACTCTAAATATCGAGGTATCGACCCGTGGCCTCGTTTCTCCGGATTAGCTCGCCCGTGAATAACGCTCGTCCCTCCTGTCGCTTGTTACGCGTTCTCCACTTTTTCTTCCTCCGTCTTTTACACAGTTTCTTGCCGGATGCTTTCAAGATGCGTGTTACGTGGATTTATGGGCTACTTAGGCGATTAACTCTTTTCGGGATTTCCCAACTTTCGAAATTTACAATTTTAAAACTTTGGGACTTTAGGATCTTGGGACGAAATTTCGAAATTTCAGAATTTTGATACCTCGCGAACTACGTAGTATCGAAAGTTCGGAACTTTGGAGATTGGATATCGTTAGATTAATCAAGCCTTCCTATAGTTTGACTTAAGCGTAACTCTACACTCTAAACTGAATTTTTGCTAATTAGGAAATTCCCTGTGCGCAGTATAGTACTCTCTTTGTTCGACCCTAATGGCGGAGTAACACGAAACATGATCATATTCAAAAATATATCGATTCTTATCAACGACGCAAGAATAGTTTTTTACTCGAAAAAGTTTTGGCTAAAAGTAAATTTCTCGGTTGAACGATTAATCGTGATGCACGATGGCCAACGGAGATCGTTTTTCCGATCGACACGTAATTAGTGGGATTACGAGAGGGTACTTGCATCGAGGGGTTACTTTCCGGTATAATGGGATTCATTTAATTGCACCAGTGCGCCACGTTGGAACGTGGTCGCGCGAATTTTTTTATTTTGCGCGAAAATCGCTGCGGCTGCGGTTTATTTCAGCACTCAGCCTTCCTGTTTTCTTTTTTCTCCTTTCTACCCTTCCTCTCTCGCTCGCTCCTTTTTTTTCTAATTTTAACGAGACACCGGTACGCGTTAACGATGCAATATGCGTCCAATTACTTTCGCGTCTCGCTTCTCGTAATTGTTAATCTCGTTTGCGCTTGCCACAATTAAATGTTCAAAGGAGATGCGATTATTATGCTACCAAGGATTGATTTGCTCGTTCCCAGTCTAAACGAGTTACTCGAAAAGAAGAATTATCTCGTTTAAATTATACCGCGTAAAACATTTACGTCGAAACACCGATCGAAATTTCTGCTGTTTTATTATACGATTACCGAAAATACGATTTTCACAACTTTTATAATACTTGTATTTTACAAATTTAATTGTGAATCATTTTTTTCTTAATTTGGTGTAATTTGTTTTGATGCAACATACGTCCTTTATTAGAATTATTATTACCGAAATTAATTTTATTATTTTATATCCCAAACTTTAAATTTCCTACTGAAAATTGTCAAAATTGTTATATTTAATGGAACACAAATTTCTTGAACGTACACATCGTAGACACAGTTACGATACTTGAAGCAGTTTTCGGAGGTATGCAATATTAAGAGCCACCCCTGTTGTCTCTGAGCGTTACCACCCTCCGCAACTGTCGGAATTGAATCGATCGAATTCACGAGCCAACTTTTCCTCCAAGTTTCGTCGCAAGTTTCACTGTTTGCCTTTGAAATGGGTAGTCGTTCAAAAATGTCGTTCTATTCTATGTCTTCCCCGCCTTTGGATCTTCTTTGTGGATGTGTTTTTGCCTGGGGAACCGAGGGACTTGTTCGCACGTTCTCCCGAAATTGCGTAATTAAAATTTAACCATGCGTCCTTGGAATTGCCAAGGGAAGCGCCCCTTTGATGCGGCTGGCTCGAACAAAACGATACGAAACCGTTTCGAATGTTCTTTTCCCCGAAACATGCTTCTCTTCGGTTAAATATTTCTTCGTGACCTTTGGACTTGAATTTAAAAGACCTTAAATTCAAAGGAAACATCCGTTTCTGCTCGACTAGACCTTCTTGAGAATTTCTGAGAACAAATGTGTCCGGTATCAGAGACAGTAAATTAAGAATTTCATGGGCGCGCCTTTCGTAACATTGATAACCTTTGCTATTTTACTTTCCTTTGCCAGGGAACCTCTCTCGCGTTTTATAAACATAATCGAATCATTAGACGCCTCTATTTGCTCCAACATAGAAAGTAATTCTGTCCACACCAAAGGCGTAACGTATAAAAATATTCGACCCAGAGGGTCACATAGCGAAACGAGCTCTCCCTTTGTCGGCTGTGACGTAGACCATAGAGAGAAAAAAAGGAAGGGGTGGGTCGTTTCAAAAATAAATATGAAACGCAACGAAACAGTTGAACGAAAGCAGCAGCCGGCTACAAAGAGCGTCGCCTCGTTATTCTCTTTTTTTATTCTTTTTCTTATCGCGCACGCCGTCGCGCGCGTACAAACGCGGACAATAACAAAGCCAAGTCAGATCGATATCGAGAGGGGATGCTAGCTAGAATTTACCATTCTTTTATCAAGATCGTTGAACGAGATAAAAAAGGGGGAAGCAAGGGTTGAACGAATGTTGGCTCGAAGAAAAGTCCATCGCGAGCTCGAACTTTTACCTGCCGGAAACTTGGAAATTTTTTTTATCCTCTCGCAAAGCCATGAAACGTGCTGTTCGTTGGGGATGATTCCAGCAGTGTCAGAGGAATGGTTTCTTCGTTCGTAGGCTCGGTTAGACACGAAAGCGTAAAAAAAAGAAGGTAATTGAACGGATGGCGACGATGCTTGTAAATGAGAAGAAAACTAAAAGGGTGGTTTTACCCACCCCTACGTCTTCTTTTAACGAACCGGTCGAGCGGCAAAGTTCTTTTTGCTGCTATTAACTCGACCTTGTTCATGAGGCCCATAGCGAGAAGAGATTCATGTAAAATTCATCCGGGGCTACAACGACCACCCCTCGGGATCGAGGGTCGCGGAGGAAGCGATCTTTCATGAAATTTACTCTTTCGTTTTACGAAATTTACCTTTCAAACGCATCCTCTCCATTTTACCCGTTCCCGGGTCGATGTTTGATTTTCCCTGCGTTGCACGCGTTTCACTCCGAGTAATCGTCGTTGATAAATGTAATCGAAAGGGAAATATTCCCTCTCGTGGCTCGTTTCTAAAGAGTTTCCCTTTATTTCGCGTTTTCAACGCGTTGTCCCGTGTTGCGTTTCACTGATTCAAAGAATCGGGGATGAAATTCACCCCTCCGTCGCGAGCTTTTTAATTCGTTTCTTTTTCATTTCATATCCCGAGCTTTGGAACCCTGAATATTTGGGGATTTTTAAATGTCTGAATTTTAGAATTTCACTCGCTCGAACACGATCGTTGAAAATAACCGTTTGCTTCTGTTGTCTTTTTGTTGCAGAGTGAATGTCCTGAAATTCAACGGAGGAAGTGAACGCCAGGCGTCGCGATGGGGTGAAAAGGTTAGTCAAATTACTCGAAACTTTTCTATTCGAATGTTTTGCACATTCGGAATCAAAGAAGCGAGCGAGCCGATGCCTCGCGCATTTTTCACGCTACACCGTGATTTTTCAGAAACTTCTACCAGTTTCGAGATGAAGTTGAGAAAACAACTTTGTCACATAAATTGTTTCGAAGATAAGGGAGCTTGTTTCGAATTGTCTCTTTCCTTAGTGAACTGTTATCAAGCTTTACCTTGTTTAAAAATCGTACTTTCTCAGATTTAATTTTGACTTTATGCCATTTATCAAGTTAAAGTATTTATATTATATTAAAAAGACAAGAGTTTCTGTATTCTTTCATAGTACCAACCACATAGAACCTATCAGCGGTACCAAAATGATTTTTTTCACGATTTCAATCACGCGATAGATTCTTTTAGAGTACGCATACAGAAACTAATCCAGTTCCACTTCGAACATTGAAAATAGAGTGTAACTTCAATTTTTTAAATGGTACGTGAGATGAATGTTTGTACTTCCGCACGGTCCTTGCTAAATTGAATCGCTTTGTTTGAAAAATGCTCGAAAATGTTGCACGCTTCAAAAATCATTACGCACAGTTGGAATAAAATTCTTAAAACGCGGCAAAATAATAATGTAAGTTTCTTAAGTTCCTTCTGTCTCCATTATTCAAGGTAGTCCACAATATTATACAATTTGGACGGTAATTATATTTCAGTGTACTGAAACGAAGTTTCCGCGTTGTTACTTAAGCGGAACGCATTTGAAATTCCTCAATTAGGACTAGCACAAAGAAGGGTCGTGTTTCTGGACCCGAGGAACATCTCGTACACGACTTTTCCCTTTGATCTTTTCTCCCTGGTGCTTTGTTAATTTATTCCCTCGTGTTATCCTTCCTGTCCGTCTCTTGCGTCCGTCGAGATAACTTCTTGATCCTCTTGGAGCCCAGATAATTTCCTTTCCATCGAGCGCTAGCCTGTTTACAGAACCCTCCAACCAACGGGATCCAGATACTCGAGAAGCTTCCAAAACTTATGACATCAACGTCCGAACTGTGGTAAAGAGATGCTTCTTTTTCGTTCGCGATTAAAGTTCGGAAAGGACATATCTATGACTGGCAATTTTATTTAATCCACCATCATTTTTCGTTTCGGTTCAAACACATATACTGACTGCAAACATACGGACTGCCATTCATAAATTCGATAAATTAAAATTGTTATTTATTGCAAAATCTGCAGCGCGTTACTGTCGTGCCAACAAAATCATGATATATGGGAGACACGTATAACAAAAAAATAAATAAAATTTTTTGCCGTGATATGCGTGTATCCGCTGTTCGAAAAGAGGTTAAGTGTTATATCGAGTGGCATGGATCGAAACTGTATGTTTTCTGCTTTCCATAAATAACATTCTGGAGTTTGTTTCGAATGGGAGGACTTTAAATCTTCGCACAACGCGTAGACTACTAAGTGTCACTTAGTTGGAAAAATTTCACGGGCAACAAGTGCCTTGCAATCTTCTTTAAACGACCGTTCTTGTCACGTCTGCATAATAGAATATTTCGCTGCGGAAACAAAAGACCAGACTGGGCTGGACAAAGGTGCTGGTAATTGCGTGATTCATCTTACTTGCATATCAGACCTCGTGGAGGGCGTAATAATTTTATACCTGTCGGTGGGAAAAATGTAATACTTTGTGTCGGCTGTTTGAAGTGGGTGCCTGCGACGTTCTTTTAATTCATATAATTACGTCCCCTGCAGAATACCGTTGGAAGTTAATTATTGCTCGTGGATGGTTACTAAATATACACTTTGAATTAACGGGCTTGAAATTTTTCTCTCCGAGATAGAACGTACTTCATCGTCGAGGCGTTTGTTCGATCAATTCACGTTTTTATGCCCGTGTATCGGTATTGTAAGTTTTAAACGTTTTTCCGAGATTAAGCAGTTTTCGTCGACAGAAACCTAAATCCTATATCGGCCGTAAAGAACCAGATCGGATCCCAGTCCAATAATCCGATCAGCTTTCTCCCTGCTGTCTATCGTTCCTCCGATCTGAACCCGGTTAACTATTAATCGAAAAAAAGCGTCGCAAACACAACCCTCTATCGACAGCCGGGAAACATGTGCATCGACACTCGAAACGGGAGAAAAACTATTATTTCGCCTGTTAACCCCGTTCGAACGGAACACTGGCGCTTCCTATAGCAGCCAATTACCTCCTTATCGTGCAACAATAACCGAACATGTTCCCTTTGCAAGCATCTGGATCTATAATTGCCCTTTGCTTCCTGCGACCAGTTATAACAGAATCCGCTACACGATGCGCGCCGTTACCCGCACACCGTTGTTGGATACCTGACGGAAACTCACCCCCTCGTTCATCCCCTGCCAGCACGAGTCGCGCGAGAATATTTACCCGTGCAGTGTTCGCCGTTTTCCGCGCTAATAAACCGTTCCCTGCCACCGTTGCTAATTACTCGACGAACGAACCCTACAGGCCCCCGGTTGCACCCCTTCTACTCACCCCTCTCGTCCCAGCGTCAGGCGAAACAGTACCGCGTCTCTCTTCGAATCTCACACCCTCTTTGAGCTCACAACTGCTTTACTTCCCTTCTGCTAGCGAGAACACGGAGATATTCTCGGTATTTCTGTCGGTTCTCGAGACTAGCGTTGTACTCGGTAATGGCTGGTTCAATGTCTTTCGTTGAGGGGTAGCAACGTGGATCATTCCCGTACTAATCAGTCCCACCGTTTCTCCTTTACATTTTCTTCCACGTTCTCCTCAAGCGTATGCCTCGAAACCCCTAAACAGTACTTATGCTACGTGCTTGTTCGCGGGAAGACTAATCTAAACCTCTACAACCAAATATTTCAAAATTCAGATACCTCTTTGTGGCGCATAGAATCGAGACCTAGACTTTCTCGCTAGTACTCAAGGAGCCTTCCTATTCATATATATAGTTCCTGTCCATCCCTTCCTTACATCCCCGCGTCTAAGGCAAGGGCCTGCTAGAACGCCTTACTGATGAGTCCACTAGCAGGCCCCGGACGAAACGTTCTCCCTCTCCTTTATTTTTCCTAGCCTCCCTATCATAGTTAGACGAACCGCCAAACTCTTATATTCGTATAAATCTAGATATTCCTAAATCGTTCAACCACCCATCGTCCTCGGATCTTCATACTCGTACTGGTAAACTATCAACCAGTAATTTATCTTCGGCAACGCTCGACTGAACTTCGATATCGCGAAGTGCACCGAAATCGGTCTATCGCCCAATATTCGGTCGTCCTCGGAATCCGCAATCACCTCTCCGAGTTATCTTTCACCGGATGAGAAGAACAGGTCAGAAGTTTCGCCGGTGAATAAGGAGGACACGGAATTAGTAGGAATTAGAGAGTGGCCAAGGAAGACGTTAAACTCGAATAATTAAGGGTAACGAGAGGTGGCGGGCACCTTTAATTCGGTACGATGCGCTCGTTAATATTAAATTCAGTCGCCGGTGAAAGAGCAGCTACCCTCGTCGCTAATTTCCTTTCGCGCTCGACTTATGTATTATGAAGAAGTCGAAGTTCCGAGATAGTTGGCGTACATTCTAAAGAAACTGAAGCTATAAACTATCCTTGCTGGCCGATGAAATTACTCGGAGACTTATTAAAAATTTTCTTTGGGCCTCGTTCGGGCGTGATCGCTTCAGAAAGCTTTCCATTTTATGCGATGTAAAGGGGAACTTCAATTAATGAGCAACGAAGTACAAGGGAAAAAATACGTTTTATGGACCATTTAAGCATTTTTTCATTCACAAATTGTCACATTCAAAAACTTTTCAACGGTATGGGTTCTCGCGGGTGTATCCCGGGGGAAGATTGAGCCCTCGGGGGCACAATTGCCAGTCCTACATCCGTTATTTTTATACGCAGTAATCGAAGGATCCCCGATGCCCCTAAACCGGGTTTATACGCGACCAGAGGTACCCAGCGAAAGTAAAACCTTTTCCAAACAAGCAGAGACGCAGAGAATATTACCATTTCCCCCGGGTCGAGTCATCACGAAGATTCAATCGAGGACTGTTCAGCCCGGGGGCAGGACTCTCGAAAGTTAGAACGGTCGGGCAGGTTCTTTGCCGGGTCGGTTGTTTCGCAGGATATTCGTGAACGTCCCTCTACTTACAAGTAAGCGTGGAGACGTCGGTCTCGGATTCCCAGAGGGTTTAATTAAGAGGGCGTGTTGTCGGTAGCTCGTCGTTGATCAATAGCTCAAGGGATGCCGCGCTGTCTTCTATCTCGAAGAGGTCTCCTCGTCCCTCTCGTTCTCCGTTTCCTGTTCCTGCTCACACGTTTATACGCTTCGCTCGCTAGATTCCTCCGTCCTTCCTTCCGTCGAAGCTTGGCGGTTCGATTTCTGCCAGCTCGGACATTAATGCTCTACGAAGCTCTTTGATGTCGTCGACTGGAAGACGCTGTCATTGCGTCGTCATGGATACACCCGGCCTTGTCGCGGCTCTCTCTTGTCCTCCTTTCTGCGAGAAATTAAGCGGTGCTCTTCTCTTCGCTGCATCCAGGAAGCGCAATCGACAGGTAACTTAGGACCTGTCAGGTGTTTGATACGTTACACATTCTAATAAAATCGGTTGCGCGTGAAAATGCAGGAAGACCACTGGTTTCGATAAGTTGGTACTTCCAGAGTTACGTTTTCAATCCCTTAGCTGGAAATTCAACTGCTACCCGGATTACGGGGTTTGCGTTCGGTTTAATATGAATGTTGGTAATAAAAATATTATGGGGATATTAATTCGGGTAAGGCTCATCCGTTACAGATATACATCATCGTAATCCGTTTTCTGGAGGGAGCAACCACCCTACAGATTTTAATTATCCTCTGGCCTACCAACGTATTTGTCATCGGTTCAACTTAGTAGACACCTCGGATTTAACTGTTCCGTGAATACCTACCCTTCGATATCGCGTGATTGTTCGCGATATTATTGGAAGTATCACGTGCCTTCTAAACAGTCGTTAAGGATAATAAAGCGCACGGTACTCAGAAGGAAGGGGCCCTCTTTCTATCAGTTTTAGTGGCAGCTTCTATTGGTGCTGACAGCCTCTGGTCTCGACGTCCTTCACGAGTGCTGGCCACTCGAGAGTCCGTTTTAATGGACGCGTCGGCAAACGAATATCCTCTTAGGCTCGCTTTATGAAAGTGTGCTGAGGGTAACTGCTTATTACCCGGCCTATTGTAACCTTGTTTTCCCATCCTGCATTGTGCGTAACCTGGGTGACGTAAATATGGGCGTTATAAATTTACAATGCACGCCGTAGGAAGCCGTTCAAACTTATATTAGCTGAAATAGTTGGCAGGGGTTTAAGACCTACAAACGCATTTGGACCGATTGCCAAAACATGTACAACAGTATCGAGTTCTAATTATTTGGCTCGTCCCAAAGTTCAAATATTCGACTTTCCAAAATGATAATTTTGGCGAATCGAAATGTCGGGTGCACGGTCGTGCGTGTCTAACGCGTGTGAAAACGGGGCGTTCCTAACGAGTAATTGCATAGCAAGCAATTAACGAGCTGTCGCTGCTGCTGCAGCGAGATTAGAGTGCAGTGTACGGTGAATAAACATATCATGTTTCAATTCGTGTCTTTTCGATCGACTGGTTAATCCATTTACCGGGACATTACCGGGACAGATCGAAATGGTAGGATAACGAAAATCAAGATTCCCGACACGTAGAGCGATCGCTTTTCGCTGGTCGCAGTTCGATAAACCATGCACCGGTCGTGTAAATCACGGCATGAGCTATTTACAAAGTTCCACAGCCGGCGTGCTTGTTGTCAAATTAATCGGCAAACTCGCACGGTGGCAAACGGTACGTCTCCTCGTGGAAACTTTTCCAGATTGTCGGCCACTGGCTGCCGATCGCAATGTTCTAAACCACTTAACCGCGGCCGCAGCGGCGGTTAGACGAGCATCGAAAACGCCGCAGCGAAACTCCCGAAGCGCCGCTAAATCTCATGGACTTGCAGAATTCGCGGTATCACCGTTCATCCCTGAATTGCCATGCAGCCGTGTAGCTGCCGCATGTATATATCTTTTTCGGGGTGTTCGTATCGGTCCGCAAGAAGAACACCGAGGCCCCGTTTGTTGCCAGAGTTTAAACGGTAATTCACGGGAAAAGCGAATCACTTCGGGTAATTTCTGACTTATTACCGGTGCCGAGCGAATTAGACAGATTAACTTCGCCTATAAACTCTCTGCTCCGCGTACGTGTTTCGGTCCAAGCTTCCTCAACCTATGCTAGCAAAACTCCGCTCGTGGAAAGGGATGTTTTGCGGCTATCGCTTCGGGAACCCGCTTGAATTTCGAATGATGCTTGATACCTGGCTAACAAGTCGGAAACTATGGAATAGACTGATTTACCTCGAATTTCAAAGTTTAAGATACGAAAGACTGGGCACGTGCAATTTCCCTCTGAAATATTTTCATTGCACTCCTTAAACTCTTTAACTTAACAATTCCTTCGTTTACAAAATAGGGGTTTTCATATTGTTCATTTATTACAAGTGAAAATATTCGACCTATGTATTTGTCTGAACTATTTATAAGGTCCAAGAAAAATGTGGAGTAGAGCCACACTCGTACACCTCGTTGGTCTATTACGCGAGAAAGAATGAATGTTCATACATGAGCGTATTCTAACTGAAGGAGTGAGAACCGAAGGGTGGAAACAAAAGGGGTGAAAAACAGCTGTTCCGCGAGCGGTAGAAAGATAATAAAACCCGCGACTGAAAACCAGTTTGATTTAGCGACAATAGCCTGATTGAGTCATAACTTTTCAAATATTGATAGACGAATTGTGTCTGTACCTAAATATTCGAAATACCTCGATCTGTTGCATCGGCTACAAAGAAACAAATCCGTACCGAGCGTCAAAGCACGAAAACAGAAGGTAAGGAGTACAAAAGAAACATGCAGGGAAGAGTTATAAAGGAAACGAGCATCGAGATTCATCGAAGCGACTCGTGCACAGCCATAAATCGAAGCTTTCCGCTGCCGACGCAGCAACACAGGGATACTATCGCGCACATACAGCCCGGTATCATGCACGCAAAATGCGCCGTTGGAACATGACTACACGCTCGTGTGCCCCTGAAAAGGGCTCCTACAGAGCCGAGCAGAAGATAGGGATATTAATCCACCAGCGAGTATGCTCCCAACGCGTGCAACCTCGTCTTCCACGCTCACAAACATGCTAGACTTCCCTAGGGAAAATGGCGACGTACGGGAAGAGAAACCCACTCAATTTTTCATTAATTACTTTTTAAATTTAGAAGTTTTCTAACTCTGAAAATTTGTGAATTTAGGGAGTTGAAAATTTGCAAAGGTAGAAATTTAAATTGAGGGGTTTGACAAATTTATTATTTAATAAAAAAATGTGCATGGTAAACAGTAGCGAGGTCCTGGGTAGAATGTAGTGCAGAGATTACTGATTTACGTTCTCGGTGTCGCTTAGAACTTAGCTCGGGTGTTAGACACGACTTTACCAGGCTTTTTGGCACGTCTCTGACCTCTGACTAATTGCTAAGCCCAGAGCTCGCGCCGCTAATTCGACGCGTATCAAGGCTGGCACGTTCGAGACGCCACGCTTACACTTTCTTCGTGATTCCACCGCAAGGCTTCTTATTAATAACCAACCACCTTGCACTTGAAATATCTCCGGAACATCCTGCGAACCGAGTGTTTTGTTTCTGGGAATGGTTCTTGGTGGCAGCTTGAGGGAACTTCTTGTCCCCCTACCTTGGATATTTTCCAAGAGGAGAAGCTTCTCTTGGAACGGGATCCGACAGTTCTTTGAATCTTGGTTAGAGGATGGCGGACTTTATCGGACAGTCACGACTATAACGTGTCTTATTATACACGGTCATTTTCGCCGTGACGTTGAACGCGTTAAACACGATCACATTTTATCAACGGACAGCAAAATAGCTCGCAGACGATTAACCGAAGAATTAATATCTTGGCAAAGCAGTGGCGAGCAGATTCATCGAGGGTGATGCTGGAGGAGGGTCGCGGAGTTTTCCATTATATTTTTTTTTCACCCTCTTTCAACGGCGGTACTCGCGTGATAAATGAATTGGATGTAATCCGAATGCCCATTGTTTCGCTTTAACGAGGTGCGAGCTGGCTGCCGCGCCAGGGAGAACACGTGGAAACGTTGACGCCTTTAAACGCGATATTACGAGTCGTTCGAGGAACCTCGCGAATAAAATTGTCGACAAAGCAACCCAAGAACGCTCTTTTCGCATGCATTCGTTCGATCTTTCCGATTCACGAGCCAGTCCTCCGGAGCTTCGAAGTCAACGAAATTGAACGACTTACGAGGAAACCACTTTATCCGACTCCGTTCGATGCTTCCTCGATATGAAAACAGAACAATCTTCTCCGTGAGATATTACCTTTCTACCTCGATGAATGTCATTCACTGTCAGCCCTCCAAAGCTAATATTTTAGTTCGAGATGGTTATTTCGAAAATGGTTCGACCTCTGAATACCGTTGGTTCTGTTAATGTCTGACACGTTTCTGACTGTGATGAGAAGTCTACGATGCTATTCTACTTTTCATGATATGTAAAGTATTACGCTTAAGTATTCAACCATTGGTTGATCGTAGTCGTAGGATTGAACGTTAAAATGAAAGAATACTTTACAACGACTTTTCCAACAAATCGTAAAATCAGCTCATCACAATAACGAAATCTTTTGGTTCTACTGCGAGGAAGCAAAATTTACCGGATTCACCCGTCACGTTCGGATATTTTCAGTAATCAAAGCAGGTGGATTTTTCGTGCCAGATATGCAGTCGGGTGCAGCGAATATCATTGACAAAAAAAATATACGATCGAGGTGGTGAACGTCGAAGGACACGAGGCAATTCGCAGGCGCGGAAAGGAACGAAGCGCGGCGGGTGCAGAACGGTGGAACGATGGCCGATAATAAATGAACGTTTGTTGCTCGGATACGTGTCTCGCGTCACCGGCACGCAATTTCGATGAGCACGCCAATTCGTGCCGTGAAAGTTGTTTACGAGCGCGCCGAAAAATAGTTGGCACCGTTCGTCGGTTCGGCGATCGCGCGGAAATAAAATATTTTCTCGGTTCAGCGTGCGCGAGTTCAAGCTCGACGTCGATCCTCGCGATTTATTGGTTTTCCGCGCCCGGGATCCACGCAAATTCCCACTATCCTGTCCTCGGGATAGTTGCAAATTTCCAAATTAGCGGATTTCGATATTTGGGACTTGGGGATTTCGGAATTTCGATATTTGGGAAATTGGAATTCGGGTGAACAGGAATTTGGGACTTTGAGGATTTAGGGATGTGTGAATTTGAGGATGTGAGAATTCGGTGATGTGAGACTTTGAGGATGTAAGAATTTAGGGTCTGAGAATTGAAAAATTTCGGTCTTTAAAATCTAACAATGTGAGGATTTGTGAAATTGGAGATTTCAGAATTGAACGATTGTAAATATTAGAAAACATGCAAATGTCGAGGTAAAATTTCCGTGTAGACATTGGTAGGAGGATTTGTAATTGCATGGTCCTCGATTATCGAGCTAATCGTCCAAGACATTTTCCACGTAAGACGTAATGGACTCGCTTGTGATTCCCGGAAGCAATTGTTAGTCGCTAACGACTGTTGGGAAGGATTTTATGGTGATCGACGACTTCCTGCGTTCGCCACCCCTTCATTACCAAAACGAATACTGTCATCAGGGTGAATCTATAACGATGCTGCACGGATGATTACATATTAACGACGATCCTAGTACCAGGCACACGGCATGCGTTTCAGTTGGCGTTTGATCGATGGCGTTTTTGGTAGTCGGTTGATTATTCTCGAACAAAGGAAATGCATCCTCTGCGTATCCTATAAATACACCTCTCCTAATCTGTACTTCTTACAGCGTACAAACCAGAAAATAGTATACTTAAAATTACCCATTGAAATTACCATAGTAACCTATGACAATATCATGAACAGTAGTTCCATCTGTACCATTGCACTCGATAGAAAAGTACCTTTTCAATCTCAACGTTGACTACACCTCGATCAAATTTCAACTCTAATCAAACTTTACAAAGGCTAATAATTGAAATAGGAAATCGGTGCAAATTACTATTGTTATCAAACAAAGTCCTAGCAACCCTTCGATATTCCAGTGATTCATTAACGCACCCTTCGCGTGTCAGACGTTATTCTTAAACTAGGCTCGTACGACTCCACACCCTTTCAAAAACAGCCTATCCAACGATCACGCGTGACGTCATCGAGATGGACAGGATATTGTTAAGGCACCCCTTTTTTTCTTGCTCAACCTCCCCGAATCGCTGCGTGGCTATTCACCGCTTCTCTTTTCGAACCTGACTCACGTACCGCGTACAAGGGTGCTAGACTTTGATAGGGTGCTGTCTCATCAAAGCATTGGAAAGTTCGCGTACTGTCAATGATCGCTCTATGAATTATCTGAAAACGTGCCTCGAACCGTACGGTTCTTTGAACTCCCTAACATCCCAAGTTGCGCGATCAGAAACTTTGGAGATTAACTTTACTGAGCTTATTAAGTATTGTAAAAGTACTAATAAATCAGAATTACTAATATCGAGATGAGTCGAAGAATGAGATTTCTCAAACTACTTATTAAGTATTGTAAAAGTACTAATAAATCAAAACTACTAATGTCGAAATCAGTCGAAAAATGAGCTTTCTCAAACTACTTAACCCCTGCACAAGCTACTCATCTTTAATTCGTACCTAACTGGTTTAACCCTGGCAAAACAGTCGATTAAGCGTCCCTTAATCCCGCGTTCTGTAAATAACGATGAGCGTCCACTTTCCATTTCCTTCTCTTCCGTTTTCCCTGCGTCTGTAATACACGAATATTGCGTTCCGCGGAACAGCACGTATTTCTTTCGCCGCAATAAAATTTAATCCTCTTTGCGAATATTTTCCAAGCCGATTAGTAGAGCGACCGGCCATTTCCGTGTCGCTCTTTCGCTCTTTGAACGTCAGCGAAAATATTATTAACGAAAACGATTGAACCCCATCGAGCCAATAGCGAATCAGTTACGGGCATTCTCCGTTTCGTATACAGGGTGTCCCGTAACTACTGTTACTCCCTGAAAGGGGTGGTAGAGGACGTCATTCTGAACAAGATTTTCCTTTGCGAAAATGGGGTTTGAAGCTTCGTTTTTGAATTGTTAAGGAAAAACACGGACCAATCAGAACGCGAGGATTACGCATGCGCAGATGCGAGAACGGCAGCTTCGGATAACGCGTAGTTACCCAACGCGTGGTAATCCAACGCGTAGTAATGCAACGTGTGGTAATGCAACGCGTGGTAATCCTACGCACAGTAATCTAATGCATAGTAATCCAACGCGTACTAATACAGCGTGCGTAGTAATCTAGCGCGTGCATATTCTACGCGTAGTAATCCGACGCATAGTAATGCAACGTGTGGTAATGCAACGCGTGGTAATCCTACGCATAGTAATCTAATGCATAGTAATCCAACGCGTACTAATACAGCGTGTGGATATCCAACGCGTACTAATACAGCGTGCGTAGTAATCTGGCGCGTGGATATTCTACGCGTAGTAATCCGACGCATAGTAATGCAACGTGTGGTAATGCAACGCGTGGTAATCCTACGCACAGTAATCTAATGCATAGTAATCCAACGCGTACTAATACAGCGTGTGGATATCCAACGCGTACTAATACAGCGTGCGTAGTAATCTAGCGCGTGCATATCCTACGCGTAGTAATCCGACGCGTAATAATGCAACGCGTGGTAATTCTAAGCGTAGGGACCTAATGCGTGGTAATCCAACGCGTACTAATACAGCGTGTGGATATCCAACGCGTACTAATACAGCGTGCGTAGTAATCTAGCGCGTGCATATTCTACGCGTAGTAATCCGACGCGTAATAATGCAACGCGTGGTAATTCTAAGCGTAGGGACCTAGTGCGTGGTAATCTAACGCGTAGTAATCCAGCATGTGGATATCCAACGCGTAGTAATCCAACGCGTGGATATTCGACGCGTAGTAGTCCAACGTGTAATAATCCTCGCGCTCTGATTGGTCCGTGTTTTTCTTAACAATTTAAAAACGAAGCTTCAAAACCCATTTTTGCAAAGGAAAATCTTATTCAGAATGACGTCCTCTACCACCCCTTTCAGGGAGTAACAGTAGTTACGGGACACCCTGTATATATATACTGTATATGTATGTATACCCACACGCGCACATCTATAAGCTGTTCTATCGTCCCGTGCAATTTGACTTGTTGATTTAATCCGGCCATCGAAATTTTATGATTTTCATGATGCGACGCGTAGTTAGGCGCGTCGATATAGCCTCGTAACGTTGCTCGTTCGCGGAAAATTCATGCGGGTCCGCCAGCCCGTATATCGGGCTTATCCCGACGCTTTAATGAAACTCGCGCTCGCGTTGACTTTTGTTCGGGACGGATAAACTGTCGGCGGATCGCGAGCACGGAAAACTTTGCGGCGAATATAATGGAGCATGGCGATGATACTTTATCGGAGCCTTTTATGTCGTGAAGCGGCGCGTTTTTGGGATTATTAAAAATTTCCCCGACCGTGATTTCCATGTTGATCGTTTTGAATACGAGACCGTTTATGCCGACTATTTACAGAATTTCCAGCATTTTTATTATGGAATATCGAGACTTTAAATTTTCAAACTTTCACAAGTCTAATTCTCTGATATTCGCAAAGACAAAAGATTCACGAATCGTGTATTCTTGATGCAACCACACCGCAGACGACCAGGTTCGTTGCTCTCCGAGATATTGAACCAAGAGCAACCGACCAGTATGTCTTGTACCGCGTTCGTTTCTCTTGCGATCTAAGCTGCGGCTCCGTGGCTACTTAATTACTCCGGTGGCCGGCGGAATGGAGATTCTAAAGGGTCGCCAGGTTACACGGGATTGCTACTCTCATCCGCAACGGAAAGCGGTTGCTAGTCAAGAAATAACGCGAGTAACCGAGCTTCCTCGAGAAAATGGAATCTACTCGCTCCTGCCGAGCTTCCATCTTTTATTGCTTTCGAATATTTTGTCTTTACATTATACTCAAATATCCACCTCGAAATCGGCCTTACATTTATATTCCTATTCACCAAATTAATTATTCAAACTCGAACTTTGAACTTCGTATTGTACATACATATTTAACCCTTTGCATTCCCTAACCCTTAACATAATATATAAAATAGTCCAAGAAGTGGGTTCTCAATAAAATCGCAGCAGCGAGAAGTATGTGACACATGTATTTTTTTAAATATGTATATTCAATCAGTCTGTTTATTTAAATTATTTATACGATCCAAGAGAAATATGATGCAGAGCCACATTTTGTCAAGTTTTGCTACGTCGTTTGTTATATTTCCCGTTAACTCGTTTACACAGTCGGTCTCATAAAGTATTAAAGCAACCGTGTATCGGCTTTACTTTTTACATCAGCGAAACACGTGGAGTTTATAAAAGGTTTCATTGAAACATCGAAAATACAAATATACGATAATCGATATCCCGGTATTTATCGCATTCATGGAAACGAATTTTAATCCGGTGATACTGCGATACCGAACGCTTCGAGCGGCCATTAAAAATCATGCGCCGGTAAAACGATCCTTGTGTTCTCATTAAAAGATTATAACGAGCCAATACTTGGACAGCGCGCAATTAATTATGCACGCTGATTCCGTTAAAGTACATCGCGATCCGAGCAGCATTGCTTAAGCCGAAAATACTCGACACGGTTTCACGCGGCGATCAAAAAATCGATCAGAAACTGACATCGAACCGTCAGTCGTGAAATTCATCCTCGAAAAAGATCGTAAATTTCTTCGCCGGACAAATCAATCTCGAATTAATATGTCTCTTTAATTCGAATTAACTCGTTTATCTCCTCGAACGTGTCGTGCGATGATCATTTTTGCGATTCGATAAAAGTCATAAAATGGAGGAAATTGAGATCTTTTTCGTCGACTGTTATTTCATTTATTCCTGCGTAATTAGTTTGGTTAATCTTCTCTGGTAAATGGCCCGCACGTTAACCCATTATCCGAACGACTCGAAACGAGAATTATTTACTGCGAAATTATCGCGTTACAAAGTGCAAATTAAATGGCCTGTTTGGTCTACGTTTGATGTTGAAACCAGACATTTTTCGAGAGTCCACTTTAAACGCGTTTGTATTGGTCGCAAAATGTTTCCAGATTATACAAACGTTTCAAGATTCTGTCAAATAGACAGAAATATAATAAACGCTCCTGGTAGCATACTTTTTTCTCGGTTCATACTTTTTGAAGAATTCGAGTGTCCTTGAGTTAATCATACATACTGCTTCCGCATTTTTCACCATATTTTACATACATATACGATGTGGTTCGCAAAGAGAAAAGGAACGATCGAAAGTATTTTCAGTCTCGATCGAGGAGCGGGTTAATAAGGACTTTTTCGAGGCAGTAACTCCGAGAGAAAGCATCGATTCTCGCGGTACGCCGAACGAATCTCGACGAGTTTGGACATAATCCGAGCGGAATGCTGAGTGAGCCATGAATTCCGAAAGAAGTTGCCGAGCGAAAAGTTTCGCGGCCCGTGGAATGCCATTTAATCGTTTTGCCGTGCACCCTCCAACTTCCTTAACCCCCTCCGCGCTCTCAATAGTTGGCGGATGCTGGAATTCGCGCCGTTGAAACTTACCACGGAACCTGGACCGAGGATGCTGTTCCTCACGCTGGATCGACGTCGAAAGAACTTTCGCGCGGAAATCGTCGCTTCGAAATCGTGCAAATCGAACTACGATATATGCGGGTTGGCTGGAGCCGTGAAATTCTTTATGGGACGTTAACTTCGAGATTCATTCTCGAATAAAATTTTTATGCACGGGATTTGGTATTCGTAAAATAGTTGCTGGAAACCGTTCGTCAAAGTTATTTCAGTGATCGTAAAAATCATCGTGGTAGTCTAAGGTTTGCTGTAATAGCGGTTGTAACAGAAAAATAGTGATTGATAATATGTCCATACAGCTTAACACATTAATTACACGCGATCTAAGATAGCAAAGAGTGCTCAACGTCTTTAGTAATGTCGAAACGACAAAAGAAACGAGACTTATCGCAGTTTTCCGCTTCCTTCGTTCTCAACACCCGATTTCTTGCGAGCATCGACTTATCGTTGCATAAGCGTGTATCCCATTCGAAGCTGTCGATGAAAGGCGTTTACTCATTTCGCTCTGTTATTCGTCGATCATTTCCTTCGCTCCCCCGAAAAACTCGCCATCATCGTTAAGTCGCGATCGAGGGTTTAATCTAGCATTTGTGGCGCAGAAGCGTGAGATACACGCGTTAGGTCATCGAAATCTCTTTGGCGCGTGGGGTAAAAAAGGAAACTCTACAGGGACACGAGTGTACAGGATCTCCGGGCAAAAAGCAACGCAACCCGACGTCGATGCTGATAGATTCCTGATGTGCTTTTGGGACAGAGTTTTTTGCGGGGTTCGTTGGAAGAGTCTCGCGTCGGGACCGTCGGCACGGAAGAGATAAGAAAGTCCACGTATACAACCAGCGACACGAGAATTATATTTTGGTCGGATATATCGATGGACCAAAAGATGTACGCGTAAACGAGATTTTAATAGCCTCTCACGAACCGCTTTCCAACTTTGTCGCTCTGGGTTAGGTTGATCCATAAGATTTAACTTTGTAACGAATGAAATCACATAATCTTTGCAGTGATCAATGATTCTTCTGATGTTGCTTGAATACTTTTTAATTTGTTGGATTTTTTGTATGTTCAAAATTTACTATGTTCGAAAGTGCACACACGTAGTAGAGGTATTAACAGCTCGATCCATAGAGTACAATTAATGTCACCGAAGACCACGGCAACCCTCGTGTTCGTTCTTCATCCTTTCGATGACGCGACCTTGATGGCACCCTTATCACTTTTTCACACGGTGGAAGAACACACGAAAAGACGATGTTGCTCACGTATCCGGTATTCGATTAATGATCCTCACGTTGCCGCGATAAACCATCCTCCTACCCCACCCCGTTTGTCTTATCCTCGTAGGGGGTGGATGATCGTCGTTTTACCTCGTACACGCCGAGGCTTTGTTAGGCCGTTAGAGGCGTACAGGAGGGTGTAAATTTAAAAATCGACGGGATGGCGTATCCGTGGAATACACGCTCCCGGAGTATCAGCTCACGAAACCGCTTACCTGCGTGGTAATTGAAGCGGTTTATCGATCGCGATACAGCCAGCGAATACGAGCAGAGGAACACGGTAGATGTACGACACGGCTTAGACCAAGAAGTACGAGCCCATCTTCGAGTGATCCCATAAAAGAGACTCAAGACTCGAGTGGATCATTTCTGTGCATGAAGCACGTACTTGTTTGCCAGCCAAATTGGCTTAACTCTTCCGCCGCTTCCTTTCTTGCGCTCGCGAGCCGATAAGTCCGTGTACAATCTACTCCAAAAGCTGCCGCGAGTTTTGCCATAAATAAAGAGAGCCGTTTTATCGTTCCTTATTGACCCTTCCATCGTGCACGACGTATATTTACGGTGTTCAGTAACGAGTACTAATCGGGAGCATCTCTCAGACTTTAAATTGCGCGCGAGGAAATTTACATCCAATAGTAAATGTACGTCCGAACGAGTCGTAATAAGGGACGAACTAAACGATGAAAAAAGAAGGGTGTAATGTTTATTGTAACTAACGTTCTCGGGCAGTTTTGCATGGCCGATTCTTAATTCGTTGCGGGATGCCATTGTCGCCATTTTCCCGGCGATTAACCCGCGTCGTCCTTGCCTTCATACAAATTTCCTCGTCTCTGCGACCCTCGGCTATTTTTCTTGCCTAATGCACGCTCGCATTAGCGTCACAAGACTCGCCCTTTACGAGAGGGAAAATTATAATTTTCCCGTGAAAAGTCGTCGTTGAATTTACCGCCCCATGATACGTTCCCTGCGATCTGCAGAAAATTCTTTTCTTTTCACCCGGTTCGCGCTTTCCTTTTTCATCCGTCCTTTCGTGGTCCCGTAGCTTGCTTACGGAAAAGGGACGTTTGCCGGCGTGCTTGCAAAGCTTCGATAAAACGCGTGCACGAGACGGGGGTGGCGTGAAATTATTTCCTCGTACGCTGCTGCGGTTTCGTCGAAAGACAACGACCTCCATATTACGGGGAAAATCGTGACGCTTTTAGGTAAATTTCAAACCCTTTCGTTACTGCGACGGTAAGCAGATAACAGGCGGTAAATCGAATCAATAAACCGTTTTACTCGTTACAAGTATTTGAACTTCGCTGCGAGAATCATCCTAGATACGTAGGATCATCTTTTATCAATTATAAGTGAAATCTCTTTAAAAGCCGGTAGTATAGTCGGATTGAAACCGTTCCAAATGATCGGGGTAATAAATGCAGCGGGATCGTTGCGAAACGGAGTGTAGGGTAGCGATGTTATTGTTTGGCAAACGCGATCGACTGGGAACGAATCGGCCGAACGGATTAACATACTCCGTCGCGTTTGTTGTGTGTAATTACGATCTACTGTATTTTCCCGCGTAAATATGTCCGCGATGCCTCTGTATAATTACCGACCCACCGCCGGTTCGTCGCGCAGAGGAGGCGGTGGCGGCGGCGGGAAATCGATAACATTAATTACAGGTAAATTACGTCCGATGGATTTCTGCCTCTACTTGAAATCATGCGTGGCTCCACACATTTTCTTCCTCTCTTCCATCGCGCCGCTTGGCCGGTTGATTTGGAGCCGCGTGAAACGTCACGTTCGCCACGCTGATTTAATTAAACCGCGACAGAGCTCCGGTATAATTGAACTTCCGTCAATTATCGAAGAAAGGGAACGATCGTTTAAACGGCCCTGTACCGCGTTCTGTTACACGATCACGGAACGATGATGTTTTTGCTAAAGTACATGTCTCTAATTACGATGTATTATGAACCTGATACGGACGAAAAGAGAGAATCGAATGAAGTTAATATCGGGCCGGTATTTTTCCGAATTTCGTTTATTTCTGTTAATTAAAATAGCTATGAGTTCGTATTACATTATTGGAAAATAAATGTTCCGATAATGAGAACCGGAGGTTTTATAATGAAAGCATTTTAATGTTTTCCTTTTACTTCAGTCAGACTTCTTCTGTTAATAAATCATGCAGTTGAAAATTCTATTTTCTCAAACCTAGAAGAATAATTTTAAACGCGGAAGACGTCGTGTACGATTATATTTGTCAGAATCAATTACGCGTTGGCATGACCGATTCAATTCTCGGTAAGCGTTGGAAACGGAATAGTTGCCGGACAGCCGACATTTCAGCCTTAACAGAAATAGGCAGGGACGCTGTAACCAGAATGGTAACAATGGTTGTCTGTTGTATAATTGCGATTTGTCCGTTCCAACGGCGGTTTCACGATTTGGACAGGCTCGCGGGGTCGTTGTCTAACGCTGGCCATCGAATTTTCCCGAGCTGGCATTACGTTTACGCCTCGTTTCGCGATTTACCGTTCTCCCAGGATAAATCATAGATCTGGCCGAGCGTTAGACCGCGTCCGCAACGAGCCTGCGTACTGTGTCATCGAGTACCTTGCGACCATCACAACGAACCCGCACCCGAGGGTGATTCGTAATTGGCCGATTAAATTAGCCTCCGCCGCACCGTTTCTGCGTCAACGTCCGTCGCGACGGCTCGTGGTTTATGGGATTTCACGCGGTCTTTAGATCACCGGTGACGTTGAACGCTTCTTCCAAATCGGAGCCCATTAAGCATTTTAGGACTTCGATGGGTGATTGGCTGCTGAATCGCGATCAAAACGTTCGTTCGTTTTCACCGAAGATCCTCGACGTTGACGAACAGCGTTCGCGTAAATATTCGCGAGAAATCATTTTCTATGGGATCCTATTCAAATTCCCAAATTTTTTAATTTTCGATCTCGAAGTTTTGAAATTCCTAACACCACTCGGTCACACCGTTCATCTCCTAACCATTTGCCTCGCTCTACCGCGCAAAAGCTCCCACGCGAGACTCTTTTTTTCTCGCGGTGTTTGCCGAGTACACGAGAAATTAATTAACTTATTGTTAACTGCAGCCCGTACCAGAGAGCGAACAATTAATCTCGTGGATCCAGACTCCGAAGTCGAGCGTCTGTTGAGTCTCGCAACGAGTTTATTTGGATTCCGAGGTTGTGGGTAGCAGCGAGCGTGCATTAAACGCGTAACAACTGCGCGAGGATCCACGATACACGGCTCGAGACTTTGCAAGCGGAATCGGAATCAAAACCCGTGTGAAATTTCTCGCTCGCGAACTTGTCGCGCGTGTAAAACGCTTTACTACGTGCGCGCGATTTTCGGTTGATCCGCGTGATATTAACTCGCGTTCGGCCTCGATAATTCGATTATTTTTAACTTGGTATCGCTGCATTTGGGTGTCATTGCATTTGCTGGATTGAGAAATTCAATAGAATTCTATGTGACATGATTTCCATATTGTAATTTTATTCACGTATTCTTTTACAAGGATTATTCATTGCTTTTAACATTTTTATCATTTCACTGGTTTGCTGTTCCATTTTTCATTCATAAAGAAATTTGTTAGAGAACGAAAAGTATAGTTAGAAGTTTGATCGACGAATTTAAACAAGTTTAATTAAAATATCTTGAAGAACAAGCTACTGGTAATTGAAGAATTAAACGAAAATATTGATACGAGAAATGGGGTTTACGTTCATGCATCCCGAAAACAATCGATCACAGTTGAATCCATTAAATACCCCGCCGCTCTCGCTGATAATTAAACGCTGTTCAAACAGCCGCTCTACATACTTCAACGTGAACAAACATTTGCCGATCGCGTTAAGATTACACGCAGCCGTGTTCCACTTACTCTCGCCTTTGGACATTGGTCAACAATTGTCAACCGACCTCGAAACTGTCTATCCTACTGTCCATTTCGAGTTTCCGATCGGTCAACGTCTGTATTAACATAAACAATCAAAATGCAGTGACTCTATTATTCCAACTTCATGTATCAATATCGTATTTGTCAAAGATATAAAGATACATGTCGTACCCCATTTATTTTAATTGGAATAGTGAGGCATCAATTGAAACTCTTCCGTCGATCTTTTTTATAGAATGTGGAGATATTTGAGAATTTGAAGATTTGAAGGCTTAGAAAGTGGATTTGGGGATACAAGAGTTTAGAGACGTAGGATTTAGAAATTTTGAAATATTACATATTCAAGATCTCTAACCTCTCCCGAGATTCTCTAGCCTTAATTTCCCTGAGGACCTAGTCTCTAAACTTTCGGGCTCTAAGCTCTCTAATTTTCTCTATGCTCCCTCTACGTCCAGGAAGCACCACGTTGGAAACTCCATTCAAACTTATTTTTCTGGGCGAAAGTTAAAGTAGCACCCGTTATAGAGTACTGCAGTAGTAAGAGTCAGTGATACATCAGCCCGTCGTAGCGGTCCAGCGAGGTTTATTATTGCTGTTTGTCCTCGCTGTTAATCACCGCCCATGTTTATTCGCGGTCCAACATGGAGGATAGATCTATCGAGGGTCGCCGGAAACATCGATTGAGTGGAAATCGACGCAGTCCACGACCGTCCAATGACGACGCTCTCGCGAACAACCTCGCGGACGTGGAGGGATATTTACGACTTTAATTACCGCAATTATAAGCTCGTATATTTTTCGCTTCGCTCGGTTTCGGACGAGCAAACTGTTTGACGTGGTTGTCCCGTCGCAAATTAGCTCGGTTCTCGCTTCGATGGAATCGATTGGACTGTTTGATTCGCACGCGAGACCGCTACTTAATTAATCGGAGAGCCTGAAAATTGCTCTTAATTCCGGTGCCTTTGATACAATGTGCGCCACGAATCGGGAATCAAATAATTATTACGACGCGTCCCGACGGGACAGTCGGTTTTCAACGTTAATTAAGAACGACGGGAGCCACATTGGCACCGTTTGTCGGTTCATTTTTCCTCGTTCGAAACGGTACACTTTCGCGAACACTGCCTCTTCCGGGAAACCGTTCGCGTTCAGAAACTATCTAACTACGTTATTTCTGTCCCGCACCGCCTTCTTCGTGTTCTACGACGATCGACCGAAACACGTTTCCGCCTTCTGTTACCCAATTTCGATGCTCTGGTTTCGTCCTTCAGCTACGTGGAGTTGATCGCGACTGACCGAATTCTCAATGGGATTTTATCGAGGCAATTAAAAAATGGATCAAACGGCTCTGGACCTTTTTGTTATCGCATTAACGGTAGCGCCCTATGCGCAGCGTAATGGAATTAATCGGCACTTTGATAAAATGTAATAATAATCTTCTTTACATAATTTAATCCGAAATACTCTTTGGTTGCAAGAATCAGGCATTCGCAGTTTCAACGTTGATCTGTTTCTTTATACGTGTAATTATCTCTCGCCAGAAGCTATTGCAAAAATTTAAACGATGCAGCATCGTTAGTCCGACTTTCCACAAAATATTCCAAAAATTCCTGTGTAACAAACATAGAGCCCCGTTAAATGAAGCAGAAGTGCGCATACACCCTTTTTAAACGCCGCTACGCGCTTTCCTACGTCAAAACGTACTTTTAAAACGATAAAATGCATGTCATGAAACAAGTTCATTCTCTCTGTCCGGATTAAAAGAGATTACATTTCAGACAACGCAAACGTTTTGCAATTAAAGAGATCTCGTTTGAAAAGTGTAATAGGTCGGACAATTTTCGCGTCGGTTTTACAGCATCTAACAAGACGTATCGCGATGCGACGGTGGATCGTAAATTCCCATTCGTTCGTGACGGAATAAATTCACGGTGTATCTCGATTGCGATCGCGACAAAAAGATCTCGGGCAAGGGGCGCGATTTTTCTTAATTAAAAAAGGCTGCGTTCACGGTATGGCGCAGACGAGATCGAAAAAAAGAGCTTCCAACCGTTCGCGCCTCGTTACGAAGGAGCTTAAAGCGAATTTAAAAACTGCTCTAAGATCCAGGACGTGGTCTACAGACGGCTGATCGCGAATTCCGACTAATTTCGTGAGAATTGAAATTCAAACAGTGCCACCCTTCCGCCCGCTTTTCCATTTCTCGTCTTACTTGAACCGGCTTCGTCGTCCACGGTCGCCGAATTCGGTCCGCGAAACACGTTCTCATTGTCGCCGAGTTAATTGCTCGGTAATTACGGGACGATGACCGAACCGTGGAAAAAGAACCCGAGAAATGAGTTTCAGAAGCTTATTTTATTTCCACCCGTCTGATTTTTATTTCCTGCGATTCGCTCCTAAAGTATTTTAAAATTAATTTTTGAATTAACTTTGAAATCTCTGGGTCTTTACATTTTTTGAAAATCTCTGAATTCTCAGATGTCTCTACATCCCTACGTTCTTAGGGATTTCTACGTTCTCTCTATGTCCATATGTGTATTCCTATGTTTCTACATACTTATGTTCGCAAACTGTTATCTCTATGTGTTAAGATCCTACATTCTGAGATTTCTAAAACCTTAGATGTCTACGTTCCAAAATTTCTGTGACACCTCGTCGTTTCCGATCCCTACGTCCTCAGATCCCTACATCTTCAGATCCCTACATCTCCCTACATCCTCAAATCTTTCGACCTCCAAATCCCCAAAAATTCACATCCATCCTACACCTCCAGATTTCCATATGCGTCCCATTCATATATCCAACATTTCCAGCCCCCTATGCGCATAGAATTCCTAAAAAACGTATCTCGTCGATCGAAATAGGTATTTAAAATGCAGCGAAATCGAATGCAGGCTGCGTGAAACGTTCGTCAGTCGGTATACGAGAGCGCAGGTTACGCGTTTTGGAATAATAATGTCATCGAGTACGTGACCGTAGCAGTCGTTCCTCTTGGCCAATTTCCATGACGAAATTCCCATGGTTCACCGCTGTATGCTGTCCGCTCAAAAGTACGCAATAACCGTTACCCTTTGTCGCGCTCGTTGCATAGCGATATACTCGACTATTTGCCGGTTTACCGGTCAACGTCGGTATTCTATGATCACCGTAATTGGCATTAAGTATCTTTGCATTGGACATTTTGGTCTGATGTACTTGTTGACCACTTACCTCCTTCTTTGTCCCGATTGTATGACCACCCATGGTCCGCGACGTTATAATACTTCACCACCTACGGACATGTCACGCTTTCGCTCGTCTGACCACCTACTGTTCCTGCTTCCATTTTATTGCTCTATCCACAGCTTCTACTTGTCCGTGCTTTATTGAGCAGGATCACTTGATTTCCTTACTGACACAATATCTGACAAAATAATTTCTGACTTCTTTAATTCAATTTAGTGTAACGATTTCTCCAAAGCTTCTGAAGATATACAAAATTTGCAGAAATTGTTGTTTGTTAATTGGTAGGAATGGAGATTTAAGTAGCCCGAGTACTGCGTATAATATTAACGCTGAACAAAGTTTACTTTTTCTCGCAATTTCAGATGTATTGAGTTCTAAATAATTCTCGACTGCAGTTATCAGTGAGACCGCGGAAGTTAGACAGTTTACTCGACCATTGTGGAATGATACGAAGCACTACGCAGATATCGTGTTTCAGGTATAATGGAAAGGTAGAGGTGCCATTGTGGGGTTGCGTTTAACTACAGCAAAAATAATTCAACCGCAAACAATGCAGGAACAAGCTCGCATAATTAGCATGCACGGGACTAAATTCCTCGAAATGAACAATTATAGTCCCGATTTCCGGATCCGGGATGAATACGTAATCACCGAGCGTCGAGTTTTGTTTAGTTTCCGGCCGAGCTAGCGCGCGAGAAAGGGGCAGAATTCGTATCGAACCGGTGCCTAGATTGAAACTCAAAAGCGCGTGTTTCGGAAGCGAAATTTCGGCGAGTACGTGAGCATCGTTCTTTTTCCACGGACAAGGGATCCCATGGTGGCAACGATCGATTCATCGTATCCGCGATCACCATAACAAACGCTCGCTAACGACAAGTAACGACGAATTCGCGAGCGAAATATTTAAACGCGTCTCTTTGGAACTACTCGTTCACGCGAGAAAAGAAAGAACGGCACAGGGTATTTCAGAATTATGTCATCACCATAGAGTTGCATCTCTGAATCGAGGATGTATAAAAGATTTTAGTTCAATTCTGTGGCATTTCTCCGCGAAGAAATAACGCCGTGACAATCGTTTCTATCATCGGGTAGATAATTATTAGCAACGCTAAATCCTGCTCTCCGTCACGGAGTTATTTCGAGAATTACAGAACCGTCAGGAGGAACGTTACAATTAGCGTGAACCCTTACTTAAGCGAGTCGTAATTCGTCGTCCACCCTCGAGGTAAACGTAAAAAATCGACCACGAGGCAGTCGGAGTCGGTCGATTTAATGAAATTCCCGTCGTACGTACGGTTAGAAGGTAACGAGCGAGGAGACGTTAGTGACGTAAACGAAGTGGCCATTAATAATGTGAAACGACCCCTCGGTGTCTCATTATTTTCCTTTTCGTACCTTCAATTAGCGCCGGAGGAAAATGCTCGAGGCAAACAGGGACAATCTCTTTTAACAGACCCCCGGTGTTCTTCGTCAAGACGGGCCACTCGGTTTTCCGACTCTCTGATACCGTTGGCCACCGTCGCGCGTTTTAATTCAGCCACGATAATTGCGCGGCGAGATAATTCGTCCCCGCGAAAACGGTGCGCGAGTTGTTATTCACTTTAACGAAGTTATAATCCGCGACGAAATTGAACCGGTGCCAGCCGTTCCGGAATCACATCAGACACGCGGCAACAGGTAACGTTTTAACGCAACGTCGAAACAACGAAACCGAGCCAACTTGCAGTAAGAATGATCGACGACTATCCCTTCACGAAATGAAATTTCTTTCAATCTAATTATCTGCCGTGATTAATAGCTTCCGTTTGCGATTTCTCATTGCCGACGTACATCAAAATTTTAAAATCTACGTTATTGTGCTTTCGTCTCTGCTTTCATCTTACTTTGCTTTTATGTCTCTATGAAGTTTGGCTGAATCTACTTGTCTGACCACACTCGGTTCGTACTTCATTTCAGATAATATGTAGTACTAGAAATTTATGTTAGCTTTATTAGTTTAATACTAACACGAATACCAAGTTGATGTATTATACATATGTGCTGTTTTGCAAATCTTGTACATTCTATAGGGTGTCTCACAACTCGTGTAACTCCCGGGAAGGGGTGGTAGAGAATGTAATTCTGAATAAGATTTTCCTTTGCGAAAATGGGGTGCAAAGCTTCGTTTTTGAATTATTAAGCAAAAACAGGGACCAATCAGAGCGCGAGGATTACGCCCAGTCGGCCATTATGCTCGAAGGCGTCGCTCTCGCGACTGCGCGCCGCGATTGGCGGCGAATCCTCGCGCTCTGATTGGTCCGTGTTTTTCTTTAATAACTCAAAAACGAAGCTTCAAACCCCATTTTTGCAAAGGGAAATCTTGCTTAGAATCGCGTCCTCTACCACCCCTTTCCAGGAGCTACACGAGTTGTGAGACACCCTGTATATGATCGAACCATGTCTGACTCGTGCAAGCGTTTACGTGTGACCAACGGTAGACTTGTACTACTTCGATCATTCTATTCTTGCCAATATCGAGTATCATTTTAAATATTTAATATTTATATCATTCTACTATGCTATAATTGTTAGTATAAGGTATTCAAAAGTTTTCTTTTAACCTGTTAAAAGAGAGCACACCTCCGGAAAATATGATACTTTTTACCTAGGAGATTATGAAAGATAAGCGAGACATCGATCATAAACGCATTTCTCCTTTCCGTCCGATTGCAACCCCGGCACATTTCAGGGCTGCCAATAAATCGTCGATTATCTCGAGGGGATGGGGTGAACGATGGAGAACGCGAAGAACAGGCGCTGCATCGAAACGCGAAGTCATTAAATTCAGACAGGCGAAAATTAATTTCGCGTTATTCTCGTGAGCCGGAAAGTGGGTAGCTCGACGGCGTAGAGCGTCGGGATGTCGGGGGTGAGGTACGCGACAGAATCGAAACTAGTTCCGAAGCTGCTCCCCGTCTCGATGCGCCGGGGTTATCGTGCAATTCGAGATTTCCCATTTAACTTTCGTTTAATTATTATTATAGAGTGGCCGAGTCGGAGCTGTTATCGCTCCGTCGCGCCATGCAAAAGAAGCTTTCGTGCTCGAGCAAAAAACGCCGACAGAATTATGATGCTCTGGTCGTATCGGTCGCGAGTTCTGTTCTCAAATTTATACGTATGGTTTTCATTCATTTTAAATGGGACCACCCTTTTTAAACTATTCATCTCGGAATCTGCCCGACGGTGGTCGCGTATTTTCTACCCCGGAAAATAATCGAACAACCGCTACGTAAATCTCCTGTTTACTATTACTATTTTCAGATGCATCCGATCCATAATGTATCTCGGATCCAATTTGCATTTATTTTTGTTTGAGGAGACTTTACGATCGAGCTGTGTCAATCTTCTTCCTCTTGACACGTTACATGCACGATGTTACGGGAGTTTCCTATATCCTAGGTACATACAGTTTTGATATTTCTCATATCATTTTATTTCAAAGACCTATATCGCTTATCAACAAATCACTAAACGTAGACAAATGATTTTAAGCCTTGACAATAATTTCCGAAAGAATCCCCATCAGAACTAGTAAAAATATAAATGAAATAACTAGCATCAAAGTAGCTAAATGTCTTAGAAGGCCATCTAGTCGTGACGGGCAATCACACCCTTCGCCTACTCGGGTAACTAGCCTTGCTCATGCGAGCACGTGCACAGAGAATCGCGGACCTTATTCCGTCAGCTCATGACAGAACATTTGCCCGAGTTCCAAGCACTCGCTGCAGCGGCCACATTGTCCACACGGGTAGCAAAGCGTAGGTCCGCAAGTCAGCGTCAGCTCGAACCGCAGCGGGCGCGAGCGACGCTGACTCCGACGCTCGGCGACGAAACACAGCGTGAACGCGGCACGCTGACGTCTGTCTGCTGACGTAGGAGACCGAAACGGCGGATTTGAGAAACGGCCGGGTCCTGTACCGCGAGTCGACAATGCGCCTAAGAGGGATCCGGAAGGTAGAAAACGAAAAGGGATTCTGTTGTGCAGTCGTCAGCGATGCGACGTGGCAAGTGAGCCGTGGACGCTCGTTCCGCGAGCGGGATGACAGAGAAGTCTCTCGGTGTTTCCTGGCCGCATTTGAATCGCAAATTCCACGTAGTCATTGTTGCCTAAGGCCGTAGTCAAGAAGCGGATACACCAGACCAGCTTTGTGGATTCCAGCCTGTTCGCCGGTGACTTTGATGCGAATTAAAAGGGATCTTCCGGTTGCTTTGAGCCGTGACCCCGTGTTTCTCGTGACTCCTTCGTCGAGTCATGGCCTCCTTCCGGTCTCTTCGCGGATGCTGTTCACCCGGTTACTGCAGGATGCCGACTGAAGCCTGATGAAAGGCGAAGGGAGACACGGCGTTACCGGAAAACTTCTCCGGGTCTTGGAATTAAGGCACGGCAGAAACTACCGGGGAAACCTTTGACTGATTTGGATGCTGGGAAAGAGGGAATTTTAGAGATAGAAGAGTAATCTCGGTCTGCAACGTGGAACTTTCTTCTGATTAACCCTTGCTACTTAACAAAGATTGTTGCAAGGTAATATAGAGCAGTAAAATCGTCGTGTTTCATTACAATTTTTAAAGCAACGAGAATACAATGGGAAAAATTTGGTCCAGAATTTGAAATTTGTCAAAGTTAATTTCCACGGCTAATCCTCTTCCACCGTGATACATTCCTGAAGCAAGCAGTTGGACATATTTGAGAGAAAAGAACGGTGGAAATTGTTGGCTGAAAATTCCATCTCAAACTTAATTCTCCTAACACATTCCTGGACAAAGTTCCTGCCACTACTTTTCCGTGAAATCTGGCATTGAACTTACAACGCGTGGCTGAACCGGGTTCGCCCGATCGCAGTTGCACTTCACAGGAAGTTATGTCGGAGGAATTCATTCGTAATTCACGCGTTTCCTTTGTCGCACGGATTTTCTCGTCGCGTCGAATTCCTACAGGCACCGACGTTAATTTCGCGTTAGCACTCGGGCCGATTCGATATTCGCGGCGAACGACCATCGCCGTAAAAGAGGAAACGGTGGAGAAAAATGGCTGTTAAACGGGAAATGATACCTCGAAGATTAACTGCGCGCCGCGGGTACACTCGTCAAAATTGCTCGGATGTTCGCAATTAAACTGTGATCGATCTTCGCGTTCGCGTTCCATAAAATTTCAATTTCTATCAGCGGCAATTTTCGTTCCTCGACGAGCTCGCGCGACGTCGATTCGAAAAAAGGAGCTCCGGCTTGAATTCTAAAAAATTAATGCAACACCGTTGCACAGGTTGCAGCGACGATCCTAATTTTCATGATAATACCCCGCGGTGAACGCGTAACGTACGATAGACCGACAAATCGTCGCGAAAATAACGCAGCTGCGTGTACGTTCCTCTTTTTCCTCCCTCTGCGTTTTGCATTTGCACCAGCCTCTCCATGGACGTACCGTGAATTTTTCTCTCCCCAGGGTAATACATTTTTACGCTGACAAGCAGGCATTTTTATTGGTACCGCCCCACGCTCTGTGGCTTGCCTCGCACAATGCACAGCTCGGTCGTCGGTTATTTCGTACCGTGAAACCACAATTTTCTACCGATATTAGGGACTATTAAATAAATGAATAAATATCGAGCCCCTGCCGATTCGTTCGTGGCTCATAACGCGCTAAAAGTACCGCGGTGGAAACACCCGTTCGATTATCCGGTTATGTACGCGTTAACTCGGACACGAATAGTATTCCGATCGATTGACAGACACGGAGGCAAACGTTTCTTGACACCCTGTACATCTATTTCCAACGGAGGATTTCGCGTTTGTCAGATCGACCGAGCTCGATCGGATGGTAGGAGAAAACGGTTGTCGCGTTCTGGATTAATACTCGCCCGACTCGCGGGCACGTTGAAGCGGATTGCGACTCGTACACGTACGCGGCTCGGTTCGTTATGACTAACGGTTCGTTTTCCACGTTCCAGAGAAATACACGATTTTTACGACGGTTTCTCGTCGTTGAGCCGGCTCGCTGTCGCGTGGCAAAAGGACGCACGGAACGAGGGGTGCAACGAAGCGTTATCCCCGCGGTTTTTCCGCGTTCACATCGCCGGCCAATTATTCTGGGTCCGGATGTATATCGATGCTCGCGTCGGATTGCTCGAACGGATTCGAAAACGGTGAGCTCCGTTTGACGCGGCTGTAATTTCTCCGCGCAGAGCCCTTTTTTAAAATACGAGCCAAGTCAGCCGGAAACTCGAATACAGGGATCACGTAGAAATATAAATTCGGGATAATCCGAGCGAGTGGAATTTTTCATGCCGAGAGACGAGAACGTGTCGTGCACGTTACGCGTGCAAATTTCACCGAGCGACGGACCCCAGCCAGACACGCTGGCTCATATTTTCCAATATTTCCGAAATATGGAAGACGTTCGCACGTCGTCCCGTGGCAGCGCACATTTCACGTGTCCGCCCGTGGCGAACGACGACGTCGTAAAGAACTACGGGAAGCCGCTTCTTCCGTTAAATTTTAAATCGCGGTCGGGGAACGCGTGTCGTTCGCGAAAACGGGGATCACCGAACACGCCAAAATTTTTCGCCTGGATGACTGTCGAAACGCGCCCCGGTAGAGGGTTGCCGAAGCGATCTACAGCTTGCTCATGAAGTAGATATTGACTGGCGGGTGCGACGTTCTACGTCTACCTTAGGGTCGGGATGTAACAGGGGCGACGATAACCCCTAATTATTAATTACGTTCTATTGCTTCTTGCTCCCGTGTAACTCGATTATGTCTGTCATCCTCTCGGAGGGATGATTGAAGGATAAATTGAATCATTACGTTCCATTTAGCACTTATCGCTCACCATTTTTCTTCCATTTTAACATTTAAGCTACGAACATTTTAGAAATATCGCAGTGACAAGAATGGAAAAAGTTCATTATTGTTACATCGAATCATTAACAAAATTCATTGGAACGTTCGCGACAGAAAATTTACAAGTTTCGTTTATCGTCGTCCCAATCCGAAAAGTGGCTTTCCTCTCATTGAAATCAGCATTTACCACTTGCCAAGTTCACTATTAGCCATTCGCGATTCACAGACTCCACGGAGAATACTCCGAATATCATGTTCATTCGGTGGCGCGTTCTCTGTCAAAGAAAGCGACTTTAGATTCTTCGAATTCGAGTCCCTGGTGCACATCCTATTTTTCATGCCAAGCTACTTTTGCCTGGAAGCTCCGCGTATCTAGTTCGAAAAAAGCCAGCTCGTCTGTCTAGGTGGTCGTTGTGCAAGCCCCATGGCACCACCGTCGAACCATCCTCGCCGAGCTACCAAATATAGTACTTTGATGGAAATGCACAGGGAATCGTCGGAGGGAAAATCTCCGGAGGGATGGAGAGACGGTTCGAAAAGGGGTTTGCGCGGAGTCAAGGCCAGGAAGGGGACGGAATTTGAATAATTGAATCGAGCTCGAGTCGGACGTACGTTAAATAAAATAACGTCGCAAAATGGTGGAATGAAGTCGAGGACGGAAATGTTCAGAACCGGTGTTGCGATCTAATTTTCTCGTCTTCGTGCAACACCCTCGCTCCGAAGGGTCGAGACCTTATTAAGCGATGGCACTGGCCAATCGCGCTCAAGGAAGCGTATTAGGAAACCGATTTATACGTCGATCAATTTATTTCGCGTACCGTATCTATAACCTTCTAAGTTCAGTATATAAACGAAACGTATGCTCGATCGGTCGAGTAGAACCCCTCGTTGCTTCGAACGAGAATTACACGATTTACATCGCCACGATTTATCCTCCCAGACGCGAGTAAAGTATCTGCTCCATTGAATTTTACGACATAAAGATATGCTTTAAAGATAGCGTCGTGTTTCGAAAAGACGAAACGAACTTACGACGCTAAGCTCGAAGTGGATCGTAAATTCTGAACGTTTCTTCATCACTGACGAGAGAACAGAGCAAACATAAGACATTTTTATTGCACACACGAGAATCCAATTTCCAGTACTGGATCTTTCAACAATCTCGCCTTATGAACACTCGGTATCGTTCGAGTAATTAACCGTTGCTGTTCTCCCGGCTATTCGACGATTTTTCATCGTTGCTGCCTCGATCGAGCAGGTACGCTTCGAGGTAGTTCGCCCGACTTGCTCGATTGTTTTCCGTTCATCAAGGAGAAACTTTTCCGCGCGAGAACATTTCGGGGGGGAAAAAATTCTCCCGTTGGTGGTACTCCACGATCGAGAGTTCCCGTATAAACGCGAGAACGTTGTAATAAAGCAGGCTGAATTAATCTAGCATCGTGGACCGAATAGTTTCGCCCGGTGGCCGGCTGTACTTATTACTTGTCTACGAGCGGGCAGAAAAAGCTAGCTAGGAGGAAACGAGAGGGACGAAAAGTAATGTTGCCGGGTGAGAACAAAGTTTTCCACGGTAGTAAATTGAACACGGAGTCCTGCAGTGACACAAAATTACACGGAGTCGCTTTTATCGGTGACCACTCAGCGTGAATCGTACCGGTATCCCCGTTCGTCGTTCGTTCGTCTTTCAAAGGGATTACTTTGGCAGCGGCGTGGTTTCAGAGCCAAGTAATCGTGACTGGGGCCGCGGTGGCTAAATATCCGTCTAATGGCCGCCGGCTTTTCAGCTACTTTTGCTTTTGAACGGGAGCCAGCCACGAACTAGGCCGACACCGTGTACCAGCTTCTCGACGCCCTTATATGCCTGTCCGTCGACGTCCTAGTCGTCGTATTCGTCCTCGTCGCGAGGACCAGTCCGAAATATTAACGTCGCGTGTCCTCGTCGCTTTAATATATCAGACCAAGGACCGGGCAAATTTCCCTGATTAAAACGGCGACCGTCGCTGAAATAAAACGTTCTGCACCGCGATGTACAGTCTCGAGGGAAAATTGACCGTGCCTGGGCGATAACCGCCACCTGCTACTTCCACCTCGTATTTCTCACGAGGGAAACATGTGGTTTGATCGATTTCCAGATTCAGCTGTTCGAGATGCTACCTAACGATATATGAACGAGGCGTAATTAACGATCTTTGTTTCCGGTATACCCTTTTTAATATTTTTTACCGAATTGCCTGGTTAATTACATGACCCCTTGCTCTATTTTCACGAGTCTCGTGAATTTTACTGGAATTTTTTATACGCTCTTGAAGTTCGAGTCCAATAATTTAATAGCTCATATAACATTTCAACTTTGTCTGCTTTAATATCGAAGCTGTGAATTACAGTGTGTCCTTAAGTCTCCGTTTAATCTAACTTTACCGAATAGTTAAGGATTAATGTTTGAGCGTTAAATATTTTAATCATAATATTTGAATAAGTTATATCAGAAGTTATATTCAAAGATAGGAATTTCTGTCGGACGGAATGCGAAATAATTCATGGAATTGGTTATACGTTCGTTAAAATTCGATTCAGTTCACGGACCTGTATTCGCATATCGTCGCGGTCGCGAAATAACTAATGTCGATGACACGACGGTCCGAACATATAATGAAACTGATACGAAGTATGTTTTTTGCCCGTCGATCTTTGTATTTCATCCGCGAATAAACAATTCGACGCAGCCGGTCGTCGATCGCAACAAAAAAATGCTGAACTTCCGATTCGTTCTAGCATCGATACACGGGGCTCGCTTTTAAATATTTAATATGGCAAATATTTGCTTGGCCAAATAAATTCCGTTCCTTCGTACGTTGCGACCGTAATTTTATTGCGTGGCCGGCAATAAAACGATCTGTATCGTTGATTTTTAAATGCGCGCGATACCGAGTGCCGGCAGGCAGGTCCGTTTCGATATTCAAAAACCGTCGCTCGGAATTTAATTCTTACGAAACGAAGCTTCATCGATGCACCTGGCCGGCGTCATACAAATTTTTCCCTTGTGCAGAAAATCTTTGAAATTCGGGAAAGCGTGGAAAACGAAATTGCTCGTGATTTGGAGCTAAATTTTATATCGCTGATCCAATATACCTGACAAAAAAGACACATTAGATTCCACTCTCTTCATTTTTATGAAACTTCCTCAGCGAATCGAGCAAATAAAATTTAATCACGCGCACTGCTTTTTAATTGGAGAGATACGATTTTATGGGATGATACGAAATGTTTCATATGCTCCAAATTATTTAGTCTTTCTTCGTAACATGTTTCCGATACATTAGCTACGTTAATATCGAAACACGCGAAGTAATAAATGAATACGCGAAATATTTAGTTGGAGAGCGAAATAGGTGGAAATAATTGGGAGCAACCTTATCCAATAACCGAATGGTTTGGCATCGAATTCGAGTACATTCCAGAGTTCTGTGACCAACAGCAACATGCCATCTAATTCACAAAAGAAAGCCTGTGCCGTTAATCAAACGACGCCCCTTTGCGAGCACACGTGCGCGCGAGTACGCGCGAACAAACGGACGCGCGTGCAGCGGGCCAGAAACGGAAAAAGACAGACGGAACGCGCGCTGGCTGCCCATTATTCGAGCGAACGAACGACAGGCGCGCGTTCGAAGCCAGTCAACGTTAATTACCACGGAATCGCTCGCGAAAGGGAATGATTCATGGCCGGGGAAAGTCTTTGAAAACGGAACGGGGACAGACGAACGATGCAAACGAGCCTACGCTGTCCGACCAGTTTCTTTCTGGCGAAATGTTCGGTTCGACGATTTAGGACGGTGCCGCTCGTTTGCTCTTACGATCGTTAAACGTACCTTTGTATTCGACTGCGTATGTTAAACTAGATTTCTAGGTTACAAGTATTCTTAACCGGAACATTTTCAATCGACAACTCTGTGTGGTCCACGTGTTGCTCGATATTATACCGATTTTGGTTCTATAAAAGAAAGGATAAAACAAGAATATTTTAAACATTTGCATTCACGTGCTACAAACTGTTAACCCCTTGCACTATAATGTTTCTGTCAAGTGCGTCAGTCAGAACTGACGAATTTCAGCCATAACATGAAAACAGACACAGAAACTTGAAATGTTATGTGAATCTGGTATCATGACTATGCAAATTATAGTTGGACTTGAACTCCAAATTGAAATGTATTCAAAATTCGAGTAAAATTGGTCAGAGTGCGTGACGAGTCAGACTCGTCAAAATAGTGTAAGGAGTTAATTACGATTTGAAAGTTAGCTACGAAAGAACGCAGCAAAGATCGTCGCAGCTCGGTTAAGAAAAAGGAAATCCGTACAAATCCTTGAAAAGCTGGAAGTTGCCTCGACCACGGTGAGGTCGAAGCTCGTCGAGCTTAAGATATCCGAATACCCGCGACGTTACAACCTTTCCAGCCAATTTCCGCGGACGTTGAAGCGGTTCCTTCGCTTAGCGCGCATGAAACATTTAAAAGAGGAAATCCGTGGAGCCGAGGCAAGCGTATCGGGCGGACCAGCCCACGGTTGCCATCCACGCCGCGGAACGTGAATAAATAACGACCGTCGTGGTTTTATCTCGTTGGTTACGTTTGGTCTTTAACATTTTCCAGTCGCATTAACGTTTGCGGATGACAGTTGCGTGTAACAATGCGGCCGGTATTTCGCGCGTCGTCGAGCGGAATGGCTGCCACCATCGTGCCAGGTATTGTTGACCGGACAAAGAGCTTTTCTGCAAAATTGAAAGTAAGAAAGGTGAAGCGTTGCCTGCTTCGTTCAATTATATTTATTATACACTCTTTGCTGCGCTCTAATAAAACAGCGTCTAAAGGGTGTAAAGTAAAACAAACACCAAATCCAAAGTTATCAAATCAGAAATGTCTGAAGTAATTATTTGTACATTTTCAAAAGTCGATTAATCTGTGGGAAGTTGGGAACATTCAACGAGATACAAAGTTACGGATCCGTGTTTCGAATGGCTTGTTTCGTATCGAGATGGGATGAATTCAAGAGCAGACGGTTGAAAAATTCGTGTTGAAATGGAAGGCTGAATAAATAATGCCTGCCTTTTAAATGGAATCTGAACACAGAACGCGGAGCTTATAGAAGAAAGCTATTCTATATTATTAATTGAATACAGAGAGTTCTTGAGGAGTCTAAAGAATGAATGACTTATACCAGGAGATTGGAGTATTTTCCGTTTACATTGTCAATTCGAAGTTATTAGCAATTCGAAGACGAAATCTTTTAATTAGTTCGGTATTTAACTGCATTAATTGCCACCATATGACATACAGTGTATCTTCTAAAAGTTTCTATCAGATTAATTTAATGGAACCCCTCGTCCAATGTACTAAAAGGTTTCGTGATAACAGGGCAAATGTTAATGTTCCGCATTTCGCGACCATTCACTCTTTTTCCCAAAAAATACTTGCTCTGTTAGTTGGCATTTGGAAGGTAGCTGCTCGTCCATAAACCGGCTCGGTATTTCTTTCAGCCCCGAAATTTACGCGGTTCCGGTGCGTCGTTCGGTCGCGGAACGCTCTAATAATTTAAAGCGGTACGGTAACGACGCCAGTTAGAATAGCGAAACGATGCAACGCGGTGCGGCGGGACGATGCGACGCGCGTAATTCTACGCGAGTCCATCGAGCGGAGCGACAACGTGGCGGAACGGGATGAGGACATCTTTACATCCGTGTACCGACATCGTTCGAAGCACCATCAGCGTTCCCGCGTAATACGAACAATTACACTCGAAGGCATTACATTCGTAACGCGTGACGGCGCTCGTTTCTCGCCGCCGTTCACGCGCCTCGTGAAACGGCTTTTAAACGTCCCATCGGCCATAAGCCGCTGGCTGGCTGGCCGGATTTGTCCGGCGAGCGGGCAAACAAACAAACAAACGAACAGGCCGGCAAACAGACAAGCAACGCGAGTAAAATAATCAAACGGGCCCGTGTAAACAGCGGTTTCCCACCGAAACTGACGTTAAAACGGCAAAGACGACCGGGTTGGCTCCTTCGCCGTGGACCTTGGTCGCGGCTGTTAGAAATGCGGCTTACGTCTTCCACGCCGCAAACAAATTGGCCAATTAGGCGCTTCGTGACTTACTCTAATTCCCAAGCTCCTAATTATCATCGTTAGATACGCTTCTCTTAGATGGTGATTAGCCTAATGTTGCGGGCAGAAGCGCTGGTGCTTAGCGCTAGATGGATGTCTTTAGTTAGTTGTAATCTGCGACAATAATGGGCGCAAATATTATCGAGTCTGTTGTTCGTAGACTCTGCTGCATTTGCGTAATGTAGTATTTGTCTGATTCTACCTGTTCCCTAAATCTCTTCTACTTGTCTGACCATTTAGAATCACTGGACTGACCGTCCGTCGCACTTGAGTCTATACTACTTGTCTGACCACTCACCGAAGGTTACCTATCTGGATATTGTTCTTACAAATCTGATTATCTAATTCAAACCAATAGTGAAAGATTATGATCCTCAGAAGGACTATATCCGCCAGTTTCTTAAACAGTTAAGACCTCTTCACACTTACCGAAATAGCAGTATTTTTCTGTAGACAAGAATATTTCCTAAACTATATTATTTATAAGCTTGCTTCGTGTCAAACTGAGTCGAACGTCATTCCTCTTTTGACGCGACATTAAATCAATGACTTACGATCTAAAGTTTATTAAATTACTGTGACAAATTCTACAGCGATTATAAATCTCCGTAACAGTATCCTAGTATCTCTGTTTTATTTTATTCCTGTCTAAATTAATGCTTTTCGAGCATCGAAGCGTTCCTTGTACAATAAATTCTAACCAATGTCCTCCGAGCGGAAAGCAACGAAAGGTAGAACAATGCGGGCAGCGATCGACGAGATCGATTCAAGATTTTTCAGAGAGTCATCCGGCAGCGATTCCGGATGATCGAATAAGCGGCGGATTATAGGGTGCATTTTATGCCGGATTTGTCACGTTCTCTCGCTTATCTGCGGTAATATAAACATTTCTATGCGATCGTACGACACGCGCGAAAAACTATGCCGTCATACGGGCCAGAGATACGCGGTTCGATGTCACTCGCATACGATCGTTGATTTCTCGTTTTAATTCACGGTTCCTCGACACGTGAACACCGGCATCGTTTTCATTTCGAATAATTCTCATCGTCTCACGCACGGTAGTTCCGTCGAATCGATCGGTCACGCGATCCCCGTTAGACAATGCGGTACTTTCTGCCGTCTTCCGGTTGGCCAGCGACTTTCGGAAATGCGCATTTCAACGTGAAATAAAGCGACACTCGTCCGAACGCATAAATATCCCTACCGAAATCGAACAAATTGGATTGCTCGCCTACTCACGCGGAATATTTAACCCTTTGAAAATTTACCGGAATCCAATTCTGCTCCCGGGGAACTTTGGATTTACGCTGCTCCTTCGGCAACTTCGCTGTTGTTAGACGTCGAGGCGCTTAAATCAACTCCTTTGATCGTTTATCTTTCGTAATTCGTTCGTTCGAGTCGGTTGTCAAGAGTTTACAGAAAGTATCGGGTACTACAGCAAATATTTGACCACCGTTACCTTTTCGTTGGATCATAAAGATCTTCAGAAAGTTCAAAATTTCCAAGATCGTAAAAGTTTTATCTAAAATTTTGCAAGTCTTTCATTACCATGTTTACTTTCAAAAAATGAATTTCAATCCTCAACTTTAATCCTTCGAAATTAATACGCGTTCTTTTAACTCGTACGATTAAACGTTAAAATTTGTTTCCACTCGCGAATTGAATTCACAGTTTAACAGCATTGAATGTAAAGTGTGCATCTCTTACTTCTAGCAGTTACCGGGATGGCCGAGTGGTACTAACCTCGTAAAATGGTTTAGGTTGGATACAGTAGTTAATGGTCAGCCTGTATGCGCAACATTTCTCTAGCCAGCACTAACAGGTGGCAGTACAATTAAACCGCGTTACGGTTATGTCAGTTGGGTTATTTCTGCTCGGTAGCCTCGTCGCGTTACGTCTGCGTTGGTCATTCGCGTATTTCACGGGAAGGACGTTTTGGATTTTACGCTCGGACCGTATAAAGTGAAAAACGATTCAACTTTTCTGCCATGGAAGTTATCGTTCAAGCTTTCGTTTCAAGGTTTATCCCTCCTCCTGCCAGGAACGTAATAGCCGCTCGAATATCTATAAACGTCCTTTCAGTAGACACTTTTTCGTTTTACGACCTCGTCTTTCACCCAACAAACTGGCTAACCACGATCGTTAACAGTGTATCCAAATTGTCCAAGCGTATACTCTTACCGACCAATCGAAAACATAGTTACAATGATTAAGCAACGGTTCGATTAAAGGTTATGCACAAGAAAATGGTAATATGATGCTTATCTGATCACATATAGCCGTTGTCTGGCCAGTTACGATTCTCTGAACCTAGTCCGCCTGTCGCGTCATTTAACGATCTGTACTACTTGTATGACCACGTACGATCTTCTATCGTACAGTTGTGTAACCACATTGTGATTTCATGGCCGCATGTAGTCTTCGATTGTAAATACCGCCTTCCTTAATTATTTATAGCCTCTATAGGTACCATCTATACTACTTGTCTGACCATCAATAACATTCGACATGTAGTCATTTATGATGTACGTTCGATATGTAGTCATTTTTGTGAAATATTCAAATACACGTACTTTAGCATACATCGTAATTACAGATTAGCATCTACAAAAATTGTGAAGTCTCCGTTTGTGTCAAATATTAACCCTCTAATATTTCCCGAATTTGAAAGTATTTTTATGAATCGTTTCTGCCGACCGATAATCGCGAAACAATTCACCCCTATGAAACATTCCGCGGGCTATCGACGAACATTCCGGAACAAAAGCGAAAAATTTCAATCGCAGTCGCGCGAATGACTCTTAATCACGCGGCTTTGTTCCGGCGACACGGCAACGGTTTTCGATTAAGCGAAATATCATTGAATTACAGCGGCGATCGCGCGCCATTGCGTCAACCAATGAGCCGTCACGATGATTTTCCGCGGACTAAAGCGACCATCGCGAGAGAGACGACGTTGACCCGGGAGGATCCCTGGATCAGGATAAGGCCAGACACTTGGAAACTTTTCCACTATGTCACGCGTGCGGACGTACACGTGGCGGCGCGGCGCAGTTGCGCCAAGTGACGCCGTTTTACGCCTTTCGAACTGTCTGACAAGTTCCTTTTTATGCTCCTCTTCTATCTCCAGCCGTTACGCCAGACAGACTTTTAGTGGAGTGTCTCGGTGGCAACGTTTGACCACCGAACATGCACAATAATTCTCCGTGGTGCCGGAAGAATGGCAGTTTGGCTACAGTTCCGCGACAGCATGGCAGGAAAATCGCTCGACGCTTTTTATGTCTATCGTCTTCGACGTGACGCTCCTGCAAACGGTTCTTGAACTCCATGATGGAGAACGGCTTCGGTGATTCGCTGGTCAGACAAGTAGAATAAGTACGGAATCGTGAAGCGTATTGAGTGGTCGGACAAACAAGTTTAATAGATACCGCGGACCGTTACATGATTAGATTAAACGTGCCAGTGTGCAAGTAGTACAGGTCGATACGTGGTCAAACAAGTAATAAAAGATATGTATAAATCTTGTTCGAGTTGAAACGATGCTCCAACGAAGTGATACGACTATCCGAAGTAAAATAAACGCGTTATCGACCTGAGCAGGGTCTGCCAGATCGACCTCGCGGTTCTTCGTTGAATGTTGGAGGGTCATCCCCTAAGGTGATTCGCGTGCAGGGAAATTAGTGTTCGGTCTGGTCATCTGCGGTCGAACGGAAAAGCGTACGAGAGAGCGCGAGAAAGGGGGCACGGGAACAGGTGCTCGAGCACGATAGCCGCCGTAGGAACGTTCCAATTAAATTGCAAATTAAAACGCATATTTTATTCGAACATCGCCGGTACCGCGGGGACGTTCCGCGACGGGAAAGAAAGTAGCGAGATGGACGGTGCCTCGGTACGAATTAAGTTCGCTACTTCCGCGAGACGCGATTTTTTTGCTCCTCTCTTTCGACTCCGCTCATTTCGACTCCTCTTTCGTTTCCTCCCGTTTCCTTGGACCGCTGCAATCTCCGCCTCGCCGGCCTTACGTAATCTCGTCAATGATTTCGCAAACTTCGGCCTGCCGAGGGCAAATCGAATTTTCTCCCCGCGATGCTGGCCGCCCTGTCACGATGCACGGGTCCAGACGACTAACCCCAACCCCTGTCTCCTCGCGAAAGCTCCCTTGGAAACCACCCCTTCAACGCCGGCTCGACTCCTTCAAACTCGACGAGCGTTCTCTCCTCTCTAACTCGCTCGCTTTTCTTCCCACGGATTCTCCCTATTCCTCCGCATCGATCCTCTCCCCCTTCTCCGTTCACCTCTTCACCGTTTTTCCGCCATTCTCGTCGTCTCGCTCATTATTTTACACGAATTACCATTTTCCTGAAAAGTTTCCTCGCGATTGAAACTGCTCGAAACGTGCCGCTTTCTATGGCTGTTTTCGCGGACCGTCTAGCCGCGCGGATACCGCTCTTGCGCGTGCGAATCACGTTTTCTGAAATTGTCGAATAAACGACGCAGTGCAATGTTTGCTTCGCGAGAAACTCCTGCAACTGCTGCGAATGTTGTAGAATGTTTACTTCGTTAAGAGCGCGAGATAAAAATTATGATACTGGCGCCAGAAAATTTTATTTTCAAACAGTTAAATATTTTTTCGAACCTATGAGAATATGAAACTTTTACGACTTTTACGAGTCTCGCTAAAACGGTATTACATTTTACAACCATTTCTGAAATCGCTACTTGCGACTATTTTGAATGACGAGTTGTTACAGTTCGCGTTTGTCATTGGGCGACAAACAATCGTGAAGAAGAAAAAGAAGGGTCGGTTGTTCTTTACCGAAGACAGCAAGTTACCTCGAGGAGAAATGTGTTTCTTACGAGTTGAGGACGATATCTCGTTACCGGAGTGCAGCCGTCTTGTTTGAAAGCCACGAACCCCGAAAAGCCATCTCACGGCCGGAACATCCGGCCAAAGAATCTTCTTGTTCCGTGTGGCAGAAACTTTTTCGACGCGACGCGAAAGAAAACACGTCCAAGGAGGTGTCCGCGTTGCCGAAACTTTTCGCCACGACACCCGGATGGAAACTGATTCCTTGAGGTCGGAATCCTGACTCGGACGTATCGCCTCGACTTCCGGCGGTCCATTTCGGTCCTGGCGGATCTTTGTTTCCGACGCGACGCGCGCCTCGCGGAAATGGAAACACGCGTCTACCGGATGCGGTCAAACTTTCTTTGACGCGCCAATTCGCTTCGCGAACTTTCAACTTGATTTTTACAGGCGAGGAAAGCCGCAAAAGGTGCGATTCGAATACTTTTTACGAAACTGCACGACAGCTCTTGCTAATTTAAGGACATTCAAAATTCCGAGTATCGCATATTGCTTTAGGAAAGGATTAATGACGGTACGGAATATTTAACCATTATGCCGCGATATTTAATTATCGGTGAAATTTATTCGCTTTGAACCGCGATATTACCTTGCGAAACGATCGTAGCTTTGTCAGCAAAAAGATAATGAAATTTTCTGAAATTCACTGTTTATTGTCAATCGTTTCCTTCGTCGCTTCAAACATCTCATTTACAATATTACGTTTGCTGAAAACAGTCGACTGGATATTAAATTGGTGTTTATACTGAAATACAAGTAGATATTTTTTACCTTCCCCTTACAGAGCAAAAGTTATGTTTACCGAAATGGACTGCGAGGAATTTCATAAGGGATTATAAAAGTACTCGTATTACGCTTTTGTAACGTGAAGAGAAGTTGGTTAATTACCCCAATGCTCCATATATTTAGATAATACTATTATAAAATAGTCGGAAACGTTTCGACCATTAACGCAGGGGTTGAAATAATATTAAACACAATATTGTACTACGTAATACTAACCCGCCAAAAGTAGCCGCGTATTTAAGCGATTATCAAAACCGAAATTAAATTCGATAGCGGCGTGGATGATGAATTTTGTCAAAATCCACAGCTCAAATACATCGGATAGCATTAATTCGTGGAACAAAGCCGAGTCGCAAGAGATCGTACGCCTATCAAGAGCTTACCAGAGAATGATAATGACGCTCCAATAAAATATTACAAACTCGGTCCGACTGATAAACGAACACAGAGCATACGGTATGCTCGAGCGTGATGCAATATGAAAATCGTGACCGCTTTGTCCGGCGCGAGCGTGTCTCACAAAGAGGACGCGTATCTACGCGCAAGTGTAAGCGTACGTTAATCCGGTTTACCGGTGCGCTGGATAACAGGCTTTTCTCGTACGCGTGCACCTGTAACTCTGAAATGTGGCCCGTCGATTCATTAGCGGATACGCGGACCAACTTCCATCGTGTTCCGTAACTCGTGCATAATTTTTAATCCGTTTTCAGGACAATCGCTATTCGTACGCACGATTCGATTTTCAATCGTACAACAAACATTACCGGTCTTTCGACTAGCGAATTCCTCTACTTTACGTCGATGTAATTTGCATTCGTATAAATAAAAAATTACTTCCAGTGGTAATTTGGCAGTTTGGAGTTTACAGAGCGTATAACGAATTGAGTACGTATTTATTTGTCGCAAGAAATTAAAACGTAATTTCGTATAGTACTGGAAAGCTGCAGATTGATACAGTTTGCAAAAGAGAAAACGTAAAAAGCGAGTAAAATTCGAGAAGCGTATACAACGTTTGCATCGAAAAAGGAGTCTCGTGCGCCAACGAACGAGTGATTACCGGTTCGAATAATCCGACAAAGCGGTCGGGCGTGCTATAACTTCCGTAGACAGCCTCTATTGAGGGCTAAAAAATAAACGCGATTCCGCGTGGGTGGTTTAGGGAACGCGAAAAAAGCGCGCGAGATGCGTCGACGAGCAAGAGGAAAAGAAACTGTAGGATGAAAAATGCCGCGGATAGAAAAACACGGCCAGACGAGACCGTTTCGTGGCAGACTGGATAACCGTGTTTCGTATCGCGAGACGTTAATGTATTGAAATGCATGTACATTTGGGAGGCAACGCTGGTGTCCGTGCACCGGGATGCTCGGCGTCGAGCGACACCGCTGAAAGCAAGAAAGCTCTGCCTGCCTCCTCCACTTCGGGGAATTATTCATCCCGCTGCTCTTGAATATTTTTCATAAATATTCCGCCCTTTCGCGATTGCGCGCCCACCGTGTCCACTTTTAATAACCTTTATGCGGGGGCGTCAACTCTGCCTCGAGTAGCGAATTTCACGACTTTCTATGCTCGATCTGGTTATTGGGAAAATATCGATTCACTGCCGTGTATGCTTCGCTAGAAAATTACGATACGCGGATATAACGATTTGACATTTGCCGGAATCACGCCTTCCGAAGCGTTTCAAAATTCCCATCAAAATTTTCAGTATCGAATCAAATTAGTTTGCCACGTGAATTCGCTTAACAAAAAATCAATTCGCACAGTTGACATTCTCATCCACCGTCAGACTCGTCAAACCGAATTACTACTCCAAAAGACAATAAAGGAACGAAGTTAGCAAATTTGAGGAAGAGTAATTTCGTCCAGAAAATTCAATTTCCAAGTTCACTTTCTAATTTCTTCGTCGTATCCCGAATATTTGAATAAACTGCAGGCAGTCGCGATTTTACGACGCACATTCCTGAGGTGGAAAGGAGGTGAATGCTCGTCGATCGACGTGGCAATAAAATGAACGAGAATTACGTTTCGACTCGCGTTCGAAGTGTAAAATGGAACGACAGATACGTTTGACGAGAGACGTAGTCTGTCTGCTGATTTTACCGATGTCGCCCCGGCTTTATGACGTTCATCTACTGGCAGGCAGTGCTTTATAGCGCGCGGATGTCCTTTTTCTAGAAAAGAACATTTTCCACGAAGAAACGGGAGATATCCTCTGTTTTCCTGCTCGAGCGTTCGCTTCAGAATGCATGGAATTTTTCGTTCACCTACGATCATCCATGTTTATCGAATCTTTCCAAGATAATTTCAGTTCGATATCGATAACAAATTTTACGTGAACCTCGACGGAGAATTTTGTAATAGTCGAAAATAGGCAACTGTTAAAATTCTACTTTTCAAGCAAAATTACCAGGTGCTTTTAGATTTTTATACTCGTTGATTACGGTCTCGAGTGTTTGAAATTAATACCACAATATTCTAGCTAACGTGTTTTAGAATTGTTTGATCGGAATTTATGCGGTTTAGCATTGCCCGATGTTATCCGTAGCTACTTCAGTAGTATAATCACGGATTCGAGTGGGAGATGCCTGATTTGTACGAGTACTTTCTACTCGAATTGTTCATTCTTCGCTAGCTATCGATTTCTAGCTTGTTTCCAGAATGTTGCACGCGATACGCGTTGAATCCTTAATGGGAAATTCATCCATCTCTCGCATTCATGTTTATTAATCCTTTCGTTGCGGCCGACGTAATACATGCCTCGTCAGAAATTGATTGTTAATTGCAAAGTACATATATGCGGCATTATTAATCCGCATGTTGAAATAGTATACAGCCACAATGGAGCGTAGGAAATCCGCAATAGATCAAAGCAAATTCAGCTTGTCCCGATCGGACTGTCGCGTAACGCGAACCGCAACAGCGGGATTAATTTCCACAGAAAATTTATCGTATTTTTTAATCTTGTCGACTCTCTGATCACCGTGTGTGTTAAATCTTTCACAGATACTCAAATTTCTCGACCCCGAAATATCCAGTTTCTACGGTGAGAAAATAAAACACCAAGTTTGACTAGTGCAACGGCGCACGTAGTTTACCGCGCGTATTTGTTTCGAGCGAAATTTGTTCGAGCCTGGCTCTGTACACGTCCGCGACTCTTTATTCGAAGTAAAATTTGTTTCGAAGAATTCAATGATTTAACATCCTGTACATCAAACACAGCTTTCCAACGGTGCACCGGTCCCGCAATATCCGTTCTCTCGGATCGAAACGTTCCCTTTAACACACATCGAACCGTCGCTGCAACAACACTCGAATCATCCGGTATTTCCGAAGCTCACGGTACCGTTTCGCGCTTTCAGAACATCCCTCCCCTGCCGATGTCCCTTGATTTTCCGAACAGCGAAAAAACGCTGGACAAGAGAAAAAGAAACGGTCCATCGACCCGTGCGCCGTGTACGCGAATACGACGATGGTACGGAACGAGTAACAGAAGCTGCTGTCGGTCGACATTTTTACCTTTTGGCCGTGTTCCCGGCGTGCTTTCACGCTTATTGTTCTCGCCGCTCCGAGCTCGTCCGCCCTGTTATCGTCCTTACCTTCGTCTGCCTGTTTCCTTCCTTCCTTCCTTCCTTCCTTCCTTTCGCGGCACCACGTGCCACCGACTCGCGTCAGCTTTGCGGATTTCACGCTGTCTGTTCTGCTGCCTTCAATTTTCATCTTACCTTCCTCCAAGAAAAAATGACCGAGCTTTTCTCTCCTTCCGCCAGAATGTCGAGTATGTTTCTCGCGTGTCACTACCTTCTTTCGCCGATATTAATCAAATTTCCCGTAACGACTCCGTTTCTGTTCATCATTCTCGCCTTTTTGTTTCCTCTCCTCCTCTCGTTCGCACGGGGAGAATACCCTCGTGAATATTCACGAAGATGACCTCATCTCGGTTCGAAAACCGACACGGTGGCTGCAAGATCGACCCGTGACGAGATTGTCGCTCGTGTATCGAGAGAGAACGTGTGCCCGCTCGATGAACACCGCTCGAGATTAGGTTTGACCTTCGCTCTGGAAGCTCCAAGAGCTTCTCGGAAGTTACCCTGCCGGAAAGTTTGGTCCGGAGACGCTGCCTCCGAAGGATCCCGATCGAGTTAGCGCAACGCAATTTCGAGTCGATCATTTCGATTCGAACGCGTTTCACTACGTTTTCTGCGCTCGGGTTTGGCTTTGACAAGACTCGATGCGTATTTGCGAATTTTCGAATGAATTTCTACATTTTACTGCTTTTTTAGACCGAGTTAATATTGAAATCGATTAGCTGCGAGTTTATTTTGAAAAGTACCAATATTGTAGGATATTGAAAAGCTCCGACTGATCCGCGTTGGTTTTTAATTTGGGGATGTTGTTTTTTACACCGGAAAGGTTTCGCGTGATTCTGTATAATCGGAAGGGAGGATAGCTGTTAGTTTTTCCAGTTCCACTGATCGATCGAAAATGAAAATTACGTATCTTTTCGGAATTCATCATCGAAATACCCCGGCGCTCCCGTTTCTCTTTCCGCTTCGAAACGAAAAGATCCGAGCCGACGATGGGGGATCTCCGGAGATCTGAAATCTGGGTTAAACAGGTGTCAGGATAAATTCACGACGATAACGTCAACGAGAAATTGCATTTCATTGCGGTCGTGTAGCGACTGCTCGTGTTATTATCATTTATCGATCGAATCGGTCATTGCTGTCGCGCTGAAAAATTCTGTGCCATCGAATTCGATGATGGCGATTTTGTCGATTCTTGACTTTTAATACCTGCAGAAAACAGCATTTATTTCCGCCGGATCTCGTCGACACCGAAACTTTTCCCGTAATTGTAACTTTTCACTTTATCTTCAAATTAGTATCTATTAACTGATAGTACGGAACTTCCCTAACTCGTTAATCACCGCGGATAAAAGTTGCAAATGGATATCCACGATGCCGAGTGCCAATTATTTAAAGTTGAAAATTTGCAACTTTTCGTTCCATAAAATATGTCAGAAACCGGAGATTATGTAGAGGAACGAATTCTTGTATGCAGAAGATTCATTCATCGAATAATTTTACGAGTATAATATTCGTAACGTTCGGAGCCGTGCGTCGATACGTTATCGAACAGCACGCGTAATCGCTTCTGGTCCGAATGTTTTTCCCCGGAAAGTCGAGAGTAACGAATTGGAACCGGAAGCGATATTAAAATTCGCAGGATACCGAGTGGCCGTCGGTGCTTAACCGGAAGATGCACGGCGCGATGCTGGAATTACCATAATACGATTAGAGAGAGAGACGGATTCAGGCGAATGTGCATCCAATCACGAGTTACCGTCGCGCAGACCGAGAGAGCGAGAGAAAGTAACGTGTCTGGGACAAGAGAGAGCATCGCGGCAATAAAATATCCCATGTTGGATGCAAAGAGCGGCCGTAAAATGCAGGATGTGCCGTGAACGGTTCACGAGTTTAGTTTCTCTGTTTCTTTCTGTTCGTTTTGTAACCCTCTTTCGATCCCCCGTTCTTCTCTCGCCCTCCGATCCCTAAAGTAAAGCACTTGGTGGATCGTGCCGGGTTTCGTTGAATTAAAAGTGCCCCTCGATAGTCAACAAATCTACGGGATGGAATTCGTTCGGTTTTAGTTTCTCGAAACTGATTTGCATTCGTTCGGTTTTACAGTCGCCCGCTTCCCTTCGCTCAGTAGTATTATCAACGAATTCCGCGTCGGTCCCGATCGGATTTCAATACGGATTAACGGGTCGAACAGCAGTTAAAGCGTTTCGGGGTTGCGGCTTTCGGTAAGACAACCAATTTCTTGTTATCGGCATTTTCGATTATGAACGATTTTTAAAACGCTCGCTTTCGATTCGCGAGCTTAGTCCTTTCGTTAACGATGCACGCGATACTAAATGAAACTCTAATGCAGGCTTGACCAACAGATGACTTACGAGCCACATTTGTCTCCCGTTTATACTTACTCGTTCCAGTAAGCCGCACTTAATCCTATTAGAACATTTCAAAATAGCTCTTGGCCTCTGTTTAGAACGCTCGGGGTATTTGAGATTCTCCTTGTTTTAAACAGTCCTGACCATTTCGATGATTAACGCGGACTCCGCTAGAAGTTTCGCTATATCGGAATTTTCGTATCTGTAGATATAGTTTATTCCGTTTTTTTGCAATTACATAGTAAACAATTGCGTGGTAAGTGAGATGAAATCGGAGCACAGAATATTCCATTTTTGTTCGAGGATTTTTTCATTTGTGGATGCAAACTTGCCAGCGACCGCAACTGCCTCTATATCGGTTTTCGGTAACCCGGATGCGAGAGTATCGTTCAATTCCACTATTTTTTCCACTGTTTTTTCCTCCTTCCTTTCTGTTGTAACCATAGCGGCGAGTATTTGCGTTGCTGTTATCGGGAAACGATGCTTTGGAAAAAATTTATTTCCTGGAATTGTTTGCTGGCGAGATAATCATGTTTTTACTCGCCAAGATACTTCTAAATGTAAACGACGTCGAAGTTAAGTACACTCTTGCTAAATCTGGGTCCTCGAAGACACTGTCGGTTATCTCTAATACAACTTTCTGTCCAATGCAACTTCTATCGATCGGAATTCCGCTCGAATCAATTTCTACGCCGATGAATTGTACACGAACGCATCACCGTCTGACCAAACACGGATCACTACTACTTACAGGTTCCTTTGTTTATTTTTGCTTCGAAGCAACCGGTTCGATCGATTTCACGAGACTCGCGTATTCTCCGATACCCTATGTTGTTCTGAATCGGCATTAATAAAAAACTGAATATTTGATACGTGGCCGGTTTTCATCGATACCACGGCTCGCGGTGTATCGCACCGGCCCGCCATTATTCTTCGACGCGTGCCGGCCGCTATTTTGTTCGATCCATTCTATACGGCACATTTTTCAAATATGCAGGCAACTGGAAAGCCGAGGAGGTACGAATAGATAAGTCACCGATAGACCTGAAAAATCGGCCGTTTCTTAAACATTCGTTACACGGAACAGCAGGTATACCTCGCCATTATCGTTCGCGAAGATTGATGGTTTAATAATTGTGAAAGCGAGAAGAAAATTTAGAGGGTCTTGATTTGTTGAAGCGTTTCTCCCTTTATTAACGATGAATCGAAAATGTAGAAAGATGAATAATGAAAGACCGAATTCTTTCGTTTGATTTATCATCGTGATCGTTGCTCCCTACGGTGACAAGTTTTAAGAATTTATATTGACTACCAAACTCGTTTTATTCAAATTTTAATTGACTTCCCAGTGAATTATAAATAAAGGGTAAGATGTAAACCGTCATGAATAATTGCGAATACGAAACGATAAATTCCTCCAATATTTTACCACAGAAAAATCTTTCTTACGAATAAAATATCTTGCGCAATCGATGAAATCGTTGGAAGTCTGTCGATACGATGTATTTTATAACAAATTGACAGGATTCTTGAATACATTCTGTACAACAAACTCGTGACATCTTTCTACAGTTTCGCTCGCGACTCCAGCCCGAAGTGACTCTTTTTTTATTCATATTTTAAGCATCAAGCTTCGCAGGACAGTGCATTATTTGTACAGCAAAAACGTCCAACATTTCCTCCGGATCAGCTCGCTTTTCCGGCGCAGGGGTTGAAGCTTGCTCTTCCAGGAAAGAGAGTTTCCCGAGGCTGTTTGAAGGGAGGAGCAAATCTGTCCAGCTGGAGACGCTAGCAAAAATTGCAAATACACCAGCAGGATACTGGCATGTTGGCGGAGAAGAATAAATACGGACCGAATGGGAAAGAAGGTTTTCGCGATGCACGTCATCATCCCTTGGGGTAGTCACCTCCCTGATTCGCGTCCTCGTTGCGATACATGCGGAGGATGCAATTTTAAAATACTCTACAACATCTCCCCCTCTATCTACTACGTGGTATCTCCCGGGTTATCAGAATCTGTTCATACAGTAGAAAATTTACCGAGAATCGAGCGTCTCGTACGCTCTGAAAATTATTGGCGATTCAAGATCTGATCTCGGGAAGAGAGGTTAAATATGCGAGTTTCCGACTTCGTGAGGAAAATTTTCAGATTCGTAGCACCGAAAACACGTAGCTGCACTGATTTCGACCGAGTAGTTTTGATATTAACGACAGGATCAAGGTTAAGCAGTAACTATCGCAAGTTAGACATTCTTGTTATGATAATTATTAAGATGTTTCGCGACCTACAAACCAATTGAATCTCTCAGCAATGTTCACGGAAGTTCCAGCGAAGCCCCGGCTCGATCCACAATTCTAGTCACTCGTCTTGCCGTCACGGTATCGAGCTGACTGTTGTCCAAACGGCGCGCATCGCTCGATGCTGCCGTAATTAGCCAGAGTGAATTTCTCGAAACAGAATTATGTGCGAGGCAACCGACTCCACGGAGAGTATTAACGTCAGTAGGGGTGAGTTCGTTCACCCGGGAATTAATTAACGAGACGGTGCGCGGTGTAATGAAGACTCGACGAAGAGAGCGGCGTAAATAGTGGTGCAATTAACGAAACGCTTATCTCTGGATCCTAAGAAGACGAGCAGAAGGAAGAAAATGGAAAAGGGAGATGGTAAAACGTGCGTGGCTCTTTCATTCATCTTCGCGAGCTACTTTCCTCGGTTTCCTCGGTTCTCTTAAACGCATCACGAGAGAACAACTCCGTTTTCTTCGCTTCGAATTCGCCTCTATCTCTGTCCGTCCTTCATCGTGGTTGGACGATCATCCGTTAACGCAACGTTGCTCCACCCTTCCACAAAAGGAGCCCCTGATTTTACGCGAAGATCGTAATCCACCTGTACAAAGAGCTTTCTGCTTCTCGGATGGATGAACCGTTATCGCCGGTCTCTTCTCGTTAGCCCGGGATTTTTAGCGTGATTCGTTTCATTCTTTCTCATTTTTCCACCACGATGAAATCGCGAATAATCTTTTCAACAGACTATGTTAACACGTGTTAGGAAACGCTGCTTCCATTTAGAATACAAATAGAAATGATTTAATGTCTAAATAATTGGGTTGTAAATTCTTTATACTTCAACACAAGAGCTTAAGGCTCGCGAACGTGTTTTCTGAAGCACTTTTCAACAACCGTGTTTCGTGACGATTGTAACGTTGCTCGTAAAATTCCTTCCCATACGCTTTCGTGGTATGATTTAGGGTGCTGGTAATTCTTCCGAAATGCTTGGTAAAATTCTTTCCTTTTTTTCGCCGCGACAACGAAATTTATCGCCCTCTAACTTACGGAAAGTAATGCGCGTTAAAGACGCTCTTGGCGAGAAGAACGCTCGTATGTTCCGCGTTAATTTTCCTCTCTCTTTTTTTCGAGGGGGGTTGCTCGAATTTATTATTGGATTATAGCACATTCTTATTAATAACTCTTACGTCTGTAATCGTTTCGAAATGGCTCCTCGAATCTCACCCATTGCAATTTTCTTTTTACCCATCGACAATTTAGTGTTGTATTAAAACAACTAATTGTCGATAAATTTTTCATTCGACATTAATCGGTCATAAAATTTTTATGGTTACACTTGAAAATTTGAAACATCTTATACGCCATAAAAATTAGAAGCTTCTCACTTTTCTTCTTCAATTAAGTTTCGAATACGTTGATTCTATCGTTCGTCTAAATGTCTTCCTTTATTCCTGGAACAACAAAACATAACAAGCTAGCTCGTTATCGTATCCTATAATTCTTTCTTGCATGCGCGCTCGTTCACAGATAAGATCACTGTTTTACACGTGTTGTTGGTGTTCCGCATAAAACTCGAATCACTTTTCCCATTACTCACGATTAGTTAAGAGCGAAGTGGCTTTATACCCGCAGACATTTCCGAGCGCCGTTCCAGGACCCTCGAATCTCGTGCAACAAAGAATCCAGCAAACCCACTGAATTCTCGCAACGCCGCAAAAGAACAAAGTTCCCAATAATTGCGCGAAATTCCCTGGGAAACCGATGCTCCTAGAGCAGCTCGCAAAGCCAACAAACACGCTGCTACGATAAATCAACCCTCGCTTTATCGTTCTCGAATAACGCCCTTTCGGTTCCTCCTTCAGCGTCTTCTAGCCGCCTTTTGTTTTCCATCCCTCCGGGAGCAGGGTTTGAAGTTCGAAAGTTGCCGCCAATTTCACTCCCTCACCCTCTTGGCTAGAACGATGCACCGCCGTCTGCACGCATACTCTACGGGGTGTCTCGCATAATACCACCATTTCAGTTACAGATGTAAAAAGAATAGAAAAGGAAGGTTCGTGCAATAAGAAAATTCTACTAACATGTATTAAAAATTGGCAGCTATGTTAGATTGTTAGATTATTGTTAGCAGATGAACTGTCATATTTTGTATTTTTTCATACGTGTATTTAGTTCAAAATACGCAAGAGTTTCATACGATGTTACACATTATTTATCGTTTATAATAACGTTTTACCACTTTCATACAGCGAAGCAAATTTGAAATGTCATATTTCTTTACATAAATTATTGAGTTTGAAAAATTATTTTCTTGTCGAAATAAGACACCCGGTGTCTGAATATCGGCGTCGTCCGAAACCGCCCTCACGCACTCGTAGGTTTCTTCGAGCTCCCGGTCGAACGCCCCTTTCGGGGGTTGTTGCCAAGTTGTACGTCCTGGCCGCCACAACAATGCGGCCAAAAGTTGTCTGAACTCCTGTTTGGAATACCCTGTCCTCCCCTATGGATAAGAGGGTCGAAGATGGAGATCGGCAGGAGGGCGGAAGAAGAAACGGTGAAGTTGGCTGCGATCGAACCACCCCCTTCCTGCGTTCGGTGACGGGGAACACGGCGTCGTAAATCGACGGGTAAAGTTCCTTACTGGCTCGCTCCACCTCCACCTTTTATCCCGCGGCCGGAAAACTGTGAAAGTTAAATTAATTAGAGGAATCTATCGTGGCCGCGTTCGGAGAACGGTTGCGCGGTGTTTTCGAGCGCGAGTTTGATCGATGCCCGCATCCTCTCGCTCGTGAAATTAATTTTCCAACCAACACCTTCGGGATATTAATAAGCAGATGAATGGTTTCGAGGGTTTTTATATCGATGGGAGACGATATTCCGCGGTGTAACTGATTTATGTAATGTTTATATTTTCTTGATATTTTGATGTGTGCACTCGTTCGAGTAACCTTTATTCTGCGACCCAAGATATGCCAATACCGTGCAGCAATGTCGTATTCTCGGAGACATATTTATTATTGCTACAATGTTGCAAGTTATTTCAAAGTATCATGAGTTTCCGAAGAACATTTTCCACGAATTTGAAAGTTTATTTGTTCCATTTCGACCGATCGTGCAAGAAAGGTTTAATCTTTAAAACATGCGTAGAAGAAGAATCGCATTGGTGGGGAAAAAAGTTGCCGTGTGGTGCAAGTGAAAACGTAATATATAAGCAAGGAATAAAACGGCGCTTTGGGAAGCATTTCCACAATAGCCCGCAACATTCCAAAGCACCTTCTGCTTTTTACTTGTCCGCGAAGCTCTTTCGTGCATCGTTCCTTATAATTTCCCGGAACGGATGTCGAATACGTGCGGAACGGAGGGCATCAGACGCCGGACGAAAATGTCCCGATACAACGGCTCTGATTTACTCCGTCCGGGACAGGAAGGATGCATCGCGGCGAGACCGGAAGCGACCCTTTTTCACTCGAAAAGCGGCGTAAGCGGCGTCCTTCTTACGTGCTCGCCAACCAGTGTAATGGGCAAAAAATTGTACTTCATGGCGCTGCGGTCTAATGAGATTTTGAATTATGTCGTAGTTACCGCCCCCGTCTCTCTCGATTCATCACCTCTTTGCTCGTGCAACCCCTGCTGGTTCGCGCAGTTATACGCGACCAGATTACAGCCAGCCACGTACGAGTTGCTTGAATTTCGAACAGGATTTCTGCTGCCTAGGGTCACCACGCGATTCCGAAGTCGATCACGAAACTCTTGTAAATCTTCTTGGAAAGGCCATTAGTCAAAACGAGCAGAAAAATTTCCGAGACTTTTTTGACGAACTATCGAACGCACGGAAATTATAAGTAACCGGGTTATTTCGACGCAAAGCCATTTAGTACCATCCTTTGGAACGATTTCAAAACTATAAATGTCTGGAAGTCGCGATACAGGATTCGGTAAACGCCGACAAGCTCTGCTCCCGAACGAAGATCATCGAGAAAATGTCAGGCAGAGTTTCCGCGATATCCAGTGGCTTGAAACATCCCACTCGATTCGTCCTTTCCGCATCTTTTCCCGACTCGTGACGCGTTACACCGGCTCGCTCGAAGATGCGCTGGAATCGAATTCGAAATTCACGCTGACTCGACGAGAGAAAGCTGGCAAGGCCCGGTGACACGTGGGAAATCACGGTAACCAGTTCCATATATTCGCGCAGCGACTCGGTGATCGCTCGCAAATTTCTCGGGTCCCTTCTTCGCGTGCATCGGGGTCACGCGACGCTCGTCGATACGATTTCTAGGTCGACCAAATTTCCCACGAGTAATCGAATCGTCGGTACACGCGGACGTGTTAACGGTAATGGCCGTCGATAGTTCGCGGCTCGATGACGCGTTATTTCTTCGCTCGGTGTCGGTTGCTTTATTAAAAACTGCCTTGACGTGCTCTACTTTGTGGGTCTGTGAGAAACTTCGTGCACACGACTACGATATAGAAACTTATATATTAACAGAATACATGAAGAAATGATATCGTTACTTCGTATTCTAAAATAGTTTGCAACGCTCGTTACTAGAACACATTCGCTGCCTTTAAAACTACCGGTATTTCTCGAGAGGTTCTGTGAAAGCAAACTCAACGCGATCGAACGTCTAAAAACGGAAAGGCGTAATTTTGAAAATTTTACGATTTTATCGTTTATAATGATTGTTATAACGTGCCAAGCTACATGTAGCAATTTTCGCAATGGCCTGGTCTAGATGGTGGTTCTAGATGAAACTCTGTTTTATTATGTCTTATAGTGACAGGTAGAAGTTTAATGAATAATTTTGTATCGTGCCTGGTCTAAGATCGTATCGATTTGAAAACCCTTAAGATCTTAGATCAACACGTAAGCTGAAACAGAAACGTACTCGCGCTAATTCATGGCAATTACTTTGTTCGAAATAAGTATATTTCACTTTTTATTACGGCGAACACTATTTATTAGAGTGTCTATAATGGCTCAATTCTTGAATACCATTATTACGACGCGACAATTTATTATCGAATTGAAGATATGAACTTTTGAAAATCATAAATGTTTTACATACTCAATCACGTTAAAAACTCAAAAGAGGTTGTTAACGCGGGGATCAGTAATATACCTAAAGCAGTGAAATCGAAACGCCGTCCTTCCATTAACCAAAAAACCGAAACAAAATATAGAAAACTTTTAACACGATTAAATCGATACATGACCAGTAATGCCGAATATCTTCGAAAGTAGTTCAAAAACTTCCCCATCGAATTCCGATACTTCGCAGACTCGATATGCACGAAATTCTCGGAGCGGGGTGCTTTTACATTTTTTGCCGGAGATTTCGCGAACGAATAAAAGGAAAGCAGCTCACCGCGAAGTGGAACGCGTGTACGCGTAAACGGGATGAAATTTTCCGTAGGGCGGAAATGAGGAATGTCTAAATGAAAATCGACGTACCTCGGGCGAGACGGCATAAAAATAGATAGGGTAATTTCGATGACATAGTGGAAATCAGGGTAGCCGTTTCCAATACATATCGCCGTGAAATCCCCTCCAGCGAGCGGTGATCACTCACACATTCCTGGAAATCCTTTCCACCGAGGCATATGGGTCATGCGAGTCGCGCTGAATTCTGGGTCGTCGGAATTTCCTACGAGCAATCGAATAGACGCCTCGCGGCCAAACGTGACACGATAATGGACCGTCGAAGACGCTCGAAAATTCCGGGCTACGTCGCTGAGTGCATCGATAACGTTCGCGATGTCGTCGGATGTCCGACGGCGATAAACGTTTATGCACGCTGTTCACGCTAATTTATCGCGCTTTCGTTATTTCTTTGAATATCGAAAATTCGAGGAAACTGAGTCAACCACTGGCTCGCCTACTTGGAAATGGCGTGCGAGCATCGATCGAAAATTATCAAGTTATTTCTTTTGACTCACGGTTTCTGCGTATCGGTTGTATTGTTGGAATCCTTTATACGTATGAAAGCGTTAAATTTTCTAGAGCTAACGAAATTGGTATAGCTATTAGGGAGGCATAATCGTATTGTCTAGTGCAGCGAGCGTTTCAGGTCGGGTGCGAAAATGGAAAACTGTTTTCAAGGCGGGCTTTCCGCGAAAGAATGATTATTAGAGTCCGTTGTTTGTGAAGCTGTTTTCTAGTGAAGCAAGGAAGTTGCTATATTGCCTCGTTTCAGCAAATGAGAGGAATAACTCAGAAGGAGCTTTGTTTTCTACGAAATGAAAATAGGTATTGCCCGAACTGAATATTGAAATTCGTAAACTTATTTCTCCTCGACGTTAATGACGTCGTTTCTTCTCGTTCTCTTCTCACTCCCTAATCTCATATTTCTACTCCATAATATAATCATCCAAATAGGATTAAAATACCGTAAGCAAATAGCAATAAATAACGGCACATAAAGTTTTTACATCTTCTCATTTCGTACTACCTTTAACAATTTATTATAATTGCGGCACTGTAAAGTATCGCGTTAGTCACGAATCCACGTAGTTCAGCCGAGCCATTCTCCAAAAACGAATATAACAAAGCTTACAAGCAAAGTTGTCGGAGTCTGCAGGGCCATACACTCGTTCTCAAATGACAATTACCGCATACAGACAGGCCGAAACATCCGAATGTCTGAAGCCGGGGGTTGGTAACCGCGCAGAGGGTATGGGAGTTGGAAATATCGAGGAAGTCTTGAAGCAACCCGAGCCAGTTCGTGATTAGGCAGCATCCGCATTTCCATGCACATTGTCGCGGCCTGTGGGCGGGAAATTTGGCCGCAGTTGGCACGACCGACTCTTATATACAAGCCAGAGCCAAGTGGGCCGAGAATTTAAGGTCGAATAAAGTTGCTAACCCGCGTACTCGAAAGGCTTTATCCTTTGCGTCTCGCAGCTATGCATACGATAACAGACGTTGCGCTCTCCTCTAGCCTGTGGTTCTATGGCGTGCAATTTTTGGCCCCCGGTGTTGGCCGTCTTCGCCGCAAATAATTTTCGAAAATCGTTGCGCCGCCTCCGCTCGAGCCACGGAAAAGCGTGATACCACGTCGTACGGCCAAATGCTGCAGCTTCCGCGCTCGAAACCGCGAATATCGATGCCATGAATTTCCACCGATCCCTCCGAAGATCATTTACCACGCGTAAATTTTCAGTGAGAGATTCTGGCTGGCATGGAATTCGATATCTGACCGAAACTATTCTATGTTCCAACTTTTATAATCCCAAAGAGAAGAGTTCCGTCAAGCGACGTCGATAACGGAAAGGTGTAATTGTCACGTATCGAATTCTGAATAGACTCTTTCCTGAACACTCGCGTCACAATGGCTGAAAGAGCTATAAACTTAAAGGAACAGCGAAGTATGCCACGAATCCATGCATTTCGGCGTCGAAAATCAGAAAATACGCGATGCATCGAGAATATCGAGTCTCGTATCGCAGCAAAGTTTCTGCGTCGTATTTGAGCGCCGGCTGAATCGCAGACAATGGTAGTTGAATAATAGAACGCGAGGAGAAGGTACGTAAAACGCGTATCGACCGACGGGGTCTCGCGGAAAGAGTCTTACGGCCTCGGGAAAAGCGAAACGCCGAGCATCGAACATCCAATTTCGACGCTTCCCGGCACGATCGCTCGATTATTTTCGCCGTGTCTCGTTCCGCGTTTCTTGTTAACGCGCGAGGTGCTCGGCGCCGAAAGCGAGTGCTTTCGAGACTCTCTCGGTCGGCGAAATAGCGTCATCGAGCGCACAAAG